>NW_026542612.1:0-1200000 GCF_028750875.1 Macrosteles quadrilineatus
ATTGATTAGTTCTCCGACCCTTCTAGATAACAAAATTGAGTGACAGTGTTAAATCATCGTGTTCTGCATTTCATTTCTTGTTTACTTTGTGTGTTATTCTATTAATTCTAGTACTTTGGTCTATTTCCTCTATATGTCAATTATATATTTTTTAATATATAAGTAAAACTTGTCTCTCCACCTTTTTGGATCCAAACCAACCATGTTCTTTTTTGATTAATAGGATTCATGAAACAAAAATATTTTGTGCATGGAAAACAACAAGAATAATCACGTGTTTTTAAATTTATTTTGTATTTATTTATACAAAATAGAATTAAATATTCATAGTAGTTACAATATACATATGTAATCGACTTGCTAGTTGTTTTGTCGTCATTCAAGGTCGCGTTGCTGTTCTGTTATGAAAGACAATCTGATTGTCTCAGTCTGCACTGCATATCTCTTTCAGGCCTTCAATCGATATCCTTTTATTTCTTGCATCTTCATTTAGTTCAGTTCAGTTCTTATCGTGATTATCTACCATTTGATGTCTTGACAGTTCTCAATGTTTTTAAACATATTAAAATAACATTGTGTTTATTTAAAAATTGACTGAACATTATTATTATTATGCACTTTTTTAAGAAAAAAAGCTTAATAATTAAGATAAGGTTACGCTAGGAAAAGCTCGGCTCGAAAAAGCTCGAGCTCGAACATTTTTTAAAAAGCTCGGCTCGGCTCGAGGTTGAAAATCACTATTCGCACACCCCTAGTTGGCGCCATTGTCACCAAACAGCAAACACCAGCTCCATCAGTCTGTCCTGCAACGGATGCATCTGCTGATTGGTTAGATCTTTTATTTTTCTTTTCTTTTTTATTTTTCTCCACTTAATTTTGTTATTGTCTTTCTCTTTCCCGAACCGTCGAGTGAGGTGAGGAAGTTTAAAATGTAGTTTAGTGTCGTCCGTTGTCTGTCTAGTTTCTTCAAAATTGAAGAATGGGGAATAGGCCTTTGTTTTCGTCGGATTTCTTAAATAAAATTGATATGTTGATATGAATATTTAAACTTGTTTTGTCTGTTAATAATAAGTGAAAGTGGATTAGTTTATTACAAGAATTTAGAAGTAGGCCTACCATAAGTTGTTGTTTAATGTTTATATATACTAATTTGTGATACATTTTTGATAACTAAGAGGCCCTATGCTGCTCTGCAGCGTTAAAATAAATATAATATCCAAGAAATAATCAAATCTATGATTTTTGATTGAGTTGAACTTAACTGATGATTCAAATGATCAATAGCTTAAATTAAAGCCTATATAATTCACTGATTATTTTAAGTCTAAAACATATAAAAAAAACGTGAACAATTCTGGAGCTATTGATTTTTAATCATAGAAAGACCTTATGAAAAATATTTTTTATGTTGGTGGTTCATCTTGCATTTGCTTGAAACTTGTCCAATTTCAATAACTAATAGCTTAAATGAAAGCCGGCATTTCACTGAAGGTTCTTAGACCAAAATATATAGGATTATATAATTATAACTGGTAAATTACATCTTAAATTGAAGTAAGAATCATGAAACTTGGTCGGGTAGAAGAGTCAAACGAACTCGAAAAAGAAAAACCAAAATTAACTCCCATAAGAAATACATGGGGAGCAAATTTTGTTTACGAATAAGCCGAGTGGGATTATGGATAAATATATACCGATGCTTGATGGCAAATCTGTGTGTGCATACCTTCAATTTGAGAACTCAATCATGAAAATCGGTCGGGTAGAAGAACCAAACAAACTCTGAAAAGAAAAACTAAATTTAACTCCCATAAGAAATACATGGGAAGCAAGCTGAGTGGGACTATAGATAAATACTAGTGTACCTGTTGCTCGAATTCGAGCAGTTTCTATGTATTACAGGCGTTATTTTAAAACGAATAACAGTCATAGTTTCTGATCACTTTAAAATATTGGACTCATAGATTATGGAAATACTCAAGATGTACATAACAGATTGTAAATCTTATCATTTTTTAAAAGCTGATGTTATTTTTTAGTGTTCTCCAAAAATAGCTTTACTCATAGCCGCATTAGGTTGTCCATAATAACGATTATAAATTAAAAAAAAAAAAACAACAATATTTCTATTTCTTCTCCTTGGTGGTGTTCTTTGACTTTCCTATGTTTCCATAGTTTGCAAAACGACTCTTTCAATGATTACCTAGAAATGCAGCCCAGTGTTAATTCAGTTTTCTTTTTAGTATATCAATCTAGGCTCTCTCGCTTTTTTCCATTGTAATATTTACGCCAACCCAAATTCAAAAAGTAAATATTTCATTTCAAACAAGTCAGTAAATATGTTTGTAGCAAACTGTTAAATTAGCAAACTTATTGACTGTTTACAATTAACATATGTTCGTCTTCTAACTTTTAATTTCTGACAACAGCTGGAGTTTCATAACGATTTTTGTTTCCCATGTTAATCTTATGGAGAAATACGAAACTTTAAAGGGCCCCAGGGCCTCACTCTCTAATTATTTCCCAAAAAAGAAAGTTTCCAGCACAACTTCACGTTACGTTCTTTCCAATGACACCAAAAACATGTCAATCGGTTCAGTAGTTTCAGAGGGTCACAAGAAACCTGCTTGCGTATTAAATAAGTATACATATGCTGATGCTTGATAGCAAATCTGTGCGTGCATACCTTCAATTAGGGACCTCAATCATGAAAATCGGTCGGGTAGAAGAGCCAAACAAACTCAGAAAAGAAAAACCAAGTTTTTTTATAAATAAGATGGCTTCCTAAGTTTGAAAGTATTTGATTAAAAAAACTGATGAAGCAAACAACAGATTTGTGAAATAAAACATATTATTTGATAAGCTTATCTCTAGAGGTGGGCATCTTAAAGCACTTTTAACCTAAACCCACAATACCGGTACAGGCACTAGGCCTACAAAAAAAACAGCACAGTCACCAAACTAGGTCTTTGTTAAATCTTTTTTTCAACAAGCCTGTACCTTAAACTGTAACCTCAAATGATTATGTACATAGGCCTATTTTTTCCTATTTTCTTAAAAGTTTAGTTCAAAACGTCCATAAATACTTTTGTTCTATGTTTCCCTCAATAATGAAGCCTAAAACTAACTTGATGCAGGCTATAGGTACAAAATTACTTCCTTTGAAATTTTTAGCAGTATATTTACGTACTTGCTGCCAAGGTTAGTAGCCTATGTTAAATTTATTGGTTTGACAGTGAATAATTTCAACAAATAGGCCTATATTTAACACTTCTGGTATGGCAAATATTGTTTTGCTTTGAATGTGTTTGGTTGTCAAAGTGTTGTTTGTACAAATAGGCCTAAGTTTTATTTACTTAATCTCTTTATACCCAACCAACCTACACAAATAAAAAAAAAATCTTAAAAATTGAAACTGGGATATTTTGTTTTTAAAATAAAACAATTAAGTAGCCTAATTTAAAATGAGGTACCGATAGTACCGGAACCAACAATCGATTTTGGTTAGAAACCGGTACCGGTACCAACATTGAAAAGTGGTACCGACCCATCACTATTTGCCACTGTACTGTAGATAGTTTGTTACAAGCATGATATGTTTAAATTAATTTATTTACATTTTCGTAAAACTATCATGGCTACCTAGCTTTCCATAAGACCAATGTTAAATATATTTAAATTTCATTTCAAGTTTTTAACGAAAAACACATTTTTTAGAACAGTGGCTAGCATGGATATTGCTTTTAGCCTGAAACTAAAATATTCCTAACAATTAAGAGGAAATCATAGGAGCCGTTTTTGAAATCATTGTGCGCAAACGTTACTCGTATTATACTATAGATATTTTTGCTACAGTTGTCTGAGACTTTGTTTGTACTTTGTAGTATTTTTGCTAAAACCAATTTCATCCCAGCCTATACCCTGCTGTATTTAGCATAGGGGTCTGCGGGTCCCCGATTTTTTCGGGTCGGGTCGGGCCAGCGGAAGGCCCGAGAGACCGGGTCGGGTCAGAGATTTGTTCGGGCCAAGATCGGGTCGGGCCAAAAAAAATAATTATTAGGCTATTTTTAAAGTTATAATAAGTAATTTTCAAAGAAACACTTTTATATACATTATTACAGAGGAATTAAAATGTTAAAATTAGAATTAAATATTAAGTTTGCTCACGTTTAAGAACAAAGACACAACAGAGCAATTATTGCCTTACTGTCACTAGCCAGAGCCAGTCGTCTACTGACAAAACAAAAGCCGTGACGCAACAGTGCAAAGAAAACGAAGTCAAAAGAAAGACTATTTATCCAGAGGTACCAGTTTAATTATTTATTGTTTATTCCATACCTAGTTTAAATTATATTTTAGTATTTTATTTACATAATAAATTATAAACAAAAGAAATATCTGATATAGTGTACAGATCTGTATCTTGTTCTTTTATTTTCCCATTTTCCTTTTTGTCATTCAGTAACAAAACAAAACAACACTTCTGATCGTCTGGTTCGGCATATTATGGTCACCATTTAATTTTTTTTTTAAGTATCAAGTATCAACAAGTCTATAAAGAGGTTAGGCCTAAATATTTTATAATTTTATGAAAGTTTTCATCAGTAAAATTATTTTTTTCTTAAGTTAGATTGAGTTTCACAAAATATATTTCTAAGATCCAATACAATATTTACAAGGCACAAACTACCATGAATTAATTTCTTTGGAAATTATCTGTAACAGTTTTATATTTTTGAATAAAGAAAATATATCTTTTTGTCTCTACTTCCTTGTTTTGTTACTTGTATTTTGTCAGCAATTGGAACAACCGGGTGGCGTAATAGTGGTGGGGTAGGGGGAGGGTCTATGACCTTGAGTGTCCCCGGGCCTGGCTCGAGTTGTGTAAGATGGGAGGGGAGGGGAAGGGGAGGGTCTGTAACCTTGAGTGTCCCCGGGCCCGGCTGTGAGAGTGATTCATGGTTTTTTGTTTACATTCTACTACCCTTCCTTCCGAGAAAAAGACCCTACAGTTTCAAAAACATTGACTTACAGTATAAAAACATTGAGTTTTGTTGCTAATTAGGGCACTATAATGTCTCTGCTGTCTGCTTATGTTGCCAAATTAGCATTTAACTTTCTTTTCTCTTGATTTAATATAATTTTCTATATATTAAGAATTCCTTTTCGGGTACCTAATAATTGTGATATTGTTTGACTTGAGTTTATGGATTTTTAATTCTTTTCATTTATTAGCTAAAATCGGTTGTTTTAGGATTTTAATCTCTTGCAATACCTATAACTGTGCCTATAACTGTGTATCTATAACTGTGTATGACATGATATGCAATTTTTACAGTCTTTACTATAACTATACCATAAACAATGTATGTGTGTTATATTTATTGTTTTAGAGTTTTATAGTAAATTAGTTTACACAATATCTTTTCTTCAACGAGTTCTCCACTTGTCATGTTGCTTAGTCTATTACTATTTTAGGCCCTATAAAAAATAATTCCTATGTAAAGCTGTAGGCATACTAATGCCAATAATAGATAATTCTTTATTTATGATGATGTAACTAATAATGCTATTGTAAGTGTGAGAGGAGGTTAGGAGGCAGTGAATGAATGATTCATATTGCATGGTGGAAACATAGAATTTTTATTTTCTTCTTGCTTGCAGTCTTGAAGCCACAGGCCCTAAACTTGTGATAAGGTTAATTGATTTGTTTATGATCCATTTATATTAAGTTCCATTACAAACTTGTTGTAATATAGCTGTTTAGATATTTCAACAGTTATGAAAATGGGAAAGAATGGCTTGATAAAAAAAAATTATTTTCTTCTTTCTTGCAGTTGAGGCAACTCCTAAGCTGTAAATAAGTAATGAACATGAAATAATATACATAAATACAATCTTTTTCCATATGTTATTTTCAAGTAATATTATAAACACAGATAGGAGTTAAAAAAATAAAAAAATCCGGTAATTAATAATTTTTGGCCCGACCCGATTTTGGCCCGAAACCCGAGGACCAAAATTATTGGCCCGACCCGACCCGACCCGAACCAAAAAAGTCTGACCCGCAGACCCCTAATTTAGCAGTGCCAAAAATACGAAAACGCCACACACTAACCGGGTTTTTACACTCGTCTGGGAGGGGAGGGGGGCTGGAATCACTTTTCGAGCGCTAGTGGGTTAGCCCTTCTATGTAGTATTTATTAATGTTGGATTGCTACTGTATCCTCACAAGTGCTGTGCGGTTTTAGATTTCCACATGATTCCTAGATTTGTTGCCAATGTTACTGTATAGTCAGTGCTGTCAATGTTGACCCTATTGTAGATTAAAAGAGATAGTGGTCAGGATTTTAATAACTTTGACATTGCCTTTATTGTTTGACGACTGTAGGAGGTAGAGTTGGACAACAACTGCCTGAACACAATGGCAGCGTACTACCGTGTGTCAGGAGAGGAGTTGTGGACACAGCTGCAGGAGAGACAGTTTGACTGGTACAGTGCCACTTATCAGCTGCTTCTGGCCCGCAAGAAACTGGGACTGCCTTTGCAACTCAGCTTACCTCCCTCTGCTCGGACCAGACTACAGGTCAGTCAGTTGTGTCTCACATCAAATAATCTGGAGCAAAATGTTTATATTTATTTGCAATTACAAAAGAATTGAAGAAATATATAGGATGGAGAGGACACAGCTAACTCACCTGATGAAAGGTTGCATACGAGTCAAAGAACACATAAAACACACACACATAATAGTACTTGATATTTCACCTCTTTCAGAGGCTTCAGAAGTAGGCCTAGATGGCAGTTACAAGAACAACAGTTTAAAATAGAATTGAAGAGTAAAACATGTTTTTTAATGGTGTTTTTTAAAACCAATTTTTTTTTTTTATTTAGGTTTTTTTTACAATAAATAAGAGCAGGTTTATTGATATTGTTAGTAGTTATATGTATGGTTTGGATTTTAATTGCATTGCTGTGCTCTGATTACTAAAAAATAAAATTCAGGTTTTGAAATGTCCCTTGTAGGTTTATTTGTAGCCTGTAGGCTACTCTTGTAGAAATTCTATAGTCTTCTGAAATAGTGTTTACCGCGGGGTGTAGTGATGTGTCAAAACCGAATCTCAAATCTCAAAACCATCAAAACTTAGGAAAAGTTTCGGTTTCGAGATTCGATCACCAAGTTTCGAGATTCAAAAGTTTCAAAATTGAAGATTTTGGTAGTTTTATTTTTGAAACTGCTGACATTTTTTTGTGCCATTGTTATTGTTTTTAACACTGTTTTCAAACAAGCTGGTAGCAACAGAGCAAACATCACCATTAACAGTAATGAAACAAGTAAATTTTATCCTTAACTTCAAAAGGTATCTTAAATACTATAACAATTCAGTTTCACATCAACTTTACTAAACACAAAGAAATATATTGACCACTAAATGTTCTAATTAATCTAATATTCATGTTTATGTTGGTGTTAGAAGTTTAATTTATTTTTGTTGTTGGTTGTTTATGAAAAATTATGTTGTATTGGGTTTTAAGATTATCAGTCACATTCACATATTTATGATATGTCACGGTCAGGAGTCGATCTCTTTCAGTTTTGATTGCATACTTAACATTTTATGATTATGTGTATTTTTTGTAACTTTGACCTTTGTAACCAGCTAAGTAAAAAAGTTTCGCGTTTAGATTTTGAAATTCGAGATTCGGGATTCGATTTTTTTAAGTTTCAGTTTCGGTTTTGAGATTCGAAATTTCTGGTTGTGACCATCACTAACGGGGTGTGTTACCTTCTAAGAGTGGTCATGTTCTACTTACACTACATTACACTGTTAATACTATAAAAAATTTTTCACTAAAATAAGAAATTTTGTATGAATAAAGACTACCAAAAAAAGAGTAACTCAACAAATATGTTTATTTCTTGTCTTTTTGAAAATAAATAAAAAGTAATATCAGCACAATGTAATGGGATATTGGTTTTCTTTCTAAAAGTTTAGTAATTCCTCAGGTAACCAAACTGAACTAATCCCTTTCCAAATTCAACTCCGTAAAGTTAATTTACTAATTAAATTTTTTTTTAGAGTATGAGAAGAGCTGTTGTTGGCGGAGACATCAATCCTAAAGGCACTTTTGTCAAGCTTCCCAAGACTGAAAAAACTCCAGGTGAGATGTGTTCATAAATAAGTGAATTGTTTTAATTAATGTGAGCTGATCAATTCAATTTCGATAAAATCGGTTACATTTATTAATAGCTGGAATGATAAACTAGATGTCCCTGTTCAACTCGGATGAGAAAACCTACCAATTTGCGTTATAGCAGTTCCATTCAGGCCTAGAGAAGGATCTTGCAAGTGTTATGAGTATCATTGTTGGTTTGGTGTTGGAACTGGCCTATGTTGGAAGTCAAGCTGGCAGGTTTATGGATTAACCACTCATTCATAACAAAGAACTCCGCCATCGCCAAGAACTCACACCGCCAGCTAGACAAATGAAAGGGAAAGGTGGTTGGATCTTTAGAATTAAACAAAGATGTTATTTTCAGCCCAGCTTGAAGAGTTATTCCTAGTTGTGGTATCTTTGGTGGCTTGCGCACGTACACTGATGATAAACTCATTTCTATTGCTACAACAAATGTTTTATTTTGTTTGGACTAAGCATACGAAAAACCAAGTGTACACCAATTGCATTTGGCAAATAATTTATTGCATGAGAAATGCACGTCTCATGTTTGTCCATGTTGTTGCAGAAAAGACAGAGAAGGAAAATGAGAGCAACATGATGCTGCCTCCTGAGCGCACCAGGAGTCGAGTGCTGAGGAAGCGTCAGAGAAGCATCACAAGGGAGCCTTCAGCATCTCCGAGTAAGTTTAGACATAATAATGACCTGTAGTATACTTAACTATCAATAGCATTTCTAACTACAGAGTAGTAATTTATCACGGTTTGTTTCAGTCCCAAAAAAAGTCGCAGCTACAGAAATCACTCCCAACGAAGGATTCCAGACACCTAAAAAATCAAATAGAAGGTAAAAGATAATCTTAAATAATTTCAATTTGTTAACCAAATATTTGAAAAACCAAACATTTAGATTTTATTTATTATGTCTTATTTCATACCTACATTCATACATAATTATAAAGTAGCAAATTAAACACCATTTAGCACCCTGGCATTATTGTATTTTTATTTTTATTGAAATAACAAGTTTCGGACATGAGTCAATTTTCTAACTTCATTAGCCCTTTGCCGCCAGCTATTTTACTTAAATATATGCTAACAACGTCAACGCCAATTTTTGTACAATTGCAGTGTTGCAGAAAAATAACTCTACCTTTTTTATTTGTTAAGGGATCTTTTAATTTTTTTTTTATTCTTTTTTTTGTAAATGAAATTGCCTACAAAATGATACAACAACAACAAAACATTTTTGAAAAATCTAAAAATCAAAAATATTATGTGTAATATGGTAAACATATAAAATTTGCACTTTGACTTACAATAACTACATTCCAAAATAAACGGTATCAGCATTCTGACACATACTTTCTCCCATAAGTTTGTCAACAACCTTTATCATGTGTAAGCAAAGCGGTGAGAGTAAATATACAGAAACGGGATTGTTACAATTTTGTTCAGAATTTAAAGGACTACATACTAAATTTTTATCAAAATCGTTCGGGCCATTTTTGTGAAAATCCGATTTTTCCGTTATTTGATGGGGTTTTTATGGGAAAATAACATAATTTACAATAACTTTTGAACCATAATTTTTACAGAAATGGGATTTGTACCATTTTGTTCAGAATATAAAGGACTATAACATACCAAATTTTTATCAAAATCGTTCAGGCCGTTTTTGGGAAAATCCTATTTTTCCGTTATTTTATGGGGTTTTATGGGAAAATTTCCGTTAAAAATCCAAATTTTTTAAAAGTGAAAAAACTATCAAAACTTTAAGGACCATAACATACTATGTTAAATTAAAACCAGATTTTTTTTCAAAATATCCTATTTTTCGTTATTTTATGGGGTTTTTATGGGAAAATAACATAATTTACCATAACTTTTGAACCGTAATTATTGCAGAAATGGGATTTGTACCATTTTGTTCAGAATTTAGAGGGTTACAACATACTAAATTTTGATCAAAATTGTTCAGACCATTTTCGAGAAAATCCGATTTTTCCGGTTTTTTATGGGTTTTTATGGAAAAATCTCCCTTAAAAATCAAAATTTCAAAAAAATGAAAACGCCTGGAGATACCATGGATTAGAACCTACATACCAAATTTCATCGAAATCTGGCCACAGGTGTAGTCCCTAGCCTGTACACATCCAGACACACACACACACACGCACAGACATCACTTCGAAAACCACTTTTTTGGGTCCAGGGGGCCCAAAACGAATATATCCACTCAAAACTCAAACTCAAAAATGTTGACGAAAACAATACTTTCTCCATATACTATGGGTAGCCTATAGAGAGGTAGCCTATAGAGAAAGTAAAAATATTTCATAGCATTCAGTGTTATTTCCTGAAAGTACATGCAGTTGTTAGTAACCTTGTCTAAATTAAATTTCATAGTCTTACCTTGAAAAATAAGCTGGTGATGCAGTCTACACCAAACAAATTCAATAAACCACTGTTCATTTCAACAAAAAGTTATGTTCTGGAACAAAATACTTGAATAAAAACTTAAAACATCTTTCTTATGAAAAAACCACTAGGCCCTAAAACTAATATTTACAAACAAATTGCTTTTTCCTAACACTTGTGTTGTCCGAAGCACACCGGGTGTACTCCTTTCTGGCAACGTACACACACAGTTCTTGATTTTTTTCCTTTTCCCTCCTGCTGACAAACTAATTGGGCTGCACACCCAACAGTTCCTCTCTTTTCTGTCAGGAAGAGTTTCCATACCAAATCTTTCAACTCGATGGTCTCCTCCTACAAGAGAATCAGGTACATTTCTTCACTTGAGCCATTCTTTCGACAATTCCTCTATAATCTGTAATGTGAACTGAAGTCTGTTGATTACATTTTTATCATTCTGTACATTTGCTGCAACGAGCTTTTAACTTTTAATAAATCCAATAATAAGCAGTTCAATTGTACTTTTTTTAACTCATATTAGATGCTGTTTATAATCTATTCCAAACAAACAAATTGCTTTTTCTGTTAATATTTTCTAGGAACGTATAAGTAATGCATTTGAAAATAAAATCAAAATTTGTTCACTTAATCTTAATACACATATTGTTGATCTGCAGCACACCCAGTACCCCAGTCAACAGGGTGTCATCGCCGAGCTCACGGCTTTTGAACAGCATAGAACGCAAGCTGCAACACGTACGCAAGGCTCTCACCCCCAAAAAGCAACAATCCAATGACTGCATTCTGCCCACCCTTCTAACTTCCAAGGTAATCTACTAAATTACTTAGAATATTTTTAGCTGCAGTCAAATTAATAAAATCACTTTGGAAAAATGAAACAGATATCAATGTTTGGCCTCTATCTCATTTACCTGACAATGTATTTTAGGATCCATTGCAGTGTGAACACTATGCACAGTTTTTATGATGTAATTCATCGGTATAAAACTAATTTAGAACTGCTTCCTTTTTATTTCCTCTGGCATCTATATCAATAAAATTAGAGTTTTGTCTGTACATCGCTTTAGGTTGTTTTTACGTTTTATACATTAAAGAAGCCGAAACAAGTCTCATCTAAATTTCTGTCTGTCTGTCTGTCTTTCTGTCTGTCTGTAACACTCAAGATGGCATTTTACGCAATCTTTTCCAGGAAAACAAGAGTACCTACAAGATCCAGGTCATTTTAATGTATTCACTGGATTGGCGAGACTGTCTTTAGCCATTAAAATATGGCCTCACTACTTTGTAAATAAAATTACGGACGTTCAAAAATGCAGTTTTGTGCGATTTTTGTCAAGTTTTCGTCAAATTTTCATCACATAATCATCTATGAAATAACAAACAGCTGTTTGGATCAAGATTATTTTTTTCTAGCTGTCACTGATATGTTGTTTAAAAATACCGCAACCATTTCCAATCACGTTTTGAAGGCAAATCCCATCCAAGTGAGATTAAAAACGTTTTTCTTACATAACGGATTTAATTAATCGCAAGTGGAATAACAAAGTCAACATAGTGAAGAATAACAAAGTGTTCTTAGTGTAACCGTAAATGAAATTAAATAACTAGGCATCATCCAGGTCAGGATCCTTTGTGTATAAAATTCTTCTTGAGTTTTGATAACCATAAAGAAGACCTTGAATCAGTGTTGTATACGGCTGGGAAACTTAAATTTATTAATGATCGTCGCCAATAGCTTACAAACAAGGTTTCCACTCATTGACGGCACTTCAATGGCGGTTGTGTAAAGTGTAAAGTAAAAAATCAAAACTGCAGTGGGTGATTGTAACAGAGGTTTACGGTTTATGGATGATGCTAAACTTGCTTTTCCAATGTGTCACTTTCTGTTCCTACTCACCGTGTGATGCAATCGTTGGTTAGACCATACAGCCAATAGGCCCATAGCCCTTCTCTTGGGTACTTACGCCTACCCAATTATTCATAACAACATTTTCGACGACGATCCTTGATACCGCTACTTTTTGTCACATTTCCTTCTATAGGGATGGACGAGATTGGATTTTTAGTTCGAGACGAGACGAGATTTATTATTTCTCATAAAATTTCGAGACGAGATCGAGACGGGATTTCCCTTCTCATACACAACGGGAAATGTACGTTCAAAATTTTTACCTGATTTTGTAACATTATTAGATGACTGTTTAAATACAAAAATAATTATAATAAGCAAGAATATTTACAATCTTTTATTAAAAAACATCAGCATAACATTTTTTTATTACATTTTACTACGCTTAACTTATTAAAAATGCCTACGATTAGGAAACATAGTGATATCAGTTAGGACTTATCCTACTTATATCAACTTATCCTAAAATAAAATAAATCATAAAATAAAAGCAACATTATTTTTATAAAATAGTTAGGTACTTGTTTTGACTTTTTATGGTAATAAAACATTCCTCACACTGCTTACACTTAACAAAACTTTTAAAATGTTACTAAAGTAATATTATTAAAATAATTAAAGTAATATTTACATTTAAAGAATTAATTGAATAAGAAAGCCTTCGCAAAGGAAACGCAACTACAACACGCTCCTGTATTGCGGGTATTGCATTGACCTTCTGCAGGCGTTTTTAATTTTTTTTTTTTTTTTATTCTCGTCTCGATAAAAATCTCAGCCAAAAAGAAATCTCATCTCGTGTAACGAGATTTAAAATTTCCCAAAAATTTCCCGAAATTTCGAGACTTGACCATCCCTAGTTAAAAGATATACCAATCATTGTTTAGAGAATACGTAATCTATTAAATAACAAAAAGTTGTTTGTATAAGGTGATTTTTTTTTAAACTGACACCAATAAGATAAGTTTACATTATAAGTTGTTTACGAATAAAGCAATTAATGGGAAATAGCTTTGATTGCCGATAATTTTTTACGAGAAAATCCAAAACCAAGAAATCAATAACTTTGGGACTGCATTTAATTGGTCGGACGTAATTCTTAACTGCAAACGTTGGTTTTTGGTACTGGTTATTTTCCTTAGAACCGTTGGTAGCAGCAAGAATCATTTTTACGTACCAACACTTCACTGTAATTTACAAATTAGTTATCGTTGATGTTGTCCTTTATTTATACAGTCGTATTACAGCCGTATTCAATTTAATTGATGTTAACTGTATAAGTTTTGCTTTTTCTGTCTGGATTCCAAAATGTTAGTTTATGCTAAGAAAATGTTAACTCATTTAAGTAAAACATTTGTTCAGCAAACCATCATGAATCGTTTACGATTTACGTTGTTTGTGTATCAATAGTTCGTGGCCTATTTTGGTAATTTTTATTATAATTACTTATTTTTATTATATCTAAATTACTTATTTACTAATTACTAATTACTTATTTTTATTATATCTAAATCGTTTATAGTACTTCATATTTCATATAGTAAGCCGTCATTTCGACAGCATTTCGGGTTATCTTCGATCCAAGCAAATATAAATTGTTATGATAAAATTTGATGACATTGACAGAGATTTCAAATACTAATTTTATTATGTACTTTGTTATGTTTAAAACGTAGCAAATTCCCTTATTAAGTTCTGCATTTTTGTGTACGTATGTCTGTTGGTAACGCATTAATGTCCTTATTTCTCAGTGTAACGAAAGGACGAGAGCCCCTTTTATAATGAAAATGTCAACCCGAATAAAGTGTTAAATGGTTAGGTTGAGGGGACTTTTTTTAACCATTGTGGAAAGTAACGTTCAACTATAGGCCTACCTTAGGGCTATGCCTCATAGATCTAGGCCTATAAAGCTTTTTTTAGTTTAATCATTGGATTTAACATATGGACCAACACGATCCGGGTGACATTTAATTGCGAAGCATTTTTTTTTGGCTTGAAACTGTCAGACACTGTATTTGCCAAGGTTTATATATAATAGTTTTGCCAGCATATCTGAAAATGCAAACCAACCGCTGTTCTTAATATAAGAAGGTTTCGACTGACTACTACGTAGAACGGGCACACAGCTATTTAAATAATAAACACTTTATAATACAGCTCCTACGAGTCCATTCACCTTCAGATATAAAAGCTGCTTACTAGATTTTCCAAAATGAATACTGAACATGTGTTGTTTCTTTTAGAACATGTCCAATATTTCAACTACATCATCAAGCAGTCCAGACTATGTCAGGGAAGAACTAGTAAAGGCATTGAACAGCAAGGGCATCGAATGTCACTGCAAAGGGTGAGTTGATTGAAATGGACCTACAATTCAGTAAATGTTAAAGTATATAGAGTTTATTTTAATATTGATTTATCATATTTGTCAACGCGTTGGAATTTTTAACATTTTCTACAATACCATATAAAAAACCTGATATTTTTACTATCTAACTTAAATCAGTTGTTAGAAAATAATAATAATTATTATTAGGCAAACAACTAATATGAACTGAGTTAAATTTAATCTCTCTCATGGCCAAATTGGGATTAGTAACCTTAAATGTTACTATTAAGAGATTTTTCTCATAATCACGCCTAACTATACGTGTCTTTGCCAGGTATTCCATCAGAGGCAAGGTACAATCAGAAGGGAAGGTGTGCAAGTTATCGTTTGAGCTAGAGATCTGTCTCATCCCCACTACAGCAAACGTCAGTGGCTCTGTGGTCGGTGTTCGCAGGAAACGCCTCAAAGGCGACGCCTGGTGCTACAAGCGAGTCTGTGAGGAGGTTCTGCTTCTAGCCAACCTCCAGTGATTCCATATCTACAAGGTTATAGGTTGTGTTTTTGTAGATATTGTTTTCTCCTTTCCATACTCTTTTTTACCTGTCATTATCTTTTTGACTTGTTAATTACGTTAGCTTTAAACTCTATTCCAAAGGACGTAACCGAGGTCTATGGGTTGTTGTATGTAACCAAGGACTCTATTTAAATAAAACTTCTAGTGGATTATACTATTATTATGTATTATATAATGTTTTGTTTTTGTTTTAAAGAGGTATTTTGTTTCTAAACCTGTGAGTTTAGTTAAGACCACAATTTCTCAGTTATTTAACCCTAACTATATCTCGACTATTGTGTTTTTTATTTACATTGAAAAAACGATCTTTATAAAACAAGTTAGTGACATGATAATGTTTCTTATATTTAATTCATTATTCAACTCAAATGTTAGGCTATACATCATACATCATAGGCTTGACATCTTACATTTACTTGAAAAAATCTTTTCTATTTTATAGTCTTTGGAGATGAGGCCCACATTTTTCTTTAGTAGTCCCAGTTCCATAATCAGCATTTTTTTTAATATTAATTTTTTTACTAAAATTAAATGCACATTAAACTAGTTTTTACAAGGTTGATGGTTAAGAGAATGACATTGTGTATTTGGAGACTATTTTTCTAGATTTTTCATCAAGGTTTCTATAAAGGGAATTTCAACCCCTTTAACACAGCCTTCAATGAGAATCCTATGTCTTGACATCTTTTACAATCCTATAAGTTTATCCTATAAGAAGTTAAGTCAAGATGATCCACATCACTCTCTTACTTTATGTTATGAACACTGTATTATTGATTTGACTTATGACAATGAAGGTATTGTTGTGTAGTAAAATATATATAGGTTGAATACTTTATCATATTATAATTGAGATATATATCATTGTTCACCTAATGGAACTAACTGAAGGTACCAAATGCATAGGCCTATACCTAAAAAAAATAGTTTTTCTTACTTCTTAATTTTCTTAATTAGAGCTTCAGATATATTTGTTAGCATATACATTTAATATAACTCTAACAACACAACTAATGTTCCTTTCTTTTGTCCCATTCGTAAGAAACTATTTTCATGAGATAAGATGTTAATTGTGAAATTTCACTCAGGGTGTTTTGTACTTTTATAATTAAAACATATAGCTCAGATAATCTGACGGCTTTATTTTTTCCCTTTGGTCATAGACTACTATTTTTTACAAAGGCTACTTAAACCTGAATGAAAATGGGGAGGCTTGGTAAATTAATGAAAAGTTATAGTTCCATTTGTTATTGGTTGATGAGAAGTGAACTCTCAGTCCAGGCATGTTAACCATAGCTTATTGTGCAAAGAGTTCCATAAAACATTATGCAACTTATGAAATGTGACATGTGGCTAAGACATAATGCCTACAATAGAAGCTTCAAAGTGAAACACATCATGGTCAAGATACCTGATCAGTGATCCACCTCTCCTCACTTAGCTACTTGTGACTGTAGTTTATGCAGCCCCTCTTGTGCATTTATTCAACCTTGAAGATATTGAACAGTTTTGCCTCATCTCATTTCGCTTGGCAAAATAATTTCTTCAAAAGCATTGAATGTGTTGGTACTATTTTACCGATAAAATAAAAAATATGTTATAATTAATTAATTACAATGGCTTGGTCTTCACAAGTTTGTCTCCGACAATTAATTGATCTCCGGTAAAACCTGATGATGTTGCGGGTCAAAATTTATCGATATTGTATTATTTTTATAATTCACTGTCTTGCATAAGTTTATACAGTTGAATCTTGATAATAAGGGGTCTGGAATTTTTACTTATTGGTGTAAAATCATGAAAATGAAAATAATACTATATTAAACCTTTTAAGGTTAGGATAGCAAACTTCTGTAGCCTTATAAACTCGTTGACTATTGGCCATGCAACAATACAAAAACTATTTTGATTGAGCTCATTAACTCAAAGCTTATCTGTATCTCGCAAAATGAAAATACTGTTATAGTGAAACATATGCTAAATTGAATTAGGCTTAGGAAATTTTAGATAGCCTATAGGTTAGCTTAAATAACTCAATAAAATTTCCATCAACAAGTAAATCTATCAAGACACGGTACCATTCTTCTGATTCAGAAGAACACTATATTTGGATTTTTCTATCGTCTCACAAAGAATAGTCAAGTCGCATAAGTTGACAGTATATATAATTTCAAAAAGTGAAGCATCGTAGCTTGTTGATACCAAATGAAGGTCAGGTGGATTCTGGAGTGGTTTCCTTTCCCAACAGATGGCTTAACCATGTTGACTTAAAATAGAATCAATAGTAGTTATTGAAAATCATGTTTCTGTCCCCTGGACTATAGCCTCGTTCACACGGGGCGAGTTTACAAGCTACACGCCAGCGTGTAAGAAGCCGGCGATTTGGCGAGTGTGCTTGTATTCGTTCACACGGAGATTGTCCACTCGCAAACGTGTAGAAAGACGCCGGCGAGTCGGCGAGTGCGCTTGTAGTCGTTCACACGACACTTTTTCCACTCGCTCAGTAGCTGGCTTGAACCAAATCCTCCAACATCTTTGAGTAACAAGCGCACAAGCACAAGCAACTGTGTTCACACTGGGCTACTTTACACGCCTACTCGCTCAAAATCTGGCGAGTTGGCGTGTAAAGTAGTGGCATCGTCAACTTTTTCCAGAGCTTTTTTACAATCAGCTTTTGAGCGAGTACGTCGTTCACACTGAGCTATTTTACTAGCTGCGTGTAAAAAAGCGGGCGTGTAGCTTGTAAACTCGCCCCGTGTGAACGGGGCTTATATTGTTAAGACTAGGGATGGACGAGATCGGATTTTTAGTTTGAGACGAGACGAGACGAGATTTTTTATTTCTCATAAAATTTTGAGACAAGATCGAGACGGGATTTCCCTTCTCATACACAACGGGAAATGCACGTGCGGAATTTTTACCAGATTTTGTAACATTGTTAGATGACTGTTTAAATACAAAAATAATGATAATAGGCAAGAATATTTACAATCTTTTATTAAAAAACATCAGCATAACATTTTTTTATTAATCACGCCTAACTTATTAAAAATGCCTACGATTAGGAAACATAGTGATATCAGTTAGGATAGAGTTCAACTCATCCTAAAATAAAATAAATCATAAAATAAAATATTAATTTTTATAAAATAGTTACTGGTTTTGACTTTTTTTATAGTAATAAAACATTCCTCACACTGCTAACAAACACTTAACAAAACTTCTCAAATGTTATTAAAATAATTAAAGTAATATTTACATTTGAAGAATTAATTCAATAAGAACGCCTTTGCAAAGGAAACGCAACTACAACACGCTCCTGTATTGCGGGTATTGCATTGACTTTCTGCAGGCGTTAATAATTTTTTTTTTTTTTTTTTTTTTTTTTATTCTTGTCTCGATAAAAATCTCGGCCAAAAAGAAATCTCGTCTCGTGTAACGAGATTTAAAATTTCCCAAAATTTCGAGACTTGACCATCCCTAGTTAAGACCTATATTGTTATCATTTGACTATATGACTAGTTCTTGTTTTATTGTAAAGAAAATCATAAGGTTTATGAAAGTAGAGCTTTACAATACAAGTTGAACATGATAGTTTATTACGGATAAAATTGTCTCTAAAAATAAGTTTGAACATCTATATCAGACCAATATTTTTCCTCATTTTAAAACTTCAATTTATATCACAATGTCTTACAAATGTATCTTTACAAAAAAAAACCCGCTTTTAAAATAAAAGTTATCACTCTTGAATAATGACTTTGCTCAGCTTCAACACTCAATTTAAAACTTAATAGCATTGTTAAAATTTACTTTGCTAACCGTTCATTGACTGATGCAAATACTGCACCTTTTCAAATATTACTTACTTAACATCAAACATAAAATTAATATTTATAATACTGTGTAAATCAAGTACTTTATAATAAATAGGTCTCTATGTTATAAAATAATTAGTATGTTCATCATTTTTAACAAGTATTGTGGTAACAATGACAGCAATTAAATTGGTAACACTTTCCATAATATTATAAATTATGCGTATCGGTAGAATTCTTTGATGGTAAAAGGTACGAGTACTATTAAAATCTTTTTTACAAAATTAGAAGTCAGCATCCCAGTTGGAGTCTTCATCGAAAGGAACTTGTGTGTCTTTGGTGTAGTGGTCGAAATTTGACGTATCTACTGGACTTCTCACCTACAAAACATATCACATCACACAGTATCATTAACTGTATCAGGGCAACAAGGCATGCCCTCGTGTCATTTTGTTATGTTACGGTATGGTACTGTACTTACTTAATGCATTAAAATTGTAATCGATACAAGTACAAACATTGATAAATAAATGCAAAAACTAACTTTGCTAGTCATTAAAACCATCGTGTAGTTTAGTTTAAAGGACCAGTTAAACTAGTTAATGGTTAACATGAAACATGATCTTGGATCACCACTCTTAAGCTCTTTAAGAGAAGATTTACCTCTATATACTAACAAAATCCTTACACATTGACGATAATGAGTTAGACGAACAGAGGATAAATATTAAAGAACCGTGAAATAATGTCTGTAAATGTAAAATATACAGCCATACCGACTTCAAACCTTTTGATAAGATTTTTCATTGCTTTCTCTTTTTTGATTGTTAAGGGATTTTATAAACAACTCTGTAAATCTCATCCCTTGGATCCCATTACAACTCCAACAATTAACCAGTTATGGACATCTTAAACTGACACGTTACCTTACATCTATCAATATTTTTTCATGAATCACTTTTCATAATAGACAGTGGTCAAAAAATTCATTTTGCAGTGTGCAACTCATGTTTAAAGTATTAGTATCCTTACTTTAAAAAAAGTTTTAACAAAATTAAAACACTTCCTACAGTCAAAATAACACTTCATAACATCAAATTTCACTAAACAACAAATTCATTACAAAACATAATATAGTTATTTTACATACAAAATCACTAATCAGTGCCAACAACTAAAAATTGTAACTTCAAAGTCAAACTGAATCCCATTTGCCTATGAGTATAGAACATGAGACAACAAAATACAATATAATATAGTCTATAAGTCGATGGTTTGTTTTGATAATATAAGATAAATGTAGAGATGAATACAATATGAATATACCAACCTGAGGCACAATTGGCGGCAACAATGTTTGGTGTCTTAGACCGTCCCAATCAAAACCTTGGAACCATCTACAAACAAGCCATTTTTGTGTTAAGTCTTTATTCAAAATCCTGCAACTAGTTCTAATTCAATCTATAGTTCGGCCGCTTAGAAAACGACCTGCGCGCTAATGCTAAACTAATGCTGGAGGAGGTCGCTTTCTAAGCGGCCGAACTATATATTGTATACATGTTTTAGGGTTGTTTCTTCTGTGGATTTAATAGACATCCAAGAAATTCACGTCCTGCAAGAAATTCTTACTGTGAATGTTGTGGTAAAAAAGGTATCCTTGTGCTATAATGGGGGTTAATCAAAATGTTATGTTAATAATGATTTTAAAGATTCTCCAGGATTTCTACCCATCTCAAAAACATCTTACCTCACCTACGTTCTACCAAACAAGTAACTAGAAACTAATTAACTAACTGGTAAAAATATTTTAATGTTTTAATGCATGTGTTTCCTTTGTAAGGGAGAGGTAATTTGCAAGAGGCAACAATAACAAAGCAATAACGAGCATGGACACGTTTTAGGTTTGTAGGCAAATATAGATTCCTACTAGACATTTCATAAGTAGACCTATCCAAATATACGGACTTGTTCTTCTTGATGTCAGCAAGGCCCCCCTTCTGGCAGCCCAGTCTCTCTGCTGGCATGTCTCGGCACAGCTTCTTGATGAGCATCTGAGCAGCTCGGGTCACATGACGAGGAAAGTCCACCAGGTCAATCCCCTTCAAGATCATGTTGTAGATCTTCATTGGGTCCGACCCACTGAATGGTGGTCTGCAAAATGTTTATAATTGTAAAGAATCAAGACTAATCTGCTGTACAAAATGCTTATTATTGTTACATTCTTTCCAAAAATTTCAATTCAAATTGTTTAAGTAATATAATACTTATATAATCATAACCTTTAGTTAATTTAGAAATGTACTATTTTAAGTATGGTACCTAACTTTCTGGAATGAGCAAACATGTATTGTTGTATCATCACTATTCAAATAAGGGTGCAATAAGGTGTACTCTTAATAACCCATCATAAAGAATACAGTCAAACCTCCTATAAGAAGTATTTCAATGGGCGGGGAAAAATTCCTAATATCGAGATATTCTTTATGAAAAGGTTCGTTTTATTGAGTTTTAAAGTGCTGTTATTTATAGAGGTTACTGGTCACTGCACAGGCACACGCCACACAATAACTGTGGAAGGAAGAGGGATGTGTGGGGGTTTCATGTTGAGACAAGCTTCTGTTTGTTTTGAAAACTACCTAGTCACTATGGAGTTTTAAGATCATGAGAAATTAGTCTTAAAAAGGTCGCATATTCGTCTTGTAGAGGTTTTGTGCTAAGAATATTCGTTGTATAGAGGTTAATCAGTCCTAGCCCATGTCACAAACAAATTCATCTTATGGAGGTTTGAACCTAATTACTACACTGTATAGAGGTGTTTTTAGCAATTACCTTTATGAAAGTTTCAAGGGGATCTTTAAAAAATTGGTCTTATCAAGTAATTAATTGTTTTACCGAGGTTCGTACTCACGAGGTTCAACTTTAAAAGATTATAGTAGAATGAACCAGACGGACTGTTTTCACTAACCAATACCAGCTGTTTCCTTCACCAGGACTATTTATTAAACACATATTGTACAGGACAACTTCACTCCAGTTCCAAATTATCAAGAAGCTGCAAACATTTCTCAGGACATGCAGAAACTGTTCTTTCAAACATCAGTCTGTCGTCTGATTACTTGGCAAACATATTATACCATTCAGCTACTTCAGTGCTCAGATGTCTCCCCTGGAATGTTGCTATTTCCAATCATGTACAAATAAATATAACCAAACTTCAATTGCTTGCAGTTATGAGACTTACGCGCCAGTGAGTAGCTCATGCATCAGTATACCCAGAGCCCAGCAGTCAACAGCCCGGTCGTGTCCCTTGTTGAGGATGATCTCTGGCGCTACATACTCTGGCGTGCCACAGAATGTCCAAGTCTTTCCACTGTTAAGACCAAGTCTCTTGGCAAACCCAAAGTCTACCTATGTAAAAGTAGTAGTTGTTAAACTTTTGGAATTACCTATAACATAAACCCCGCAGGATCTATGAACGTTTCTTCTAAGGGAGAACAAAACAATTGCAATACATTTAGAGGGTTAGAGAGCTGTATTTGGCTTTGTAAGCAGACTTCATAAATATTAGTGAAATACAGTAAACACAATCCTTAAATCATGGTTTTCTAAAAAAAAATAAAGCAATATTTTTAGTCTTTTTATCTAAAAATATAAAGGCTTGAGAGCTACACGCGCTTAGGCCTACCAACAATAGATACCGTAGGATGTATATTTTAGCTGTAATCGATTTCTATTTAGTTTTATGACTCTATTCAAGTTCATGTAATGTGGCACTATATATCTAATAATGGATGTTTTGACTTGACTTTACTTGACCAAAGGCAAGACTGATGTTTTTACAAAGTGTTTGAATATTTACTAAAAATTATAAATCATGGAATTGCACAAGAACTCTTGACTACTACTGTCGGGTCAAAAAGTATAGATACTCGAGTTTGAGCTTGTATTGCACCGTAACCAATAGACGTAGAAAAATACAAGTTACATCATGATTTTACGAATTTATTTCTGCGTTTATGTGTGTTGGTTTCAAATTTTTTATGCAGTTTCAACTTTGCCTTTCAGCGGGTTGAATGAAAAAAGTACAGGTTTTTCAGCGCTTTACCAACAACGGGCGACTTTAAAATTTTATAACAAGAAAACTAATGATCTAATCGTCATGAAATTTGTATGGCTTTTAGAACATATAATTATAAAGCATATTTATAAGTTTTGGAATTTTCCGTCAATAAGAAAAAAATCTGTCATGGTTTTTGCAAAGGCATTGTATTTCAGCGACGGGACAAGCTAGAAACTCCGATGAAAGCTTGAATTAAAGCTCTTAAAAAGATACAAATGAAAAGTTAAGTTACACATTAGCTAAGGGGCCTTTAATAATTAAAATGGACGTATGATCAAAGCTGTTCTGAAACGCAATAGTGCGTGAAATTTGTACCGCTATCGATCCGCAGGCAGGGAGTTCTCCCTGCCTGGGACCGGTTTTGAAACTGCATAAAAAATTTGAAACCAACACAAATAAACGCAGAAATAAATTCGTAAAATTATGATGTAATTTGTATTTTTCTACGTCTACTGGTTACGGTGCAATAAAAGCTCAAACTCGAGTATCTATACTTTTTGACCCGACAGTAGACTCCATATTCAAAATTTGGCCTGACTTTAGTTTAGGTCCTACACACATTCGAATGAAAAATATCATTATATAGATTATTCGGTTAGTTAGGTTAGGTTTTAACCTAACTAACCAAACTTGATATATCGAATGATATAATCGATATATCGATCGATATGTTCTTTCGAATGAGTGTAGGACGTAAACTAAAGTGCAGCCCACATTTGGGTAACAAATACATTTGAACAGAGTGTTTTGTATCAACCTCTATCAACCTTTTAAGGTATTATTTCTGGGTTCATAACAAATTTAAATTTGAAGTCTTAAAACAGATAAGACCTAATCCTGAATGTGAACCATTTTTGTAAATCTTCCAAGTGTGGTTTATCAAACTGTGTAAATTGTTAAGGCTGTTTGATTCCAATTCATCTGTTGCATCAGCATATTGAACAGGGTTTGAGTTTAAATTAAAAGGCAGGTCGTTTGTATAAATTAACCAATATAGAGGCCTCCACAATAGTTCATTAAACATTTTGAAAAGTTATAGATATTACCTTTAAAAATAAATTAAGTTTGTTGACAGCAAATTTAAGGATTTCAACTTCAAATAATCAATTGGAGAAAGGCTGTAAAATTTGAGCTTTTTGAAGACACAAAACATTCCAGCAGGATTATGAGACCTTTTAATGCCAAAAGGTGTGTAATACAAGTCAGTCAGAGAGTTGTATTACGTCCTGGATCTAAAACAATATTGTTCTGTTACTAAAATGCTGTTACTTTTCAAGACAAAATTTTATTTGATAAATACGGTAATATTTTTTTCAAATACCTACTTTAGAAAAGTTGGTAAAATTTAAATTGGGCAGTAGTTGTCCATGGTTGAATTTTAAACCATTAGATCATTTAAGAAGTTCAATTAAAACATTTTTTTTTAGCTGTAGGTACTGGGATTAAACCCCAACTGGGTGGCATTTTATTCTGAACTGAACAAATTGCTTTATATACTTTTTGTTGAATTTTTTTCAATAGTATATGGGCATCAAAAAGATTAAAATCATCTTAAACTATTTTTCAACCGTAAAGCTATTTAATATTGTTTTTACTGTAATAGCTGCAGGGAGTCAATTGTTCACTTACAAGTTTAACATATCCTCTGGAGTCTAGCAGAAGATTTTCTGGTTTGAGATCCCGGTAGACGATGCCTCTGGAGTGGAGATAGTCAAGCGCTTCGATGACACAGGCCACGATGAAGCATGCGGATGAGTCGTCAAAACATCCTCTGTCTCGTAGAATAGTCCACACCTCTCCTCCTAGACACGCCTCCAGTAGCATGTACACGTACTTGTTGTCTTTGAATGTCTTGTATAACCTGGAGCAAGAGGTATTTAAATAGTGTAAAATGTTTGTTATAGGACTGGAAACTCTTGGACACTTTCCAGATGTATACTAATCTGAAGAGGTGAGGTTGTTTGCATTGATTTACTTGTAAATTTTCCAATGTAGGAACACTCACCATCGTCTTAGAACATTTAGGATATTTGGAAAAATACAGTGGGAATGCCGCCGTTCCTGCCCCACACCACACCACTTGTTGCTACAAGATGGAACTGTGTAGATAGAAAAATATAGTCACATGTATAAACTTTATGTTTTTGTTTTACAGAGAAATATACTGTATTTTCAAGTCCCTGATCTTCATGGTTGGAACAAAAAAATTTTTTCCAACTAGAGGGTCATAAAATAAAAATAAACATATCGGTAATATGAGGAATACATTTTTTTACAGTAAGGAAAAGAAAATGCAATATCCATTTGAAAGAAATCACTATTTAAAGTAGATAGTTAACTCGGATAGTAAAAAAAAAAATATGTGTAACCTCAGAGAAGTAAGAAACTAACAAAGTAAAAATAGATTCAATGTTACAATTAAGTGGTGTCTAGAGGAAATTCTTTTGATCGCCCACTTCTGCTTTCCTTTCCCCCTTGGCCATCACATACTACAGCGCTCACGCGGTAGGAAGACCCTGGGCGTTACAACTGCTGTACAACTATGCTATATGTGGTTATTGCTGTTTGGGCTCTTCCTTCTTCTATATTAGTACATTTCCGCCCCAACAACCAGAACTAAAAGCACACAGTTGTCCCATAAGCTTGTATCCTCTGTATCTCTGTGGTGTAAATCAGGGACTAATATTGAAAGCCGGGCAAACATTAAACTATCACAATGTATGATATTGGATGTTCTACAGTGCTTCCTTAGGCTTAGGACATACTTGTAATTTTTTAACCTACAATATAAGTTTTACATTTTTCACAGGTAATGCACGGGAAATAGTTTGACCATATGTCACATTCACCTTAGGAGGTTTTTGGGTTAACCAACATGGTAAGGTAGAGCATATGACACACTATAGCAATAAAATCATCATCCGTAATCTGCACCTACCCCCTCTATACTCCCTACACAGCAAAAACAAATCAATTGTTGTTGCACGATGATGGAAGTGAAACATGGAAAAAAGTTGTTTATTTTGCAAGGTGCAGGTTTTTTAACGTCAATACTGTAGGCCTAAAGTTTCCAAAATGACAACATTGGAAAATCTTACCAGACATGTTAGTGTGTTCCCAGGCGTACAAATCCACGGGTAACATGGGCGAAAAATAAAAATGGTAAAGGTAAGGTGAAGTGCTACAATCTAATAATGATTATTCTAAGTTGCATGGATGTGCTACAATATGTACCTGCAAATCAGGGGGTGTCTACAGGCCATCATTATTTCTTTTTCACTGTACACATGTTCTTGCTGGTGTGTTTCGACTATGTGCTGTTTTTTCAGACACTTTAAGGCATATGTTTTGTTCTTGTTTTGAATACACTGTACAAGCTCCACTCTACCAAACCCTCCGACCCCCAGTGTTGCTACTATGTCTAGGTCTTCTAATTGAATATTTTCTAACTCTGTAAAAACAAATTATTGACATGAATAACAAACACATTTAATGCCATGAACACTTCTCTGGTCACATTAAATAAATGCAATATTTGCAAGGTACATAGTTAAAGATTTATTGTACTATAAATCTTACTTATTTACTACTTACTAATGTAAGTATAATTTAAACAACTAAAGAGAGTATGACTGCTGCACACAAGAGATAAAAGTGTATTTTTACTATAGAGGCTATCAATCCCATAAACATTATACACATTTATTATACTTTTAAGCTACTGTTAAAGTGTACATAAAATCAGAAAATATTTCAAGAATAAATTTTATCACTATAACAATAATTATTTCTGATTCCAAAATGTACTCGTAAAATATAAATCTGTATTACTTTATAATTTTATATCCTTAAATTGTCACTATATTGTCATTTTAATTCAATGATCGTTGTTTATTGGATTTAAAACAATGTTTATATTATTAGATGAATGCTGAGTAAAAATATATGTTTTATTGCTTGAATACAAATTAACTTGAAGAAAAGTTAATCCTCACCTTGATCTATCTCAGAGGGAAGACTGTTGCTGCTAGGAGGCCGTTCAGTTCTGCAGAGATCACTATATTCCTTCTCATGTAGCTCACTTAGATCTCCAATCAGTTGGATGAACGATCTAAACCCAAAAGGACATAACCTTCATGGAAATATTACAGGCACCAAAGTGTGCTAACTAGAACACCACAGCAACTACATTCATCAATATAGTTTTTACTTACTCTCTGTCCAGGGTCAAACACTCCACTCCAGGAGCCAAGGCAATCACTGTAGCAGTTCTACAGTCCTCCTTCAACAGAGCTTGCTCCCCAAAGTAGTCACCTCGGTGTAGAATGCGGAGGTCTTGTTCTTCAGAAGTCCCTAACACAAAATTAAGTGCAAACTGTTTAATGTTCTCAAGAAATTTTAATAAATTGAGAGTGTCTATTATGTGGCTTTGTCTTACTCCCCCAGTGGCTGATCGAGGATTAATTATGGTAAAGAGTGCTATTTCCATGTGGTATGACATTATTGAACCCTAGCAGTTGCACTGAGAGAACCTCTTTTGCCCCTGATTTTAATTGGAAAGTATGAGGGGTTTTCAGGACCTGAAATTGTAATTGACTGTACTATTAATTGTTTTAGCACATCCATACTACACATTTTGTCAACTTTCTCATATCTCCTGTATATCTCTTTGCTACCCATCAAGTCTTTAGTTATGAGGAACAGATACACGTGGCTACAAGGACAAGTGTTGCTTTATCTTATAGTTTTATTTGTTTCCAGTTACAATAGTGGTTGTTAAATACTTTATCCAGTTTATATTAGCCTATGTTTTTTGTGATAACCCTTTAAAATGGAACACTTACTCTACTCAAAGATTTGTGGGAGAAAATCTGATGCAATGCTACCTATGTTACTGAAAGTAACAAACTAGCTATGTGGGTATGAGTTTTTATGAAAGACCAACTAAAAGCCTAAAATATGTCTGACAACAAAGAAATTTGAGAATGTATCCTGTATTTTCACCTATCAGTCTTCACCATGACCAGTGGGTTGGAAAGTTGAGACTAGTATCTAAAAAATTAAGATTACTAATTCCATGTATAATCTTTGGTACCATATACACTATAAGAATGAATATTTTTTTAGTATTTGAGAAAAATTCAACTTGATATCATCAATTAATTATCTAGTATGAATTCAGCCCATTTGTTTGTTGGAAGTACAATAATCAGCATTTCTTTCATAAATAACGCAAAATTTACCACTGTACCAACAGAAAGCTACCATTTAAGGAGGGAAATCCTTTGCAAGGGTTGTACCTGGAAGATATGCCTTTTGAGTTTTTCGTGAGGATGAAAAGGTTGAACACATGTACTGGTACCTCATTGTTTAAAAGCAGAGAGTCCAAGGTACATTGTGAGTTAGTTGTTTTTGAAATGGAAATATTCTTAAATAATTACTAGTTGTCTAGAGGACTAGCTTTATCAATATATGGCTCATTTGCTGTAATACTAAAATTTGGGCAAAGTCAAAAGCATTAAGGACCAGAACATTATGCTTCATATGAAACTACTGTATTTACCAACAACTCTCTGAGTAACCTTGACACTGCCTTGGCTGATGATGAAGAATGTATCTCCACTGGCTCCTTGCCTCACTATGTGATGTCCAGTGGGATAGAACTCCTGTAACAACAGAGGAAATAAGTTCATGCATGTGTTTATCAGAATTCTCTCCAACATCAGGGTTGTCAACATTTAATAGAGGAAGGGGAATACTTTGGATCCCCCTCCAGGTGGATACCAGATTTGACAGCCCGTTTGAGCTAGAAGCTAGAGGAAGGTTTGGAGTTATCATATTTTCTTGAAGGGTTGAATATATGTATTACCCTTATAGATTATAATTTTCAGAGTTTCGGAAATATTTCAAAAATGAAAATAGTGCCCAGTTTTCAGAGGTTCCATAATACACCATTTGATACCTATGTCATAAAAAGAATTGTTATTTTTCGACCGATTTTCATACTTTTGGTCTGGCTCTTGACAATTCCATATCATCAGGATTCAGCTACTTATCATCAAATTGGTATTTACCACTTCAAGAACATCTGATATTTTCCCCAACACGTCAGTAGGTAGGTTGTGGAGGAGAGGTACACTTCGTAGAAAGTTGACGTTATCTTCCAGTCTTTGCAGCCCAGTCCTCATCATGATTCTCTGAAACACTCTTCTGTCCAACACCCACACCTTGGAGTCTCTCACCACTGTGAATACAACAGCTGTTAGCAATGTGTAGTTCTACATACAATCATAGGACATACCTAGGACTAGTTGGGGGCGCAGCTAGTCTTAGTGTGAAGTGTGAGACATCTAGATGTATGGGATCAAATGTTGTTAGAAGTACTCTATGCATACTCTTAACTGCCTGCCATTTGAGGATAAAATCATATGTTATTAATTGTTATGATCTATTTACTTACTTGTTTACTTTTTATCAGTTTTGTTCTCAACCATGTTAATAAACCATCAATTGTTTTTCATCTCTTTTATTTAGTAAAAACTAATCACTCATACTATCTATCATTAACAAATGTTAAATGCATGTTCAACAGAAATTATTCTTGTAAAATATGAGTGCTCTCTCGGTGGCTCAATTCTAAACCTGGCTCCGACTTTAAAACGGAAATGAAATGTCCTGTTCTATTCATAGTCAAATCAAATAAATACATTGAATTGTATTTTTATATGTGAAAGAACAACTTAATTCAGGACAGATTCCAATACAGATAAATAGAGGCAGTGTTGTTTCCAAAAAACCAAATAAGTTGTTCGATGTTTAGAAACATGTATAGTCCAATCTTTAGTAAATTATTTACAAGACGAATAGGGTCATAAACTAGCTCTTAACTAAATGGCAAACTCCAACTCACCTCTGATGGAAGCAGTTCTGGTACAGTTGTACAGGATAGCCAGTTCTCCAAATGCTTTGCCAGGGCCCATGCGGCCCAACACCTTCCCTTCCTTCACTACCTCAAACTCCCCTTCAGCCGACACATACAGATGTGCCCCTGAAACAAAACGCCCATCATCAAAAAGTTACTTAACTACTATGTTGCATACATGTTGTTCAAAACTCTTTAAGAGCAGGGGTTATTTAGTGAAATTTTAAATTAGATACTCTTTTCTGTTGTAAGCACAACAACGTAGGTGACATTAGACTAAATTGACTCAAAATTATTGTTTTTGATTTATAAGAATACATAAAGAACTTAATATGAAACACACCTTTTTGAGTTCAGTACTAGTAGCCTATGTTAAAAAATGTTTGTTACAAGATGTTTTTCCCTACACTTACGTCCTGAAATATTAAGCTTATATCTATTTGGGTTTGTTTATTAAATTAGTTGGAAATAAAAAAATTAAACAACAAAATTCTCAAAACAAAAACAACAATTAATTATTATTGATTTTTCAAAGAAATTATCAGGTGAAATAACACAGAGTATTTTTTTTTTATAAGCTTAATAATTGTCTATTGACTAGGCCTACCAATAATTCAATTTTAATAATCATCTATTTGTACTCCACACCTTTATTTAAAATTTAATTGTTTATTTTATTTGATTTTATATAACTAAAAAATGTAAAGATAAATTACTGTTAGATTAAATTTGAAAACTCAAAAGTGTTATAGTATTTTCAAGATTTCTGTTGCTCCAAAATGTAGGAGTCAACTTAACGTTTTAGGCGGGTTACACACATATGCCTCTCACACAGTGCGACTAGCAGTTTTCTTGCTACTAGCATGCAGCTTGAAGACCAACCTGTGTTAATCACATGGAGCTTACACCCAGACCCATATGCGACTGGCACAGTGCACAGTGTGGTATCTAGCAGTTTGCATGCAGCGAGCAGCGCCACTAGGAACCGATCAGTCGGTGTTTTGGCGCTGCATGCTCAGTTTTCGCATTAGCAGAACACACGTCCAATTCACATGGTTATTGCAAAAACTCTAATGTATCCATTACTCCATACCGTGATAAAATAGAGAGTCGCTCCTAATACAGACAGAATCACGCCATCTACTATTCTTTATGTCACAGTGCTTTTAGAATGTCGTGTATTTTATAAATTTCTCTGTATTCATGCAGTACATCATTTCTGGAACTTCTCTAACTGTTCGAAGACTTGTTTGATGATAACTTTTTGGCGTAAATAAGGGGGTAACCAATATTATTTTCTTCATCCTACCGCATTTCATCATCCGACGACGACGTCCACATTTTCCAATGAACTGAGCACCACAAAGCCTCTCACCTTGCTACTAGCACATGCCCTGCCCATGCAGCGTGCATGCATCCCGCACAGTGCTACTGGAATCAAAATGTTAGTTGCACGTGCGAGATGCATATGTGTGTACCCCGCCTTAATGAGTAATCTACATCTTAGACCTACAGATATCTTGAAAACAGCACAACCATTTTGAGTTTTGATTGTATTACCATACTATACCATTGTTAAATTTAAGGTTCAGCAATACTGATATAAATATATTTTAGGCTACTTTACAAAGTCAATAGAGGAAATCTCTTCTTGTATAGTGTATGTATGGGGTTATGGCCCTTTAATTGTATTGAAGATATATATCTCACCAACTTCTCCCTCTCGGATGAGATAACTTCCCTTGGGACACTCTCGGGGATACATAGACTCCACCAGCTCCCGTACTTGACTCAGGTCCAGGTTTTTCAAGAAGTCATTGTCCATTATTGCCTCTTTGATTATCTGTTTGGACCTAAGGCAAAGAAAGAAGAGCTCTTTAAAAGTATGCTAAGTTAATTGTTTTTTTGATCTGAAAATGTGGAACCAATTACTGCTTGAGATCTTGATGCAGTGAAATGAATAGTATGTTTCCGTCAAATGGGGCTAAGTGTCTCTTTTCAGCACAAGCTTTAGTTTATTGACCGAGACAAAGCTAGCGAAATGAAGGGTCGGAAAGGCATTTGGTTGATGAGATCAAATATCCATACGATTAGTCGTATGGCACTTTTATTTAAGAATTTAACTCACAAATAGTGAAAGTTGTGTACATTGTTTACTTTGAGAAATTAGCTCCAAAAGATTAACATCCAATTTTGATATTATATATTTCAACAGCTATTACAGTTATAAATCAATCTACATATTGATAGAGGTGTATATGTTGCAGTTAAATATACAGGGTGTTTCAAAATTGTCTGGATATATTTTGTCGACTTGTTCCTTGGGCTAGACAAACATAAAATGCCATATAAGTATGGGTCCAAAATGCCTAGATTTCTGTTTGTCGGTCTGTTTGTGATTTTTAGGAATTATTTTATTTCTTGAGCATTTTTCGAGATATAAATTTCAAACTTGGTATAAATGTGTATTTTAGTTGGTAAAAAAAGCTTACAAAGTTAGGTTCCATTATCTCAAGCCGTTTTAATATGGTGCCCATTTGAAATCTTTAATGCCAAATTTCATGAAAACCGTAAATAGTATTAATAAAATTGTTCTTCAGATCAAAAATATAGAAAATGTAAGTTAAAACCAAATGAGGCATTGTTTGTTAAAATCGGATGACAAACAACCGAGTTATCAGTTTTTTTGTACATTCGGTTACGCAATTTAATAGGACTTCCATATTGTTTATTTGTTATTTTACAGAGCAGTCTATGGTAGTCCTATTAATTTGCGTAACCGAATGTACAAAAAAACTGATAACTCGGTTGTTTGTCATCCGATTTTAACAAACAAAGTCTCATTTGATTCGGACTTAAATCCTCTATATTTTTGATTGGAAAAATTTTCTTAATATTTATATTTCATGAAATTTGGCATTAAAGATTTTAAATGTCCGCCATATTTAAACGGCTTGAGATATTGGAACGGAACTTTGTAAGCTCTTTTTACTTACTAACATATACATTTTACTATATATAGGCATTTTATGTTTGTCTTAGCCCAAGGAACAAGTCCAGAAAATATGTCCAGACAGTTTGGAAACACCCTGTATATGCTACAATGTAGATGATAATAAGAGCAAATAAAGTTGATGAAAAAGTAATATAATATTTTTAAATCAGAACTTTTTTGTTCTTGAAAATCAGATTACAAAGGGAAACACATAGTCCAAACGTCCTCAACTCCAACTGATTTTTCTTTGCCCAGGGGATTAAAAGAATTACTATAGGCCCACAACAAAAGTATTGAACATGTTATCACAGCAAAACCACAAAAATATCTATATTTCCTTTTCACTTTTGTGCTCTGTAAACATTCCGTATTCATGTGAGAGCCCTGTATATTTATTTAGGAGTTGATCCAACTTCAATTGTGTATTTTACAATGAACCAATATGCATGCAGTTAAACACACCTGAAGTCCTTGTCGAATCTTTGTATCTGGATGTCTGTTGCCGTCTGGCCAGACTGAGAACTCTCAGCTGAAACTCCTTGCTTCTTGTGAGCCGCTCCTGAAGACTGGCCATGAAGAGAGGAGAGCAGATCAATGTCTCCAGAGAAGTTTGATGCCTGCTGCAGAACACTCTGAAACAGTATCAAGTATGCTAAGTCAAGCTAAACCTGTTCAAGGGTACATGCAGCGGACCTCAACAGCTTTAAGGAGGAAAAACACAATAAAGCATAGGATAATTAAATGGCCCCGCCGCAACATACCTGTAGACTCAGCGAATTTACATTTACATAAATAGATTTCCACTAAAACATTCCCTTAAAATTGTCCCCTATTGAAATAACATTAATTTAAATTATTACTTAGGTTTGCTGCTACAGAGGTGGTAGTGAGGTGTGTTTTTTTTATTGAATGGTTGATGGCTTTACTTTAATACTTTAATACTTTTTAGTGAAATGGCAACCATACAAAGTAGGTATTTTAAGCCAAGTATGAATGGAGATGAGTATGTACATAGACAAAAAGAATTTTTTGTCTATGGTATGTAGGATGAGTGGCGCGATCTTGTAGTCTTGTTAGTAACTAAGGCCGACATATTCCATAGACACAGCTGTTAATTAATAGCCCAAACAACTAATGGCAACTAAGGGACCTACAGTTTATAGTGGAATCCGAACAACATTTTTGCCTTTGATGTATACGAATTGAGGCGTCGAGAGGCCAAGGGAGATATGTGACTTTTAAAAAAATGTTGTCATGGTAACGGGTTTTGTTAAAAAAGGGTGGAATTTCAACAAATAATTCACTTATATCCCTTGGCCTCCAAACTAAACACCTAAGAGTTGGAAGCCAAGGGGTATATATGAATTTATTTTTATTTTTATTTTATTTTTTATGACCATGAAAAAAATACAATGACATTTTTTAAAAAGTCACATATCTCCCTTGGCCTCTCGACGCCTCAATTGGTCTAATTATCAGGCTTAGTACATAAAAAAACAGTACTTTCCTGAGGGAACATTCATTATTATCGATGATTTTTTCTTGATATATCGATATTTTTGTTTTCCTTTACGATACATTACAAATTGACAGCTGATCTTTAGGCTAAAATATAGTCTACTAGCAGAGCACCCGTCCTTCGTACGGGGTTGGTATATAAGTATAAAATGCTTATTGCAGTTATACTTTGCGTTTGCAATGGGGGGAGGCCACAGTTTGATAAAATTTGGTTCATAAATATACGGTTTGATATAGAATAACACATCTACCATTGCCATAATGTTCTACCACTGCACCTAAACATTAGAAAAAAAAATTATCAAACATTCACACAATATCACAAATTATTCATTAAATTAAAAACTCAAACCTAACTGTAAACAATCTTACTTTGACAGTTCTCATTGTGTATCACAGCTTTTTGTTGCTGCTTGGTTGAAATTAGCTGTTGTCGTATATGCAAAAACAAAATAATAATAGTGCTGCACCCTGTTGGGAAACCATATAACTTTTTAATGCTATTGCATATTATAGAACCATCTTGTAAAGTTGAAACAGCTGACTAAATTCTTTAATTCCCTTTAAATGTGAATACTCTTAAGATTAACATGGGGAACTACATAGCCACTGGGGTGGAGCCCAAAAGGATTTTTGAGATAAAAGTATGCCATGCCAAATTTCAGCCAAATCCGTCCAGTAGTTTATGCGTGATTGAGCAACACACACACAAACTTTCAGATTTGTAATATTAGTAAGATAAGATTATATGGATTATGAAATGAAACTGTTCTAAGCTAATCTATCTATATATATTACACGCTAAGCCGATTTTTGTAAACAGAACTCCTCCCACATTTTTGGACCGATTTTGATGATTAAAGTGTCAAAAAAATTGCCCTGATCTGTAGTTTTTCAAAGTGTTTTTGGTTTTTTGAAATCTTTATTAGTTTGGGCAGGATCTTCCATCAAAGTTGGATTTTCTCCCATAAGATTAACATGGGGAAATATAAATATTTAATTGGAAACTTTGTCTCCACTAATTTGAGAGAACGGCTGGACGTAGAAACTTGGTAAAGGTATCCAAAGAAAGGCCTTGGTCTGTAGATGAGTTGTCAAAAGAAACACGAAGTAAATTCCCTTAGGGCTCTGCCCCAGAAGCTTTTAAAGATACCTTGACAAATTTGTTTACATTTTGGGCATAATAATCAGCGAACACATAACAAAATAGAAGCGCTACTCGGAGCGCAGGAGCGTGGCAGTCTGACTAGCCGACGAAACGGACAAAGATGGCGGCGCTAGCCTAGTCCCGACGTCTGCAACGCGCTGGTTGTCTGCTATGCCTGCTAAAAATACTTTTGTATAAAAATTACTTGGGTTTTTCTGGAAGTACATTGTCATATTATTATATTGTTGGAAATATCTTGTAGTAAATCGATTGTTTTTACTGTATTATTGCCAACATAAAATTTATCTAATGAAAACCTTTACCCTCAAGTTCCTATAATGAATTATTTCTAACTGATTAGACAAGCACAAATTCGTTTAATCAGAGTTTACTTGGCTATTTCCAAAGTAATGGTTTAAGAATCGTTTAGGTTGATGTTAGCCTCCGGATTACCAATAAACACAAACATAATTACTCTATTTTAATGATAAATTAAAATAACAATAACCAGCATGTACTCTGGACGGTTAAAAAAAAGAGTAAACTATAATAGAAATTAAAACTGGTCTTAATTTAAGTAGTGTTACACGTTACGAAGTAAATTATTTATAAAAAAATAATTGAATAATTTATGAAGAAAATAATAATAATTCTTTTGAGTCTAGAATCAAATAAGAGATTTATAAATCTTAAGTTATTGTCATTCTTTGTGTACTTGAAAATGTCCTTAATATATACAATATTACAGTACAACAGTATAAATAAAACATTAAAACACTGCACGCTAAATGTATTGACGACGGCCCGGCGGGGCAGCGCGCGTGGCGCGGAGCAGCGGCAATGGACCCCTTTTGTACCTGATATTTTTAGAAAACCACGCAGGATAAAAATGTTTGGTGAATCGGATAGTTAAATTTGGTTATTTATCCACAACTTTCCCGCTGACGAAATTACTCTGACCAAAAAATAAAAAAATTCCTCGCAATACAACTTTTTCATGTCTGAATGTGAAAAATTAAACTACATAAGTAATACAAATATTAATAAATCAATTACTATCATAACTAATAACTTTATATTAACACCATCGTTTTCCTCAGTATCATATCTACAAGTGTGCAAAATTTCAGAATTTTTGGTCAACTATTAATGTTGTTTATGATCGTGTATTTGTCGCGGGGTTTTTAATGCGAACTGTGCTCGTGGGTCTTGGATTCAGGCTGAATGACGGACCAAGATGGCGGATTTGGCCACACTTTCAGTGCATTTGGTTAAACGCCGTGTCCTCTCTATTATTATTATTATTATGTGCTCGCTGATAATAATCCTGTTAATGAAACAGCTGTTGATTTTTCAATTGTGTTTTAAACAACACACATTTATTGGGAGTTACTAAATTGTCCAAAAGAAGTATTTGCAATGCTATTTTCTGATTTTAAAATTTATTTTCTTCTGTATCATGTCATGTTTTGCAATATAACATTCCATTACGAAATCAGTGGAAATTCCTTTTATCACCGAACTCTTACAATAATTTCTTATTGAACTATCTTATATCTGCTGTACGGGTTGTTGTCTGCCTTTTCCCCCACTTTTGCTTATATTTTATCATATTATTATACATATAGGTTCACGAGATTATTGTTATACATGTTTTCAACCATTGGAAAAATTATACAAGTGCAGAAGGGCACGTTGCCCCCAGTGTCCATATTTTGCTAAATTAATAGTAGTTTACAGCAACTGGATAAAACAATTTACAATATTTATGTAGAAATATGTGCATGATTTAGAAAGTCATTAAGCTGTAAAACTGCAATTTACTACAGACTTTTCAGAGAGGTTACTTCGATGTTGTTAATTCAACTTAGTGAAAACATAACATGGATAAGTATACAAATAAGAATTTGAACTCTTAGAGAGCCTTTGAATGTTATTAGAATTACGAAATGCGTTGTGCATGTTTACTAACGCTACTCAGCAACAAAAACCATTTAATTTATCTCTAAAAATATATTCTTAAAGTGCACTGGAGCAGCCTCGAAAATACTATGTAACTTACCCATATAGTTACAAAATGCTCAAACTCACACTGTGACATTTATAATTCGGCTTAGGTATATTTCTCCAGCAGATTATTATCTGCAGAAGAAGTTTATTGTGCTCTTATCGTGTGTAATAACATCCAAACACAGAAACCTGGCCTTAAATGGTACCTATCTTGACAGATTATTTGAAGTGATCTATATTACAGACCGTGGCTCACTGGGTTGTTAATATGATTTAAAATAACACGGCATTTTGGCTGTAAAAAAGACACCAAGAGTAAATACTATTTAAGCAGCTACTGTCATGACAGAAAGGTCATATTCCTGTTAAACTTGATCACATCATCCTTTATAAGATACTTTGTTTAACAATGCATGTAAACGTCAATATTGACGTAACAGCCAATTTACAGTATTTATTGCTTTTTGGAAATGGGGCATTGTTATGTAATTTGAATTATTTGTTGCCAATGAAGCCGCACAACCATATAAACGAGGAGGTCCCTAACAGTTTAAGAGTAAAAGCAACCTTCACTTCAAATATATTCCACTAGATCCACTAGATCCTAACTTTCCGTAGATGAATAATAATTAGCTTAAGCCTTGACAGTGACCGTCGATTTCGACGGGTTTCACCTAGTATAACATAACCAACCAAACTTTCTGTACCACTTAAAAATCCATTTTATAGCAGAAAAGGTGATTGGAGAATATTAAGCGGAGTTTTTAAATGTTACAGCAAGTTTGGTTAGTTTTGTTAGGCTTAGAAAAGTTTCATTTCAATATTTTTTTAAATTATTGTTTGTTGATTCTGAACAATATTTATTTATCGTAGTTTGTCAGCTGATATGTTTCAATTTGTCAATATCGATGTATCGAGAAAAATCATCGATAATAATGAATGTCCCCCTTAACAGGAAGTACCAAAAAACAAAATTGCCAAATTAGATTAAAATATATCCATAAACAAGCAAACTACACCAGTTTATTTAGCCTACTGTATTCTCAATGAGAATAACATGGACATTTTCAATTGTAACTTAATTGATATTTTCTCTGTAAGCGTTAGGCATAAAACAAAGCTTCAATTTGCTAAATTATTTCTTTTTTAAGGTCTACAAAATAGTTAAGTAACCATTATTATTATTATTATTTATTTATTTATTTATTTTTTATAGAGAAACCCCCATTTTTATCCAATTTAACTCCGTTTCCATGCTCAGATCATGCTGGTTCGAGAACTTGTTAGAATAAACATAAGTTTTCATGTTTTACCAAATTTCATCAGAATCGGATCATTTTCGCTTGAGTTGACACACATATAAATTTGAACAGAGTGTGATTTTTGTCTTCTGGGGACCTCAAAACATAAAGTAAACGAGTCCCGGGCCCAGGTCTTACCATAAGACCTACGGTAATAGCTAGCTTATTCCCTATACAGGGTGATTGATATAAGTGTGCCAGCCGTTTTATTCGCAAACTATAAGAGATATCAAAAAAGTTAAATGGTAAGTGCCTTGGCCTTTTTATTTAAAAAATTGTAGTAAAGTCGGAAAAATTATTTTAGCCGCCATTTTTCCAATATGGCCGCCAACTTTGATTTTTCTTATGTAACACCCTGTATTTTATGATGTATTCTTGTAGAAAATGTAATTTTAAGACGATTTTATTCTTGTGATTTTTTTCATAAACCTAACCGTTTCAAAGATAATAATGGTAAAATTTTTGAAATTTTTGCATGAGAAAGAGTTTCGATACAGGCCTAAGCAAGAATGCCAGCTGTTTTATTCGAAAACCATTCAAAATTTCACAACTTAAACCATTATTATCTTTAAAACGGTTAGGTTTATGAAAAAATCACAAGAATAAAATCGTCTTAAAATTACATTTTCTACAAGAATACATCATAAAATACAGGGTGTTACATAAGAAAAATCAAAGTTGGCGGCCATATTGGAAAAATGGCGGCTAAAATAATTTTTCCGACTTTACTACAATTTTTTAAATAAAAAGGCCAAGGCACTTACCATTTAACTTTTTTTGATATCTCTTATGGTTTTCGAATAAAACGGCTGGCACACTTATATCAATCACCCTGTATATGGAAAATTCGCTAAAACAGAATAACTAATCTAATATATCCACTAATCATAAGCATCAGTAGCATAGAAGCTCAATAAATATTAAGGCTCTATAATAATAAAGATTGGTAAAAATTAATTATTTTGACAAAATAAGTATGTATATGTGTGAGATTTGATTTTCTATTTTTCAACAGTAACAACTGATTTTTGAATTTCTCAAGTTTAAGTCTTATAAAGAAGAGGATTGTTGAAACAGTGATTAATGCTAATGAAAACGGCAGAGGAAATTAATTCAGGAATAACGATAAGCTAACAGTTGTACTGCTTGTTATAATCAATAGCAAGTCTCCGAGTTTTCAGAGACAGAACTATTAATACCTTAGCATGACTGCTTTTTTGTAAAATATTTTTGAAAGAATTTCTGATTTTAGTTAGTGCTCACGATTCAACAATCCTAGCTGTTATAGTGGATCTTCAAAAGATCTTCCTCCATAAATGCTCTCCCAACATCTTACCTTCACTGATTTTAGTTTTTGATGTAAAGGGATGGGGTTTTTGATATATCTGTCAATCTGTCTGTATAAATAATATGCTGATTACATATTAACGTAACTAACTATCAAAAGGTCTTAATTATTGAACAAATCAAAGAATTACAAACCTCATTATTATTCTTTTCATGTTTACTAAATATCAATATGAATACGAGCTCAATAGATATACACAGGAATGAGAATGTTAAATTTTGGACAATAGTTTGACCCGTTTACTTTTTTTCATTTAGGCTGTTCAACATAAACCAGACCATAGTTGTGGGGCATTAGTTGGTTAGGTTATATAAAATAGCTATGGATAAATTGTGCAAGTTAACTGAAATAAATTTAAACCAAAAAACGAAACATCTTGGGATCAGTTACCATGTTGTTTGTGTAGTAGGACACATGATGTCATACATATCACAAATGGGGGATTATAGAGACATTCATAAATAAGAATATATATTAAGAAAGTATACTGTTCTGAAAAATCTTATATATTTAAAAAAGTGGTTTTCTTTTCCGAGTTAGCTTGCAAAGCACAGATTCATATCAAGCATCGGCATATATTTATCCACTGTATTACTCAACCACTACACTTAAATTTGATTTATTTTTGAATTCTTACTTCCATTTTAGATGTATGTATTTCACCAGTTATAATTATATGATCCTATTTAATTTGGTCTAAGAACCTTCAGTGAGATACCGGCTTTCATTTAAGCTATTAGTTATTCAAATCGGACGAGTTTCAAACAAACGCAAGGTGAACAACCAGCATATAAACTATTTTAAAGGTTTTTCTATGATTAAAAATCAATAGCTCCAGTTTTGTTTACGTTTTAGCGAATTTCCCTATAGGGAAGTAGCTATTACCGTAGGTGGCTCGGTCAGACCTATCCCGGGACCGATTTTTTTTTCATTTTGATGTCCCCAGAGGCCAAAAACATCATTCGTTCAAACTTTTATATATGTATATATATATAGATTTGAATATATATACAAATTTTCAAATGTAAACGCCTATCTTGTGACCCCTCATTTTAAAGGGGTTATCAAGAGAAATTGAATGGCGCAAACTAGAGGTCAACATCACAGGATAGGTGTTTACTTTTGAAAATTTGGGGCTGCCCCCAAAACACCCCATTTTGGGGGCCGGGTACACGTTCTAACTTTAATTTTTTTATGTTGTAAACATGTGCCGAGTTTGGTTTTCCCACTGCCTCACGTTATAAAGTTAACTGGGGGTGTCCAGACGTAATCTTGCTTGCTCATCTTAAATTAAAATGGCTGCCATTTTGATTAGGGGTGCGATATTTACCTCAGGTGTGCGCCATTCAATTTATCTTGATAAACCCTTTAAAATGAGGGGCACATGATAGGTGTTTACATTTGAAAATTTGGGGCTGCCCCCAAAATACCCCATTTTGGGAGCTGGGCGAAGTTGTAACTTTGATGAAAAAGTGCAAATTCTTATGTTGTAAATATGTGCCGAGTTTGGTTTTCCTACCGCAACGCATTAAAAAGTTAACTGGGGAGTTCTAGACTTTTGCAACCATGTATATAAATCCCAAAGTATCCATGAACTTTTGAGAAAAGTACGTGTATGCGAGAGTGTGTAAATGTGTTTTTTTATTTGTTAAATTTGTATGTTTTTCTCTTTTTTTCTGAGAAATGTAGGTACCTACACCTGAAGGCAAGTGAACGCAGCGAACGAGCTCTAACCTAAAAGTGAGTGAGCGTAGCGAACGAACTTCAACCAGGACGTCAGGACGTGATTGAGCCATGCGAACGAGATCATCTTGAAAATTAAGGAGTTAAACGGGGCAAAGCCCGCAGGTTACCGCTAGTTTTGTTATATTTTGGAATGTCAGGCTAAGTGTAAGGAAGGCCTAACTTTGCCTGAAAAAATAAACGATTTTCATTTAATTTCATTTTTATTTAAAAGTCACACCCCCATAAACCATATACTTAAAATGTTCGTCATGACGAGAAACCTTGCGCAAAACTATCCATAATTTACTATCCATAAATTGGCTTTTCACCACACTATGATGTTTTTGGCTGTATTACATACGTTAATTGGTGGCTGAAAGTTACGTTTTGCTGGCCATGCCAGCTGTCATCGAACCTCATTTTCGGCCCTAGGTACGAAATATACTATTTAATGTTGTAATTCTTTTCCAAAGGGAACTTTCCATATGCCTAATGTTAAAAATTGCCTCAGCTGTACTTATTTGTCTGTTATTATTTGTCTGTTAATTTATTACCTTATTAAAATCAGGTGTGATTATTTGTTTGTATTATTGTATTCTGTTTGTTTATTTCAGCTTAACTTAACCAATCAATAGTTTTATTAATGCTTATGAAGTCAAACGGGGTGAAGCCCGTGGGTAACTGCTAGTTGGTATAATTTTCTTTCTCACATCTCACAGCATTCAATTTCATTATTTATATCCTCAATCTTTGTCGTTCTGGTTTTCATAACAAAATGGATTATAGTACTTATAAGGCAACTGTCTACAGGAGGTAACTTCCCTTTTGGTATCACCTTTGACTATTAATACAACAGCCATATAGACGTTGCCAAGCGACCTATTTTCAAATTTCTTATTGTTAAAGTTCCAGTAGAAACCTATCTCATATGGCGGGAAAGTCACCCGAATAATAGATTCAACGGAAGTCAAGATACGACTGGTATAGAAGAATCCACCAGAATGAACAATCATCCTAGTGCTGATGGAAGCCAAAGCGAGAATGATTCCGACGAATTTTCAAATAATCAGGGGATTGTAGTGATTCTTGGGAGATGGTGTGCCGTGTGCGGTCAAACAATTGACAGCAGTTCAATGGGTATTCAGCCTTGCTCTTGTGGCTATTATGCGCACCCAGAATGTATTTTGATGTTAATACGGAACTTTGAGGCAGCTCAACCAGGCTGTGGACGTCTGGGATGCCGAAACTGCAAAACCAGATACAACATCACAGTAGACAAGAGCCTGGCTGTTAGGGCGCTAGATGCGGCCTCTAACATGTACGGACGACTCTGCCACGTGGGATATGCAGGCCTTATAGTGGTTCTGGCAGATATCTTCTTGACCTTTCACGGAACATTTGTCTTAACAGAGGTATTCCAATCTTTTTAGTAATTACAAAATAATAGTATATTTTGTAACAATAGTATGAAGTAAGTCATAACTATATTTATGAGAAAATGTTATGTTTTAAGTGCGAGATTCATCGAATATTGATAGCCCACTTTCACTCGTGTATTGGGAATGTTATTTTTCGCTAAACTACAAAGACTAATTATTTTTTTAATTAAAAGTAGACATTGGAATATTTTTTATTACTGTTAGGAACTTCAAAACTAAAGCATTGTTAGGTTGGGTCTTCAACTTAAGTTCAAATTTTCATTGATTATTCAGTATTGGTTGTTGAAGATTGATAAAGTGGATGAAAGAATGACAAAAATGTTTGTTTACGTCGGAATAATCCATAATCCGTCAAAAGCGCAATAAACATTACTTTTGCATCGTAAACATGCTTTTCCTACCATTGATCTCATTACCACAGTACGCAAAATAGCTCATTGCCACTCTAGAATGGGAATATATCATTCCCACTCGCTAAATCAGTTGATTTCACTGTTGGTAATTCTACATCAACCACAGCCGCGGATCCGGTGGTTGACAACCGATAAGCAAACAACATAACCTAAATTACATTTTATATACAACTAAAAGGAAATCCGTGCGTTATGATAAGTTAGTTATGGTGGTAGGAAACATCTTGTGTGTATTACCATTACGAACACAAACCGTCATAGTCGCTCTTGAAATGTGCGGCCATCTACAGTTCTAGAGCGACATGACGTACTTTGTACTCTCAAACACAAATAGCTATTTTGCGTGGTAAACAATACAATTCTGGATTTATTCAGGTGATAAAAATGTAACGAAACAAGGCGATTTCACAGCGAAAAGTACTATCACACTGCTAAATGTTGTATACATAGTTTCACAATCACTTTATATGCTGCAATTTGTGGCTAACTGACAGGGAAACAAACAAACTTTACCGAATCAGTTTTCGTTAATATATTTAAAGCCACTATATACTACAATCATTTCATTTCACATACTACCTTTATAAATGCAAATATTTGTAAATATGGCATTACTTGTATATGACATGACACAAACATTACTTAATCGATATTCGTTAATAGCATTAATACATTTATTAATATTCAATACAATAATTATTTTAACTTCGTATACTACTAAACTTTTATCAACATTACTACAATCCTTCTCTGGATTGGAATATTACCTGTACGGATGGTTCCTACGTTTCTCCGCCTCCCAGTGGGGGAACTGGATGTGTCATACAGTTTATGACTAACTGACAGGGAAACAAATATTACTTAATACATTTTAGCGAATTTCCCTATAGGGAAGTAGCTATTACCGTAGGTCTCATGGTAAGACCTAAGCCCGGGACCGATTTACTTTTTCATTTTGATGTCCCCAGAGGCCAAAAACACCATTCGTTCAAATTTTTATATATCTATATATATATATATATATATATATATATATAATATATATATATATGTGTGTCCATCCGCACGATAACTTGAGTAATTTTTGTCCGATTTTGATAAAATTTGGTTTGAAGGTGTAAGGCGGGATAAACTTGAATGAGTTCGCGAACCAGCATGATCGGACTATGGGAACGGGGGTTTATGGGGGGTTTTATGGGGTAAAAATAGGTTTTTCCCATTTTTGACCCTAAAAACACAAAATTTCACAATTTCTTTTCAAACCATTTTGTAGAGCTTAAAAAATCAAATAATTTAGTATATTGAAGCGTTATTATGCGCCTAATTGTTACGGAGAAAATTCAAAAAAATTGTAATTTTAAAATTCCCATGTTATTCTTATGGAGAATAAGTCAACTGTTGTAGTTTGCTTGTTTATGGACATATTTTGATCAAATTTGGAAAATACATTAATTTCTTACTAAACCGCAGTACCTTTTAATATTTTACATAAAAAAACTTTTTTACCCTCCCTGTTGCAGCAAACCTAAGTACTCATTAAACTAATTCTGTTTAAATAGGGAATAAATGTGATATTTTTAAGGAGACATTTTAGTTTAAATCCAATCAGGCAAATGGAAATTCGCTAAGTCAGCAGGTTTGCTGCGGCGGGGGTATTAATTAATATACAGGGTGTCTCACGAGAGGTGTCTCAAATAGATTACGGAAAAACGGTTTAACGTACAAGGATGAAATAAAATTATTTCCCGCTAAATCGACCCCAAGGAATAACGTAAAAATATTTTTAACTTTTTCCCAATACAGGGTGTGCCAAAAACTGAGGGTCACTAGTTCGAATCTCGGAATTTTCAAATGTAAACATATGTCATGTTATACATCATTTTAAAGGTATTTGATAGGCAAACATTTTAGCGAAAACAGAAACTAGTTATCTTTTTCCGTTTCAAAATGGCGGCAGCTTTTTTGGAAAAAATCTATATTTTTTTAATACTCTGTGTTTCCTATACCAATGCATTCATCCCTTCTCCGGTAAATTTTCTTACTCATTATGAAATTAGCTGTACTTTGATATGCTACAAGTAACGGGTTTTTGAAATTATAAAAATTCAAAAAAAAAAATTTTTTTGGAAATTTGCAAATGCTCATTTTTCAAAAATTTCAAATAGCAACATATGTCAAGTGGCACATCATTTTATAGTTTTTTTAATTCCTAAACACTTTGTAATTTATACTTACTTCGTATCTCTTTTAGTTTTTGCGTAAATAACAAAAAACCTAATTTTCCTATATCAAATGCAAGTTATTTGGGTTTAACACTAAAGGCCCTATTTGATGAAGTGTTAAACCACGTCAAACCCAAATAACATGCATTTGATATAGGAAAATTAGGTTTTTTAGTTATTTACGCAAAAACTAAAAGAGATACGAAGTAAGTGTAAATTACAAAGTTGTTAGGAATTAAAAAACCTATAAAATAATGTGCCACTTGACATATGTTGCTATTTGAAATTTTTGAAAAATGAGCATTTGCAAATTTAAAAAAAAAAAAATTTGGAATTTTTATAATTTCAAAAACCCGTTACTTGTAGCATATCAAAGTAAAGCTAATTTCATAATGAGTAAGAAAATTTACCGGAGAAGGGATGAATGCATTGGTATAGGAAACACAGAGTATTAATAAAAAAATATAGATTTTTCCAAAAAAGCTGCCGCCATTTTGAAACGGAAAAAGATAACTAGTTTCTGTTTTCGCTAAAATGTTTGCCTATCAAATACCTTTAAAATGATGTATAACATGACATATGTTTACGTTTGAAAATTCCGAGATTCGAACTAGTGACCCTCAGTTTTTGGCACACCCTGTATTGGGAGAAAGTTAAAAATATTTTTACGTTATTCCTTGGGGTCGATTTAACGGGAAATGATTTTATTTCATCCTTGTACGTTAAGCCGTTTTTCCGTAATCTATTTGAGACACCTCTCATGAGACACCCTGTATATGAATGTTTACTACAGTTATTGTTTTATACAAAAAATGTAATATACAAAATTATAACTTTCCTCTATAGCATCGTAATTCCACCTTCTTGCATGTACTAAGTTCCCTGATTCCTTGGTCTTAGTTGAGACTCTTTCCTCCAAATATTGGTACTAATTAATATAAATAACAAAAATCGTTTTAAATTAAAACCCAATCAGTTTTAAAATCATATTTAATCGTTTTCTATACCCTCTAAAAGAAAAGAAATACTATCTTTAGATATGTTTACTTTTACTTCACCAGTCAACAAAATGTTAAAATTTCAACTGATCCTATATGTGCGTTTTTACAGATATATGGACCAAACGCTGCCAAACTGATGCTGTTTTCCATGAATCCGTTCATGGCTATGGCGGTTTGTAGAGCTATCCCCCTCATTAGTGTCACAATCAACTTCATTCCATGGGAGGATAAACTTTTGAAACTACTACGCCGGTAAAAATATGGCCACAGATTAGTTTGTTAATAACCATTCTCATAATTCACTAATTGTTTTTGCTAACGTAGTTACGCTGGTTTACATTTTTTACAGATTTGCCACCCAATACTTCTTACCCCCCAAAACAATCCTTAAGTTTCTCAAAAGTTTTTTTTTATTGAATGATCCCATCATTGTTATTTTTCCTACTATCACGATCAACACCAATATGCCTAACCAAGCCTAACTCTGTTTATGATGGTTTAGGACAATTTGTAACATCAATGTATTTAACATTAAAACGCACGGTGAAACTGCAGTTCAAGATTTTTTAAACTTTTTTTGGACTACGAGGAATAGCCTACCTATTGTTGAATACATAATAAATATGCATAATAAATGTATGCCTAGCTGAAATCAGCAAAGTAGACATTTTGTTTAAATATTAGTACTGTCAAAGTAATACGGTTTACTAATCTGTTCTCTTACGTCCTCATCAGGTGCTCGGAGCTAAGTTTACCAGTAGTCGGAAGAGTGTTTCCCTCACTACACGCTGATGTGGAGGAAGACGACAGTAAGGTGAAGGCCGGTAGACTGGTAGGAGGACTTCTGTTGCCCAGCTTTGCCACCACTGTGGGAAACGCACTGTTCGACACCCTAGCTTCTCCTCTCTCACGATGTGTCCTTGGTGGTCTGACCCTCGTGGGGGTCAGAGGTCTGATACAAATGTACTGTAGACAGAAACTGTACACCCGTCAGGCTCTGCTGGCTGTTGAACCTTATCGCGAGGATTGAATTATGAAGAATCGTCCAAACTTTGTGATTTAAACAAATCAAATCATGTCAAATTGTTTGTCAATATTATGAATAAACTGACACTTTTTTGTGGGATTCTCATGCTGAACGAGCTATATAGGTGAGTGCCATGTACAGGTTGATTGCCTAAAATACAATCCAGGACAGAAGTAATCTTTATATCTGCAAAATACAAAGATGCCGAGCGAGGACTTGAGCTAAGAAACTTCCCAACCAGACTAAACTATGTAACCGTTTAATATTATTCATTAATATAAACAATATTTAGTTAAATGGTTGGCTACAAGAGAGGTATGCTTTCAGTCCCATGCCGCAATGCGATGTGGTGTATTTCTTTTACCGGATACACCACCCGGTACTACAGTAGGCCTACTATAAACTCTACAATACTCCTACGGTTCCTTTTCCCTAAACATAGTACAGACAAATAAAAATAAGTATTATTACCTATAAGATAAGAATCACTCAAGGACATTTGATAAGGTTAAGAAAAGGTACGAACTAGACCGTTCAAATACACAACTAGTATAAAAGGTATTACAGTTAGTTTATGGTTGTACTACTGTTTTTAATTTTAACACAAACTTCGATCAATAAAATTATAGGTCAACTGTAGGTTGTCCTTGAGGTAGAGATACGGGCGGTGGGTGTGATGTACATGTCATGTCAAGTATAGGGGCAGACCAAGTGATAACCTCACCTAGACAACAATGTAGCACGTTTATGTACAGACTAGCGGTTTGCCCGTTCTACGTACGGGAATCTAGTAGTAAGTTAAAACCTTATATTCAGAACAGGAGTTGGTTTGCATATTTAGTGTGCATTTTTCCAGATATGATGACAAAACTATAATTGTTTAGGAATACATATAAACCTTCTCAAATACAATATCTGACAGTTTCAAAGCCAAAACGAATGCTTCGCAATTAAATGTCACCCGATCGTGTTAGTTCATATTTTATATCTAACGATGAAAGGAATTGCTTTACAGTATAGATCTTTGAGGCATAGCCCTAAGGTAGGCCTGTAATTGAAAGTTACTTTTCACACTGGTTAAAAGTAGTTAAAACACTACCTCAACCTCACTACTGCACACTTATTCGGGTTGAAATTTTTATTAACAATGGTGCTCTTGTCTTTTCCACGAAAAATAAGGACATTAATGCGTTACCAATAGACATACACACACAAATACAGAATTGAGTCCACACAACATTTTGGAGTCCAGACAGAAAACGCTAAAAATCATACAGTAAGAAATCAAATAAATAAGCATAAAAGCAGCAGCATTAAATTAAATAAGCAATAAGGTGCAGTGTTTATAAATAAATAGTGATGTGTTTGTAAGTTATGTAAAAATGATTCTTACTGCTACCACCGGTTCCAAAAAAGGAAAGGAAAAGTAGCATTACCAAAAACCAACGTTTACATTTGAGAAAAGAACTGTAAGTAGTACTTGCGACTAATTCAACCTGTCCTTCTAATAAAACTGTATTATAGGTGTTAATCTGTTGGCAAATATATAAATAAATAAATACACAGGCCACAAAACATGTAACATGTAACGTTACCAACGTAAAGCTTTAAAAACTCACTATGGTTTGCTAAAAAAACTTTCACTTGATGTGGTGCAGTACCGAAGTTATTTATCTCCTTTGGTTTAAAATTTTTTTTTAAGTTTTCGAAAATCAAAGTTGTTTCCCATTAATAACATTATTTGTAAGCAGCTTTTATTGTTAACACATCAATGACAGTTTGAAGAAACCACCTTTATCCAAACAAAGGTTTCTTATTTAAAGATTACGTAATATCTAAACAATAATCGGTAGGCTACATATATCTAGCAAACATTCGGAGGAAATGTGACAAAAAACGCACTAATCTGTTGTTTTGTACGTTTGTAGTTTTATTTCCTAAGTAGCAAAAGTACCGATATCGTTGTCGAAATGTAAGTAAGTAGAAACCAAAAGTGACACATTGGAAAAGCGAGTTTAGCTACACCTGTTAAGTTAAACCTCTGTTACGGTACGATCACAGCGAAATTAGAAAGATCTTCCAAGATCGCAGCAACATCCACGATCACCCAATGCAGTTGTGATTTTTTACTTTGCACTTAACACAACTGTCCTTGAAGCGCCGTCAATGTGTGGAAACCTTTGTAAGCTACGGTATTGGTGACGATGATTAAAAAATGTAAGTTTCCTTGCAATAATACAACACTGATTCACGGTATTTTCCCCGGTTATCAAAACTCAAGAACAATCGTTGCACTTGCGATTAATTAAAGCGGTTAAGTAAGGCACAACGTTTTTAATCTCACTTGGTTTGGATGTGCTGACAAAACTTGATCGGAAATGGTTGCGGTGTTTGTAAACAACTTTGAATGTAAGCATATCAGTGACAGCTAGAAGTGAGAACTAATCCAAACAGCTGATTGATATTTCATAAAATGTAATAGTAAACATTGGGAGAAAATTTGACAAAAATCGAACAAAATTGGGTTTTTGGTGGTTTGTTATTTTGTTTTCAAAGAAGCGAGGCCATGTTTTTATAGCCAAAGACACTCTTACCAATCCATTAAATACAGAAAAATTATTAGAACCGTGATCGGTACTCTAGTTTTCTAGGAGTAGGCCGCGTAAAATGACATTTTGGCGTTACAGACCGAGTCACAGAATGGACAGACAGACATACAGACAGAAATTGAGATAAGACTCGTTTCGGCTTTCTTAGGCTATGAAACGTAAAAATAACCAAAAACTGCATGATTCTAAGCAATGTACAGACAAAACTCTAATTTTATTTATATAGATACAGAATGAGTACAGTGACCGCTCATTTTTCGACAGGGGTTGTCAGTGTGCACTTCAACTTTGCACTGAAGTGTACTACTAGTACGGTACGATATCTTTCTATATTCTTGTAAAAGTTTATAGCGCAACTGAAATCAACTACATATTAAATAAAGATTATGTTTCATAAATTTACTTGTACGAAAATGTCATTTTAGCATCAACAAATGGTAATTCAACTAGTGTAATCTATTCATTTTGACAAGGTTTGTTTAAATACGCAATATTCATGTTTAAATTAAACCAAAAATATCTAGACCGGTTAGAAAACAAACATATTAAACATTAATGTCCAGTCCAGAGTTCGTCGGATTGTAATGATGCTTGGTAAAATATAACCTCTTGGCAATGAATCACAACCTCCATAACTAATGTTTATTTCATTTCACGTTGGCGGTCTTTGACCAAAATACGATCTTAGTTTAGTTTCTTTCGTCTTCGAGTATTTTTCTTTCCAAGGTATTATGTTTTATAATATTTGGAGGGTTGTCATGGGTCTTTTAGTATATTTATATAGGCTAGGCATACTTTATAGTTATTAACATTTATTGTTTTATAAACGTGTGTATATTATTTGATGGTAGAAAATAGTTAGTTTGAGCTATATTTTCTTCTGTTCATTACGTTATAATTATCTTTCACCAAAACAGGGTATTATAAGCTGTTTCTGTAAAGACTAACTGCTACTATTGTTTTGGAGGACATTTTTTGGGGGATATTTTACCTCACTTTAGCTAATTTTCCCATTTAGGGAATGAGCTATTACCGTAGATCTCATGGTATTACCCATACACTAACCAGGGACCGATGTACTACCATTTTCATTTATATGCCCCCAGAGGCCAAAAAAACCATTCTTTCAAATTCATATAAATTAATTAATCAGATTTTGATGGAATTGTGTACAAACTTATACACATACGTTCACGATTATTATAACAGAACCGGTACCTGTATGGATCACGAGCATACACAAATGATATGACTGACCCGAAAGTAAACATTATTTAACGGAGCTGTCTAAACCATAGGCTAATGTTATTATAGTAGGATTCGGGCCAGTTACTGTATTTGCTATGTTTACGATCCATACCGGTTATGTTTTAATATTCGTGTCTACGTTTATTCGAACGACCTCACGAACTAGCATAATCAGGCTATGCTGAACAGGGTTATATGGGGATAATGGACTTTTAAGGTTGTGTCCATTTTTGAACCTCGAAACATAAAAGTTTACCATTTACTTCTAGAAGATTTGTAGAGCTTAAAAAATACAAATCATTAAAAAAGCGTTGTTATGTGCTGAATGGATGCGGAGAAAATTTAAAATGGTAATGTTAATTTTGTGGAGAATAAGTAAATTTTGTTAAAGTTTGCTTGTTTATGAATACATTTTTTATCAAGCGTGGCCAACTTATTTATTTCATACTTATAAAATTTAACTTAAAATAATCGTAATTGTGTTTCCTGGAGCAGGAAACCTAGGTCATGCTGTGCATTAATCCTAATGTTATTTAAAAAGAGAATAATAATTCTGATATTTTGAGGAAAATATATTCGCAAAACAAATCAGGCAAATGGGGATTCATTTAATATTGGAGATTTGATATGTTGGGGGTATTGCCCTTTTATAAAAAGGCTACTGTATAATATGTTAAAAATATGCATCTTTTGAACCTCATACAGAAAGTTCTCCGCCGTTACTTGATATGGAAACGGGATCTCAAACATACATTACAAGTATATCATTTGTATTTGCAATTAACAATTTGTATTTGTGTTCAAAAAAGGTATATCACTTACAAGCTCACTAACAATACTCAGCGTTTAAATTATTTTCGAACGCTATTCTGTAATTTTGGCTTGGGATCCAAGACAAAGAAGAAAACGAATCGGTTAACCAACTTTAACAACTTTAAGAGGAAAACAAGAGACCCATAAGTTGTGAGCTCTGTCTTATGCGTTCCGTGGCCAAATAAATCTTCTGAGCCAAGCAATCTTCTTGGCCGAGAAAGATTACTGCTTCGATCTATGCGCAGAATAGTTTACCCTCTTACCCTACATATACCATCTTAGATCCTAGGACAAGTTGAGTAGTCGTGGAGAATGTTGTTGTAGGTTAACAATTTGAAGTCATACACTTTGAAAAATTTTTTTACAGCTTTACTGTATATTTCAAAGCTATATTAAAGATAAACTAGGGGCTTGCAGAGACAGAAGTCCCTAAAAAGCTAAAAAAGTATGTAATATTTAAACAAACTTAAAGAATCAAATGACCTTCTGGTCACTATAGATATCTCTGTACACCATATATTTTGTAAAAATAATAATAATAATAATAAAACAACAGTCTCGTTGTCTGCTTTAAACAAATAATTTAATTTCTCCCTAAGTCTTATCCCTGATAAAGGCAACAAACGTGTAATTATTTGTAAGTAAATACTGGTTTACTAAGTAGCTTTGGTCTTGTGGTAATGATGATAAAAAAATGCTCCCTTGATTAAAATTCGGGAAATTATCTCCGTAAAATATGAAAAGGCATATGAGTGTGTTGAGATAAGCTTGGCTATTACTAACGACCATCACGTTAGCACCATGACCCCGGATTTATAATTTCATACTCCTTTAACCTTTTGTAAGGTTCAACAAAATTAGCACCCCTTTAATTAAACCTAAACCTAGATTTATGTTTCTGATCTACATCAAAATAAAAACTACTTTTAGTGTAAGTTTTTGTGGTGATCCTCCGGATGGTGTGATTGAAGTTCCATATTCTATCATATTAGTCATATTTAAATGTTCAGCGAGTTCATCAATGATAGTTTTGACCACACTGAAGTATTCATTTGCTTCCTCATCCACATTTTCAAGTATTAAATTGTTAATAGTATTACATTTCTCATTTAATTTATAACATACCTATCATGTTGTTTGAACGCATGTTTTACGTTTTTAATATACCGTATATTTACGGTTAAAAAACGATCATCGATTGACTTCTAGAAATCCTTTGTCACCAGTTAGGGTTCAATTATTTTTATCAGCATTGGCACGCATATTTTTGGTTAGTTTAAGAAACGTAAAGAAACGGAAACTACCCCCAGTTCTTAACCATTCCCTAGCTGTGCACCATTCCTAAATCCTCTCCTTCGTAGTCGCGGACTTCCTCTAACACGATACATTTTAACACTGCATTACTATTCTAACCTTTAACAGAACAATAAAATCAATAAACAAATAAACACGCAATGCATCAGCTGGTATATTTAAAACAGCTTATACAAACACTGTAACAGTATACTTCCATTAGAAAATGACTGGCTCTTTGACACTTCTGATATTTTTCTCACTAGTACAGGTAAAATAATACAAAAACACTCCATATAAACAACAAAATTTGTACATTCATGAAATTTCACCTGTGAGTTAATTAGCAATAATAATATGAGAAATGAAGATCCGATGAGTCCCCAAAATTTTGGGCGTCCTAAGGCCCTTTTTGTTCCGAAGGGCCCTTGTTCCTGAATAATTTAGTTTTTACGTATAAGGTCGAGTGAGGTGTGGTTTTCGATGGTTTTAGTTATTTTAAATTGATTGGGACTAGTTTTAAGTGTATTAAACCACTCCATACAGGGTGTTTCGAAATATTATTACTTTTTACGATATTTAAACATTTATTCATAAAGTGATAAAATTAGTTACCTCCATGCTCTATATAAAAGGGGATTATTGAAAATAACTGTAATTCTTTACTATATAAGAGGGAAGGATCACAAGGAGTAAGAGAAAATATTAAATACCCCCGTCACAGCAAACCTTAGACTAAGCGAATTTTCATTTTGCCCGATTTTCAATTAAATCAAAAATTGTATCGAGAATGAATACTTAGGTTTGCTGCTACAAGGAGGCTAATAAAGTGTGTTAATAGTAAAATATTAATAGCCTAGTATAAAACAAATACATTTTACAAGTTTTATTAAGACATATCTATAAACAAACAAACAAAATCATTTTACACTATTCTCCTAAAGAATAAGATGGAATTTTAAATTTACAATTTTTGAGCTTTATTCGTAACTAATACACTTACAAAACACGTTAATACACTAAATTATTTGTTTTCTTTAAGCTCTTTAAATGCTCTAGAGAAAAATTGGGAAACTTTGTGTTTTGAGGGTCAAAGATTACAAATTTATACCACATAAAACCCTGTTCCAAGGATCGATTATGCCGGTTTCGTTAAAATTGAACCAAAATTACTCGAGTTATCATGTTTACGGACACGTATATAACATGGATATATTATATTATATATATGTATATAAACACATATATAATATTTTGAGTGGATGGTGCTTTTAGATTTCTGGGGGCATCGAAATAAAAACGTAAATCGGTTTCGGGTCTATGTTTTACCATAAGAACTTCGGTACAGTAAGAGCTTATTTGGGATGTTCGCTAAAAGGGGATGGATTAAGTTTTACACTATAACATAATAACATAGGTTACTAAGCAAACATTTCAACTTTAAAGGTGGTGTGAATAATCTTTCAACGTGTTTTTATGCAAATCTATTAAGACCAATTTCAAATTGATATAAACCTTTCTTAGGTAGCTATTTAAGTTATTTTTTTACATTTATTAAAAATTAAAACAATTTTATTTGTATAAAACCTTACATTACATGTTAAAATGAAGTACTTAAACTAAAGCTATTTTTCTACAATTTCCGTAGTAGCCTATCTCTCTTTACAATTCCATCATCACAATAATTATTCTCAGACGACTCATTAAAAATTTTATTATTCTTAGCAACTTGTCCATATTTACTGATTTAGTCCGAGTTGGTTGACACGTACGATGCTAATCAAGAAGTTATTCCGAGTTGGTGTTCAAGCAGGATTCCCCTTTACAAACCTGAAACCTTGCATATTGCAGAACAGGCAACACCGATCTTAAAGCACGAACAATGTGGTCATACATACTGACGTTTGCAACTTGTATCTTAAGTTCCTCAAACTTATTTTCAATCAATACAAGTGCGGTTATCTTTCGTGGTTATGACGACCAGGACAGCACTAAGACATCAGAGCAGCATTGCCGGTACGTGCATTTTTGTCCTGAACAATGGGAACGAGGTTTATGGGGTAAAAATTGGGTTTTCTTATTTACTTTATCCTCAAAACACAAAGTTTCCCAATTTTTCTCTAGAACATTTCAAATAGCTTAAAAACAAATAATTTAGTATATTAACGTGTTTTTGTATGGTTATTAGTTACGGATAAAATACTAAAATTGTAAATTTAAAATTCCCATGTTATTCTTATGTAGAATAGTGTAAAATGATTTTGTTTGTTTGTAATAGATATATTTTGATCAAACTTGTTAAATTTATTTGTTTTATACAAGGCTATTAATATTTTACTATAAACACACTTTATTAGCCTCCTTGTAACAGCAAACCAAGGTAATCGTTAAACGCAATGCTACTTTAGATTTAATTGAAAATCAATTAAGTAAAACGTAAATTCGTAGGTCTGCAGGTTTGCTGTGACGGGGGTATTTAATATTTTCTCTTACTCCTTGTAATCCTTTCCTTACGTAGTAAAGAATTACAATTATTTTCAATAATCCCCTTTTAGAGCATGGAGGTAACTAATTTTATTACTTTATGAATTAATGTTTAAATATTGTAAAAAGTAATAATCTTTCGAAACACCCTGTATGGAGTGGTTTAATACACTTAAAACTAGTGCCAATCGATTCAAAATAACTAAAACCATCGAAAACCACATCTCACTCGTCCGTAAACGTAAAAAGAAAATTATTCAGGAACAAGGGCCCTTCGGAACAAAAAGGGCCCCAAAAAGGGCCTTAGGACGCCCAAAATTTTGGGGACTCATCGGATCTTCATTTCTCATATTATTAGTAACTCACAGGTGAAATTTCATGAATGTACAAATTTTGTTGTTTATAAAACGCTATTTTACCTGTACTACACCGTCCTTGGACCTTAAGCTTTAAAATTAATCCTCAACAGCCATGCTACCTTTATCCTAGCTCGAGATATTTCGTGGGGACCGATTCGCTTACGGAATAAAATATGTAGATTATAACAAATCAAGATTTATGAAAAAGAAAGTGATAAATGCCGACAATGTTCCAACAAGATACAAATACAAATACCAACAAGATATCTTGTGTGGTAAAATTGTTGTCATTTTTTGCCGCAAATATGCGAAAAAGATAAATTTTCATAGTTGTGAACCAATTAACAAGTTTCTCCAGACATAAAAAACATAAATTGTTTAAAATATTTTAGAGTGCCTTGCAATATTAATGAACAGTTTTTTTTTTGTTTCTCAAAGAACGTAAAGATTTAAGAACGTAGCAGAAACAGAACTCTTTTTTATGATGCCATGTCCAACTAAATACTCATAAAATTACAAACTACTGTATTACTTCGTACCATTTGTAGGTTAGAACCCTACTTTTCTAATTAGATAGATTGTAACTGTGTTTACAGTGTGTAATTCCAAATGAGATATAAATACAACTTGTTTATCTGGGACAGTTTTATAGGTTACCTCTCCGAAGCAATGTACAGACAAAACATTAACCTAGCCTTACTCACTACTTGTTACTGGACAAATATAGCCCTTCATACCCTACATGACTGCATTGGATACTCACTACACAACCCAAGATTTGATTATTTTAAACGTGTTCATGTTAAGTGCAATAATACCACCCCATTAATACCCAATAAATACAATTATTGACCCAATCGATATACACCGCGCTTCTTGTTTACATCGTCAATCCTTTCTAAAAGAAAGATAATACAGTATTACTTAAATTTTGTTGTGGTTAAACATAACAATCAATTAAAACACTGTTGCTTGTTTTTTGTTATTGTAATGAAAGAGCAAAGAGTAAATAAAACGCATTTAGTCAACACCAGCGAACCAAAACTTTACACACATAAGAACAGACTTCAGAATTTAAATTATGATAAGAAGTTAACCTACCGCATCCAGAGTCAAATGTAGTAGTCAGTCATACGTGATAGATCAGGTTTGTAATCGTCATAAACTTTGTTTTCACAACACTACGATGTTTTTAGCCGTTAATTGGAGGCTGAAAGCTGCCCATGCCAGCTGTCATCGTCGTTTGGGGACCGAGTAAATCTTTGTGGGCCTAGGGCCGAAAATCAGCTGTTCGCTTAAAACATTTATGTATTAATACACAAGCTGTTTCCATATGCATTGCAATTGACTTATTTTATTTTCACCGCTGTTTAGCAACTATGTATTATTATTTTTGCTGATTCCTCTAAACATTTCTTCTCATAACCTAAAGTTGCAGTTGTGTTACTGATAGTGTGTATTTTGTACTATATATTTTCTCAATTTTGTATAGTGTGGTGAAAAATAGCGTTCGTACCACAAACCGAAAGGGTTTTGCAGCTCTTGATCGTTTTAAGTTCTCGTCTACGTTTAGAACTTAAAACATGATCTCGAGCCGGCAAACCCTCATTTTCGGCCCTATGTACGAAATATGCTATTTAACAAATCATAAGTCAATTTAATCAACAAGAATTCTATTTTTTCTAGTTTTTTTTTACCAGAATTACACACCAACAACACATAAAAAAACACATAACACCCATATGTTTCTGACACATCATATGTTTTACACATTAGTGTTGCCTTGTGTGTAATTGTGTGTTTGCCATTAGCAACAAAAGCATCACGTAAGCCAACTTTCGTTAACGTATTATTTGTAACCTCTCTCAGAGAAGGTTTAGCCGAGACTTGAAGCAACAATGCTGTAGTTGGCCTCTTGAGGTGTCGACAGCCGTTGGGCTCCACGCTAGAATTGCTCTTCAAGTCTTCCTCATTAGTAACATCTCTAACTAATGGTTCTCAAAACTGTCATCCTGAGAATCGTCTTTTAAAATTAAAACTATTTTAATTCTCAACTAGCCCATTCTTCACATAATAATTAGATCATCAGAGAAGTAAGACATATTACTTCTCTTACTTATCTTTATCTTACTTCTGTGGTAGATCTCACATTACAACGCAATGCTTTTTAATAGGTATTCGAAAAAGAATACTGGATCGGGAACGACTTATTTTAATTTGGCAAAGTTTCAATAGAGCCCAAAACTACTCTAACATTACCGTCCGACATAACTGATATAAATTTGTAAATGTTTACGGCATCAATTGAATCCAGTAATAAAACAGAGCCGCCACGCAAAACACGTCTATTAATTGTCATATCATTGGCAAAGTAAAAAATGATTAAATAAAACTCTTCACTTTCGTAGTGATGCAATTTGTGTCTTTTAATTGTGGTGTATGGAATACAATTTTTAGTGAATTTCCTATATAGGAAATAAGCTATTACTTAACGTGGAACTGTTATTGAATTAGCTTGATCTTATCACAATATACAAGTGTTATAATTACGTATTTTGTGAAAAAACTCAAAGTCAAATTGATAAATATTCAAATGGTATAACCAACTACAGTATAAGCTAATGTTATGTCTTTAACGATAAACACAAATTAATAATATAGAATAACGTGATAACCACAAAAGACAAACCCGTTGAAACTAAAATATTCTTCGTTGTATCATATATCAAACGTGTTTGTTAGTCTATGGTTGTATGGTGTAATACAAAACCAGCTGAAGTCACGATAAAAATGAAATACCTGAATAATATATAAAATGTAAATATTATAATACCAGATGATCGGATAACCTAACAAAATAGTTAAAAACATAATTTAAGTTTACAAAGGTTCCAAGCCAACACTGAAACTTCCACAATGTTCAAGTTAAATTCTGCAGCGAACATGGCAATGAGTATATGTTTTAAACATTATAGTGCGAGATTCAGCAGAAGCCGTCTTATGTCACAACTTGTAGAGGTCGGCAAGTTAGAAACACCCAACACGCCTTGTTACCAAGCGGGACAGTTGTTTATTCACAAACTGTTCGCTTATCGCGGAGTCATAGTTCTTCCCTGCATAGGACAAGTGTTTGATCTGGATGTGAACGGCAACTCTGGAGATACACACTTCAACATGGAGCGACTGGGTGGCAAGGACGTGAAATGCTACACAAAAAACTACTACGAAGCTCTTATAGACATGCGGGACCGCCCGTTCTGTAGAATTGTGAACGAAATGGCAATTCCTAAACACGCAGCTTCAAAGAACGACAAAAGGTTGATGTCTTGCCCCGGCTTGGACCACTTGTCTCACGATGATATTATACCTTACAAAGCTACGGAGCAAGTTCCCTTCAGACACGAGATGCTCGGGGAGTTCTTCGACTACACTCCTGCAAACGAAATCTGTTTCGAGCCTAAAGACGTCCTCAAATCCAGTCTTGGCGTAAACGCAGCTTTTAATATGAAAATCGATGTTTATAAAAGAACTAATGACAATGTGAAGATAACGGTGATACCGACATATCTTGGTTACCGAAACACAGAAAGTACGACGACGTACTCGTGGAATTATTCGGTGCAGCTAGAAAACATGTCGGACTCATCGATCAGAATCTTGAAACAGAACTGGAAAGTCACAAGTCTACACGAGACCACGGACGAAGTGTTTTGTAGAGGTGTGATGGGAGAAGAAGTGACCATAGACTCTCGTGCGCCAGTGTTTAAATTCATCAGTAACGTCAATCTGCCCACACCGTTTGGACACATGATTGGCAATTTCAAAATAGAGAAGCAAGATCTCACAAAATGTCTGTGCCCTTCTCCTCTATTTCTGCTTAAGAGTTGTCTAGAGGTTTTGTAAGAAAAATTTGTTATTGAATAATCAGTGATTTTAAATGTAAACTGTTTTTCGGGTTTCGCTCAAAATAAAAACTTAAACATTTCTTTTAAAGTTTAGTTAACATCTGAGGAAGCAAAACCTAATCGTATTTTTTTATTAACTAGTCAAAATTGTCAAACTGAACTCCTATTAAATATCATGTGTGGTTGTGAATTTGATTAATAATTTAGTTCGTAGGATGAGCTTGTCCAGGGATCATTGATAACACAGTCAGAAGCCTACTATAAGCTCAGCAGGAGACAGCCTCATTGGCACTTCATTGTGGATCCTTGTCGTTATGTGTCAGTATTGTTGCCTTCATCATTAATTTTGGCCTGATACTCTAACCATGGGTCAAAAGTCATAGCCTCTATAACTGTGTTATCTAACTTTAAGCTATTAAGAATATGAGAAACTATGCTAGTACAGCTATAAGCCACATGTATTAGTTTCGACCGACTCATGTAAAATGCATACATTTTCTTATTTTATGATACAAAACTACTACAATTGTTTTATAAAACTACTATAACACAAATTCCATAAAGCTCTGCCAGAACAGATATTTGTTTTTTACAAAGCCTACTTTACTTTACTTTTTCTATGAAATGGCGACATATCTGCTTGAGCGTATGACTGAAGGGTAAGTTATTGTTGTTAATGTTTATTTCACGTGCAATATTTTTTACGGTTCTACAACTATAATCACTAGATATAAAACAGTTCAATATTAGAGCACCCGCAGTTCACGATTGTCAACAACTGATATAATTATTTTTACTAGTCATAGACAGTTAGGGCAAAGCCCTTGTTCGTGTACAACACATTATGTGCAATACAGGGTGATTGATGTAAGTGTGCCAGCCGTTTTATTCAAAAACTATAAGATATATCAAAAAAAGTTAAATGGTAAGTGCCTTGGATTTTGTATTTAAAAAATTTTAGTCAAGTAAAAAAAAATTATTTTAGCCGCCATTTTTCCAATATGGCCGCCAACTTGGATTTTTCTTATAGAACACCCTGCATGACGTATTCCGGTAGAAAATGGAATTTTAAGACGATTTTATTCTTGTGATTTTTTCATAAAACCTAACCGTTTCAAAGATAATAATGGTTAAAGTTTTGAAATTTCTGCATGAGTAAGAGTTTTGATAAAGGCCTAAGCAAGCATGCCAGCTGTTTTATTCGAAAACTATTCGAAATTTCACAACTTAAGCCATTATTATATTTGACACGGTTAGGCTTATGAAAAAAATTACAAGAATAAAATCGTCTTAAAATTCCATTTTCTACCGGAATACATCATAAAATACAGGGTGTTCCATAAGAAAAATCAAAGTTGGCGGCCATATTGGAAAAATGGCGGCTAAAATATTTTTTTCGACTTAACTACAATTAAAAAAAAAAACCCAAGGCACTTTACCTTTTAACTTTTTTTTATATCTCTTATGGTTTTCGAATAAAACGGCTGGCACACTTATATCAATCACCCTGTATACATTGTAACAATTATACGGCAGTTGTCGACGTCACATGGACTATGGCGTTCAATTGCAACAGTAACACTACAGTTGCATTCAATAATATAACGAGATTAATTGCTAATTAGGTTGGTAGTGACAGCTGCTCCACCCAACACGCCTCTTCAACGCTTTATTTTCACGCAGTTTAATTAGAGCCATTATTTGTAACAATATTCGAGTTCAGAGCGAGAAGAAATGTAATTTCAAAGCTTGCGAGTGAAACATTGATGGCGTACTGTATTTTAGGTGCTGATATTAAGACAAGCAATTCTATCAGAACATTTTATTATTTTACCGTGCAGACAATTTTTAAAGTAAATGTCTCTCGTGCGATGACTAACTAACACTCACGAATACTAGAAATACCAGGTCTTTTCTAGTATTCTTGCCAACAATTTTCAAATGTATTTGCTATCAAAATATTTCATTTGTTCTTATAAGATTATTTAATGTCAATTTAAATTGCGTTTAATTGACGTGGACCAGTTTATTGGAATCAGAGTCGTGGAATAATCTTACTAATATTATAAATGTGAAAGTTTGTGTGTTTGTTTGTTTGAAGTTCAATCCCGTTTAAATACTGGTCGGATTGGGCTGAAATTTGGTATGATGATAGCTCACGTCTTCGATTAACATATAGACATATTCTTATTTCAAAAATTCTTTCGGGCTCTGCCCCAGTGGTTCTGAAGTTTCCCATGTTAACCTTATGATCATTCATATTTAAAAGGATTTAAAGAATTTAGTCAGCTGTTTCAACTACACAAGTTGGTTCTATGATATTCAATAACATTATAAAGTTATAAAGTTTACGAATAGGGTGCAGCACTATTAACTTATTTCAAAAAACTGTGATACACAATGAGAACTTTATTTTTCTATTGTTTAGGTGCAGTGGTAAAGCATTGTAGCTATGGTAGCTGTGCTATGCTAGTATTACCGTAAATTAAAAGAACCAAATTTTCTTAAAACGTGGCAAACGCAAAGCACGAGTATAACTGCAATATCAATTTTATGCTTATACGCCAACCCCGTACCAAGGACGTGTACTCTGCTAGTAATTTATATAATAGTAAGATTAATGTTATGAATAAATGTAGAAAAATATGGTATTTCAACTCTGCCATGAGACTTATATTCCAAATTCAGGTATTAAAAATGGCAATAAGAAATTAGTGCTGAGAGAAAGTATTGCAAGTTCTAAAACCATTTTTAGAACCATAACGCCAACGTCACAAACTAGAGGGTAAAATTCCGGCCGCGAACTTTTGAGTTTCGCGACATCAGCTCGATGGATTATACGCGGAATTAAACATGTATTTTCACGGTTGTGAATTTAATCAGAACACATCAAATTATAAAAACCTAGAGTGTACGGCCCGGATTTTTACCCCGTAATTTTACCCCCCGGATTTTTACACCCGGAATTTTACCCCCTGGCCAGATATATAAATTAGTAAGAATGATTAATTATCTTCATTCTGTTTTAATTTAATAGTCAACATTTTATTGAGCGGAGCGAACGAAGCGAGCGAAGCTCTTATACGTCGACTCTTTTGCATTTCGTAATACGCAAACTCCTCCTAGACGGCTGAATCAATCGTTTTCAAATTTTGCATTGTGATAATGACCATATCGGTGAGTGCCAACATCTATATGGCGTTAAAAAAGTCTCTCAGGAATCCGCCCCACTGGGTCTCAAAGTTTCAATGTAATCCTTATGGAAGCAGTATATGACACATAAACAAAGACATATGATCAGCTGTTGACTTTTGAATGCAGAAGATACAAAAATAGCTGATAGCATTATTCCACAGATATTAGAACAGAAACTGTATGGATCATAAATATAATCAAATGACGACACTAGCTTGAGGTCCATGACGTAGGAAGTGGCGAAGGAAGTAGTCATAAGGTGAGCAGTCTGGAGTGTGGAAACTGTTTAAGACGATTAGATTAAGGTAACTGCGTTCCCAAAATGCTGTTGGAAGGGAAGGAAACAGTTCGCGACGTAGGAAGTGGTAAAGGAAGTAGTAAAGGCAAGCAGTCCGGACTGTGGAAACTGTTTATGACGATTAGATTAAGGTAGCTGCATTCCTAAAATTCTATGGGAAGGGAGGAAAACCGGTCCGCAACGTAGGAAGTGGTAAAGGAAGTAGTAAAGGCGAGCTGTCCGGAGTGTGGGAACTGTTTATGACACTTAGATTTAGGTAGCTAAAATCTTAAAATGCTATGGGAAGAGAGGAAACAAGTCTGAGACGTAGGAAGTGGTGAAGGAAGTAGTAAAGGCGAGCTGTCCGGAGTGTGGGAACAGTTTATGACACTTTGATTAATGTATCTACAATCTTAAAATGCTATGGGAAGAGAGGGAAACAGGTCCCCGACGTAGGAAGAGCCAAATGAAGTAGCAACGTGAGGAGTGTGGAGTGTGGGAACTGGAAACCGTTTGTAGCAGTTAGATTAATGTATCTGCAATGCTGAAATGTAATGAGAAGGGAAGGAAACAGGCCCCACGACGTAGGTAGTGGTGGAGGGAGTAGTAAAGGCTGGCACTGCATAGTGGCGGAACCGTTTGGGTAGTTAGATAAATGTATCTGTAATAGTTAAATGATATGAGAAGGGAAGGAAACAGGTCTATGACGTATGAAATGGAAAAGGAAGTAGTAAGGCTTGCAGTGCAGGTTTGCAATTTAATTCCGTTTAGTAATGTCAATAACATGACTGAAACAAAAGTTGTAATATTTTTTGTAACATTGTATTTAAGAGAATGTGGTGTTATCCATTTTTAACAAAAGTATGTGTTAGCAATGCAGATCGCATAGAGGTGTAACAAGTTTCATATCAATTTCCGTCCGGAAGCTTTATATCGCCTAGAAGTTGGAGCTCGTCTTGTGAGGAAAATGTGAGGCCAATCCACGCAACAGATTAGGCACTCATCGAAATATAATGTAATAAATCCAACAATAAATCAATCAATAATGCAACAATCAAGTAACAAATCCGGTACTAATCAACAGCATCAATATGGATAGCATCTAATAAAGCTATCAACAGATCAAGCGACAAACAAGTCAGTTACTAGTCACGAAGCAATCGAAATTTTGTTTTCAACTACCACCAGTGCAACAGACAAATTAAAATTGCAACAAGCAGTCTGGAAAATATCCCAACAGAATTGTATTACTATTGATCTAGTCATACAAATATATAAAAGGGTTTTTATTAGTCTAATTATTCGTATTGTGTATTGTGTGTTTTTCTTTTTGTGAAATCAATGCATGTCTTGGTATGTTTACTCAACCTATTTCTATATATTGTTATTGAAGTTTAATAAGAGTACGATTCACAAGGATGCGACCGATCCATAATAGACTAATTGAAATGTGATCTGTTAATTCACTAAAATTGACGATTCTCAATTTTTTTTTACATAAAAGTTTCATTCGTACTTTTACATTTATGTAGCTTATTTATAAAAATTAATTTTTTAAACATGTTGCGTAAAATATAAAGCCCTACAAATACCACTAATACTACTTTTGTTGTTCTCAACTAACAAACAGGGCAACATACTAGCATATACCTCCGAATTCAGGATAACCTCTAAGTATAAAAGTTTGTGAAAATACCTGTTTCTTAGTAATGCAAATAGTTGCAATATGACACAACTGATTTCGAGTTCACGTCATCATCAGGCTCCCAGGGGTTGTCAAAATCACTTCATCAGACGGTCGTCGATACACAAAATATTGTCCATTATACACGAACGTGGTCACGGACACGAACACGAACACGGAAATAGATAGGATAAAAAGGTACATTTATCTACAACGAGTGCAAGACGACTGGTCGCGCAATTTGGATACTAAGAAGCAGGTATTTACACCAACGTTTATACTGTATATTCAACGTAATACAGAGGCTAACGTTAAAAATAATCTCTAAGGTTGACAATCCTTAAAATTGTAGGGTTCATAGAACCCCGACACTCCCGGCAGAGTTTTTTTCCTAATCTGATTATTTTCTATTAATAGAAACAATGGGCAAAATTTGTTAAAAGTTGAAATAACCCTAAAGTTTTGCAAACAAAATTATTTAGCGTCTTGCATAACAAATATAGTAAACTAGCTGTACCCGCGGGCTTTGCCCCGTTTAACTTCATATGTGAGCTCGTTCGCATGGCTCAATCACGTCCTGGTTGAAGTTCGTTCGCTACGCTCACTCACCTTTACGGTTGGAGCTCGTTCGCTGCGCTCACTTGCCTTCAGGTTAGCTCGTTCGCTACGCTACCTCACCTCCGGGTTGAAGTTCGTTTGCTACGCTCACTCACCTTTTGGTTTTAAATTAGCTGTTGTCAAATATAAAAAAAAAATAATAGTGCTGCACTCTGTTGGTAATCCTTGTAACTTTAATGCTATTGAACATCATAGAACAGAACCAACTTGTTTAATTGAAACAGCTGTTTTGATTCATTAATTCCATTTAAATATGAGTACTCATTAGGTTAACATGGGAAACTCCAGAGCCACTGGGGCGGAGCCCGAGAGTCCGATCAGAATAAAAACCACTTAGTTTTCCTATTTAATGCCTAAATAATCAGTGTACCAAATTTCAGCCTCCTAGGTAAGTGGGAAGTGGGAGAATTAGTGATGAGTGAGTCAGTCAGTCAGTGAGGGCTTTGCCTTTTATATATATATAGATATACCCGTTGGGAATCTTAAGACTGGACACCTTGATTAGTTTACAAATTTCATGGTAATGGTAAACGAAATATGTTACCCTTCTCGATCCGTAAGAGAAGAATGTATACCTAACTACCTTTATAGATTAACTAGTCTAAGACTTGAAGGTTAATTTTCGTCCAAATTTACGTCCATTGAACGTCAATAAGAAACTATTAGTTTTAAAAGGCTAAAAATGAATCAACTATCAATTAATTAGCCCAATATTTGAATAAAAACTACGAGCCCAGAATCAAAGTGTAATAAAAAGCACAATCTATTTCCAGTTGGTAAAATGAACCAATCAACTGTAAAACAAGTCCTGGAACTCCTGAAATAGATGGGAAGGACTGTGATGTTCAATAAGTTGTCCAATTAAACCCAAAACATTGTAACAGTTACTGCAGTCTCAAAATAGCTACCATTGTTATTTTTTTCATAGAATGAATTTAACAAAGTTAATTAGAAGAAAAAAATGTGGTTCAAATTCCACTATAAACTGAATGTCCCTTAGTTGCCATTGGCTGTATGGGTTATTAGAATTAACAGCTGTGTCTAAGAAATATGTCGGCTTTAGTCACTAACAAGACTACAAGATCGCGACACTCATCTTTTACTCATCTCCATTCATGCTTGGCTTAAAATACGTACATTCGTATGGTCGCCATTTCACATTAAATTAATAAAGTATTAACTTCCAGATTTTACTCGTATAATGTTGTTGTTAGTAAAATATTTTTTTTGTGTTTGTGTATTTGTGCGCGGAGCTACACATGACTTATACTAATTAATGGTAGTGATCATCCTCGTAAAACACCTCTGGTTCTAATGCCCCTTAAACATAAAATTCTACACGATTAATTAATTCACACCCAATTACACTTCACATCCAAATACAGATATACACCAGACTTGAGAAACTACACCACTTACATTAGAATACAACAGTTTAAACTCAGACATCCTACCATACGATTCAGACATACATTTTATTATCATTGTTATCGTTATTATTATTCGTATGCCTTGTTATTGTTATTCCTGGTCATTCTGCATTGTTATTGTTATTGTTATGTCATAGTTTATAGCTGTTATTGTTGATTGATTGTACCGATGCTATTGCTGATGAAATGTTGTTTTGTTGTAATTTAATGTTTTGTATTTATATAATCTTAACTGATTGTATTTTGTAAATGGCATTGCCGTGGAAAATAAAAATGAAATATAATTAAATTAAATGAAATGAAATGAAATAATGCGTTTTGAATTAAACGTATAAATTAACATCAACTCGATTAAGTACGAAAACTAGCCCATCTACGAGAATGATTTATTTTTTTTGGGAGGGTTATGTAGGTTCACTAAATAACTTCTTGATCAGCATCGTTATTAAATTAACTGAAAGCACAACAGAGACGTCAAATAACACTTATAATATTATATTTACACTTATACTGTTTACTCACAAGACAGTAAATACTTATAAAAGATGGTAAGTGGTGATCGATTTCGATTGGACACTCCAATCATCATCAGACCCAATAGGCGATTCTATAGCATTCGTACAATGAGTCTGATGATGATTGTAGTGTTCAATCAAAATCGATCACCACTTACCATCTTTTATATGTATTTACCGTCTTGTGAGTAAACAGTGTAAAAGTGTAAATCTATATATATATATATATATATCTAAATATATAAAAGGCAAAGCCCTCACTGACTCCCTGACTGACTGACTGACTCACTCACTCATTCAACACTAATTCTCCTACTTCCCATTTACATAGGAGGCTGAAATTCGGTACACCGATTCTTTGGGCATTAAATAGGAAAACTAGTTTTTATTCTGATCGGGCTTTCGGGATCCGCCCCAGTGGCTCTGGAGTTTCCCATGTTGACCTTATGATTTTTCATATTTAAAAGGAATTAATGAATCTTAACAGCTGTTTCAATTAAACAAGTTGGTTCTGTTCTATGATGTTCAATAGCATTAAAGTTACAAGGATTACCATCAGGGTGCAGCACTATTATTTTTTTTAAATTTATGACAACAGCTAATTTGCAACCAAAAGGTGAGTGAGCGTAACGAACGAACTTCAACCTGGATGCGAGTTAGCGTAGCGAACGAGCTAACCTTAAGGCAAGTGAGCGCAGCGAATGAGCTCCAACGCAAAGGTGAGTGAGCGTAGCAAACGAACTTCAACCAGGCGTGATTGAGCCATGCGAATACTTATGAAGTTAAACGGAGCAAAGCCCACGGGTACAGCTAGTATATATTAATTCAAAATATATATCTTGTGATAAAGCTCAAATACCACTGACTCACTCATCACGAAATCTCAGAAACCATAAGACCTAGGAACCTGAAACTTGGCAGGCATCTTCCTTTTGGGTAGTAGACGCTCACTAAGAAAGGATTTTACCCTCCGACCTCTGGGCTCCGCCCCAGTGGCTCTGGAGTTTCCCATGTTAACCTTATGAGTACCCATATTTAAATGGAATTAATGAATCTTAACAGCTGTTTCAATTAAACAAGTTGGTTCTGTTCTATGATGTTCAATAGCATTAAAGTTACACGGATTACCAACAGGGTGCAGCTCTATTATTTCTTTTACATTTATGACAACAGCTAATTTGCAACCAAACGGTGAGTGAGCGTAGCGAACGAACTTCATCCTGGAGGCGAGTTAGCGTAGCGAACGAGCTAACCTGAAGGCAAGTGAGCGCAGCAAACGAGCTCTAACCTAAAAGTGAGTGAGCCTAGCGATCGAACTTCAACCAAAAAGTGAGTGAGCGTAGCGAACGAACTTCAACCAGGGCGTCAGGACGTGATTGAGCCATGCGAACGAGATCATCTTAAAAATTAAGAAGTTAAACGGGGTAAAGCCCGCGGGTTACAGCTAGTATATTATAAGTGTTATTTGACTATATTTTGTGCTTTTAGGTTATATAGGATAAGGTAATAAGAATTTTTTAGTTTTCAAAACCTTTATAGCTGCACATAGAGTATTTTAAAGTATTGAATGACCCGTTTATACCATAGATATTTAATTTAGCGTTAGGTCTAGCATAGCATGAGTATGATGGACAGTTAATTTTATTAAAAGCATTTGATATGATTATGATACGTTCGCGGCTTGCCCCACCCAATGCAACAACCGTCCTCTCTCAACAGAAATAGGCAACCATTGACTTCATACCATAGTCAGACTTGGCTGTTAATTGTCCTTACTTTATGTTATGCCGACTTTGTTATTCACACTATTGTACTATGGTGTGTCACAACATGGGTACAGTAGTACAATAGTGTCTTCAGTTGCCTGTAATATAAGGTAGAAATATTTGTTTAATCAAATAAATAAAATGTATAAGAATACAAATCTTTGGTAGATGAATGTTATTTTTATTCCATTAGTGAAATACCCCCTATATCGCAAACCTAAATCATAAGCAGATGTTCATTAGTCTGGTTAGATTTTAACTACAATATTTCCGGTTTACATAATATTTTATTTCACATTAAATTATATAATTTTTAGTGAGTATGTACTCAGGTTTACTGCTACGGAGAAGGGAATATATGTTTCTGGTCAAATGTTAAAAGTATAAGAAGTTTTGAGTCCCCTTGACTTCCCTTACCTCACGTCGCCTTCCGCTATCCTACGCCACCTTCCAGATCCATCCTCGACCTTCCTCTTACCTTACGTCACCTTCCGCTTCCTTACGTCGCCTTCCGCTATTCCCCGTCGTCTTCCAGACCCTTACCCGACCTTCCCCTTACCTTGCGTCGCCTTCCGCTATCCCACGTCGCCCTCTAGAGCCTTCCCCGACCTTCCCCTTTCCTTGCGTCGCCTTCCGCTAGCCCACGTCGTCTTCCAGACCCTTACCCGACCTTCCCCTTACCTTGCGTCGCCTTCCGCTAGCCCACGTCGTCTTCCAGACCCTTACCCGACCTTCCCCTTACCTTACGTCTCCTTCCGCAGCCTCACGTCGCCTTCCCCGACCCAGCGTCTCCTTCCGCTACATCCTCCGACCTTCCCCTTACCACACGTCTCCTTCCAACACGCCACGTCTCCTTCCGCAGCCTCACGTCGCCTTCCCCGACCCAGCGTCTCCTTCCGCTACATCCTCCGACCTTCCCCTTACCACACGTCTCCTTCCAACACGCCACGTCTCCTTCCGCAGCCTCACGTCGCCTTCTCCGACCCAGCGTCTCCTTCCGCTACATCCTCCGACCTTCCCCTTACCACACGTCTCCTTCCAACACGCCACGTCTCCTTCCGCAGCCTCACGTCGCCTTCCCCGACCCAGCGTCTCCTTCCGCTACATCCTCCGACCTTCCCCTTACCACACGTCTCCTTCCAACACGCCACGTCTCCTTCCGCAGCCTCACGTCGCCTTCCCCGACCCAGCGTCTCCTTCCGCTACATCCTCCGACCTTCCCCTTACCACACGTCTCCTTCCAACACGCCACGTCTCCTTCCGCAGCCTCACGTCGCCTTCCCCGACCCAGCGTCTCCTTCCGCTACATCCTCCGACCTTCCCCTTACCATACGTCTCCTTCCAACACGCCACGTCTCCTTCCGCAGCCTCACGTCGCCTTCCCCGACCCAGCGTCTCCTTCCGCTACATCCTCCGACCTTCCCCTTACCACACGTCTCCTTCCAACACGCCACGTCTCTTTCCGCAGCCTCACGTCGCCTTCCCCGACCCAGCGTCTCCTTCCGCTACATCGTCCGACCTTCCCCTTACCCCACGTCTCCTTCCAACACTCCACGTCGCCTTCCAACACGTCACGTCTCCTTCCGCTACATCCCCCGACCTTCCCCTACCCACACGTCTCCTTCTCCAATCCTACGTCACCTTCTATCGCCCTACGTCACCCCCTGATACCACCGATACCATTTCAGCAGTTTCTATTCCTGTCCAAACCTGTTCAGCCAAACATAACCTCAAAATGTTCCCAAAAATCAATTTCCAATGCAAATAGGTTGTCCGATCCTCACCCCTAAAAGCCCAAGACATGACTAACCATTTCAGGACTACTGCGCATGCGCGGACTACCCCCACCAGGCTGACCAGGATTTCGCATAAAAGGAGGGCTGCTCAGTACATCCTTCTCATTCGCTCCCGGGCAGCTGACCAGTACACTTCGATAGTAAGGTAAGCACACGACCCTTTCCTGCTAGAGCAATCTTAGCACACGACCCTTTCCTGCTAGAGCAATCTTAGCACACCACCCCTTCCTGCTAGAGCAATCTTAGCACACGACCCGATCCTGCTAGAGCAATCTTAGCACACGACCCGTTCCTGCTAGAGCAATCTTAGCACACGACCCGTTCCTGCTAGAGCAATCTTAGCACACGACCCGATCCAGCTAGAGCAATCTTAGCACACGACCCGTTCCTGCTAGAGCAATCTTAGCACACGACCCGTTCCTGCTAGAGCAATCTTAGCGCACGACCCGATCCTGCTAGAGCAATCTTAGCACACGACCCGTTCCTGCTAGAGCAATCTTAGCACACGACCCGATCCTGCTAGAGCAATCTTAGCACACGACCCGTTCCTGCTAGAGCAATCTTAGCACACGACCCGTTCCTGCTAGAGCAATCTTAGCACACGACCCGTTCCTGCTAGAGCAATCTTAGCACACGACCCGATCCTGCTAGAGCAATCTTAGCACACGACCCGTTCCTGCTACTGCAATCTTAGCACACGACCTGTTCCTGCTAGAGCAATCTTAGCACACGACCCATTCCTGCTAGAGCAATCTTAGCACACGACCCATTCCTGCTAGAGCAATCTCAGCACACGACCCGATCCTGCTAGAGCAATCTTAGCACACGACCCATTCCTGCTAGAGTAATCTTAGCACACGACCCGTTCCTGCTAGAGCAATCTTAGCACACGACCCGTTCCTGCTAGAGCAATCTTAGCACACGACCCGATCCTGCTAGAGCAATCTTAGCACACGACCCGATCCTGCTAGAGCAATCTTAGCACACGACCCGATCCTGCTAGAGCAATCTTAGCACACGACCCGTTCCTGCTAGAGCAATCTTAGCACACGACCCGATCCTGTTAGAGCAATCTTAGCACACGACCCGTTCCTGCTAGAGCAATCTTAGCACACGACCCATTCCTGCTAGAGCAATCTTAGCACACGACCCGACCCTGCTAGAGCAATCTTAGCACACGACCCATTCCTGCTAGAGCAATCTTAGCACACGACCCATTCCTGCTAGAGCAATCTCAGCACACGACCCGATCCTGCTAGAGCAATCTTAGCACACGACCCATTCCTGCTAGAGTAATCTTAGTACACGACCCGTTCCTGCTAGAGCAATCTTAGCACACGACCCGTTCCTGCTAGAGCAATCTTAGCATTCAACCCGCTCCTGCTAGAGAAATCTTAGCACTTAACCCGCTCCTGCTAGAGTAATCTTAGCATAATCATAGATCCTGTTAGTTGGAAGTTTAGCACTAATTCAGACATCCTACCAGTTCCTTATCCACAACCTTTCCTTTGTGGCTGTGATGACATAGGCTGTTTGAAAATTGGTGTGCCACGAATCTGAGCCATTCCTTTGCTTCCCGTTGTTTCGACCTCTGGAACAGATACCCAGCAAGCACTGAGCTATCCCGGACCTCACTTGAGAGAGAGAACGTCACAAATTTTGGCGCCCAAACAGGGACTGATACAGCATCAGCATCGACTCCATCGTAACATCGAACGAAGATGATCGAAGAAAACCAAGCGACCACAGGTGAATTTCTGCCTCAAAAGGATTTTCCGCCATTGCCTGCACCACATGTTACGACAGTTACGACTACCACTACAACCACCACAACCACTTCGGCACTTCTTAATCTACCCATCATGTCATCTAGCACCACGACCTTCCAGCAGAAGGCACCACATCAGGATGAACGTGTTGGTTGGATCTACACACTTAACAAAATACAACTACAAGATGAGTGCCTGCTTAGAGGTATAGACAACTCTGGAAACGTAAAAGAACTGAGAAAAAGGCTTGTTGACAACTTAAGAAACCCCGTTGATACTCCTGAGGAAGACTGGGAAAACTATAAAGACATCGAAGAAACCGCTTCAGGGCCTTCCCATAGCACGAACCTCCTTGGAACTATTCCCAAAGTTCCATCCCAATCTCGCATATCCTCAAACAGAGATGATGACTATAGGATACTAGTAGACAACCTGAAAGAGATTGTTGGATTATCTCCCCAGGGTAGTAATAATACCCTCAGACACAAACTAATTGAACTCATGAGAGCCGATATGAGTAAAAAGGAATTGATCCCTCCTCCCTCGAAGGGAATCGACAAACATCCGATGCAAGATTATGGCCAAAGTCACCAATCTATTATTTCCTCCCAACCAAAACTTCGAGACCACGAACCTACAGGAGGCCGACATCTCGAACGTCACCATGACCTGTACCAACGAAGAGAAGTCCCCGCTGAACGGAATTCTCCACCCGATTATCACCTACGTCAACAGGGTCAAAGCAACGAAGTTGATTTAAGTACACCAGGAATCTGCAATCTAGTCCGCAAATGGAATTTAAAGTTCGATGGAAGAAATGATTCTGTGTCATTCTTGGAAAGATTGAATGAACTCATCGAGTCCTATGATATTCCCCCCAATCGTATTCTACGCTCATTGCCCGAAATTTTTAAAGGCCAAGCTTTGTTATGGTGGAGGAACAATAGGGATTTGTGGAGAACTTTTGAAGATTTTTGCCAGGATTTTGAACAGCAGTTTCTACCACTTGGGTACTACCGCAACCTTGACAAGGAAATCCAAGAAAGAACCCAAGGCGAACGAGAGACCTGTCGAGAATTTGTAGTTGCTATCTCTACGCTAATCCGACGAAGAGGAGGAATCAACAACGCAACTCGACTGGACCGAATTTATAACAACCTGAAGCCCAACTACAAACTATACATTCGAAGACACGAAATTGCTGGTCTCTCAGACCTATTGAGAAAAGCTGAAGAATACGAGTCAGTTCTAAGAGACAAAACGACCTATCGCCCACCCCCGTCCCCAGCCCAGGCTCTGAATCCAGAAACAGCTTACCAATCCAGAGAAAGACGTAAAGTTGATTGGAATGATCGTGTATATCTTGAAGAATTGTCTCCTAAGTGGTCTAAGCCTGAGAACCTGCCATCTTTTCATCGAAAAGAAATCCGTCCGAATCCAAGAGACCCAGTAAGAAACTTCACCAACAGAGCTACACCTGTCCCCCAAGATATTCAGCTTGCTCCCAACGAACGCAGCTACGTTAGACCACCGAACCAACACCAGATTGGAGCTATTAATAGACCACAAAATGCATTCGTGTGTTGGAACTGTGACGGTAGTGGACACATGTTTCGAGAATGCCCTAAGCCTCGTAAAATCAGATGCTTCCATTGCAAACGAGAGGGACAGTTAACCACCACCTGCCCTTGCCGTTCGGGAAACGCCACCATGGCTCTGGGGGAGAGAAGTCGTCAGAGCCAGTGAAGAAAGAATCTTCTCAAGGTTGGTTAGAATGGTTGGACATTATCGCCAACTTCCACTTGAACTTCGTACAGACCCAGAAAACCCCTGATCAAAGAATTTATGTTGATGTAAAGATCTATGGCCAACAGTTTTCTGCGCTACTTGACACCGGCGCCATGCTAACCTTTATTTCTGATACTGTCGCTACATATCTGAAAGAAATTGGAATCCAACCATATGCTTCACAAGTATTCGTACATTTGGCTGACAATAGAAGAATTAAGGCAAACGGCAAATTTGTATTTGAATGTGGAATAGCAAACCGGCTCGCTGAAATTGAGGCCATCCACTTACCAGGATTATCGTCTCAAATCATTCTTGGAATTGATTTTATCAAAAAGCTAGGACTCCTACACGTTAGTCCCCTAGTTCTTCAAGCAGGAGCAGTGGACCTAAAGGAGATAACCACATTGACAGCCATTGAGGATCTAGACTCATATCAGAACAATAAATTAGAACAGTTCCTGGCTGAGGAGCTTCCTTTGTTTGACAACGTAGCTGCCAGAACCACCATGGTAAGCCATAAAATTCGGCTTAAGTCTACTGAGCCCCTGAAACAACGATACTATCCCCGTAACCCTGCGATGCAAGAAATCATGAGATCAGAAGTAGCAGCCATGATCCAAGATGACGTTATCGAGCCCTCATCGAGCCCATGGAGTTCTCCTGTCGTCTTAATTAAGAAGCCGTCAGGAAAATACCGTTTCTGCATTGACTTTCGCCGTGTGAACGATGTCAGCATCAAGGACGCCTATCCACTTCCCTACATAAATGGAGTTCTTGACAAACTAAGAGAAGCCCATTTCATTACAACTTTAGACTTGAAGAATGGCTATTGGCAAATCCCTTTGGACCCAGACAGTCGACCGATAACCGCTTTTACCGTCCCCGGCCTTGGGCTCTACCAGTTCAAAGTCATGCCCTTCGGGCTACACTCGGCACCTGCCACTTTCCAGCGCCTTCTAGACACAATTATAGGACCCGACTTAGAACCCAAAGCTTTCGCATATCTTGATGATATTATTGTACTGGGAAAAACATTAGATGAGCATTTGGAACTGTTGAGGGAAGTTTTTAAGCGTTTGAGATCCGCTGGTCTTAGGCTCAATCCCGACAAGTGTCAATTCGTAAGAAGAGAATTGCGATATTTAGGACACATCGTCAATAAAGAAGGAATCCACACCGATCCAGAAAATGTGAAAACAATGGAAAACTTCCCTGTTCCCCAAAATGTCAGACATCTTAGGAGTTTTCTTGGCCTCGCCTCCTGGTACAGAAGATTTATTGCCAACTTTGCTAAAATCTGTGTGCCTCTTACTGCTCTATTAAAGAAACAAGCAAGATGGGAATGGACCGAACAACATCAAGCTGCGTTCGAGACACTGAAATCCAAACTAAGTTCCGCACCCGTCCTGGCGTGCCCTGACTTTACCCAGGAGTTTATCTTACAGGTTGACGCATCACAGTGTGGGGTTGGAGCAGCCCTTACTCAAAGGCAAGATGGGAAAGAAGTCGCTATCGCATTTGCTAGCCGGCTGTTGAGTAAACAAGAACAAAAGTATAGCACGACAGAAAAAGAATGTCTAGCTTTAGTATGGGGAATCAAAACCTTTCGACCATACCTCGAAGGGTATCATTTTAAAGCTGGCACTGACCACCAAGCTCTCCAATGGCTTCTTAAGATAAAAGAACCATCAGGACGACTGGGAAGATGGGTCCTTGAAATCCAGCAATATGACTTCGATGTATGTTATAGAAAAGGAATTGATAACAGCTTGGCAGATGCACTCTCACGCATCCCTAGTCAATCGGCCGACAGACTTGATTGCATATTGGTCGACAGTTCTCTAACGAAAGAAACTTCTAAGACGCCGCCCCCATCCGATACTTGGTATGAACGGATGTTCAAAGCCGTTAAGAAGACTCCCAACAAATATCCAAATTACGCCATATACCAAGAACATTTGTACAGAAGACCACTAAATAACCGAACCAAAGAACTGCCAGTCTCTACATGGACACTTTGCGTGCCAGAAGAGGATAGGAAGAAGGTACTCCACGAGAACCACGATGAGCCAACTGCGGGACATCTGGGGATCCGAAAGACCATACACAGAGTAGGAATCCGATATTACTGGCCAGGTTGGAAAAATGAAGTAATACAATATGTACGATCCTGCTCTAACTGCCAAATACAAAAACCCGAACAAAAGTGCCAGATGGGCCAAATGAAATTCAGAGTACCGAAGGGACCGTGGTACACGGTCGTAGCTGACATTATGGGACCTTTTCCAAAGTCCACAAAAGGTTTTCGATACGTAATAGTGTTACAGGACATGTTTACAAAATGGATCGAAGTCGCTCCAATGCGGGCGGCAACAGCTAAAGACGTAAAAGATAAAATTCGGGAACTCGTTATTATGAGATATGGCTCACCATCTTCTATACTAACTGATAATGGAACGCAATTTACTTCCAAACTATTTTCCGAACTGGCCAAAGAATGGAATATTTCGCATATTTTAACTGCTCCTTACTCTCCACAGTCAAATCCTACCGAGAGGAGTAACCGAGTATTGAAAACGATGATAAGACAGTATATCAGAGATAATCATCGGCACTGGGACAAGTATTTAAACGAGTTTAGGTTGGCAATGAACACAGCAGTTCACGAGTCTACTGGGTATTCCCCGGCCGTCCTAAACTTTGGCCGCGAGTTAAGGCTGCCTGGTTCATTCAATCCAGAAGTAGTGTCAGACGAGGACCCCACGCCTGCAGGTAGTGACCGATTTGAGGTAATTAAATCTATTCATTTACGTGTAAGGAGCAATTTAAAGAAAGCTTACGACAAACAATCTCACTATTATAATCTGAGGCATAGACCTAACTCATTTAAGGTAGGACAACAAGTGTTGTGTCGCAAACATGAACTGTCCGATGCTTCAAAAGGTTTTGCGGCTAAACTAGCTCCAAAGTTTGAAGGACCATTTACTGTTTTACGCCCAGAAGGGGCCAACATCTTCATTTTATCGACTGACAGTGGATTAATTCGCCAAGCACACGTAAAGGATCTAAAACCCTACCTGGTCTAGCCCTGCTGTCTTCCCCGATCCCGTATTAACTAGGATGTCTGCCTAGAAATTTAGATTATTGTAGTTTTATTTTTTTTTGGGTTTTCAACTGCTTACTTTTTGCTTGGCTTTCAGGTACCATGGAGAAATTAATGACGGAAGACTACAATCTAATCAAATGCAAGAAATGTTTAAACGACAAAATTATCAACAGCTACCTGCAAACTCTGGAAAAACCGTCCAAAACAGGGAAGAAAATAATGGCGTTCCCATCGTTTTTCTTCACGTCATGGGACCGCAACAACCGTGGTTACGAGGGTGTAAAACGTTGGGCGAAAGGTAATTCCCTGGACAAAGATTTTGTACTATTTCCCCTGTTCATGCCACCCCAACCACCGGCTACTATAGGACATTGGGCCCTGATTGTCGCCAGGCCAAAAAAATGCGACATCACGTCCTTTGATAGCCTGGGCCTGGAGCACACCGGAGAGTTTTCAATTTTGAACATGCTAAAAGTCTGCCCACAACAGAGCAATGATAAAGATTGCGGGGTATTTATTTGTATGTTTGCCGATGTACTAACCCATGAGAGACAACTAACTACCTTAAGAGGAATGACATCAGATGAGATGAGAAAACACATCGAAAGAAGACTGAAGTGGGCGTCTCAACCTTTGGACCCGAAGAGTAAAAACCCCGAAAAGAAACCTTCTGTCTTAGCCAGTAAAATTGCGACCCGGAAACTGACAGGGAAACCACAGCCAAAGAAAGCTACGAACCAAGTAAATGCTAACAAGACTACAACTGCTACAATGATTTCTCCAGGAAAAGAAATAAAAAGCAACCGGGAGGGGTATTACCAAACCCACCAAGAGAAGACAAAATTTATACAACCGCAAGACTTTTTGGAGATCGTTTTGAGCCCTCAAGAAAGGGAATCTGCTGAGGCCCCTGACCCGTTATTAGAAGAATTAAGAGAGTTTATAGACTCCGGGGAAACGGTAGTCAGTCCATTCCCACATTCCCCTAAGCAAAATACCGTCATTGATAGTCTGGCGAAAATGAAGTTGAGCCCTGTGAAGAAAGAAGATACAGAAGTACCTCAGTCATTTGGGAGCATTTTGGTCACCAACGAACAACCGATGGAAGTCGAAGCCACGACCAAACACTCTGCAACTACACCAGTGGAAGATCCCCAACTCACGCTACAACGACCGGCACACAAAAGAAGAGGAGCAAACACGAAGAGAAAAAGAGTCTTTCTTCCGGACGGGACCTATGTCAGACTAAACAAAAGAAAAATTGAAAATTTCGATTCCTACTATCCTGGCCTGGACATTGCCACTCTGGCGAAGATGAGGAAAAATGAATAAAAGTAACTATGGTAGATTTAAGTTTGTTTTTATATTTTTCTGTGATAGATTCGTGATATTTTATTTTATATTTCTCTGTAAAAAGTTTGAATACTCATGTGTTGATTAAAAAAAAAAGAGTTTTGTTACCATTGTTAACAAGAGGTTTTGAAAAAAAAAAAAAAGACTGATTTTTATTTAGAATAGTTAAATACAAAAGAAGTTTTTAGTTTAATTTTGAAACAGTATTATTTGTTTTGTTGGAAAAGATATTTTATGTTGTTTTTATATTGTTAAATAAAGTAAAATTTGTGTTCGTTGACAAAAACCCGTTTTTTTTCTTTTTCCCTTTTCTTTTTTTTCCCCGAAGAAAGAGGGGGACTGTAACGTACCCGAATTACACCTGTCTGTTTTCCCCAATTGGTTATAATAATTTGTCCCTCAGTCCCCTTGCCTCCCCTTACCTCACGTCGCCTTCCGCTACCCTACGCCGCCTTCCAGATCCATCCTCGACCTTCCTCTTACCTTACGTCACCTTCCGCATCCTTGCGTCGCCTTCCGCTATCCCACGTCGCCTTCCCCGACCCAGCGTCTCCTTCCGCTACATCCTCCGACCTTCCCCTTACCACACGTCTCCTTCCAACACGCCACGTCTCCTTCCGCAGCCTCACGTCGCCTTCCCCGACCCAGCGTCTCCTTCCGCTACATCCTCCGACCTTCCCCTTACCACACGTCTCCTTCCAACACGCCACGTCTCCTTCCGCAGCCTCACGTCGCCTTCCCCGACCCAGCGTCTCCTTCCGCTACATCCTCCGACCTTCCCCTTACCACACGTCTCCTTCCAACACGCCACGTCTCCTTCCGCAGCCTCACGTCGCCTTCCCCGACCCAGCGTCTCCTTCCGCTACATCCTCCGACCTTCCCCTTACCACACACCTCCTTCCAACACGCCACGTCTCCTTCCGCAGCCTCACGTCGCCTTCCCCGACCCAGCGTCTCCTTCCGCTACATCCTCCAACCTTCCCCATACCACACGTCTCCTTCCAACACGCCACGTCTCCTTCCGCAGCCTCACGTCGCCTTCCCCGACCCAGCGTCTCCTTCCGCTACATCCTCCGACCTTCCCCTTACCACACGTCTCCTTCCAACACGCCACGTCTCCTTCCGCAGCCTCACGTCGCCGTCCCCGACCCAGCGTCTCCTTCCGCTACATCGTCCGACCTTCCCTTTACCCCACGTCTCCTTCCAACACTCCACGTCTCCTTCCGCAGTCCCACGTCGCCGTCCCCGACCCAGCGTCTCCTTCCGCTACATCGTCCGACCTTCCCCTTACCCCACGTCTCCTTCCAACACTCCACGTATCATTCCAACACGTCACGTCTCCTTCCGCTACATCCCTCGACCTTCCCCTACCCACACGTCTCCTTCTCCAATCCTACGTCACCTTCTATCGCCCTACGTCGCCCCCTGATACCACCGATACCTTTCAGCAGTTTCCATTCCTGTCCAAACCTGTACGGCCAAACATAACCTCAAAATGTTCCCAAAAATCAATTTCCAATGCAAACAGATTGTCCGATCCTCTCCCCTAAAATTCCAAGACATGACTAACCATTTCAGGACTACTGCGCATGCGCGGACTACCCCCACCAGGCTGATCAGGATTTCGCATAAAAGGAGGGCTGCTCAGGACATCCTTCTCATTCGCTCCCGGGCAGCTGACCAGTACACTTCGATAGTAAGGTAAGCACACGACCCTTTCCTGCTAGAGCAATCTTAGCACACGACCCTTTCCTGCTAGAGCAATCTTAGCACACCACCCCTTCCTGCTAGAGCAATCTTAGCACACGACCCGTTCCTGCTAGAGCAATCTTAGCACACGACCCGTTCCTGCTAGAGCAATCTTAGCACACGACCCGTTCCTGCTAGAGCAATCTTAGCACACGACCCGATCCTGCTAGAGCAATCTTAGCACACGACCCGTTCCTGCTAGAGCAATCTTAGCACACGACCCGATCCTGCTAGAGCAATCTTAGCACACGACCCGTTCCTGCTAGAGCAATCTTAGCACACGACCCGTTCCTGCTAGAGCAATCTTAGCACACGACCCGATCCTGCTAGAGCAAATCAAATCAAATCAAATCAAATCAAATCAAATCAAATCAAAATCAAATCAAATCAAATCAAATCAAATGCTAGAGCAATCTTAGCACACGACCCGTTCCTGCTAGAGCAATCTTAGCACACGACCCGTTCCTGCTAGAGCAATCTTAGCACACGACCCGATCCTGCTAGAGCAATCTTAGCACACGACCCGATCCTGCTAGAGCAATCTTAGCACACGACCCGTTCCTGCTAGAGCAATCTTAGCACACGACTTGTTCCTGCTAGAGCAATCTTAGCACACGACCCGATCCTGCTAGAGCAATCTTAGCACACGACCCGTTCCTGCTAGAGCAATCTTACCACACGACCCGTTCCTGCTAGAGCAATCTTAGCACAAGACCCGTTCCTGCTAGAGCAATCTTAGCACACGACCCGATCCTGCTAGAGCAATCTTAGCACACGACCCGTTCCTGCTAGAGCAATCTTAGCACACGACCCGCTCCTGCTAGAGCAATCTTAGCACACGACCTGTTCCTGCTAGAGCAATCTTAGCACACGACCCATTCCTGCTAGAGCAATCTCAGCACACGACCCATTCCTGCTAGAGTAATCTTAGCACACGACCCGATCCTGCTAGAGCAATCTTAGCACACGACCCGTTCCTGCTAGAGCAATCTTAGCACACGACCCGATCCTGCTAGAGCAATCTTAGCACACGACCCGATCCTGCTAGAGCAATCTTAGCACACGACCCGTTCCTGCTAGAGTAATCTTAGCACACGACCCGTTCCTGCTAGAGCAATCTTAGCACACGACCCGTTCCTGCTAGAGCAATCTTAGCATTCAACCCGCTCCTGCTAGAGAAATCTTAGCACTTAACCCGCTCCTGCTAGAGTAATCTTAGCATAATCATAGATCCTGTTAGTTGGAAGTTTAGCACTAATTCAGACATCCTACCAGTTCCTTATCCACAACCTTTCCTTTGTGGCTGTGATGACATAGGCTGTTTGAAAATTGGTGTGCCACGAATCTGAGCCATTCCTTTGCTTCCCGTTGTTTCGACCTCTGGAACAGATACCCAGCAAGCACTGAGCTATCCCGGACCTCACTTGAGAGAGAGAACGTCACAAATTTTGGCGCCCGAACAGGGACTGATACAGCATCAGCATCGACTCCATCGTAACATCGAACATCCTCGTAACATTGAGGTATGTTTTGGGGAGTATGTCTGTAACGTGCCCGAATTACACCTGTCTGTTTTCCCCATTTTGTTATATTAAATTGTCCCTCAGTCCCCTTGACTCCCTCAGTCCCCTTGTCGCCTTCCGCTTCCTTACGTCACCTTCCGCTATTCCCCGTCGTCTTCCAGACCCTTACCCGACCTTCCCCTTACCTTGCGTCGCCTTCCACTATCCCACGTCGTCTTCCAGACCCTTACCCGACCTTCCCCTAACCTTACGTCTCCTTCCGCAGCCTCACGTCACCTTCCCAGACCCAGCGTCTCCTTCCGCTACATCCTCCGACCTTCCCCTTACCACACGTCTCCCTCCAACACGCCACGTCTCCTTCCGCCGCCTCACGTCGCCTTCCCCGACCCAGCGTCTCCTTCCGCTACATCCTCCGACCTTCCCCTTACCCCACGTCTCCTTCCAACACGCCACGTCTCCTTCCGCAGCCTCACGTCGCCTTCCCCGACCCAGCGTCTCCTTCCGCTACATCCTCCGACCTTCCCCTTACCACACGTCTCCCTCCAACACGCCACGTCTCCTTCCGCCGCCTCACGTCGCCTTCCCCGACCCAGCGTCTCCTTCCGCTACATCCTCCGACCTTCCCCTTACCCCACGTCTCCTTCCAACACGCCACGTCTCCTTCCGCAGCCTCACGTCGCCTTCCCCGACCCAGCGTCTCCTTCCGCTACATCCTCCGACCTCCCCCTTACCACACGTCTCCTTCCAACACGCCACGTCTCCTTCTGCAGCCTCACGTCGCCTTCCCCGACCCAGCGTCTCCTTCCGCTACATCCTCCGACCTTCCCCTTACAACACGTCTCCTTCCAACACGCCACGTCTCCTTCCGCAGCCTCACGTCGCCTTCCCCGACCCAGCGTCTCCTTCCGCTACATCCTCCGACCTTCCCCTTACCACACGTCTCCTTCCAACACGCCACGTCTCCTTCCGCAGCCTCACGTCGCCTTCCCCGACCCAGCGTCTCCTTCCGCTACATCCTCCGACCTTCCCCTTACCACACGTCTCCTTCCAACACGCCACGTCTCCTTCCGCAGCCTCACGTCGCCTTCCCCGACCCAGCGTCTCCTTCCGCTACATCCTCCGACCTTCCCCTTACCACACGTCTCCTTCCAACACGCCACGTCTCTTTCCGCAGCCTCACATCGCCTTCCTCGACCCAGCGTCTCCTTCCGCTACATCGTCCGACCTTCCCCTTACCCCACGTCACCTTCCAACACTCCACGTCGCCTTCCAACACGTCACGTCTCCTTCCGCTACATCCCCCGACCTTCCCCTACCCACACGTCTCCTTCTCTAATCCTACGTCACCTTCTATCGCCCTACGTCACCCCCTGATACCACCGATACCATTTCAGCAGTTTCCATTCCTGTCCAAACCTGTTCAGCCAAACATAACCTCAAAATGTTCCCAAAAATCAATTTCCAATGCAAATAGGTTGTCCGATCCTCACCCCTAAAAGTCCAAGACATGACTAACCATTTCAGGACTACTGCGCATGCGCGGACTACCCCCACCAGGCTGACCAGGTTTTCGCATAAAAGGAGGGCTGCTCGGGACATCATTCTCATTCGCTCCCGGGCAGCTGACCAGTACACTTCGATAGTAAGGTAAGCACACGACCCTTTCCTGCTAGAGCAATCTTAGCACACGACCCGTTCCTGCTAGAGCAATCTTAGCACACGACCCGTTCCTGCTAGAGCAATCTTAGCACACGACCCGTTCCTGCTAGAGCAATCTTAGCACACGACCCGTTCCTGCTAGAGCAATCTTAGAACACGAACCGATCCTGCTAGAGCAATCTTAGCACACGACCCGTTCCTGCTAGAGCAATCTTAGCACACGACCCGTTCCTGCTAGAGAAATCTTAGCACACGACCCGATCCTGCTAGAGCAATCTTAGCACATGACCCGTTCCTGCTAGAGCAATCTTAGCACACGACCCGATCCTGCTAGAGCAATCTTAGCACACGACCCGTTCCTGCTATAGCAATCTTAGCACACGACCCGTTCCTGTTAGAGCAATCTTAGCACACGACCCGATCCTGCTAGAGCAATCTTAGCACTTTAAAGCTGGCACTGACCACCAAGCTCTCCAATGGCTTCTTAAGATAAAAGAACCATCAGGACGACTGGGAAGATGGGTCCTTGAAATCCAGCAATATGACTTCGATGTATGTTATAGAAAAGGAATTGATAACAGCTTGGCAGATGCACTCTCACGCATCCCTAGTCAATCGGCCGACAGACTTGATTGCATATTGGTCGACAGTTCTCTAACGAAAGAAACTTCTAAGACGCCGCCCCCATCCGATACTTGGTATGAACGGATGTTCAAAGCCGTTAAGAAGACTCCCAACAAATATCCAAATTACGCCATATACCAAGAACATTTGTACAGAAGACCACTAAATAACCGAACCAAAGAACTGCCAGTCTCTACATGGACACTTTGCGTGCCAGAAGAGGATAGGAAGAAGGTACTCCACGAGAACCACGATGAGCCAACTGCGGGACATCTGGGGATCCGAAAGACCATACACAGAGTAGGAATCCGATATTACTGGCCAGGTTGGAAAAATGAAGTAATACAATATGTACGATCCTGCTCTAACTGCCAAATACAAAAACCCGAACAAAAGTGCCAGATGGGCCAAATGAAATTCAGAGTACCGAAGGGACCGTGGTACACGGTCGTAGCTGACATTATGGGACCTTTTCCAAAGTCCACAAAAGGTTTTCGATACGTAATAGTGTTACAGGACATGTTTACAAAATGGATCGAACTCGCTCCAATGCGGGCGGCAACAGCTAAAGACGTAAAAGATAAAATTCGGGAACTCGTTATTATGAGATATGGCTCACCATCTTCTATACTAACTGATAATGGAACGCAATTTACTTCCAAACTATTTTCCGAACTGGCCAAAGAATGGAATATTTCGCATATTTTAACTGCTCCTTACTCTCCACAGTCAAATCCTACCGAGAGGAGTAACCGAGTATTGAAAACGATGATAAGACAGTATATCAGAGATAATCATCGGCACTGGGACAAGTATTTAAACGAGTTTAGGTTGGCAATGAACACAGCAGTTCACGAGTCTACTGGGTATTCCCCGGCCGTCCTAAACTTTGGCCGCGAGTTAAGGCTGCCTGGTTCATTCAATCCAGAAGTAGTGTCAGACGAGGACCCCACGCCTGCAGGTAGTGACCGATTTGAGGTAATTAAATCTATTCATTTACGTGTAAGGAGCAATTTAAAGAAAGCTTACGACAAACAATCTCACTATTATAATCTGAGGCATAGACCTAACTCATTTAAGGTAGGACAACAAGTGTTGTGTCGCAAACATGAACTGTCCGATGCTTCAAAAGGTTTTGCGGCTAAACTAGCTCCAAAGTTTGAAGGACCATTTACTGTTTTACGCCCAGAAGGGGCCAACATCTTCATTTTATCGACTGACAGTGGATTAATTCGCCAAGCACACGTAAAGGATCTAAAACCCTACCTGGTCTAGCCCTGCTGTCTTCCCCGATCCCGTATTAACTAGGATGTCTGCCTAGAAATTTAGATTATTGTAGTTTTATTTTTTTTTGGGTTTTCAACTGCTTACTTTTTGCTTGGCTTTCAGGTACCATGGAGAAATTAATGACGGAAGACTACAATCTAATCAAATGCAAGAAATGTTTAAACGACAAAATTATCAACAGCTACCTGCAAACTCTGGAAAAACCGTCCAAAACAGGGAAGAAAATAATGGCGTTCCCATCGTTTTTCTTCACGTCATGGGACCGCAACAACCGTGGTTACGAGGGTGTAAAACGTTGGGCGAAAGGTAATTCCCTGGACAAAGATTTTGTACTATTTCCCCTGTTCATGCCACCCCAACCACCGGCTACTATAGGACATTGGGCCCTGATTGTCGCCAGGCCAAAAAAATGCGACATCACGTCCTTTGATAGCCTGGGCCTGGAGCACACCGGAGAGTTTTCAATTTTGAACATGCTAAAAGTCTGCCCACAACAGAGCAATGATAAAGATTGCGGGGTATTTATTTGTATGTTTGCCGATGTACTAACCCATGAGAGACAACTAACTACCTTAAGAGGAATGACATCAGATGAGATGAGAAAACACATCGAAAGAAGACTGAAGTGGGCGTCTCAACCTTTGGACCCGAAGAGTAAAAACCCCGAAAAGAAACCTTCTGTCTTAGCCAGTAAAATTGCGACCCGGAAACTGACAGGGAAACCACAGCCAAAGAAAGCTACGAACCAAGTAAATGCTAACAAGACTACAACTGCTAGAATGATTTCTCCAGGAAAAGAAATAAAAAGCAACCGGGAGGGGTATTACCAAACCCACCAAGAGAAGACAAAATTTATACAACCGCAAGACTTTTTGGAGATCGTTTTGAGCCCTCAAGAAAGGGAATCTGCTGAGGCCCCTGACCCGTTATTAGAAGAATTAAGAGAGTTTATAGACTCCGGGGAAACGGTAGTCAGTCCATTCCCACATTCCCCTAAGCAAAATACCGTCATTGATAGTCTGGCGAAAATGAAGTTGAGCCCTGTGAAGAAAGAAGATACAGAAGTACCTCAGTCATTTGGGAGCATTTTGGTCACCAACGAACAACCGATGGAAGTCGAAGCCACGACCAAACACTCTGCAACTACACCAGTGGAAGATCCCCAACTCACGCTACAACGACCGGCACACAAAAGAAGAGGAGCAAACACGAAGAGAAAAAGAGTCTTTCTTCCGGACGGGACCTATGTCAGACTAAACAAAAGAAAAATTGAAAATTTCGATTCCTACTATCCTGGCCTGGACATTGCCACTCTGGCGAAGATGAGGAAAAATGAATAAAAGTAACTATGGTAGATTTAAGTTTGTTTTTATATTTTTCTGTGATAGATTCGTGATATTTTATTTTATATTTCTCTGTAAAAAGTTTGAATACTCATGTGTTGATTAAAAAAAAAAGAGTTTTGTTACCATTGTTAACAAGAGGTTTTGAAAAAAAAAAAAAGACTGATTTTTATTTAGAATAGTTAAATACAAAAGAAGTTTTTAGTTTAATTTTGAAACAGTATTATTTGTTTTGTTGGAAAAGATATTTTATGTTGTTTTTATATTGTTAAATAAAGTAAAATTTGTGTTCGTTGACAAAAACCCGTTTTTTTTTCTTTTTCCCTTTTCTTTTTTTTTCCCGAAGAAAGAGGGGGACTGTAACGTACCCGAATTACACCTGTCTGTTTTCCCCAATTGGTTATAATAATTTGTCCCTCAGTCCCCTTGACTCCCCTTACCTCACGTCGCCTTCCGCTACCCTACGCCGCCTTCCAGATCCATCCTCGACCTTCCTCTTACCTTACGTCACCTTCCGCATCCTTGCGTCGCCTTCCGCTATCCCACGTCGCCTTCCCCGACCCAGCGTCTCCTTCCGCTACATCCTCCGACCTTCCCCTTACCACACGTCTCCTTCCAACACGCCACGTCTCCTTCCGCAGCCTCACGTCGCCTTCCCCGACCCAGCGTCTCCTTCCGCTACATCCTCCGACCTTCCCCTTACCACACGTCTCCTTCCAACACGCCACGTCTCCTTCCGCAGCCTCACGTCGCCTTCCCCGACCCAGCGTCTCCTTCCGCTACATCCTCCGACCTTCCCCTTACCACACGTCTCCTTCCAACACGCCACGTCTCCTTCCGCAGCCTCACGTCGCCTTCCCCGACCCAGCGTCTCCTTCCGCTACATCCTCCGACCTTCCCCTTACCACACGTCTCCTTCCAACACGCCACGTCTCCTTCCGCAGCCTCACGTCGCCTTCCCCGACCCAGCGTCTCCTTCCGCTACATCCTCCGACCTTCCCCTTACCACACGTCTCCTTCCAACACGCCACGTCTCCTTCCGCAGCCTCACGTCGCCTTCCCCGACCCAGCGTCTCCTTCCGCTACATCCTCCGACCTTCCCCTTACCACACGTCTCCTTCCAACACGCCACGTCTCCTTCCGCAGCCTCACGTCGCCGTCCCCGACCCAGCGTCTCCTTCCGCTACATCGTCCGACCTTCCCATTACCCCACGTCTCCTTCCAACACTCCACGTCTCCTTCCGCAGTCCCACGTCGCCGTCCCCGACCCAGCGTCTCCTTCCGCTACATCGTCCGACCTTCCCCTTACCCCACGTCTCCTTCCAACACTCCACGTATCATTCCAACACGTCACGTCTCCTTCCGCTACATCCCTCGACCTTCCCCTACCCACACGTCTCCTTCTCCAATCCTACGTCACCTTCTATCGCCCTACGTCGCCCCCTGATACCACCGATACCTTTCAGCAGTTTCCATTCCTGTCCAAACCTGTACGGCCAAACATAACCTCAAAATGTTCCCAAAAATCAATTTCCAATGCAAACAGATTGTCCGATCCTCTCCCCTAAAATTCCAAGACATGACTAACCATTTCAGGACTACTGCGCATGCGCGGACTACCCCCACCAGGCTGATCAGGATTTCGCATAAAAGGAGGGCTGCTCAGGACATCCTTCTCATTCGCTCCCGGGCAGCTGACCAGTACACTTCGATAGTAAGGTAAGCACACGACCCTTTCCTGCTAGAGCAATCTTAGCACACGACCCTTTCCTGCTAGAGCAATCTTAGCACACCACCCCTTCCTGCTAGAGCAATCTTAGCACACGACCCGTTCCTGTTAGAGCAATCTTAGCACACGACCCGTTCCTGCTAGAGCAATCTTAGCACACGACCCGTTCCTGCTAGAGCAATCTTAGCACACGACCCGATCCTGCTAGAGCAATCTTAGCACACGACCCGTTCCTGCTAGAGCAATCTTAGCACACGACCCGATCCTGCTAGAGCAATCTTAGCACACGACCCGTTCCTGCTAGAGCAATCTTAGTACACGACCCGTTCCTGCTAGAGCAATCTTAGCACACGACCCGATCCTGCTAGAGCAAATCAAATCAAATCAAATCAAATCAAATCAAATCAAAATCAAATCAAATCAAATCAAATCAAATGCTAGAGCAATCTTAGCACACGACCCGTTCCTGCTAGAGCAATCTTAGCACACGACCCGTTCCTGCTAGAGCAATCTTAGCACACGACCCGATCCTGCTAGAGCAATCTTAGCACACGACCCGATCCTGCTAGAGCAATCTTAGCACACGACCCGTTCCTGCTAGAGCAATCTTAGCACACGACTTGTTCCTGCTAGAGCAATCTTAGCACACGACCCGATCCTGCTAGAGCAATCTTAGCACACGACCCGTTCCTGCTAGAGCAATCTTACCACACGACCCGTTCCTGCTAGAGCAATCTTAGCACAAGACCCGTTCCTGCTAGAGCAATCTTAGCACACGACCCGATCCTGCTAGAGCAATCTTAGCACACGACCCGTTCCTGCTAGAGCAATCTTAGCACACGACCCGCTCCTGCTAGAGCAATCTTAGCACACGACCTGTTCCTGCTAGAGCAATCTTAGCACACGACCCATTCCTGCTAGAGCAATCTCAGCACACGACCCATTCCTGCTAGAGTAATCTTAGCACACGACCCGATCCTGCTAGAGCAATCTTAGCACACGACCCGTTCCTGCTAGAGCAATCTTAGCACACGACCCGATCCTGCTAGAGCAATCTTAGCACACGACCCGATCCTGCTAGAGCAATCTTAGCACACGACCCGTTCCTGCTAGAGTAATCTTAGCACACGACCCGTTCCTGCTAGAGCAATCTTAGCACACGACCCGTTCCTGCTAGAGCAATCTTAGCATTCAACCCGCTCCTGCTAGAGAAATCTTAGCACTTAACCCGCTCCTGCTAGAGTAATCTTAGCATAATCATAGATCCTGTTAGTTGGAAGTTTAGCACTAATTCAGACATCCTACCAGTTCCTTATCCACAACCTTTCCTTTGTGGCTGTGATGACATAGGCTGTTTGAAAATTGGTGTGCCACGAATCTGAGCCATTCCTTTGCTTCCCGTTGTTTCGACCTCTGGAACAGATACCCAGCAAGCACTGAGCTATCCCGGACCTCACTTGAGAGAGAGAACGTCACAAATTTTGGCGCCCGAACAGGGACTGATACAGCATCAGCATCGACTCCATCGTAACATCGAACATCCTCGTAACATTGAGGTATGTTTTGGGGAGTATGTCTGTAACGTGCCCGAATTACACCTGTCTGTTTTCCCCATTTTGTTATATTAAATTGTCCCTCAGTCCCCTTGACTCCCTCAGTCCCCTTGTCGCCTTCCGCTTCCTTACGTCACCTTCCGCTATTCCCCGTCGTCTTCCAGACCCTTACCCGACCTTCCCCTTACCTTGCGTCGCCTTCCACTATCCCACGTCGTCTTCCAGACCCTTACCCGACCTTCCCCTAACCTTACGTCTCCTTCCGCAGCCTCACGTCACCTTCCCAGACCCAGCGTCTCCTTCCGCTACATCCTCCGACCTTCCCCTTACCACACGTCTCCCTCCAACACGCCACGTCTCCTTCCGCCGCCTCACGTCGCCTTCCCCGACCCAGCGTCTCCTTCCGCTACACCCTCCGACCTTCCCCTTACCCCACGTCTCCTTCCAACACGCCACGTCTCCTTCCGCAGCCTCACGTCGCCTTCCCCGACCCAGCGTCTCCTTCCGCTACATCCTCCGACCTTCCCCTTACCACACGTCTCCCTCCAACACGCCACGTCTCCTTCCGCCGCCTCACGTCGCCTTCCCCGACCCAGCGTCTCCTTCCGCTACATCCTCCGACCTTCCCCTTACCCCACGTCTCCTTCCAACACGCCACGTCTCCTTCCGCAGCCTCACGTCGCCTTCCCCGACCCAGCGTCTCCTTCCGCTACATCCTCCGACCTCCCCCTTACCACACGTCTCCTTCCAACACGCCACGTCTCCTTCTGCAGCCTCACGTCGCCTTCCCCGACCCAGCGTCTCCTTCCGCTACATCCTCCGACCTTCCCCTTACAACACGTCTCCTTCCAACACGCCACGTCTCCTTCCGCAGCCTCACGTCGCCTTCCCCGACCCAGCGTCTCCTTCCGCTACATCCTCCGACCTTCCCCTTACCACACGTCTCCTTCCAACACGCCACGTCTCCTTCCGCAGCCTCACGTCGCCTTCCCCGACCCAGCGTCTCCTTCCGCTACATCCTCCGACCTTCCCCTTACCACACGTCTCCTTCCAACACGCCACGTCTCCTTCCGCAGCCTCACGTCGCCTTCCCCGACCCAGCGTCTCCTTCCGCTACATCCTCCGACCTTCCCCTTACCACACGTCTCCTTCCAACACGCCACGTCTCTTTCCGCAGCCTCACATCGCCTTCCTCGACCCAGCGTCTCCTTCCGCTACATCGTCCGACCTTCCCCTTACCCCACGTCACCTTCCAACACTCCACGTCGCCTTCCAACACGTCACGTCTCCTTCCGCTACATCCCCCGACCTTCCCCTACCCACACGTCTCCTTCTCTAATCCTACGTCACCTTCTATCGCCCTACGTCACCCCCTGATACCACCGATACCATTTCAGCAGTTTCCATTCCTGTCCAAACCTGTTCAGCCAAACATAACCTCAAAATGTTCCCAAAAATCAATTTCCAATGCAAATAGGTTGTCCGATCCTCACCCCTAAAAGTCCAAGACATGACTAACCATTTCAGGACTACTGCGCATGCGCGGACTACCCCCACCAGGCTGACCAGGTTTTCGCATAAAAGGAGGGCTGCTCGGGACATCATTCTCATTCGCTCCCGGGCAGCTGACCAGTACACTTCGATAGTAAGGTAAGCACACGACCCTTTCCTGCTAGAGCAATCTTAGCACACGACCCGTTCCTGCTAGAGCAATCTTAGCACACGACCCGTTCCTGCTAGAGCAATCTTAGCACACGACCCGTTCCTGCTAGAGCAATCTTAGCACACGACCAGTTCCTGCTAGAGCAATCTTAGAACACGAACCGATCCTGCTAGAGCAATCTTAGCACACGACCCGTTCCTGCTAGAGCAATCTTAGCACACGACCCGTTCCTGCTAGAGAAATCTTAGCACACGACCCGATCCTGCTAGAGCAATCTTAGCACATGACCCGTTCCTGCTAGAGCAATCTTAGCACACGACCCGATCCTGCTAGAGCAATCTTAGCACACGACCCGTTCCTGCTATAGCAATCTTAGCACACGACCCGTTCCTGTTAGAGCAATCTTAGCACACGACCCGATCCTGCTAGAGCAATCTTAGCACACGACCCGATCCTGCTAGAGCAATCTTAGCACACGACCCGTTCCTGCTAGAGCAATCTTAGCACACGACCCGATCCTGCTAGAGTAGTCTTAGCACACAACCCGATCCTGCTAGAGCAATCTTAGCACACGACCCGTTCCTGCTAGAGCAATCTTAGCACACGACCCGATCCTGCTAGAGCAATCTTAGCACACGACCCGTTCCTGCTAGAGCAATCTTAGCACACAACCCTTTCCTGCTAGAGCAATCTTAGCACACGACCCGTTCCTGCTAGAGAAATCTTAGCACTTAACCCGCTCCTGCTAGAGAAATCTTAGCACTTAACCCGCTCCTGCTAGAGTAATCTTAGCATAATCATAGATCCTGTTAGTTCGAAGTTTAGCACTAATTCAGACATCCTACCAGTTCCTTATTCACAACCTTTCCTTTGTGGCTGTGATGACATAGGCTGTTTGAAAATTATTGTGCCACAAATCTGAGCCATTCCTTTGCTTCCCGTTGTTTCGACCCCTGGAACAGATACCCAGCAAGCACTGAGCTATCCCGGACCTCACTTGAGAGAGAGAACGTCACAAATTTTGGCGCCCGAACAGGGACTGATACAGCATCAGCATCGACTCCATCGTAACATCGAACGAAGATGATCGAAGAAAACCAAGCGACTACAGGTGAATTTCTGCCTCAAAAGGATTTTCCGCCATGGCCTGCACCACATGTTACGACAGTTACGACTACCACTACAACCACCACAACCACTTCGGCACTTCTTAATCTACCCATCATGTCATCTAGCACCACGACCTTCCAGCAGAAGGCACCACATCAGGATGAACGTGTTGGTTGGATCTACACACTTAACAAAATACAACTACAAGATGAGTGCCTGCTTAGAGGTATAGACAACTCTGGAAACGTAAAAGAACTGAGAAAAAGGCTTGTTGACAACTTAAGAAACCCCGTTAAATACTCCTGAGGAAGACTGGGAAAACTATAAAGACATCGAAGAAACCGCTTCAGGGCCTTCCCATAGCACGAACCTCCTTGGAACTATTCCCAAAGTTCCATCCCAATCTCGCATATCCTCAAACAGAGATGATGACTATAGGATACTAGTAGACAACCTGAAAGAGATTGTTGGATTATCTCCCCAGGGTAGTAATAATACCCTCAGACACAAACTAATTGAACTCATGAGAGCCGATATGAGTAAAAAGGAATTGATCCCTCCTCCCTCGAAGGGAATCGACAAACATCCGATGCAAGATTATGGCCAAAGTCACCAATCTATTATTTCCTCCCAACCAAAACTTCGAGACCACGAACCTACAGGAGGCCGACATCTCGAACGTCACCATGACCTGTACCAACGAAGAGAAGTCCCCGCTGAACGGAATTCTCCACCCGATTATCACCTACGTCAACAGGGTCAAAGCAACGAATTTGATATAAGTACACCAGGAATCTGCAATCTAGTCCGCAAATGGAATTTAAAGTTCGATGGAAGAAATGATTCTGTGTCATTCTTGGAAAGATTGAATGAACTCATCGAGTCCTATGATATTCCCCCCAATCGTATTCTACGCTCATTGCCCGAAATTTTTAAAGGCTAAGCTTTGTTATAATGGAGGAACAATAGGGATTTGTGGAGAACTTTTGAAGATTTTTGCCAGGATTTTGAACAGCAGTTTCTACCACTTGGGTACTACCGCAACCTTGACAAGGAAATCCAAGAAAGAACCCAAGGCGAACGAGAGACCTGTCGAGAATTTGTAGTTGCTATCTCTACGCTAATCCGACGAAGAGGAGGAATCAACAACGCAACTCGACTGGACCGAATTTATAACAACCTGAAGCCCAACTACAAACTATACATTCGAAGACACGAAATTGCTGGTCTCTCAGACCTATTGAGAAAAGCTGAAGAATACGAGTCAGTTCTAAGAGACAAAACGACCTATCGCCCACCCCCGTCCCCAGCCCAGGCTCTGAATCCAGAAACAGCTTACCAATCCAGAGAAAGACGTAAAGTTGATTGGAATGATCGTGTATATCTTGAAGAATTGTCTCCTAAGTGGTCTAAGCCTGAGAACCTGCCATCTTTTCATCGAAAAGAAATCCGTCCGAATCCAAGAGACCCAGTAAGAAACTTCACCAACAGAGCTACACCTGTCCCCCAAGATATTCAGCTTGCTCCCAACGAACGCAGCTACGTTAGACCACCGAACCAACACCAGATTGGAGCTATTAATAGACCACAAAATGCATTCGTGTGTTGGAACTGTGACGGTAGTGGACACATGTTTCGAGAATGCCCTAAGCCTCGTAAAATCAGATGCTTCCATTGCAAACGAGAGGGACAGTTAACCACCACCTGCCCTTGCCGTTCGGGAAACGCCACCATGGCTCTGGGGGAGAGAAGTCGTCAGAGCCAGTGAAGAAAGAATCTTCTCAAGGTTGGTTAGAATGGTTGGACATTATCGCCAACTTCCACTTGAACTTCGTACAGACCCAGAAAACCCCTGATCAAAGAATTTATGTTGATGTAAAGATCTATGGCCAACAGTTTTCTGCGCTACTTGACACCGGCGCCATGCTAACCTTTATTTCTGATACTGTCGCTACATATCTGAAAGAAATTGGAATCCAACCATATGCTTCACAAGTATTCGTACATTTGGCTGACAATAGAAGAATTAAGGCAAACGGCAAATTTGTATTTGAATGTGGAATAGCAAACCGGCTCGCTGAAATTGAGGCCATCCACTTACCAGGATTATCGTCTCAAATCATTCTTGGAATTGATTTTATCAAAAAGCTAGGACTCCTACACGTTAGTCCCCTAGTTCTTCAAGCAGGAGCAGTGGACCTAAAGGAGATAACCACATTGACAGCCATTGAGGATCTAGACTCATATCAGAACAATAAATTAGAACAGTTCCTGGCAGAGGAGCTTCCTTTGTTTGACAACGTAGCTGCCAGAACCACCATGGTAAGCCATAAAATTCGGCTTAAGTCTACTGAGCCTTTGAAACAACGATACTATCCCCGTAACCCTGCGATGCAAGAAATCATGAGATCAGAAGTAGCAGCCATGATCCAAGATGACGTTATCGAGCCCTCATCGAGCCCATGGAGTTCTCCTGTCGTCTTAATTAAGAAGCCGTCAGGAAAATACCGTTTCTGCATTGACTTTCGCCGTGTGAACGATGTCAGCATCAAGGACGCCTATCCACTTCCCTACATAAATGGAGTTCTTGACAAACTAAGAGAAGCCCATTTCATTACAACTTTAGACTTGAAGAATGGCTATTGGCAAATCCCTTTGGACCCAGACAGTCGACCGATAACCGCTTTTACCGTCCCCGGCCTTGGGCTCTACCAGTTCAAAGTCATGCCCTTCGGGCTACACTCGGCACCTGCCACTTTCCAGCGCCTTCTAGACACAATTATAGGACCCGACTTAGAACCCAAAGCTTTCGCATATCTTGATGATATTATTGTACTGGGAAAAACATTAGATGAGCATTTGGAACTGTTGAGGGAAGTTTTTAAGCGTTTGAGATCCGCTGGTCTTAGGCTCAATCCCGACAAGTGTCAATTCGTAAGAAGAGAATTGCGATATTTAGGACACATCGTCAATAAAGAAGGAATCCACACCGATCCAGAAAAGGTGAAAACAATGGAAAACTTCCCTGTTCCCCAAAATGTCAGACATCTTAGGAGTTTTCTTGGCCTCGCCTCCTGGTACAGAATATTTATTGTTAACTTTGCTAAAATCTGTGTGCCTCTTACTGCTCTATTAAAGAAACAAGCAAGATGGGAATGGACCAAACAACATCAAGCTGCGTTCGAGACACTGAAATCCAAACTAAGTTCCGCACCCGTCCTGGCGTGCCCTGACTTTACCCAGGAGTTTATCTTACAGGTTGACGCATCACAGTGTGGGGTTGGAGCAGCCCTTACTCAAAGGCAAGATGGGAAAGAAGTCGCTATCGCATTTGCTAGCCGGCTGTTGAGTAAACAAGAACAAAAGTATAGCACGACAGAAAAAGAATGTCTAGCTTTAGTATGGGGAATCAAAACCTTTCGACCATACCTCGAAGGGTATCATTTTAAAGCTGTCACTGACCACCAAGCTCTCCAATGGCTTCTTAAGATAAAAGAACCATCTGGACGACTGGGAAGATGGGTCCTTGAAATCCAGCAATATGACTTCGATGTATGTTATAGAAAAGGAATTGATAACAGCTTGGCAGATGCACTCTCACGCATCCCTAGTCAATCGGCCGACAGACTTGATTGCATATTGGTCGACAGTTCTCTAACGAAAGAAACTTCTAAGACGCCGCCCCCATCCGATACTTGGTATGAACGGATGTTCAAAGCCGTTAAGAAGACTCCCAACAAATATCCAAATTACGCCATATACCAAGAACATTTGTACAGAAGACCACTAAATAACCGAACCAAAGAACTGCCAGTCTCTACATGGACACTTTGCGTGCCAGAAGAGGATAGGAAGAAGGTACTCCACGAGAACCACGATGAGCCAACTGCGGGACATCTGGGGATCCGAAAGACCATACACAGAGTAGGAATCCGATATTACTGGCCAGGTTGGAAAAATGAAGTAATACAATATGTACGATCCTGCTCTAACTGCCAAATACAAAAACCCGAACAAAAGTGCCAGATGGGCCAAATGAAATTCAGAGTACCGAAGGGACCGTGGTACACGGTCGTAGCTGACATTATGGGACCTTTTCCAAAGTCCACAAAAGGTTTTCGATACGTAATAGTGTTACAGGACATGTTTACAAAATGTATCGAACCATCTTCTATACTAACTGATAATGGAACGCAATTTACTTCCAAACTATTTTCCGAACTGGCCAAAGAATGGAATATTTCGCATATTTTAACTGCTCCTTACTCTCCACAGTCAAATCCTACCGAGAGGAGTAACCGAGTATTGAAAACGATGATAAGACAGTATATCAGAGATAATCATCGGCACTGGGACAAGTATTTAAACGAGTTTAGGTTGGCAATGATCACAGCAGTTCACGAGTCTACTGGGTATTCCCCGGCCGTCCTAAACTTTGGCCGCGAGTTAAGGCTGCCTGGTTCATTCAATCCAGAAGTAGTGTCAGACGAGGACCCCACGCCTGCAGGTAGCGACCGATTTGAGGTAATTAAATCTATTCATTTACGTGTAAGGAGCAATTTAAAGAAAGCTTACGACAAACAATCTCACTATTATAATCTGAGGCATAGACCTAACTCATTTAAGGTAGGACAACAAGTGTTGTGTCGCAAACATGAACTGTCCGATGCTTCAAAAGGTTTTGCGGCTAAACTAGCTCCAAAGTTTGAAGGACCATTTACTGTTTTACGCCCAGAAGGGGCCAACATCTTTATTTTATCGACTGACGGTGGATTAATTCGCCGAGCACACGTAAAGGATCTAAAACCCTACCTGGTCTAGCCCTGCTGTCTTCCCCAATCCCGTATTAACTAGGATGTCTGCCTAGAAATTTAGAGTATTGTAGTTTTATTTTTTTTGGGTTTTCAACTGCTTACTTTTTGCTTGGCTTTCAGGTACCATGGAGAAACTAACAACGGAAGACTACAATCTAATCAAATGCAAGAAATGATTAAACGACAAAATTATCAACAGCTACCTGAAAACTCTGGAAAAACCGTCCAAAACAGGGAAGAAAATAATGGCGTTCCCATCGTTTTTCTTCACGTCATGGGACCGCAACAACAGTGGTTACGAGGGTGTAAAACGTTGGGCAAAAGGTAATCCCCTGGACAAAGATTTTGTACTATTTCCCCTGTTCATGCCACCCCAACCACCGGCTACTATAGGACATTGGGCCCTGATTGTCGCCAGGCCAAAAAAAATGCGACATCACGTCCTTTGATAGCCTGGGCCTGGAGCACACTGCGCGAATGGAACAGGTTAAGGAATACTTTCTTAGGGAAAGCGCAAGGCGCAGAAAGAAATTAAGCAAAGAGTTTTCAACTTTGAACATGCTAAAAGTCTGCCCACAACAGAGCAATGATAAAGACTGCGGGGTATTTATTTGTATGTTTGCCGATGTACTAACCCATGAGAGACAACTAACTACCTTAAGAGGAATGACATCAGATGAGATGAGAAAACACATCGAAAGAAGACTGAAGTGGGCGTCTCAACCTTTGGACCCGAAGAATAAAAACCCCGACAAGAAACCTTCTGTCTTAGCCAGTAAAATTGCGACCCAGAAACTGACAGGGAAACCACAGCCAAAGAAAGCTACGAACCAAGTAAATGTTAACAAAACTACAACTTCTCGAATGATTTCTCCAGGAAAAGAAATAAAAAGCAACCGGGAGGGGTACTACCAAACCCACCAAGAGAAGACAAAATTTATACAACCGCAAGACTTTTTGGAGATCGTTTTGAGCCCTCAAGAAAGGGAATCTGCTGAGGCCCCTGACCCGTTATTAGAAGAATTAAGAGAGTTCATAGACTCCGGGGAAACGGTAGTCAGTCCATTCCCACATTCCCCTAAGCAAAATACCGTCATTGATAGTCTGGCGAAAATGAAGTTGAGCCCTGTGAAGAAGGAAGATACAGAAGTACCTCAGTCATTTGGGAGCACTTTGGTCACCAACGAACAACCGATGGAAGTCGAAGCCACGACCAAACACTCTGCGATTACACCAGTGGAAGATCCCCAATTCACGCTACAACGACCGGCACACAAAAGAAGAGGAGCAAACACGAAGAGAAAAAGAGTCTTTCTTCCGGACGGGACCTATGTCAGACTAAACAAAAGAAAAATTGAAAATTTCGATTCCTACTATCCTGGCCTGGACATTGCCACTCTGGCGAAGATGAGGAAAAATGAATAAATGTAACTATGGTAGATTTAAGTTTGTTTTTATATTTTTCTGTGATAGTTTCGTGATATTTTTATTTTATTTTTCTCTTTAAAAAGTTTGAATATTCATGTGTAGATTTAGAAAAAATGAGTTTTGTTACCAATGTTAACAAGAGGTTTTGAAAAAAAAAGAAAAAGACTGATTTTTATATGGAATAGTTAAATACAAAAGATGTTTTTAGTTTAATTTTGAAACAGTATTATTTTGTTTTGTTGGAAAAGATATTTTATGTTGTTTTTATATTGTTAAATAAAGTAAAACTTGTGTTCGTTGACAAAAACCCGTTTTTTTTTCTTTTCCCCTTTTCTTTTTTTTTCTCCCGAAGAAAGAGGGGGAATGTAACGTGCCCGAATTACACCTATCTGTTTTCCCCATTTTGTTATATTAAATTGTCCCTCAGTCCCCTTGACTCCCTCAGTCCCCTTGTCGCCTTCCGCTTCCTTACGTCACCTTCCGCTATTCCCCGTCGTCTTCCAGACCCTTACCCGACCTTCCCCTTACCTTGCGTCGCCTTCCACCATCCCACGTCGTCTTCCAGACCCTTACCCGACCTTCCCCTAACCTTACGTCTCCTTCCGCAGCCTCACGTCACCTTCCCAGACCCAGCGTCTCCTTCCGCTACATCCTCCGACCTTCCCCTTACCACACGTCTCCCTCCAACACGCCACGTCTCCTTCCGCCGCCTCACGTCGCCTTCCCCGACCCAGCGTCTCATTCCGCTACATCCTCAGACCTTCCCCTTACCCCACGTCTCCTTCCAACACGCCACGTCTCCTTCCGCAGCCTCACGTCGCCTTCCCCGACCCAGCGTCTCCTTCCGCTACATCCTCCGACCTTCCCCTTACCACACGTCTCCCTCCAACACGCCACGTCTCCTTCCGCCGCCTCACGTCGCCTTCCCCGACCCAGCGTCTCCTTCCGCTACATCCTCCGACCTTCCCCTTACCCCACGTCTCCTTCCAACACGCCACGTCTCCTTCCGCAGCCTCACGTCGCCTTCCCCGACCCAGCGTCTCCTTCCGCTACATCCTCCGACCTCCCCCTTACCACACGTCTCCTTCCAACACGCCACGTCTCCTTCCGCAGCCTCACGTCGCCTTCCCCGACCCAGCGTCTCCTTCCGCTACATCCTCCGACCTTCCCCTTACCACACGTCTCCTTCCAACACGCCACGTCTCCTTCCGCAGCCTCACGTCGCCTTCCCCGACCCAGCGTCTCCTTCCGCTACATCCTCCGACCTTCCCCTTACCACACGTCTCCTTCCAACACGCCACGTCTCCTTCCGCAGCCTCACGTCGCCTTCCCCGACCCAGCGTCTCCTTCCGCTACATCCTCCGACCTTCCCCTTACCACACGTCTCCTTCCAACACGCCACGTCTCCTTCCGCAGCCTCACGTCGCCTTCCCCGACCCAGCGTCTCCTTCCGCTACATCCTCCGAACTTCCCCTTACCACACGTCTCCTTCCAACACGCCACGTCTCCTTCCGCAGCCTCACGTCGCCTTCCCCGACCCAGCGTCTCCTTCCGCTACATCCTCCGACCTTCCCCTTACCACACGTCTCCTTCCAACACGCCACGTCTCCTTCCGCAGCCTCACGTCGCCTTCCCCGACCCAGCGTCTCCTTCCGCTACATCCTCCGACCTTCCCCTTACCACACGTCTCCTTCCAACACGCCACGTCTCTTTCCGCAGCCTCACGTCGCCTTCCCCGACCCAGCGTCTCCTTCCGCTACATCGTCCGACCTTCCCCTTACCCCACGTCTCCTTCCAACACTCCACGTCACCTTCCAACACGTCACGTCTCCTTCCGCTACATCCCCCGACCTTCCCCTACCCACACGTCTCCTTCTCCAATCCTACGTCACCTTCTATCGCCCTACGTCACCCCCTGATACCACCGATACCATTTCAGCAGTTTCCATTCCTGTCCAAACCTGTTCAGCCAAACATAACCTCAAAATGTTCCCAAAAATCAATTTCCAATGCAAATAGGTTGTCCGATCCTCACCCCTAAAAGTCCAAGACATGACTAACCATTTCAGGACTACTGCGCATGCGCGGACTACCCCCACCAGGCTGACCAGGTTTTCGCATAAAAGGAGGGCTGCTCGGGACATCATTCTCATTCGCTCCCGGGCAGCTGACCAGTACACTTCGATAGTAAGGTAAGCACACGACCCTTTCCTGCTAGAGCAATCTTAGCACACGACCCTTTCCTGCTAGAGCAATCTTAGCACACCACCCCTTCCTGCTAGAGCAATCTTAGCACACGACCCGATCCTGCTAGAGCAATCTTAGCACACGACCCGTTCCTGCTAGAGCAATCTTAGCACACGACCCGTTCCTGCTAGAGCAATCTTAACACACGACCCGTTCCTGCTAGAGCAATCTTAGCACACGACCCGATCCTGCTAGAGCAATCTTAGCACACGACCCGCTCCTGCTAGAGCAATCTTAGCACTTAACCCGCTCCTGCTAGAGAAATCTTAGCACTTAACCCGCTCCTGCTAGAGTAATCTTAGCATAATCATAGATCCTGTTAGTTCGAAGTTTAGCACTAATTCAGACATCCTACCAGTTCCTTATTCACAACCTTTCCTTTGTGGCTGTGATGACATAGGCTGTTTGAAAATTATTGTGCCACGAATCTGAGCCATTCCTTTGCTTCCCGTTGTTTCGACCCCTGGAACAGATACCCAGCAAGCACTGAGCTATCCCGGACCTCACTTGAGAGAGAGAACGTCACAATGAAATAAATAAATTGTTTCGATATAGATTATATATATTTATAAATAATAAACTGCAACTCCGTAACCATTATTCAAGCCAACGTTCATCAAAATCGGACGAAAATTACTTGAGCTATCGTGTTTACGGATACATATGGTATATAAAACTAATAATAAAATAAATAAATAATTAAGGAAATCCATTTTGGTGTAACTATGTCTACAATAACACCCTATTTAAAATTAAATCAAAAGAGCAAATAATAAAACCACATATTCAGATGGCCGTCACAAAAGGTGGCAAACTTTGATAGATTTAAAACATGCAGTAAAATTAATGGGAAATAGGGTATGATAAAATTAATAGTTTATTCTAATAGCAAAATACTCTATAATTAGTGTTAAAGATTATTTTCTTGATACTGGTTTAAATAATTTTCTATTAACATAAATTTATTAAGTAGTGTTGAGCTTAACACGTATGCCTATTACATCAGTTGTATCCGTTATCCGTGTTTCCGGTTCCCGAGCTGGCCGAAGTGTGTGGACATTCGCCAGAGGAGCAATGGTGAGTGTTAAGTTTGGCAAAGCAATTCCCATCTCTTCCGCCTAATAAATGTCCCGTTTATCTTGTGTAAGCTTAAATTTAGTTACATACTTGTAAAACTTGTATTTTATAATATGTCACTTCTAATACCTTATTGCTTTCAGAGCAGTGAAATTCGGTTTGATTACGTGTCATGTTTTTTTGGATGAAATAAGCTTATAAATATAATCTACATCTATAGATAAAATAGAAATTTATTAATTAAAATTATGAGTTTGTCAAAATTAGGAATTTCACTTTCTTCCTAAAACCTTTTATTGGCAATGAACATTTCCTCGGCAAATGAAATACTACCTTTATTCAAATTGGCACGTCCAACTTACTGCCCCGTACCTTCTTTGTTTGTTCGAAGGATAACGTTAGACTTGTTTAGAATAACTCAGCACGCCTCGAGGAATTTAAATACGTGATAACTCGTTCATAAAGTAACCTTTTAAATTATGTTCATCCTTTGAAAGACATTTTCAAATAATTCATTGAGCCATGCAAACAAATTAAGGATCAATAACAGTAGTTTATCAATGGAACCACTGGGTGAATCTTTAGTAAAAACAACTGTTGAATCTTTTAGTGTAGTGACTATTTGATTATTTTAGTGTAGTGACTATTTGATTATATTAGTGTAGTGACTATTTGATTATTTTAGTGTAGTGACTATTTGATTATATTAGTGTAGTGACCATTTGATTATTAGTGTTGTGACCATTTCACTATATTAGTGTAGTGAGTGTAGTAAAATCTATTAGTATGGCAAGGTGTTGACTCTAACGGTGTAGTGACTGTTTGAATCTATTAGTGTGGAAAAGTGTAGACTCTATTGCTGTAGTAACCAGTTGTATTAGTGTAGTGAGTGTAGTAAAATCTATTAGTGTGGCAAGGTGCTGACTCTAACGGTGTAGTGACTGTTTGAATCTATTAGTGTGGAAAAGTGTTGACTCTATTGCTGTAGTAACCAGTTGTATTAGTGTAGTGAGTTTGGTAAAATCTATTAGTATGGCAAGGTGTTGACTCTATTGGTGTAGGGACTGGTTGAATCTAAGTGTGACAAGGTGTGGACTCTGTTCGTGTAGCGACTGGTTGAATCTAATAGGGCCGGTTATAGGCTAAAATTTATTTCAAAATCAGTCATTTGTAATTTTGGTTGTGAATAAAGTAAGTTGAAATACATTTTTATAAAAAATTAAATTAAAATAAATAGTGTTGTACAAACTGCGTTAATAATTACTTAAACAAAGAGAACGAAAAATGACATTTTATGTTGTTATCTTCATATCCATTTTAGGAGTGCTGTGTCATCTTTATGCATGATTTTATACTTCATAAGTTATTTTATATTTTATAGTTTTTTATAAGATGATTGTTTTCAATTAAAGTAATACCAATTTATAATTAACGACAGTCCTCTCTTCTAAAAAATGCGTACCAAAGGTCAATGACGTAAAATATCAAGATGAAGTTTGATTTATTCGAACAATCTTACATACGGGTGTCCCATATAATAAATCCCCCTGAATAATTTTTGAACGCTGCATATATCCAAACGAGCATCGATACACGTTACTAGGGTAATATAAAGTACTTTTTGGTTGTATTTTGAATTTCACCCCCACCGCCCAAGTAGGGGTTGCTGGGGATAAATTAAAATTTTTAAACGACAATCCTTATCAAGTAGCACATAGTTTTAAGGAGTTTTAATAAAGGAAATTAATTAATGCCACAAATTTGAATTTGACACGACAAATAAAAAAAGTTATGGTAAGAAATGTTAGACGTTAATTTAACTTGAACTTTACATTCCTTCACGTTTATTTTTTCATGACTATATTTTTAAATAACCTTCAGTTCACGTGAGGGTGATGTCACGTTCATCACCCTACCCCAAATACGGGTTGCCGGTGGTGTTTTGATTTTTTAATACCAGCCCCTATTTGGTATTTCAAATTCAAATATATATTTAAAGTCAAGTTAAAAGGTGCATTACATTACCCTGGTCACGTGTACTGAAGAGTATTTGAAAATTTAAAGTCATGAAAAAAGATAATAAAAGTGATGGAATTAATTAACATCTAATACATTTCTTGCCACAACTTTTAAAAAATGTGTCGTATCAAAGTTGAATTTGCAGCATTAATTTCCTTTTTTAAAGTTCTTTTCTTTTCTTAAAGTTAAAACGGTGTGCTACTTGATACGGGTTGCCTTTAAGAAAACTTAAGTTACCCCTAGCAACCCCTATTTGGTGGTGGGGGGTGAATTTCAAAATACCACCAAAAGATACTTTTCATTGCCCTAGTAACGTGTATCGAAGCTCGTTTGAATATATGCAGCCGTTCAAAAATTAACCAGGGGAGTATTATAGGAACCCGGTATATACATTTTACATAATAGGTACGAAGCGCCATCGACATTGTTTAACACCCCAGGAAACATGCCTGCTTTCGTCCTATTCCCCTTCAGGAAATTTAAATTGTGCCCTTCATATCTTGCATATTACCTTTGGTACCTTATGGATAACTCTACAAGCAGTAGACTCTGACACAATGGAGAAGATCTCCAGTTTCCCTGTAAAAAGTCACGTCAGGAAAAAAAATTTCGGAATGCTGTGTGGAGCTCTTTTATTATAAACCCTTATTCCTGGAGACAGTAAACGTAATATATTTTGAAAGATGAAATCATCCTGAAACTCTTCTTCAGGTAACACGAACAATGGGTTAAGTGCACGACCAAGATGTCTTGTCTTGGTCTACGTTGTGGTGCTTTAAAAATGGCAAAAATCCAAATTATTTTATGATAACGATGCGCACAAACCGACTTCAAAACCAAAACTGAGGCGTTTATACTCGGTTAAGTCTAGGATCTAGTTTTAAATCCTGCCCCTGGCGAGGATCTAAAATCGTAGTGTTTTAAGTTCTGGACTTAACGGATTTTGCTAGATCCTTGTCTCAGCAAGAGACGAGAATCTAAATTAAGTTCTGGACTTATAGGTCTTTGACTCAGCAAGTCAATTTTTAAACTCCAGAGTCTAACCAGCCAAATAAACTCCGAAGTCTAATAAGTTCTGGACTTCGCTAACGCCCTATCTCAGCAAGCCATTTCTTAGACTCCAGAGTCTAAAGCCGGTTTAAGTCTAGAACTTAGCTAAATCCCGAGCTCAGCAACCGGCCCTTAGTGTGGCAACTGGTTAAATATATTAGTGTTGTTGACATATACAAGTTGTTGACTCTATTCGTTTAGTGACTGGCTATAGTATGCTGGTTAAAATTGAGTACAACCATTGACTATTGGATACTGAAGTAGACTTCCCATCTATATGCACCATCTGTAACCATTTTTTTTTTTATAAAAAAAAACATTGTTGTGCGAGCCAGTCACAGAATGTGCTAGTGTCTAAAATTCTATTTTATACCTTATTTTTTGTTGCTGGCCAGGTTGATGGGTCATAACAGTTGCTAGCTCATCATAAGTCATAAAGGTACAACCTAAGTTTTAATTTTCCATTTAATTGAGTATTCACATATTTTTTTCAATTACAGTAATCTTAAATGAAGTTTCCGTTTGTTACACTCGTAGAAAAAAATGTTGTTTCTAAGAATAAAGTTGATTTATACGTGCAGATGTTTCGATTGTCTTTTTGCAAAGTAAATATTCGGCATATTAAAGTTTGTTCTCAATAAGAATCGCCTTATCGTTACCATTGTCTAGGGCGTGGCTCAAAGCTCTAGGGCGAGTTTTAATTCAAGGATGTTTCGCTAATCTCTACGTTTACCTCCGTAATAATTGAGCACTCAGTCTAAATATTTTTTTTTTTTTTCAGAAATAAAGCGTAATATTTTCAGCGTTACATTTTCTTAACCAGAATTTAAAACGTTTAAGAAGTTTTAATCATTCTGATGCGTGTGTCGTGTGCTTGGCTATAGCTTTCCTCAAATAAACTTGGGTTTTCTTTTAATTTGTACTTTTTTCAATCCTAACGAGTGATTATAAAAATCCTTGAATAGCTTAATTTTTCATAATAAGGGTATGATACCCATATTAATACTTATATGAATCACATACAAACAGGAAAATGTAGTTCACTTATTGTTAGGATTTTACCTAAAGTAGAATGAGATAGATATAGATTTTACCTATATAATATTGTTAACAGCTTAAGATAATATTTACTTCTGAAAAAAACGTAATTGCCTTTTTGTTTACTAGAGTTTAATTTTCGTACATTAAAAACATAATAGATTTAAGTACAATACAGGAAAAACATAATTTACACGAAAAATAAAGTAAGTAAACTTTTGAAGTAGTTATATTTTAAGGAACCATGAAAGCTCACGAAGTAAAGATTTCTCATCTTATAACATTCTGAGATATCTATTCATCTCAAGTTTTCCTCGTCTTTCAAACAGCTCAATAGCAAAGAGAACTGAATCTGGTGTTGAGTTTTTCCCTATTTAAACGTTATTTATTTGAAATATAATAATGAAAATGCAAATAAATGCTAGATCCCCATTTAATAATATTTAATTTTGTCTGTTAAGCCTTAAGCCTGTAAGGTATTTGTCAGGTTTACAGTAAGCCCCGTTTACACGGGACCCTATATCGGGCCCGATCGACGTCGGCCCTGAAATGTAATGTCGTGTAAACGTCACGATTTGGCTGGCGACCGGGTTTGTGGGGGGGGGAGGTCGGGAGGGATTTCCACGGGATTTAGGGAGGAAAGGTGGAAATCATTTCGTGTTTTTGAGATGACGGAATCTACTCCACAGAAGGAAAAAGACGTTTTGATGGAAAAGATAGAAGTGTACTAATTTTACAAACTGTTGCAGGATACTTCTCAAGCTTTATTTACACTTTAAAACTTCCAACAATCTACTTTTTTAAAATCTAATAATGACGTTCCCCAACGAAGGAAAGCAACGCACAGAGCTCATATCGGGTGCAGAGAAAGGGTCGTGTAAATACAACTCTCTGTCGACCATGTGACAGGACGGTCGGGACCAGGAACGGGAACGGGTCGTGTAAACGGGGATACATTTTAAAGAAATCTAAGATCCATATTTTATGCTATTTAATTTTACCCTATTTATTTTGAGCTCTGATTATCACACAGGGAATATAATCTCACCTCTCCCTAGCTTGGTGGTGTGTTGCTGTATGTATCAGTCCCCTTTTGCTCTTTAATCACACATCTTCCTGTAACTCTGAATGTGCATCATTATGAGTATCTATCGTTTCCAGTCCTCCTCCGATTAAATGACTAATTCCAAGTATTGCAATATATTGCTTGTCCACTGTATATTCAATGTTTTTGGATGTGCAAATGTAAGATTGCCTTCTGAGTCTTTTAGTGCATTTTTATTTATAGGGAAATAAAATAATTATGTGTAGTGTATTATCAAATTTTAAAGAGACAGTTTAAATATATTGGAGTCGCTCGGGAAAAATCGGTATTGAATCACCACTGTTATCACAAATCGTAGCCTTTACAAGCAACTGTATCCTGTTAATAATAGGAGTATATTAAACGTGCTTTACTTTAAGAAATATATTATTTTTAGTTAACTATACACATAAACACATTACACAAAACCAACCTGAAACTGTAACTAAAACTCAGGAAAATTAGAATAGGATTAAATTGTTGAATTTATTTGAGAAGCTCACGAAGTAAAGATATCTCATCTTATCGCCTTCTGTGAAGTATATTCTCCTCAAGTTTTCCCCGTCTTTCAAGCACCTTTATAACAAGGAAAACCTTATCCGGTTTCGAATAAAGGCTATTTTCATATTTAACCGTATTTTTTTTCTAAATATTGAAAGTTTTAAAACATACTAACCACATTTAATAGAACTTTTTATTTTAATTTTACATTTTACATCTGAAAACAAATCACACGCCCAGTGCTATGCCTCTCCCTCCATAAAATCAACCTCCATCTCTTATCTAATTTATATTACATATTTTGAACATCTTTATGGAGGATGGACGGACAATACTTCATTTGTTCAGCCAGTCTTATTACCAGTCTTATTACCTAGTCTCACGTAGAGGTTTGATAAGCGATTAGAGAACATAACCGCTAAGTAAAACAAAAAGCTTTAAGTTGCAATGGCAAGGTGGGCTGCAATGGCTTCTTGCAGTATTAAATGTTGTATATTATTCGGATGTTTGTAACGACAATTCAAATTTTAAACATATTTTGCTATGCTAGTCATAAAAACGATTAACATGGATGTAGCAAACAAGCAGATTAACCATGTGCCATATGTGATACTGCAGAAAGTCATCACACCCTTGGTTGTACACTACAACTGTGTTGGTCGAATGTAGGTGTTTGTGTTTGTGTGTGTGTGTGTGTGTGTGTAGACTTGTGTACAGTGGCTAGGTCGCAAACACCACATTCGATATAACGAGGCCGATACACCGGAATAGCAAACAATTTTCCTCGTTACAAAAATCCGTGTTGACTTCACTCCTTCGCTGCGTTCGTTCTGTTTTTCCACACATCAAGATCGATAATGACATTTATATCAATATTTTTTTTTACAGTAACTGATTCAAATTTCTCATAATTAAAATGAATAATTTTATAGGTCAGTGTTAACGAATTGTTGACTAGTAAAATTGTTTTGTTAGAGGAATTGAAATTGCAACATAATGTTGGTTTTTAGCGAATTTCCCATATAGGGAATAAGCTATTACCGTAGTACTCATGGTAAGACCTGGACGCGGGACCGATTTTTTTTTTCGTTTTGAGGTCCCTAGAGGCCAAAAACACCATCCGTTCAAATTCATATATATATATATATTTATATATTTATATATATATATATATATATATATATATATATGTCCGTTAGCACAATAACTCGAGTAAAAATGATCCGATTTTGATGAAATTTGGTACAAACGTGTAAACCTACGTTTATTCGACCGAGTTCGCGATCCAGCATGATCGGACCATGGGAACGGGGGTTTACGGGGGGTTTTATGGGGTAAAAATAGGTTTTTCCCATTTTTGACCCAAAAAACATAAAATTTAGCAATTTCTTTCCAAACCATTTTGTAGAGCTTAAAAAAACAAATAATTTAGTATATTGAAGCGTTGTTATGCGCCTAATGGTTACGGAGAAAATTCCAAAAAATTGTAAATTTAAAATTCCCATGTTATTCTTATGGAGAATAAGTAAACTGTTGTAGTTTGCTTGTTTATGAACATATTTTGATCAAATTTGGAAAATGTTTTTATTTCTTACTAACTATTAACATTTTACAAAAAAAAAAACAGTTTTACCCCCCCTGATGCAGCAAACCTAAGTACTTGTTAAACTAATTCTATTTAAATAGGGAATAAATGTGATATTTTTAAGGATGCATTTTAGTGTAAATCCAATCAGTCAAATGGAAATTCGCTTAGTCTGCAGGTTTGCTGCGGCGGGGGGTATTAATATTAATGCTGTTGAAATATAGGGATTGTGTCAGTGCTAGTAATTATTGACCTCATTTAAACTTTTAGATAAAACCCAAACAGTTGGATAAAAGCTTGGATTTATTATTTTTCAGGTTAGTTACCTTCAAACCAGCCTTATACGATTGAAACTTTTTATCCGGTACCACAAGACCTGACAACTCTAACCTAAACTCTAAACTATATTGTTTTACTTACATTTTTATTTGCAATGTTATATATAAACAAGAGTAGCCTTATCGTAAATAATATTACTCTGAGTATGGAAGTAATTATGACATCGAATTATTTATAGGTATTCTTGTAAAAAAAAAGGAATAACAGTTAATTATTGATAGAAAGTTCTGAACTGTCCGGCTTCATAGAATGTGCGGGGACTCATTTAATTTCGAAAACCATTTAAATAACTTTTTCCTCTTATGTAAATAAAATACGTGATATTTTGTGTATAGTTCAATGTATTTTAACCCACCCAGCCTCTTTAAGTGAATTTAGAGAAGTAGCTATTACCATAGGTGACAGTGTAAGACATAAGCCCGGAACCGTTTTACTTTTTCAATTTGATGTCCCTAAAGGCCAAAAAACACTATCCGTTCATATTGTTATATTGTATGTATAAATGTGTGTCCGTGAAGGCAAAATCTCAAGTAATTTGGTCCAATTTTCATGACATTTGGGGTTAAGGTGTAAGTCGGACGAGTTCGCAAACCAGCATAATTGGACCATTGGAACAGGAGCTTATGGGTGGTGTTATAGAGGAAAAATTGGCTTTTTCTATTTTTAACCCTCAAAACATAAAATCTTTCAACATCTCTCTACACCATTTTCAAGAACTTAAAAATAAAGAATTTAGTATATTGAAGCGTTTTTGTACAGTTCAGCGAACACTAAATAAAATTTTTTACTCTGTGTTCGCTGGTACGGTTATCGGTTATAAACAAAATTAAAAGAAATTAAAATTTAAAATCCCCAGGTTATTCTTTTGGAAATTAAGTAAACTGTTGTAGTATGCTTGTTTGTGGATATATGTTGATCAAATTCGACAAATGTATTTATTTCACGTTGTAGGCCTATTGTTATTATTTTATCGAAAAACACTTTTTACCTTCTCCTTAGCAGAAAATCTAAGTACTCATTAAATCTAATGTTATTTAAATAGGAAATAAGTATGACTTTTTATGGAAATATTTTTGTATGAATCCAATTAAATAAATTGCAATTTTCTTAGTCTACAGGTTTGCTCCGGCGGGTTATTTTGGTACAAATTCTTTGAATACTACAGGATCTCACTGGTCATGAGATTTATCAAAATATTAATAAACAGCATAATTTCTGTTATCTGAGCAGCAATGTGATATAGTGATTTATTTCGTGATTGTAAGCTTGGGGACGTTTAGAGGAGATTTACACTGATGAAAGGACTGGCTAAGTTATTGCCTCAGTAAAACGTTGAGTTTAACCATTCAATCTCAGCTTTCATATTACACGGCAGGTAGGTGATTATTCTTCCACTTTGTTCTCTACAAAAGAAATCTATTTTAAGTAGCAGAGCAGTTATTTGAAAGGAATACAAAAAATATATTGATTGATCCACGTAGTACCAGGGGACCTAGCCTTGCGCGGTAGCGGCGTAATAGTTCAAACAATGTAAAATACACAATTTATAATTTACAAAACTTGTTTTATTAGCTTCCATAAAACAAATTAGATATAGAGATTTTGGACTTAACTTAAAGTGTTACTTGACAACTTCCAATGTCTTTCTTTTGAAATAATAAAAAATAACGATAAAAAATACGATTATTTATGTAAATGAAGGCTGTGATTTGTTTGCTTCGTTCAAGCTACATTTTAAAAACTAAAAACACTCCCGTATAAATATATCATCCAGTATGTATCAGTTATAGATCAGCGAAAAATATGAGTTTTTCTGTGGTTCTTTCTTGTTGTTTTTCTTAAGTGTCTATTACCTATCAAGTTTTGGGACCTACAAGTCCCTAATTCCAAACTTAAAGCAAAATCGTTCACCTGTACTTCTAGATCAATGTTATAAACTCAATAACAGACATAGCTCATATTAGAGTATATGATTTCAAGAGACGTCTTTTGTTAAAATATAAATGAAAGGCTTAGTCACACACGTACCTGTGGGTATTCAATGGAGCTGCTCTATGGATGACTACAGTTAGTTTCGCGATGTCTTATACTTTTTAGAAATTTAATATTTATTTAAGGCCGGTATTACACTATCATACTTCTATGAAATATATCCATAATCATAATTTATGTCTTTGATGAAAAACATTGTAGTGTAATGGACCAACTATCATAATAGTTAAACTATATGATCTTATGGGTATAATATTTTGTTCTCCTAGATTTTTCTCCTATTTTAATAGATTATGTTCTCTACACATAGTACAATGTATCTGCTATACAAATTATTTTGTTTGTTTTCCATAATTGAAGGAAGGTAGGAAAGTTTTCTGTCTATAGGGAAACTTTGTTGTTCAATATTGGTCTAAAAAACTTAGGCTACCTATGTCTAGTAAAAAAACATTAAACCAGAAACCAAATTGCCAATTAATAAAGTTTTCTCTTATATTTAATCAAAACTAGAAATTTAAACCTGTACAGAGCCTTTAATTTTACATTAGGGTACTTTTAAAATTTGTATATTAGTATGCCTATAGTTAAAAAACTTAAAACTTGAGACTTTCTTCTACAAGCTTTTCGAATTACCTAAATGCAGTTGCTCAACTAAGTAGGTTACCGGTACGTAACTGGGAGCGAATATATTTGTAACTTCACACTCTCCATTTTTAGCTTTGATCATGATGGTCATGTCGTGCTTGTCAATCAGACGAACAAGTCTTTAAATATTCATTACCGTTGCTTTGATCATTAAATTGTTGTTTTATGTTTCCATTTTGTAGTTAAAATATAAAGAAGTATTTAAGCAACGCTTCCAGCAAAAGTATAATACGTCTGTAAGTTATAGAAAATAAATTGGTTAAAATTATTCACGTTGGTTACTGGAGTAGGAGTTAGATAAAACCACAATTTCAATAAACACAAATCAGAGTTAAAACTCTCTCCTAAGATTGCCTCAAGTATTGTTATATGTGAGTGATATCTCGTGTAGAAGCCCAAGCCCAGCAGCTCTAAGTTTTCGATATCATGTAACCCCACAACAGGCGGTCTGGGCCATCACGATGCAAATAAGCTACAACTGTGCACACCATCCCGCATATTGCATTATTAGACTATACTGCTTTAAGATTTATCCTCGAATCAATGCAATTTTATTAGGCTTTTGGTCACGATTAAAAAATAAGCTAAACATTATCTACCCCTAATATCTAAGTAAAATACAATCATATAAGTAAAATGAAATTATAGCTATAAGTTTAATATACACGAACAGATCTTTGCATTTGACAACAAGAAAAAAATCTTTAATATTGCATGATACTTAAAATTAAGGTTTACATTTATACATTTTGGAAGATATTATTATAACCCTTATTTTTTAAATTGAATTAGACTCCCGCGCGAACCCTGGCGTAAAAACATCGAGCGCGCTCGCTTAAGGGTTAAAATAGTTGTACATATTAAATTACTAGCTATTACGGTAACTAATGAGTGAACGATTGTGTGTCACTTTCTATTATGTGAACACTTATATACACATACATTCTGTATTGACTATGTAATACATTCTAGCACTTGACATGAAGTAAAGACATACGGCTATAATGAGCAACTCACAGGAAGAGGTTTTGTATGTAAGCGGTGTCTAATGATTGAGCGATTGTGTGTCACTGTCTATTATGTGAACACTTACATACACATACATTCTGTATGGACCATGTAATACATTCTAGCACTTGACAAGTAGCAATGACATACGGCTATAATGAGCAACTCACAGGAAGAGGTTTTGTATGTAAGCGGTGTCTAATGATTGAGCGATTGTGTGTCACTGTCTATTATGTGAACACTTACATACACATACATTCTGTATGGACCATGTAATACATTCTAGCACTTGACAAGTAGCAATGACATACGGCTATAATGAGCAACTCACAGGAAGAGGTTTTGTATGTAAGCGGTGTCTAATGATTGAGCGATTGTGTGTCACTGTCTATTATGTGAACACTTATATACACATACATTCTGTATGGACCATGTAATACATTCTAGCACTTGACATGAAGTAAAGACATACGGCTATAATGAGCAACTCACAGGAAGAGGTTTTGTATGTAAGCGGTGTCTAATGATTGAGCGATTGTGTGTCACTGTCTATTATGTGAACACTTACATACACATACATTCTGTATGGACCATGTAATACATTCTAGCACTTGACAAGTAGCAATGACATACGGCTATAATGAGCAACTCACAGGAAGAGGTTTTGTATGTAAGCGGTGTCTAATGATTGAGCGATTGTGTGTCACTGTCTATTATGTGAACACTTATATACACATACATTCTGTATTGACTATGTAATACATTCTAGCACTTGACATGAAGTAAAGACATACGGCTATAATGAGCAACTCACAGGAAGAGGTTTTGTTGTAAGCGGTGTCTAATGAGTGAGCGATTGTGTGTTACTGTCTATTGTGTGAACACTTACATACACATACATTCTGTATGGACCATGTAATACATTCTAGCACTTGACAAGTAGCAATGACATACGGCTATAATGAGCAACTCACAGGAAGAGGTTTTGTATGTAAGCGGTGTCTAATGATTGAGCGATTGTGTGTCACTGTCTATTATGTGAACACTTATATACACATACATTCTGTATTGACTATGTAATACATTCTAGCACTTGACATGAAGTAAAGACATACGGCTATAATGAGCAACTCACAGGAAGAGGTTTTGTATGTAAGCGGTGTCTAATGATTGAGCGATTGTGTGTCACTGTCTATTATGTGAACACTTACATACACATACATTCTGTATGGACCATGTAATACATTCTAGCACTTGACAAGTAGCAATGACATACGGCTATAATGAGCAACTCACAGGAAGAGGTTTTGTATGTAAGCGGTGTCTAATGATTGAGCGATTGTGTGTCACTGTCTATTATGTGAACACTTATATACACATACATTCTGTATTGACTATGTAATACATTCTAGCACTTGACATGAAGTAAAGACATACGGCTATAATGAGAAGCTCAAAGGAAGAGGTTTTGTTGTAAGCGGTGTCTAATGAGTGAGCGATTCTGTGTCACTGTCTATTATGTGAACACTTATATACACATACATTCTGTATTGACTATGTAATACATTCTAGCACTTGACATGAAGTAAAGACATACGGCTATAATGAGCAACTCACAGGAAGAGGTTTTGTTGTAAGCGGTGTCTAATGAGTGAGCGATTGTGTGTTACTGTCTATTGTGTGAACACTTACATATGTGATATGCAGAAAATCCCCTCCTCACTCATATTTTTTATGGACCATGTAATAAATTCTAACACTTGACATGAAGTAATGACAGAAAGCTATAAGCTATAAGGCTATTAAGCAACTTGCACGGCTGCAAACTTATAACTTTAGTAATAAGCTTTACGTTATCAAGATTTTTAGTATAATTACTACTATACTGGGATTAAAAATCGACTTTAGGTAGTGAAATATATGACAGGTTTTTGTTAAAATTGGGTATACTCATAATGTATTATTTAGTTGTTATTAGAAACCATTTTATCAATCAAAAAGATCCTAAAGATTCATTGAATAGTTAATTTCAAACCCAAACTTTAACTTGTCATAAAACCTTGTCATTATCTCAATACCGGCGTCACGTAGTGACCTATTTACATTAAAGTTGATAAAACAAAGCGGTCACTTGAAGTATCGTTGTAGTTCCTGCCAGGACTTCCGCTGATATGTTTAAGACAGAAGGCCATCAGCATGACAAGTCGGCCAAGTAAAGACTGAGTCTCAAACATTTACGAATGGTTATCACGCAAGCTTCATTTCCTTCTTAGGCTTCTTTACAAAATTCAAGTATAGTATATTATAATGCGTTTTTATTAATCAGATCGCAAAGAGACTTGTGTCTAAAATTCCAAAGATTAAAAAGTATTTAAAAATACATTTATGTTGGGATATTATAGAGTGTATGCCTACTGAATACAAGATTTTTTACCAGATCGGTTTGACAGTGTTGTCTATTCTACCTCAAACACCATAAACTTTAAAACTATAAATCAAAATTTCCCCCTATTTGTTAACCTACTTTAAAAGTTACTGTTATAGTAGGCCTACTGTATCAAGTGGAGAAATCCTTCAAACAAACAAAAAAAGTTGCTCGCCTAGGATTCATAGTTAGTTTTTTTACATTTATTTTAGATGGGTTATAGAGCTGAAGATAAGGGCCAAACCACCAAGTAAAATAAATATCACATGACTAATAGCAGGGTTATCACTGAACACTAAATCAGCACGCCTTCTGTCCCATGACCGCACTAGTAGAGGTTTTTAACCACTAAGTTACTTTTTAGAAATTTATCGTAATATTCATAGTATGAGGTGAATATAATGAGACTTTAATAATTAAGGTGTGACGTACCTACGGGAGACGTTTCTTTCAAGGTACGTAGACACTGTAACTTGGGGGTGGTTCTGAGAAGCGCACTCCATTAGAGTTGAACTTATTACTTAAGACGCGCGAGAACTAAATATTAAGTGAAACACTGAGTGCGTTGTATAGAATTATGTAAAATTTACCTTCTTCAGTTATCATTTTCTCAAACTGGTATCAACAAACATATCTGTGAATAATTATCAAACTTGTGTAATTAAATGGATCTCTGGATCATCTTCATTTTGTCAACTTATATTAAATATAAGGTGGAGAATGTCCGCTGCCACAAATTGTGCTACTTAGATTATTCATTGGCACAGATTAGACAATTTTATATGAAAGGAAATTCACTTGTACAAAAGAAACTATTTTCTTAATTTATAAATTGGATTCAAATAATTTTAGGGTTCCTTTAAAAACTTATTTTAAAATAATTTGATACGAAATGATTTTAAATGGGCTAGAGTTACGTGAAAAAAGGCATACAGAAAAACAAAGAAGTATTGTAATTGCTAAATTAACATAATGGAGTGAGATCAAATATCCTTTCTTTGAAATAAGTGGCTAACTTGCTTTTAACTTTAGTTTGAGAAAATTGTCTCTAAGACAAAGCCTTATTAAAAGGTTCAGCAATTTTTCTGTCATAGAAGACACACACAAATTGGCCGATATTGTAAAATCAATAACGATGATCAAAAATATTTAATATCTAGGTGCAACAAATCTTAGTGAATTTTCTACCTACCAAGTTTAAGTTATCTCCTCGAGATCAATAAAATTTTAATACATACTCAGGAAGTTATAATTTTAATATAAGCAGTCAATTAATTAATATTAGTAAGGCTAAAACAAAATTGTCTACAAGCAAGCCTCATTGTCAGTGGCAGTTCAAACTAGAATTATTTTTTGTAAAATAGGTTTCCATTTCTAGCTGACCTTTGTTGGATGATTGAGTAACACTTTTTTCAAGTATAATACTAGTGGTAGAGCGTGGGGCTTCAGAGCCGGAGGTGACAGGTTCAAATCCCTCTAGGGATAGCCTGAAGTAAATGTGTAAAAAGCTCCTGGCTAGAACTAACTGTCCTACAGTCAGCGATTCAGTTTAAAGTTAAGACATAACAAATTAAAAATAAGTGCAAAACATTAAGAATTTTCCACTATGTTTAAACGCTTCTGTTCAAAATTATGACTTTTCTGAGGATTTGCAAAATTATTCCTAATGCACAGAAATTAAAAAATGAATAATACTGATTAAGGATGCAGATTGCAGGGAATATGATCTCAGCAGATAAAAGACTTCCTGAATTAACACTACAGAGTTAAGCAATCAATCTCACCTATCGTCGTTTCCCAACTTCGACCTTTAGAGTAAACAGACAATTGCGTTACTTACCTTACAGTACTCTGAAAATAATCTTAGTTGTTAGTTTTGTGTAGAGTTTCTATGGATTTGACTCCAATTTTGACTTAAAACTACATAGTTATTGTATATATTGCGTTAGTGAAATTCAGATTTATTGCAACAGCATAGTTAAAAAAATACCTATTTTCTTTAGACTTATGTAGACTTATATAGAGATGTAGACTTTCATCGTGTAATAACTTAAACCTAAACAATGTTACTCAGTAAATGTTTGAAACATTGCAAGTGTTGATTACCATTTACAATCAATTATGAACTCGGAGTTGATCCTGTCTAAGAGTGCGCTTCAATATTGAAATTCGGCATACTCTTTCAGTTTTGTTACACAAAAGGAAAATAAATTTTATGGTTTTGATAAGTTTACACTTCAGTTTGGAACGATATAAAAATTAGTGTGTGAAAAATTAAATATATATTTCAGTGCAGAATTCTCTTGTATACGCTTAGTTGGAGTTACGTATTTCTTGTAGTTGTTTTTTTTCAACTTTATCATGAAATGTCAACTCTACGGTACTGGTACTGTAGTGTAGCAATATCACTGCGCACGTGAAATACGCATGAAACAATTGATCGAGTTGATTTTTTTTATCGGGAAAAATTAAAGACCAGAAACGTTTAGCCGATTTATATTGATTCACTATGTTGTACTCTGGCGATTAATTTCTTCAGTTTAAAACTCAGCAGTGCAGGGAGCCGATGAGTACGTATCTCGTTGTAGTGAGTCCCCGATGAGCAGTAAGTCTGTATAATGTAGTACTGTTTGTGACGACGACGACTACCTTGCAATGGTAAATGGTCTGGTCACGCTACATGACGTTTAACTTAATGTTATTGTCAAATTCTCTTACGAAGAAACCCTCAAGCCTTTTTTTATCAAATAACGTTTACAACATATATTTTCGTTCACATTATATATTTTTTATTTTGTTATTTTATAATGATTTAAGACATTGGAATTTGTTACGCTTTATATAGGGGCAACCGAAAGCCTGGTCTTTGTACTTAGTCAAACTTTTGTTAGAGTTAGATAGCATCAATAATAGCCCAATTGCCTTTAACGAATTTTGGATATTTGTAGGCATGTACTGTGCAACTGTGTCTAAGGAATATGTCAGCCTTAGTCACTAACAAACCTACAAGATCGCGCCACTCATCCTACACTCATCTCCATTCATACTTGACTCTTAATACCTACTTTCGTTTAGTCGCCGTTTCAAAGTAAAGGATTAAAGTATTAAGTCCAGAATCAAAGTTGCTTAGAATCTAACTAGGTGAGGTTTTATATTTTAAGGTGAGCAATAAATACCCTGGCTACCCTGGGTGTTGTGTTTTTGTCTAAGAACAGCTATGTTTGTATAATCGTTGTTAACTAATAATGTACCAGTAAGTTCATTTAATGAACTAATATGTATGAGGAACATTACAAATTTACCTATATATTATTTAAATAAACCCTTATTTAGTCAGTAAAATCACTGGGTAAAACCTTTGACTATATAGTCAATGGTAAAACTTAATATTTTCACCTCACTTGCAGTGTAATAACACTGTATTAACATCATGTTAGTCCTCGTATTTCAATAGTCCTGTATCTCCCGATACATAAATAATACGGTACTGTAAGAAAAGGCTCTTAAAAATGGCAAACGGTTAAGTGTCTATTCACCTTTGGCAATACTGTAGAGTTATTTTGGAGTTCAAAACAATTCCATAAGTTGTGACTAACGATTCGTCCTACTTTGTGTCACAATCATATTAATTAGATCGGTTCAATCGCAATTTACTTATATTTGATAAAATCCATAGAAATAGCATAAATAATTGAGCACGAACAAGAACTTAAATAAATTATGGTGCACGATTTAACGTTTATGTAAAACGATAAATCATGACATGATAATCATAACATAGTCACTAAAGACATTCATTTGATTGAACTATTTGTGGATGCGTTATTTTGGTTTGTCTTGCAGTGTTAGTTCTAGGTATAGCTTTTCCTTTATACAGTAAGTTATTTTATTACTACATGTAAGATATAGTTTGAGTACCTTTAACTTGTGGACTTCCCTCTGCAGTCGCAGTATCTCGTGATCCTTTCTCTTGACTTCCTTCCTGAGCTCTGCCACCTCCTCCCCCAGCTCCGTGGACCGCTCCTCCCACTGCTTGATCTGGTTCTTCAGCACCACCACCACCCCCGCTCCCGCCACTGCCACAGCCCCAGCCCCAGCCACCGGACCCTCGGGAGATCTCTCCCCCTTGCCAATGTTCGACACTCCGTTCCCCATGAGGCACATGCGGCTCGGCCCCGCGTCTCGCTCGTGCAGTATCTCCGTCAGACTGACCGGACCGTCATACGTGTCATCGGACTCCACGTGCTTCAGTCGTCCCTGACTGAACGTTGTGACCAGACTGTGTCCCTGGCCACGGTGCGCGCCGCACTGAGCGAACAACGAGCCGCAGCTGTGAGTAGAATGCGACGCCGCGCCGCCACCCCCCGCCTCCAACCCGCCGTCCCCAGCTGAAACTGACGCGTTTTCAAGTTTTCGCACTTCTAGTAAATCCTTGAACACATTTCGTCCCCCGATGGCTTTATTCGGTTCGTCGTCTTCGTCCAAATCTGTCACCATCTTGCCGCCGGACAGTGCGTCCTCGGGCTGGTCATATACGAACACGGAGTCTGTTGATGCGGTTGAGTCTTTGTGTGGCCACTTGACGGCTTCCTTCTGTCCATCGGTGATCATCTCCCAGACTACTCTGGTCTCTCTGCTGACGGCTGACTGCAGACTCAAGTCGTTGTTTGTTGACGACTCCTCTATATTGACATTTTCGATTTTCTCTGAAAACCTCACTCGTTTGTCAATACTTGGTTTCCTACTATCACTGCTGATGAGGTTATTTTGTTCGCGAGCACTTCCTAGATCTTGAGAGGTTTGAGCTAGTGATGGACTAGTGTCAATATTGTTGTTCTCTGTCGGTTTTCCAATGCCATCGTCACTACTACTCTGCTCACATGAAGCCACATCGTCTACTGTGATGTCACCCATAGTCCAAGCTGTACACCTGCAACAGTAGATGGAGCTTTCCATAAAATCTAATATTTATCATTAGATTTTCCGTATGTACATAAAGGGTTGACCAATGAATCAACAATTGTACATCAAATGAAACTAGAAGCAAGATAAATAATGGATTTATCTGATTCAGATATTCGAATGTTCATCAATTCAGCTCAAAGAATGTAATCTGACCTAACCTTTTATAGGCAGCAGGTAAATGAACAGTGCAGCTTTAAATAGACTATAGAAGAATCGTAGTGGTAAAGATTACAAATTCAGATATCATGTTCGCTTTACGCACCGTGGCCAGTCCTTCTTTACTGTATAAGCCTGACTGTGTGGCCTGATTATGTGTCACGGTTGTAAAGAATTTAAGAAAGACACCCTGGAAGAAGTTTTAAAAAAATATTTCAATGAAATCAATTATTCATTTTTCATTTCTATAGGAAAGGGGGTTTCTCCAAGTTTAGTATAGTGGTTATAGTAGTATATGTTTTCTGTGGTATTAGTATAGTATAGATAGGTTTACCAGATGAGTAAGAATACAAAGTAAAAACGTCAAAGTCATCTAGAATTAAGGTATCTCATGCATGAACATTATGTTTTTTATACGTTATTAAAATTGCAACTATATTTTAAATGTGATTTGAATATCTAGTTTTTACAGTTTAAAGTTGTGGAACATAAGCGGTAGTTACGAGATATGTGTATAATGTGTATTCAAAGACAATTATGTTGATCTGAATAGTGCAATATAGATCCATCTGAAAGTTTTGACGTCTTTATAAGTATTAATCCTCCATAAGTAAGTTTCTATGAAGGAGGGTCAAAGTTGGGACAAAAGACAAAGTTTAGTCTCGCTTAAGCTTTTGTCAAGTCCTCAGTAAGCCTAACAATGACTGTGTGATGGATGGAGAGTCGATGACCCGTCTGAACTATCAGATCAAATCACACAATCCAACTTTAGTTAATAAATTAAAAAGTTCATCTCTATGTTTTGTAACTAGAAGTTGTATTCAGGTCACGATATAGCAAACATCAGCAAGTTTGTTGGGAACTGTGAATTGTTGCAGCATAAATGCAATGTTAAAATAAACGGTATCAGCATTCTGACACATACTTTCTCCCATAAGTTTGTCAACAACCTTTATCATGTGTAAGCGGTGACAGTAAATATACGGAAATGGGATTTGTACAATTTTGTTCAGAATTTAAAGGACTATAACCTACTAAATTTTTATTAAAATAGTTCGGGCCATTTTTGGAAAAATCTGATTTTTCCGTTATTTTATGGGGTTTTATGGGAAAATAACATAATTTAAAATAACTTTTAAAACGTAATTTTTACAGAAATGGGATTTGCACCATTTTGTTCTGAATATAAAGGACCATAACATACTAAATTTTTATCAAAATCGTTTTGGCCGTTTTGGGAAAATCCTATTTTTCCGTTATTTTATGGGGATTTATGGGAAAATCCCCATTAAAAATAAATATTTCTAAAAAATTGAAGAAACTATCAAAATTGTAAGGACCATAACATACTATGTTGAATAAAAACAGGATTTTTTTCTAAAATCCTATTTTTCGTTATTTTATGCGGTTTTTATGGGAAAATAACATAATTTACCATTACTTTTGAACCGTAATTTTTAGAGAAATGGGATTTTCACCAGTTTGTTCAGAATTTAAAGGGCTACAACATACTAAATTTTTATCAAAATCGTTCGGGCCATTTTTGAGAAAATTCGATTTTTCCGGTTTTTTATGGGTTTTTATGGGAAAATTCCCATTAAAAATCAAAATTTCAAAAAAATGAAAAAACGCCTGGAGATACCATGGATTAGAACCTACATACCAAATTTCATCGAAATCGGACCACAGGTGTAGTCTCTAGCTCTGTACACATCCAGACACACAGACACACACACACACACACACACAGACATCACTTCGAAAACCACTTTTTTGGGTCCAGGGGGACCCAAAACGAATATATCACTCAGAACTCAAACTCGAAAATTTTGACGAAAACAATACTTTCTCCATATACTATGGTATAGGGGGAGAAAGTAATATATGGGGGCTTAAGTAATAAATACATCAAACTTTGAATATCTAAATCCAAACGTAATTTCACAACTGGATGAATGTTAAGCTTTGATCTTTTCACATATTTGAACAGGTTGTGGGATTTCATAATTCGAGCAGTGAGTAATAAAATGTGGGAGTTATTTTCATTCTCATTGTTGAATTCTAATCAAAATAACCATGTTTCACGCTTAATAACTAGGAAATGGATTTTTTACTCATCATTAGTAATTACGTTAAACAAATTGATAATGGTCTAAACATGAGGTAAAGGTCAATGATATACAAGATAGGCTTAGTTCTTCCGAAATTGATAGTACGGCATTGAACATTACAATAACGTTAATTTGATTTGGTTTTAAAGCGTTTGAGTTAATTACGTGTACGATTAATTAGTTAAATAATCATCTTACAGACACTTTATATGTCGCATTCAATATACATTCCAGAGTGTACATGTTATACGTTGTTTAGGCTACATTTTATTCATTTTCATAAATGTTCTCATAATACATTTGAGTTCAAATGCACTCTTGCACATACAATGAAAATTTTTTAAATGGTGTAACCGTTGAGAGGGAATAAATAAATATATAAAAATTCTATTGTAGTTTTATTTTTCAAACACAAAGTTATTCATGGATTGAAAGACTCGCCTAGGCGGCTTTGTAACTGAATGCAGCAAAGTCCAACATGGCGCGTCAAAGAATGGAAGACGTTTCCCAGTGCACTGTACAATATATTTGACGCAAATAACTTAAGTATTCTGGGAATCTTGTTCTTGTTTTTACTCTTTACTTGCATTGATATCTCTCAATGGTTGGTGAATATTTCGACAAAGCTTTACATAGAAAGCTATGATTCCACCTTGATGCGTAAGCAATGATTTCAGAACTTTTTAATCGGTCCTTAGTTATATAATATACAATATTTTGAACTCGTCGCACTTAAAAATCTAAGTGTGTTTTGTAATTAAATCTGAATTCTTTTTGGAAAGCAATATCATCAATTGAGTATAATTTATTTGCTTCCTAACATGAGAAGCTAAATAATACATTGAAATAACAATGTATTTGTTCTATCTAATTTAAATGTTGTGATAAAATGCTTACATATACTTTGTAAGGAAGCCTGAGCAAGGGTTGTATAATAGCTCTAGCAAACTATACAATTCCCCGTAATCAGTACTAGGTGAACAATGCAGTTGTCTGCTTGCAATAGCGCAAGCAATTGAGCGGAGCAAGCATATTAATCCAATAGGCCTCCTCAACTTAATTAAGGGGCCTAATCTGAATAGGCATCCCACGGTCCCACCGTCAGGTAGAAGATGTGCGTCAGTTTGCTGATACAGTACCGTTGATTTACACACAAACTACAACACTCAGGTTAAGTGGAAGAAAGGGACATGTGGTCTTAGATTTGCCTCAAAGAAAAAATAATTTTCCATTTAATTTCATTTGACTTATTCAGACGAAAAATTGTCTCCGTACTATGAGTGAAATGGGGTTGTTGATGATAACCATACGATATTTTGTTTAAGGTCTTTACACCGGGCCTTTCCCGTTCTCTTTTTAATCTTAGGGAATGCGTTTTTCCCAGAAGGTATTAACGTAGTTGTTAATACAACAAAATATTAACATCATTATTCAGCAACCATAGAAAGCCCACAATCTTTACGTGTTAGCTAATAATAAATACCCCCGCCGTAGCAAACCTTCAGATCAAGTGAATTTCCATTCACTTGGCTGGAATTCTACTTAATTATCCCCTTAAAATTGGATTTATTTCCTATTAAATAATATAAATTTTAATGAGTGGGCCTACGTAGGTTTGCGTGAGATAGTTAGTGTGTTTTTTATTGAAATATCTTTGTAGCTTTGCATGAAATAACAAATTCACCAAATTGTATTTAAATATGTCATTAAACAGGCAAACTACAACAAATTTACACCCATACGTTCACCCCCAATACTTGAAGAAGATTTCTCTGAATAAGAATTCTCTGAAATCCCTATTTTCACCGTACCATGAACAATGGATTAGGTTGTTCATTGTTTTTTACCATGCACGTTAATAATTCCTTAACCTCCTTTTCTCCAAGTAATATATTCGCTGCCAACTGTGCTTATTCCATGACGGTCAGTAGTGCAATTTCACTAGTCACTAATCGTGGGAGTCGTAGGAGTCGCGGCATAGGAATTGAGACAAGCGTCTCCAGCCGTACGCGCGGCCGTACTAGAGTCGTAACAGTCGCAGGATAGGAAATGGACCTTAACATGTAAATTGATTAAGCCTATATGTTAGTTTACAGAAGGTACAATTCCAATTTTAGTCCTTTATTTTAGGTAGCTTTAATGAGAATCTGATATGTTTCTAGTAAAGAATTTATATCCCAAAATTAACTAACATGGTGTTAAGTGTAATTGTTTAACATGTATGAATAATTTAAAGTGTTAACTTTTACGGGTGTTTGCCTTTTAAAACAGTATTTCTCGATTGGTTCTATTGAAGGGGCTCTCTGCTTGAACAAATAACGCTTCAATTTGGTCAATAGTAACACGTGGAACATATTTCTCGTTGATCCCACAATTACACTGGATTACATTCGTTGTAATCTGGTGCAGTGTTTGACTTGGTATTGTAACCTGCCATGCCATGTTATGTAAACAATGTCAACCACGAGATACATAATAGAGAATCATTTTATGAGTAATCATATTCACAGGTCACATTATGATGGATTATGATGGTATAAATATTAATTATTATCAATTATTTAATCACTCCGTAAAGAAAGTAGCTATTTTTGATAACACCTGATGTTCTAAATTAACTTTCCCTCGCTCTCGATTAGTTCTCCATTTACCCACCACACACGCTAGTGTTTTGTTGGTTTATTTATATTATTTAAATCAGCTCCTTCCATTGTTGCACAACCTAAATGTACTGTATACAGAAACAGGCATTGAGTTTGTTTTGTTGTGTGTTCATAGTGCGTGTTTGAAATTGCTCAAAATATGTCCAAAATTCCCAATGATTTTATGTAAATAGCTTCATAGATACATAAACAAACTTTCCACTAGACATATCACAGGAAAGATATGAAGAGAAATACAGAAAGTTTACGGACAGGTACAAAGTACAGCATGTTAAACCAAATAAAATAAATGACGAAGTATAAATTAATTAATATATTTATCTAAGACGTATATAATAATATGAAATCATATAAGTTGTGAAGTAGATTTTCAATCATAAAGAGTGGTCCACAAACAAAAAAAGAGATGTGGATGTTTAAAGAATCAAAACACTAACTTATAAACAAAGGAGTGATTGTCACAAACAATGAAAACGGCAAAAAACATAACCATGTACTTCCAATTTGTAAGTCATGTAGGTTTGCCACAGTAAATTTCCCCTTATATTGATATTTAAAAAATTATTGATAAATATAATAGTTTTAGTAAGTGTGAGGTCTGTTATTCTATGTGTGTATTTTTACGTCGTGATGAGTTAGCACAGTTCTCTCCAAAAGTGATTTTTCGGCTCTTGCTCCATTATTCCAGACCTCAGCTTCGCCTCGTACGAAAACCCTCTCACCTGCTCGGCTTCACTTCGCACATGTAACTTTCGGTCCTAGTAGTGAAGTATACTATTCATACCTTCACACGTCTACCTTCACGTTGCCTATACACGTTTTTTTCCGATAAGGTACACTAACAAAATTAGCACCAAACTATGTGTATTGTGTATAGTATCATATGTATATATATACATGGTATTTTTGTTAACAAAGCACACATGGTGTCATGTTTTTAGAAACCTGGGCTTGTGTTTTGGAGGTGCAAGTTCGAATCCCGCTAATCACCAACGGCTTTGAACTAATTGTGCCGTGCCTAGCTGATGTAGGCATATCTCGGAATCTTATATGAATATCTCTGTCAGGCGAAAATATATATTAAGGTTTAAACAATAAATATAAACCTGATGGGCGGATAAACTCTTCACAAGCATTATTTGCAGGACCGGGGCTTAACCGTTGTCACCCTGTCGCTTTAATGAAAATAAAACCTTCCAGTTTAAATGTGAGGTGGATTTGCCCTCCGCACAATATTGAGGTCCAACCACCAGTCGCACTAGAGAAGCGCAATAAAGTAGTCCGTTTATTGAATCTTGTTTAATATACAGTAGGCCTATTTCCTATATAGTCATAGATTAAAAGAGTAGATCGTCCGTAGACGTACTCTTTTGAAACTTACTCTACTTACCAAAGGATTAGTGTATGTAATTAGGTTATAATCAATCGTATCCTAGGTCTATAAATTTATATGTATTTATTAATGCAGGCTAACATATTAAATTTACAATTGTACGACAATTTTTCAATGAGGAGCTTAAGTTTACGGAAATCTCTTAAGACTATTAAAAAAAAAGGAATAATACAAATTTTGAAAACAAGGAGAATTAGGTGGACAGGACACGTACTACGGGGAGAAAGAGGCTCACTATTAAAAGAAGCAAGTATAGGCTATGAAAGCCAAAGGGAAACGACCATTAAAATCTGTCTGCAAATCTTGTTTTCCTTCTGCTAGAATGTTATTATAGTTAACGTATTGCTAGTAATAAGGATAGAAAAGCCATGAACCGCCAAAGGGGTATTTTAACTAATAAGTAGATAATGGATGGATAGAATTTCTCATGTCCATAGGTGGAAAGACGCCTTGCCGTCGCTTGATACCAGCTTTTAGCACAGAACTGAGTACGTATGCAACAGTTACATAGGAGAAGGCGCTTCTAAAACTGTTTCTTTTTGCTGTTGACTGTAATTTAACTGGCATCTTGTTCCATTGAATAACGTTGCAACGATGTTAACTTAACTCTTACACAGTAATTAATGTTTGCCTCTTTTTGCAATTTAATGCTTACCATTATGATGAAGTGCTACCGATACGTAGAAATAATAACATATAAGATTATAGAAATACAGTCATACGAATAGGTGTTCATTTAAAATAAGTTTTCAACTGCAACTGTTACATTGGTGTTAACTTCTTATGAGGACCTTACTAAGGATGTTGTAGCTAATGATTTGGAATAAAAAGGATTATAGTTAACAAAGGTGTAATCACCAATTTCCCTATCTAAGGAGTACAGAAAGATCACCGATAAACGATTATTTACACCTCATTTAATTCATTTAAATTATTTAATTTATTTAGGCCTAAAAAAACATTCGTAAAGAAATGTCCATCAAATAGTCTCACAATCAACACTTAATAACGCACTCATAAATACAAATATTTGACACATCAAATAATTTTTTTCTTTGTATCATACAAGTCAAATTGAGGTTGTTATATTCGTGCTACCCTCAGAGACAATACCTGTACTACATATAAGTTTTAAAAGTATTTCAAACTCATTTGAATTAGAAATTTATATAGTACAAAATGTGTTTATTTATTAACACTAGCAGTTACCCGGCGCGCGTTGCTGCGCTAACAAAATACATCTGTCCGTGTGAAAAGCATGTTTTTTATACATTTAAACCGACGATAGTCAGGGATTGCCCTATAATGGTGATTGCGAAAGCAAGACACAAAGGAAATTGTAGTTGCTTAAATTAAGAGGGTAATTCGGATGAAATCACGAGTATTCTTATGATTAAGACTATTTTTCTCTTAAACCTACCACTTATAATTTTTGCTTTAATCAATATTGACGTCATTTTTTTAATCGTTAGTCTGGTAACGTTGTACAGCTTAAGTGGATTTAAGTTTCGCATAAGTATTGTTGGAGTTCCTTCTTTTAATGACAGTAATGCGGTGGGTTGATGACAAATTGAGAGGCATTTGAATACCCGAGATAGCACGCACGATTATTATTCACTTAATAATTTATGTTAGATTGTGTGGGTATAGAACGAAAGATAAAAATATTAAAGCATTGTCATCCGATCCCTTTTATTGTTTATAACACTTTGATAAAGGTTTTTATGTTTTTAATATTTAACATTGGAGAATTTAAACGTTGTTGAGTGCACAGGTGTGCTGCGATTGGGGTTTAATACATTTGGACTTATTCAAAAGTAAAATAGTTTTCTGTGCTGCACTCTGTAGAAACACTGTGGTACAATTTCAAATCATGACCAATGCTAATACAGAATGTTGTGATTATTCAAACCTACAAAACAGTTGGTGAAAGTAAACATCTGCTTTTAAATTATATTTATTTGTAAACATTGTAGATCAAAAAGTCTGACATTGGCCCACTTAAAACCCTCTGGGGCAGAGCCCTTTTGATGGATCCGCACCAAACTTCACTCGAACTATCCTTGAAAGTATCTTAATAATGCCTGAAAGTTTCATTACAATCTGTCGAGCGGTTTTGGAGTCCATAACGTATATACACACACACACATACATACATAGTTCCTCTTTTATAGATATAGATTTGTTTAGAGACTCGTTATTATTTTTGAACATTAGTAATAAAATCAAGATTGTTTATATTTCATGCAGAGTCGGTGTTGGTGTTCATTGAATAGTTAAATTTTTGTCTTTTGATAGAGAGCATTGACTACACAGTTGAAGAGTCGCAGAATAAACTACATTGACCAACATTCAGTGTGTCAATGTGAGGGATTTTAATTCGTAATATTGCGGATGTTTGTTGTAGTAGATGGAATTTTGGATTGATTTCAAATTTGGTATTATCTATTTAATCAACACTATTTAATTAGTTTTTTCGTTCGAAATCTGAACAAAATTACAACCATACTACTTTAGGTTTGTTTAACGTCATATGCCTGTAAGAGGGTTATTTATGAAAAGGAGCTTGCAATTGAATCCTTGCTTGATTTTTGACCACGACATTTGTCTTCGGGATATCGATGGTATAACGACGGCATCGAACAATAGGTCAATGCTAGGTGGTGCCAAGAGACGTAGATAAATACAATGATATAAGTATGAGGATATTGCTGGATGAAGTAAGATGTGTATGTCGACGAGTTATACTGTATAACGTTGTGTGTGTCAGTCAGACACCGTGGGTGAGGTCAGGGGCTAATCAACCACTTGGGTACACTAAAACTCTTAACCTTGCCCTCCTTACCCGGGCATCTGGTTTTCTTCCGCAGCGTGTCGCGCTATTTACATCCTGTGAGCGTTTAACGTGGTTAACTATTTATAACATGTTTTATAGAGCTTACATTAAAACTCAATATACAACGAGTCGTGTTCTAACTTGACAAAATAATAAAAAAGTTAAATAACTCCACCACAGCAAACCTGTAAACTAAGCGAATTTATATTTACCTAATAAGATGTTCAATTAAATCTATTTAAATAACATTACATTTAACAAATTCCTAGTTTTGCTGCTACAGGAAGGGGGTAAAAGTGTGCCTTTCGTGAAATATCAATAGCTTAGCATAAAATAAAGAAACTTTACAAATTTGATCTAAATATATTCATAAACAAGCAAACTACAACATTGTACTTATTCTCCATAAAAAATAACATGGGAAATTAAAACTTACAGTCCACAGCCAATTACCGTAAAACCCTTAAGTATACTAAATTATTTTGTTTGGGCTCTTTTCGTTTAAGATAAATAGGGAAATTTGATGTTTTGAGCGTCTAAAATGAGGAAACCTAATTTTTACTCCATAAAACCCTACATAACACCCCGTTCTCATAGTCTGATCATGCTGGTTCGTGAACTCAAACAAGTTTATCCGGCCCTAAAAATTCAAGCCAAATTTCTACAAATCGGATAATAAATAAAAGTTTTTGGCCTTTAGGGACATAAAAATGAAAAAGTAGTATTTTGGTCCCGGATCTATGTCTTGCCGTGCCACCTACGGTAATAGCTACTTCCCATTAGGTAAATTAGGTCAAATGTATATAAAAAATATACTTGATTTCGATCAAGATTAATTTAATGGTCTTTATTAGTATCAAAATTAGCTAGTATGTTTGTTTGAAAAATAATTAAAACTCAGAATAGTAGTTGTAGGCTACACACAACAACTCCAAAGAAAGCTAGGTATTTGTTGCAATACAGTTTATTGAATGTAAATTACTTTGTTTATAGATACGTAATGAACGTTCGGTATTGATCAGAAGTTTGACAAAATTACCATTCAATGAACTTCCTAAATAGTGCTAGACGATTGATAGTTCTAGTAAATTTTTACTCTATTAAAAAAGAAATTTAAGTTTTTTTCAATAAACTTTTTGTCTAACAGTGGCTCGAATTTGACAAGTGTCCTGTGTGTGTATGTATATGTATGTACATGAGTGTGTGACGAGATAATTAGCAGCTCTGGTGGTCATCTTGTTAAGCTATGTCACGCTACAATGTATCTGTGTCTATTGTATGTCAACGTACTGTAGTGTTGTCCCACGGCTACTGAAAAAATGCTCACTTGATATTACTACCTTTCTTAGACGTTTTCAATCCCAGTTAATATGATAGAAATGCAAAAATTATTGTTATATCTAAAAAAAAAAGATTTTTTTAGATTCGACATTTTTCCCTACAGAACAGGACCTGTAATTTTATGACAACCTATTAGGATCTGGGTGAAGAGACTGAAATAGTTCAGGACATTTCACAGAGAAATAGGTGAGAAACGCAAATTACACAGAAGACACGGCAGTGTGATGAATCAATCATTGCAGATCAATAATCAATGCTATTGTAAGTTGGTTGTCTATGCATTGTTAATGTGTGTGACTCCCCTTGCATAAATTCCCACTGTAAATATTTGCAGTATTATTGCCTCTTACAAAATATATTGTAAATCAAACTGTCCAACAATCCAGTTGGGCTTTAACCAAACCTTATCTATATGCAGTAGCTCTGCAATAAGAGTGATTTGATTGGTCACACGTTTCAAAGTAACTCTTATAGCCTGTAGTTAGCTGCCAATACTGCCGCAAGTTATCTACCGAAGCACTTAGGCTAGACGCTTACACGAAGTTATGTTCCAGCTGGTTGCTGGTGGACAAGTATATAAATCCTGATTATTTATTGTGACGCCTTGCACGTGACACGAGATAAAAGCTTATTACATAATATTGTAAGCATTGCCAACTCTAGAAATATATTCTGACTGGTAGACAATCAAGATGCTGCGGGAGGTTCGTCTGGTGTTTTATGTTTTGACGATGTTTCTCATCAGGTTAGATTTGGGAAATAAAATTTTACATAGATTTACGGAAGGAAAATACAGCTTTCTACTTTAATGAATTTTTCATTTATAAACTTTTACACTATAAGCTTTTTTATTGATATTAATTAAATACAGGGTGAGTTTTAATTATCCCCCCCCAACTTTTTCCTACATTTTTTCAAATATCAATACCAGACCACTTCCAAACATTGTTGGGTAGTAAGTACTTAATTTTGACAAGGTGGTCTTTTCCGGCTGCCATCTTGGATCCGCCATATTGGATGCAAAATATTTGTTTTTAATTTAAAGGTGGGTTTGTGACCCATTATTTCGAACTACATTTCTACCCTGATTACAATGCCGCAAACAGATTTTAAAAATCTTGATTCATTCCAAAGTTATGAATGTTTTTTAAAACTGTTTAGCCTATTTTAACATTGTGCATTTACAAACTAAGACCATAATCTCAAAATAGGGCTAGATAAAGATAAGTATACACTACCAGTTATTGTCGACCTATTTTTACTTGGTTGTGACAGATGTATTTTATTCGGGCGCCATCTTGGATCCGCCATTTTGAAATGTGATAAATTATTTTAAATACGAAGGGGGTGTTGTGACCCATCATTTCATTAAATGTTAATTTTTTAAAGTCAGTTAATACGGAATACGTGCTTCGAGGAGCTAAATCTTTTAGTAGCATAAAGCTATAGCTAAGAGAATGAGCTACTGTATCATTAATAACTGCAACTATATATTATGACAACGCTACTAACTATAAACCGATTTGTTTATACTTTTACTACTTTCAGCGTAGAGAAGATTGATAGACATAGTTTATTTGGACTTTAATGCAATGTAATAAGTTTTTCACTCAGTTACTTGTTTTCGCAAAAACTATATTCAGAAGCTGTTTACAGTGTGTCCAGCGCATTGTGGGAACCGTGAATAAGTTATTTGGTGAAACGGAAAGGGGTTTTAAAATGTTAAATGCTATAAAATAATATGCGATCAATCGCTGATGCAGTGATGTATGTGCGATAAATAGTATTTTCCAACACTCTGTTGGTACGTAATATATTAAGTTTTATCATATGAAGTGCAGGATAATACATGATAATACGGACAAGATGTTTAAACTATTCTCTTTATACTGGCGTAATCTCCTAAAAATATATTTATGTAAAAAAAATCGGATATCTGGATAACGAAGCAATTAAAAAATATATTGCTGATATTCTATATATTTCGACCTATAGTTCCATTTCCTGAAATTTTGCTGTTTACGGGACACTTTCAATAACTAAGAAAAACAAACAAAATTAAACAAAAAAATTTTAAACTTCCTTTTCACTTTACACCAAACAATATTCTGATCAAGGAATAACCAAATTGATGTAAATTGTCCGCTAAATTGATGTAAATCGTTGCTTTGGCTTTAAGAACTTAACCAATAATGGATCTTAGATGTGAATGATATTTTTCATGAGAAGAATGTGTTTGTGATACTATAGTTAAATTTGTGGTTTATTCAAATAAACTCTCGTTTCCATTAATGCTATTTAAAATCTTAATTGCTTTTTAATATGTAAACAACCAATATATATGTTAAATAAAACAGATTTAACATTGGGATTAATTAAAATGTTAGTATGCAAATTGAATTACTGTCTCATCTTACTGCATTAGCTACTTGACCTACTTGCCTTGTGCTTCGTTGTATAGACACAAGGTTAAGTGATTTAAGAATGGAAATCTTCTAGAAAAGGTATTTTCTTAAAAGTTAGTTTTGATATCACCTAATTACCCTATTATATACGGAAGTTTCCACCCTAGTTCATATTTGATTCACGGAATTAAAAAAGACGAGACAAATTAAACTGGTGGTTAACTAAACAACACATTGTTTTGAGTTATTTTAACTCAGATCTTTAATCTTTAGAGCTGAAGTTTTATTTTGATTAACTTAATTGAATGAATGAATGATTGAATGAATGAATAAATGAATGTTTTACTTGTTCAAACACTAATATGTCACAATTCTAGAAGTTATATAAAGAGGAAGTAGAGATAGCCAAGTCATTAGTCATCGATTGTTTGACTTCATGTTTGGATAATGTATCATTGAGAGACGAGAAGTGGTGAAAACTCGTAAACAAACGTTATGAATTATCAGGAGAACCAACAGGGGTCAAAGACCTTCTAGATAGATGTTTGCTGTGGTTAGAGGTATATGTTACACTCAACCTCCGAATTCGGACAATGTCCGAAATTTCTACCCACTTCGCGATGTGGACGGCGTGTAATACCCACGTCGCGGAGTGAGCATTTTATTCGGGCATTGGCCGAAGTGAAATGCCCAGACCGCGTTGTGGGTAAATTGATTTACTCAAATGCCGAAGTCATAACGTTCTTCGGCGATTGAGCAAATCCAAAATACCCACAACGCGATGTGAGCAATAGGGATTGCCCACGTCGGGTTGTGGGTATTTCTAGTTTGTGCAAACGCCGAATTTAAGTTTAGACAAATCACCCCCACCATTTCCACTATCTGCGATTAGGATGGACGGACCTGTACCTGTATTGTGTTTTCTTTACTGTTGCTATCCTGTAGTGATACGCACGTGATCAAGTTAATATAATATGTTCAGTGATTACCTCTTGTGAGATATTGTTTTGGTCTGTCGAACGAGTTAATCAAGACGTAAGGGATAGTCTTGTTGCTTGGATGGCTGACAACAACTCCTCTGGCTGGGCAAATGGCCTCCAGATCATACAAAATACTCAGAACAACAGTTAACACAGTGTTATTAAGAGAAACCCGCTCAGCGCACCTCAGAGAAATGGACTTAATAGATTCTCCTTTGACATCAGAAGTCGTGAAGATAATAACAACCGAAGAAGAACTTGAATATGAGCTCTCTAAGCTAGAATGCAGTTTGACTGAAGTAGAGAACGAAAAGGGAACTCCTATGGATGACTACACCAGAAGTCTGACCAACGATTGTAAACAAAAACAAACATGGAGAACAAGAATCTACGTCAATTGAAATAATTTCACAATGTGACAATGATTGCGACAAAGGAAGCAACTTTTTTGAATGTGGCCTGAACATCCATAATGAAGACGTATACAGAGAGCAATGAGACTTATATTTTTTCCTAATCGGTAATTTGCTGTTTTCTTGTATTTTCTAAAATTATATTTATACATTAAATAATTATAACCACAAACATTAATTTTATTTATTTTACCTAGTGATTGTGGATTTCATGTAGGTGTTTGGGTATACGGTAGTTTATAAACTACTAGTCGGCGTTTGCGCAAACTAGAAATACCCACTACCCGACGTGGGCAATCACTTTTGCTCACATCACGTTGTGGGTATTTTGAATTTGCTCAATCGCCGAAGAAGGTTTTGACTTCGGCGTTTGAGTAAATCAGTTTACCCACAACGCGGTCTGGGCATTTCGTTTCGGCCAATGTCCGAAATAAAATGCTCACTCCGCGACGTGGGTATTTCACACTATCCACATCGCGGAGTGGGTAGAAATTTCGGACATTGTCCGAATTCGGAGATTGAGTGTAACATATATAATGTGGTTTGTATAGTGTCTGTAATTATAAAATGTCCCTATAGTTGAAGAAAGCCTGGCAGTTTTCAGTTTACGAGGGAAAAATCAATAAAGATATCATAAGGCATTCATGTTTGTATAATGCAGTATATCCCGTAATTAGTATATAGTTGAGTGTTGTCTTTACAATTTCGTTTTAGCGAATTTCCCATATAGGGAATAAGCTATTACCGTAGGTCTCATGGTAAGACCTAGACCCGGGACCGATTTTCTTTTTCGTTTTGAGGTCCCCAGAGGCCAAAAACACCATCCGTTCAAATTCATATATATATATATTTATATATATATATATATTTATATATACATATATATATATATATATATTTATATATGTGTCCGTTAGCGCGATAACTCGAGCAAAATTGATCCGATTTTGATGACATTTGGTACAAACGTGTAAACCTACATTTATTCGAACGAGTTCGCGAACCAGCATAATCGGACCATGGGATCAGGGGTTTATGGGGGGTTTTATGGGGTAAAAATGGGTTTTTCTGATTTTTGGCCCTAAAAACTTAAAATTTCTAAATTTCTCTCTAGACCAATTTGAAGAGCTTAAAAAAACAAATAATTTGGTATATTGAAGTGTTTTTGAATGTTCATTGACTACGGAGAAAATTTAAAATTCCCATGTTATTCTTATGGAGAATAAATAAACTAGTTTGCTTGTTTATGGATATATTTTAATCAAATTTGGCAATTTGGTTTATTTCATACTAAGCTATCAATATTTCAATTGAAAAAAACACATCTCAACATCTTCCCTGTAGCAGCAAACCTAACTACTCACTAAAATTAATGTTATTTAAATAGGAAATAAATCTGAAAATTTATAGGGAATATTTTAGTAGAAATCAAGCCGGGTAAATGGAAATTCGCTTAGTATGCAGGTTTGCTGCGACGGGGGTATTTATACATAAAATCATAAATTTTGAAAAATCAAAAATAGGGTTCTCGTTATACTACAGATGCATATTTATGAATCAGTCCATGTTTTTTTTTTTAAATTACACGTTTATAGTGTTGCGCGGTATATGCGGTATATAACACTCATATTATTACAATGTGATGGAACGATTGTGTTTATAATCAGATAAGATTATTGCCAAAACAACATCTGAGCGTCCAGTGGCTTTGTATATTGCTGGTATCAGTAGTGTGCCATGAAACAACGCAAATTGGGGTCAATGTGGTTGCGGTCCATACTTCCTTCCGGTCTGGCTGGTCGATGAACATGAAACAATGAAACTTTAAATTGTAACATAACATAATTGGAGTTACAAAATAAGTTTACTGTAGAAGATGGGGCAGAAGAAGATCTCTCAGAGGATTTGAATAGTGTGTATTTGGGGGGTTTCCTTGTGACAGTATGGAAACTGGAATCTGTATACACATTTTACCATGGTTGAAAACTACAAAAACTAATAGTCAAACCCACTTTCATATCAAACACGAATGTTTTTTGTTGACACCATAGAATTTTATTAGAATTTAAATCTTCACAAAGTAAATTCAAAACAAATTCACCCTAGGCCTAACTTACCCCGTCTATCCCATCCATGGCCAAAATAAATATACGAATAAAACCTGTTTATGTAACATGTTTTTTCTATACTTTTTTGGGGAGCGAAAAGTCATATTAAGCTGGTTATTATCAATTAACATGATCCAAAAGCTTACTACTTCCAAGGGTTAGTTTGATAGTTAAAACTATAATAGTGTATCCGAGTCAATGTTCAACTATAATGTATGTTGTTTGGGCCAAGTAAGCTATAACGAAATGCACGAAAATATTTTCTATCCTTGGTGCTGTGAGCTAGTACCAATTACGTAACATCATAAACAACATCTTTACATTCATAAAAAGAATAAGAATAGATTTTATTTTAACTTAATATTTAATTTCAAAAAATATATATTTTTGTGGATTATTAGTAGCTAGTATTAAGTTAATAGTTTTACCACGCTATATTCATTTATAGATGATTAGCCTCAGATTATTTCTTCGTAGGGTAAAATATTTGCTTAACATGGAAAGCGTTGACCAAGGAGGGTAACTGATATTTGCAAATCTCTGCCTCAGGAGAAGATAAATGTGTATGACTGGTCTGGAATAACAATTGGTTGGCTCCAATGGCAATATATGATGTAACATTTTGTCACTCAACATCTAGACAATATCTACTGAATTCAACATAGATATCATCATTGACTATTCTATCTACATAAACCTATCTGCATAAACCTATCTGCATAAACAGTTGTTTACTTAAACAAACAATCATTAAAATATGATACTTTAAGAAGGAGTCACAAGGCATTATTGGATTTTTAATCATTTTTAGATGATATAATAGCGCTATCGTTGTTATAAATCATCATTGGAAGCAATGCGATATTTTTTTGAGATTCCTTACACTGTGCTTTGGCAATTTATTTAAGTTATATTAGTTCAGTTTGGCTTAGTTTTTTTTTTATGATGGCCTCATAACAAATGTGGAAATAGGCTTCATTTAATCAAAAGACGTTTTGTACCGGAACGATGGATTTACCTCCTATCGATAACTGTTGGAAATCCATTACGTATATTACCAATGACATTGGTTAATTAATGGACGAGAAGTTAGGATTGTTGTTGACTGAGATTTAGTTGATTTGCCCATACAAATAACATTATTGTGTTCACCAATGACACCGGTAAGTAGGCTAGGTGTGGGTGGACTATTTCATTATTGCGCTAATGTTCACTCATCCCGTTACGCGCAGAATTACTGTACTAGTATGTTGTAAACAAGACAACAAACTGCACTTGACAGCATTAGACGATTACTCGCATTCGGAGGTTTAATTATTAAGTTTGTATTTGTTCTTAATCAGTGTACAACTTAAAGACAGGAATGGCTTATCTATAATAAAAGTTATTACTGATGCTTTTCGCATTATACCTAATGACAACTGATGCTGTCTACACTATCGGCCTTGCCCCAGATATCGGGCCCTGTACCATTGTGCGTGTTGTGTGCAGGTTCACTATTATGTGCAGCATTTGTGTGTTGTGTGGCGAGTGAAACTGAGACTAATTGATCGAGTGAAGCGGCTTTCTGACTTCTTGTTGCTCTCGCTTCAACTCTAGTTTTGTGATCGTAAACTAATTTGTACATATTTATTTTACTTGTCTTAATAGTGTATAAAACGTTTTAACGTCGTTTGTTAAGCTATCATTGTTCTCAATGTTTGTTGAATGAATAATTAATAAACTAATCACAAAGATTATATAGTTGGAAGGAAAATTGAAACAGTTCATGGTAAAAAAAATACTGAAGCTAGTTTCGCGACTTTTTTCAAGCTGGAATTTGATCATGTTTTTGGTGGGAGATACCTAATGAACATATAAAGATTAGTACCTAATATGGGCAGCACTTGAAACGCGCCTCCTGAAATCAACTTTTGCTTGAAACAGTCAATATTTAAAAAGGAATCTAATATAAAAAGGTTCAACAAATAAAATAAATCAAAACTATTTTCGGTGAGAATAACAAAAAATTATTTGTTTACGTCGGCAAAATAAAAAAAAATTGCATTATAAACATTATTTTTCTGTAGTAAACAATATAAAGATGAATTTTCGCAGGCGATAAACATGTAACGAAACAGACAATTTGACAGTAGTGTAGCGACAAATACATTGTTACGAATGGATTAATTGTGCTACATCCATGGACTTGATTTGCCGTGACTCAGTAAGTGTTTGTATTGGCCAAAGGTAGTTATCGGCTCATGGTCAAGATACCCAAGCGTTCAGCTGCATATGATGTATAACTTAGTAAATTTCTTACGAAAGCTTCAATTCGATGCCTCTGTCCACTCTCTATCTTAGTTAAATCTTTCGTGTCTGGTAAACCATCATACACATATTCATACCTTCATACTCATGGTATAATTAACAATCAGTTACAGTAGATCAAGCTGACTCGTGAGCCACGTTCGATTTACTTCAGTAATTGGAATGGATAATTGTACGTCAGAGCATACTGCATTGCATAGCCTACATACTAAAACGTGCGTTAATTTAATTAAAAATTAAATTCATGTTAATTAAATTAAATTAAATTAACATGTTTAATCTATGGAAAAATAGCAACAAAAATATACAAATTTTCGTTAAATAAATACGTGATATTTTAACCATTCCTAGAAGGCATATAGTATGTATACAGACAGCAAAATATTTTATTTAAATAAAAACAAAAAACTATTTTTTATATCCATAATTTATAGAATTGTTGTAAATAGTTGTGCTATGCAGCACTTTGGTCCAAAATAGTTTTTCTCGTATTTTATTATTTTATTTTTATTTATTTCATAACAAATTATTTTTTTATTAAATTTCTTATTATTCTAGAAAAAACATTCCTAATATATTGATTAAAGATATAATTGAATAAAAATAAAGTTTTTAAGAAGATGAATTTATGTTATAGACAATCAACTATAACACTAAAGTCTGAATAATCGGCGGATATATCCGCCTACCGTCCGTTATGCACAAAATGCTTCGGATATATCCGCCTATAGTCCTGGAAGTTAAGCGTGTAATGACAAAATTCGAAAGATTGGTAAATAAGTTAGTACAGTGTGAGTGGTGAGCTAATTATTTTTATATTGTTTAAAATCAAATTCATCCGAACACGCCTTAAACAATAACTACTGTTGTTAGTAAACTTGTACTATTGTTAAGAATTTACTTCTTAGATAATTCCTCATGTTATGTTATGTTAGTGCATATTATGAACTAACAGTAAGAAACCACTCAAATGAAATGATGGAATATTTACAGAGGCAACGCGAGGAAAGTAAGAATTTTGTTTACTTCTGTATAAGCAAGAGCATCTGCTGTACACAAACCGACCTCTTCATCATATTACTGTACTTCACAAGCTAACGTCTTCAAAGAGCCGTTTTTGAATATACACATCAGTATTTTTCCATCCGTTAATATTTGGTGAAATTGATATTTGTTATATCTTAATATTATTTCGATTGATCAACTCGGGTTCCCATCCAGTGAGGTGCGCAGTATGTCACTACGGGTTGGTAGTACAGTAATGAGTATATTCCCAGTAGCCATGCTGTATCGTTCAGCGGTATAACTACAATGCTAGCATCGCATACCAATGTATGTCAACACATGGACGTGGCGGAAGCCTTTATGTCTTCATGGTTTACCGACCACCGGCCCCTGGCCAGGACATTGGCACGACGACGACACATACCATTGACTACAGTACTGTACATCTCAGAGCAGTATATGATACTACAGAAATGTTCAGGTTGAGATAATCATGCATAATCGCTCTAAAAACAAACTATCTACTAAAAAAAAAACACCTTGTCTTATCTTACTCCCTTTAACTTCTTGTTTAAACGTTTACAGGTAAACATAGCAGTATTTTGATTAGCTTTCTCCATTAGTTTGTTCCCTTACAATCACATTAGTATACAATATGTATAATTTATTATAAGTGTTTTTATTTTTATTGTACTCTGTCTACGGAACTAGCAATATAGTTAACTTGAAATATTTCTCACTCAACGCTAAAAATAAAATGTAAATATTTTTAATAAAAAAGAAATGATAGGGTATGTTTTCAATGTTAAACTAGTGAGTACAAAATAATCTACCTATTTATTTAAACGTTATAAGATCTGACGGAAACACTCGTATTTCTATGAGTTTACTTCCATATCAACTAATAAATAATGCAGTTTCTGTTAGGTACATGATGACACTTTTACAACTTAAATTGCAAGCAATGCTCACTTATGATCGTGGAATCCTGGTATTTCCGATGAGAGGGGTGTAATTTTCAATATTTTAAGGAAAGTATATTTCAGTTAAGCCTCCTACACCCACGTGCCTTGTCGACCGAGCGAAGGACTTTGTAGGCAACTACGTACTCGCAAGGTCAGTATTAGGTTTCACGTGGCCGTGTTTAATAACGAACGCCGACTTTTTGTGGCTTGGTTCTGGAAAGATCAAGTTTTGTAAACTGATCCTGGTCATGCGCAATCTTTACGTTCTATTGTCCCTTTAGTAAGTCTTTCGGAAATCAGCATTTAAGGTAAAAGACAATTAACATACCTTTCCGAAGTTATCTTATACGCATGTTATGTTAAGGAAAGGTGACAGCTTGCAGGTTAGATTGTTGTTCTAAAATGTAGATAATCGAACCTAAATACAGTTTTTATTTTGTTTAAACAAACTTTTTTACCAACTGCATTAACGATTTTTTTCTTATAAATGACATAATGTAATAATGTTTTGCATAAAAACATTTTTATTGAAGCTCACAAGTTTAAAAGTTTATTTTTTAACAAATGTGAATAAAAGATTTTAAATATTAACCTAAACATTCGGATTTAAAGTATGAAACATATTTATTTTGAACTGACCATTACATTAATATTGGAGTTTTGTTTTGATGTAAAAAGATAGAAGGGAGGTATTTTTATTTAACACACAGTTTCTGTTACTAAGTACAAAAAAAAATCGGCAGAGATCAAGAACAAAGTTGTTAATTCCAAGAACCCTATGAGAGAACTACGGAACACTGTTAATCAAAATAAAAAAGGGCCAAGTTAAAATTACAAACCAATTAATTAATTAAGGATTCAAATCGAAACAAGCTTACTGATCCAGATTTTGGTTGCTGAAGAATTCAATACACTTTTCATAAACATTGGACAAGTAAACAATGTTAACAAATCATCTTTTGAAACATTGTGCAGATATAATTCTATATTTTTACACGATACAAATGGAGAAGAGGTCATAAAAACTATTAAAGATATGAAATCCTCTATCTCTTATGGCTTTGACGAGATCTCTTCTAAAATTTTAAAAGCTCGCTCTTTCGAACTGTCTACTCCTGTGACGTATTTAATAAATCAGTCCATAACTAATGGTAAGTTTCCACAGTTATTAAAAATTTCCATAGTTATACCAGTTTTGAAGCTGGTGATTATCAAAAAACAATCAATTAGAGACATCTATCCTCTCTTCATTCAGTAAAATATTTGAAAAAATAATTCTGCATAGACTTTTATTATTTCTAAAAAAGAAAAAACATATTGTCAAACAATCAATTTGGATTTCAAAAGAAAATATCAACTACAAACGCTATATTTGAAGTAAATAAATATATTAAATTTCATCTTGATGGAAATAATAATGTAAAATATTTAAATTACAAAAGTCTGAATTAAGAGTTATTTTTAAATTGAATCCATGCCAATCCTGTAAGAAAGTATTAAAAAAGTACCAGTTAATGACCTTTTACTCAATATATATTTACAAAACATTACTATTTTTAAAGAATAATTTTGAGATATTCTGGAAAAATTATGAGTTATGTTTGAAGAATTATAGCTTCAGAAAATTTAAATAATTTCTTCTACTTTACACAAAACAAAATGTTATGAAAAACAACTTCATTACAATGGAAGAAAATGATTTAACAAATAACCAATTAATATTCAAAACTTGAAATTAAAAGAATACAAGAAAAATTCAAACAAATCCTTACTGAAGATCCGATCTATTCTGTTGAAGACTTCAATGATAAATGCATCAACATTTAAAAATGAAATTATAAACAGTTTTAAATTAATACTAAATCTGAGTTAAAAGTAAATTAATTGTAACGTCGGTACAATGTATATTGTGAAGACAATAGAGTATTATAATTATCATTATTGTTATTATTAGATTAGGTATTGAAGCAAATTGACACCCACTTTCCACAGAAAGGAAGAGCTTTATTTAATAGAAAATCTATGCGGTTGGCGGTTATAAACTTATGTAAATTAGCACAACCAATGATTTCATTTATCTTACTGCTACAGAATACATATGATCATAGATGAAGTAATATCTTCATCTATAATATAATATTACCCTAAAATCTTTCAAGAATAATTAATCTCCGAGTATTCTTCAGCTATTTAGAAATTACTTGGTCACCATCCGTGAACATTACCCAGTTCTCTTTGGTCATTGCTGGGAAGGTAAATTTGAGTAGCACAAACACACGTCAAGGACCATGGTGCAGCCCATCGCTGACACTAGCACTGATAACACTTATCAAATGTGATAACGAACTGCTGTGGTGATAATTGATCTGGTAAATGAAACTGACTCAATCAGGTGATAGTTGGCGCGACATGAACAAAGTTAACACCACGTGAATCATATCTCATATCGCTTGAGGGGAATCTTAATATTTTAGATCCATCAAAAATAGCTTACGAAACTAAAATGTTTAAAATATATTTTCTGTTATTTCTTTTCCTATAGTACATTTAAATAACATATTCATACGAACTCTTAGTTACTGCTTTCAACAACCTAAGAGTACTATTGTACCTAAAAGTTTTCTTTTTATGAATAAGAATGTAGAGTGAGTGACGAGTGTTAAAAAAAGTCAGAGGACCTGCGCAGCTCCATTGCTGGCGAAGACCAATTATTGTTTTCTTCAGCCAGGACCACTTACTTAATTTCAAATGTTTAAGGACCAGCTGATAAAGTTCAGTGCCTTTAGCGGTGGATGGTTAATAATTTAGAGCATACTCAAAATTAATACAGATTTTAAATTCAAATTACCAGTGTTTCGGTCTGTTAAACTTAATTTATTTTTTATCATGTACTCTCTGCGATCTAAAATGTACCAAATAAAAACTGAAATGAAACTGTTTAATTTTTAATCTTAATCTTGCAGTTTCTGGATCGAAAGACAAAAGCTCCAATCTATGTGCATTTTCGAAAACACGATGAACTAAGGTGGTTACTGTGTTATGTTTGTAATATTCCCATTAAATATCGGCGTGTAGTTTCTACTGATATTTCGAAATTTTATTTAACTTTTTATCGATTCCGCTCTATTTCTGCGACACTCAGATCTCGTCAAAATGAGTCACTGATAAGAGATAGCATTATCAAGGACAGGTTTCAAGATAACTAGACAACTCTGGGTAAAAATCACACGTTCAAAAGTAAACTTTTGATATGGCTTGGCATTCACACGCCTGGATTCATGGGTCATGACGTGGGTTTAGTAAGAATGTGTTGTAATTAAGATCAAATGGTAACCCGATGAGAAATAAAGATATTTAGTTGTACATGACAGGCAAAATAAGGCAAAGCAGTCATCATTCAGTGTCCGCCTCATTCTGCGCAAAAAAATATATCTCAGCTTTTATTAGTTTACTATTCGCTCTTTTTGTACTGGTGTCGTTTGATAAACGATTTTGAATGCTAAATAAAAGTGTTCCTGACAGTTTAATATAAAATTAGCCATCTTTTATGAATTCAAGCTATAACAATTACAATTACAATAATTACAATTACAATGGTCGCCATATTTAAATAAAAAATATATCTTAAGTAGTTTTTAAGGTATTAATTTAAAACATAAAAATAAATTGATTAATATCTCGCTAACCAGGTGTTTCAGGAAAAAAGTGTTATTCTTGATTTTTGTTTTATTTTGACCCATTAAAATTATTGTAAATGATTTGTAAATACCTTTTGGACACCTGTACAGGCCTAGGCCTACCAATTAATTGTTGCTCTGATCTGTAAATATAAATTGAATTGTAGCTTATAACACAAGTTATTCTGTTAAGTCTCTCTGTAACTCTCCCCAAGACTTTATACTGGCATTACCTAGGTGCTGTATATACCGCGACTGTTTAAAAACCTTTGAATACTTAAAATCTTAAAATTTTACAACACAGGGTTGCTTTTGCCAAATATAAAGTTGTGTAAAATCGTTTTGAAAAAATCCAAAATGTCGCAAGACAAAAAGGTTAGAGCATAGATATACTCTCATATGTTAGGTTTTGTATTTCTTACACTTAACACCTAGGTCCGTAAAGTTGGCGTACCGATATTAGCTCACGGACCTTTAACACCTTGTTAACAAACCCCAAATTTAGGTAAAAAAATAATAATAAAATGTCTAATGAATCGTACAATACAAAATCAAACAATGAACTTAAACATTTATAGAAAACGAAACGGATGTACCTTCACCGAACAACCATTAAAATGTGTCTTGTCTTGTGGGCATTACTCCAGCCTGCCTGTTGGTGAGTGTAGATCGTTCCCGCCGTGCCGCGTCTCTGGAACAGTCAACAAAACAGCTGATTGTTGCCAACAACCGACGATGTAAACAGTCACATGTTTTATTGCTGTTAGCCTAGATATCCTACGATTCTGGGTGTGGTAACACTTCACAGAGTTCTGGAGTGTCTTTGTTTCGGATTGCATGTTTCTGACTTGGTAAACAATACAAAGGTTTCGTGGGAACACTCTGAGCAGCCAACACGATATGTTCTGCATTTATACTGTATTAGTAGAAAATAAGTATTTTTTCTCCAACCATGGACCATCAAAAGGTAGTAAAATACCATGATGGTAGGCCTACTGACTAAACGGCTAAACTACTTTATTAAAAGTAAATAAATCTTGCTTGTGGAGTTGGTATTAACTATATTGTTTACTCGTTTAGCGGTTCGAGTGAGATAATTTCTGGACTTCTATGCCATTTTTTTATTGGGATATCAATAATGATGCTATCTAACAAAAAGTATTATAGGACATGGTTTGCACTATTTCGTTACAAAAACCACAGAACTACCAAATAGTCTGGAAACCCAAATAAATAAATTAAAAACAAAACTATTGGCATGTTTATAAGTGAGAATCCATGTGAAGCTAGAAAACAATAATATTTCCCGCTAGCCAAAGGGTTCCACTGTTCATCATTACTGGTCCAGTTAGACTCCATAGAGGAAGCTACGTAGAATCACAGACTAAGAAAAGTAATGGCTAACCTTTATGTACTTTTGAAATATATATATATTTCTTTTTATACTCAATGACTAAACCAAAGGGATGAAAGGGAAAATATGTACAAGTTTTTAAGGCATGAAACGAATTTTAAACTACCAAAACGTTGTTTTCAAATTAAATATTTGGGTGAATATTGAAGAATTATATTAATTGAGGTATGTAAAAAATGCATGTTTAAAATTATAAAAAAAATTTACACTTTAAAAGTCTGTGTGGTACAATATCAGTATTCTAGACACAATAATAAATCTAATCAAAGTAATATTTCGAATAATGTAACGATTCTCTGTCATATTTTAAAAGTGAATGTAGAACCCCGGTTAACCGAAATAAAGAGGGGAGAGCCGTTTCGGATAACCAATTTTTCGGTTAACCCGTCATATGCTATATAGCCTAGCATTCCCACGGCGAGTTGGAAAAAATAAATTTAAAACGATTTCTATATAATACAGTATTTTATTCCAGCAATTTCAGCAACGCAACAGAAATGTTACTATGGGTTAGAATATACTTTAAACTAAACAACTGAAGTTACTAAAGCATTTTACATTACGTATTACTTATATTTTAGTTCTGAATTACTTTATGGAACCGTTTCGGTTAACCGGGGTTCTACTATACAAGCAGTTGTGAGAACCGGTAGCATAGCGATATTTAGTAGTAGGTACATTTTAAAGGTGACCTACCCAAGCACTGGTTGCACGTAGAGTATCTAAGAGGTAAACAACACACACACCACTGTTATGCACAACTCCCGCGGTGGACTGAGCACGAGCAGCGATCAGCTGGGTTGAGTGGTCCTAGTCCGGGGACTGACGCTTCTGATTGGCTGACAGCCGCAGTTCTGGCCTCTCATTGGTCACTGAATCGCTCTTATATCGAGGGAAACCTGTAACTAACAATGTGGTCTGCAACAAAATTGCTTGTATTTTCAAGATCTGTTATGCAGGGTTTCCTTTTCTTCAGGTTTTGTTATTGAATAACGCTGTTTTGAGAAAGACCTCCGTAGATTGCAGGGTTTCAGTATTTGATTTTTCTCACCATGAAAGCTTATAAGTGGTGTTTTATAAACGACATTGTAACATAGAACATGCAAACGAGGAACTTAGACTAAACTCTATGTTCTACGTTACAGTAAACATGGAGTAAACATGTAAACATGGAATACAATATCGATTCTTACTTTATATAAAAGAGGTCATATTGAGAATATACTAAGGTATTACCGAATCTGGTAAAAATCTACATTTTTCAAGATGAGAATTTAAAGTGTACCCATGGGCGTCTTTAAACTTTGTAACAACTTTCTAAAAACTTTGTATAAAGTAATTAGACCAATTATAGTTGGTGACATAATAAAGGCTTGTTTTACCATCAGTGACCATAATACCCAAATATCCAGCCAATAGGTACTAAAAATATAAAATACGGCGACCTTAGTTATAAAAAAACATGTTTGCCTATTTTTGACAGGATGTTCTATAACAGTGTCAAATCGAAATAGAATGAGATAAGTAAACAAATAAACATTTATTCTTTGATTGTTACTGTCTAGAAAATAAATTAGTGAAATACTGTGTTCTTAATAATGTAACTGTTAAAGATTTAAAGTCAAGTAATTAATCTTTATATAAAATCGTAATTAAAGACGATAAAGAAAATTGCTAGGTAGGTATTTTCGGTATTTTCAACCCGATACGTTATGTGAGGTATAATAGAGCAAACTAGTGATTGGTGAACCTGGTTGTGATCGGATCTTAAATAAAAGTATTTACTGAACGAAAGTACATAATCTGGCCTCGTTATTAACGTTTAAATATGGACCTTTGCTTCTGCTCTTTAAACATAGAATTTACATTGTCCATCTTACTTCTGTGGATACTGTAATATAATATTTATTCTATTACTTAAGCATTGATAACCACCAATGTAAAATACCTACAGACGAAGCGAATTTCCACATCCCTGATTCGATTTTCACTTTAATCTATTTAAAATCTTTAGGTTTAACGAGTACCTAGGTTTGCTGCTAAAGAGGTTTGGATAAGTGTGTATTTAGTAAAATATTAATATATTTGTATAAAAATAAATAAATTCACCAAGTTTTATCAAAATATATCCATAAACAAGCAAACTATAACAATTTACTTACTCTTCATTAAAATAACATGGGAAATTCAAAATTACAAAATGTTTTAAATTTTCTCCAAAATCAATAACCGTACAAAAACACTTCAATGTAATAAACAATTTGTTTTTTAAATCTCTTCAAAGTGGTTTATAGAGAAATTAGAAAATTGTGTGTTTTGACGGTCAAAAATGAGAAAAAACATTTTTTTACCATATAAAACCCCTCGTAAAACCCCGTTCCCATTGTCCGATCATGCTGGTTCGCGAACTCATTCAAGTGTATCCCGCCTTGCACCTATACTGCAAACTGAACCTCAAATAGACATCCGAGTCAAAAATGGTAGCCATTCAAAGATTTTTAGAATCTGTCAAGTTTCGAGTCTTTAATCGGTTGCAGTTTTTTACTCATGTTTTTTAGCTCAAATTTGCGACAATGTATTCTAATAATAAAGACCTTTAATTTGATGTGCATATCGCCCTATGCTTACGTTTATGATTTTCTTCCGTCTTCTATCGGGCGGATTTCTTAAGGAGGTAGCGTATAATATCAATACAAATTCAATGAATCTTTGAACAGCTGTAATTTCTTAATCGATTGTCCATTTCAGGTTAAAAAAAGTAGGGAGAAGGGACTTTTAAATCACAATATATTTAACTGAGCAAAGATGAGTTGCAGGGCCTGATGTTGTTTAGATAGTTTTTTCCCCTTTAACCTTAAACCCTCAATGGGAGTATTAATAAAGGCATTCCTGTTTTTTCACTTGATGAAAACACAGATTCAATGTACTTGATGTACTAGTATTTTCAGCCTTAGAGTGTTTTCCTCTGCAGTTATCGCAAAGCCCATGTTTCTAAAAGTTGGCAGCACTTCGGTATACATTCTCGTTAACCATTTATATGAATCAATGTTGGGCTCTTTATCATTTAGGTTGGTTATACCAAATTATTAAAAAGTTATTACCAATCTCTATTTTCTTCTCACTAGTGGCGTTCTATAACTGTTCTACGTTTCCATAATTGCAAATCGGTTCCTTAAATCTCTAGGAACTCTGCTCAAAATTTGACTCTTAACAAATTAACTATGTATATAGATATATTAATTGCTACTTTAATATCGACAATTTCTTCCCGTTTATAATATTTAGTGGCAGTGATTTTAGAACCAAGAGAAATACTGTAAATCTCTCGATTATACAACATATTATGCAGAAGAAATCAGTGTTAATAAAAAAATATGTAAATATATTTTCCAACTATGTCAGTAATCGTTAAAAGCAAGTGTTTTCTTGAATTGCAAGTAGAAACAAATAATTCATAATCTCCACAACGCTAGATAAGGTAAGCCGAAGAAATATTTTTCCAGTTCCACCACAGCCTGATCTAAAGTGCATCCTTGGCCAGATGTACCGAAATAGCACAGGCAAGATTTAGTGGAAATCACCTTTGTTAACATTTTACTCCATTTAATTCAAAGGGATTAGTCACTTATAAACAATAGGTAACAGGCCGTTGTACGATGAGGGTCTAATGCATTTTTAATTTCATACAAATACAAATTTAAAATCTTCAAGGCAATTTTTATTTTCAACAAATTTTCATATGATGTTAGCTGCAGTACCTATTCTACCATTTTATAGGCTTTTGCAAAGATTATTCCAAAGTACATATCACCATTGTATAACACAAAAACGTATGCGGCTGACATCTGTTGTTGCGTTAGTTTCCGTAATGTTATTGTTAAAGGCAGTAAAACACTGTACAAGTGCATTTATTAAGACATATTTGAAATTTCTTGTGTTAATAAAAACAAATTGACATCAGCGCACTTCTAAAACCAGCAAATATTATCAGTAAATGCTAATACATACTTAAATAACCTATTATTGATTGCCAGTAGTTGGTATAGTTTTGGATAAACATTGATTTGATATTTTGCTAAGTTAAGATCGACGCTGATTTACATAATTTGTTTTTTGTTCTAATTTAGTATCAAACAAATAAAATCAGTAAGATACTGTGCCTATTAAATCAGTGATAGTTTTAGCGAATTTCCCATATAGAGAATAAGCTATTACCATAGTACTCATGGTAAGACCTGGACCCGGGACCGATTTCCAAAAACACCAACCGTTCAAATTCATACTTCATCTATGGTAATATATTTCAACCATTGCACAACTTATCAAGTCTTCGGTAGTATAGTGGTCAGTATCCCCGCCTGTCACGCGGGAGACCCGGGTTCGATTCCCGGCCGGAGAGGAAACATTTTGAACAACTATATGGTAAGCTCATGTGCTACACTGTTATGTTACTCCTAAATAGCGGATTTAGCATTTAGTTAGTTGGTCCTATTTTTATTTTGCAGGTTGTAGGTTTGTTTCGTAGCATTCTTATTCACAAAATACAAGTTTAACGGTTAATCCTTCTTTTTCTCAAGTTTATTTATCAACTTGTCTTGAAAAGTTTTCCCACTGCTATTGACTAATTTAAAATAACGTTTCCTTTTATGCATGCTCAAATGAAAATGGCATTTTGGCTATACATTGGTAAGAAGTTAATCATTATATGACAAACTATAGAATATCTTATGTTTACTCTATAGTCTGTGGTTAGGCTATATATTTTGTCTCCAGCGCTCACAGCATAATTATACAGTATTGCTTTTATTTACCTAGGTCTGGATGCCTGATATATTGTTATTATTGCTAACTTGGCTTACTTTCAAAGACAAATAATTTTAAATTATATTCAAGCTACAGATAAGGGCTTTGTGTCGTGTAAAAGTCATGCAAATGGTTTTATTTTACTTCCAACTAATTATTTAATAATACATTCTCACTTAATACATTCAACAAGAAATTCGTGGTTGTTTTGGTACGACTCAGGATGATACATTCATTGACTATATACCACAACTTGTGGTAAGTTGTGGTATATATATAGTCAATATACCGGTACACCGGTACAGTAGTTGGAAACGCTTGATCTAAATTAATTGCATACTACCGTTGTACTATGGGCAAGAATCATTAACATTAAGAGCTAAATATAGATTTACACAACTTATAGTTATAAAGTTAATATATTTCAACCATTGCATAACTTATCAAGTCTTCGGTAGTATAGTGGTCAGTATACCCGCCTGTCACGCGATTGTCCATTTCAGGTTAAAAAAAAGTAGGGAGAAGGGACTTTTATATGTTGGGCTCTTTATTATCTTTATGCTAAATCTGCTATTTAGGAGTAACATAACAGTGTACCACATGAGCTTACCATATTTATTTTAGTCTTAGAAATTCATTTTTCTAGACCATCATTAAACTGTTTTATTACTTTACAAGCTCAAGTATGTCATAATATGTATGTTATAAAACTCATATTAAATGCTTTAACATTTCTTGTATTCATTAGTCTGATCTTATCAACTGATAAACCACTTAAGTTACTGGAATATGTTCAATTTATTTAATACTTTACTTGTCCTGAATAATAAATTTATTTAATAATTAAATTATTCACTTTAATAACTGTGCTGATTGTGAGGACTAATTCAGCCATCTGCCACATAATTTTGTAAATAACCTGCATTACCGTACACTGGCATTGTGTATGTGCACGAGTATGAGAACACAACATGTGTTAAGAAGACGCCTGTTAAGTAGCACATACCAGGAGTGGACACCAAGCGTTGATGGTACAAACTTGCTTCGAGTGAGTTGTAGGCGCTACACTATTGTCCGTGTTCATTTTAAGTTAGAATGATTATTTTTATAATAGTATTAAAACGTGAGAGGGGTTTGTTTCTGATTCTGAATCATCAACTTGACGGATTTTCATGATTGTTTTGTTGAAAGAAAGATTTTAAAAGAAAGGGAGTGTCGAGGTCGAGACCATAATTCTAATTTAGGGTCTCAGTTTTTGCATATTGAATTTTAAGTTTGAACAAGTCTAGCAGCTGAGCTTAACATTCTAGACTGGCTTTTGGTATAATACCCATTGATTAACATAACAGCTGCAAACATTCAGCGCGTGATACAAATTCAGCATCTGGATCGTTATCAACAAAAAAATACAACAAAATTAGTATCCATATATTACTTATAAAAAAATCAAAATTATTATATTAAGGTTGACGTATTTATACAATGTGCTATAACCTTTTATACGTTCATTTATCCGGTAAAAGGATGACAGATTATTTAAGTATACTTAGTAAAAGACTAGATGTTCCAATTTATTTTTTAGAACAGTCTGTAAGATCTTAAGTTTTTTTAGTGCTATATAATTTGTTTTTAACTATCAGTAGTCAAGCAGTATGGGAGAACCACGGAAAACACAGTGCCTAAAACCCAACCCTAAAAGGTTTATCCGTAGATTAAACATACTCCCTTAGTTTTATCTGAGCCAAAACAGCAATGACAAAGAATGGTAACTTTGCTTTGTTCAAAATGTTTAATTTCGTAAATTTTAAACCACCATCGTCGTTTTGGCTAGGATAAACCTTTTGAGGTCTGATTTGTGGCATTGTGTTTTCCCAATAGGATTCTCTAAATTTAATGTAGATACTGTACTCGACCGTCCCCTGTAGAAAGTTTTATATTTTAAGTAAAGAGTGTTTTTTCATTTCGATTTTTTGTGTTCAATGCTCTACTGATAGTTGGTATACATATTATACCGTTGTACATACGGTATCTACATCTTCGACATATCATACTTTAAATGTATCCCTATCCTTGACCAACTTCATTATCTTTGTTCCTTACTACATCCTCTTATCAAAAGGCAACCATGACATTTATGAGTTCATGTCTTACTGGAAAATATGTAACTGAAAAAGTATTTCTTGTCTAAGCCTACTTTGTAACAAACAATGTGAATGGAAATGCTAGTAAATAAATGCTTGCATTTGTAATAAAATTAATTAAGTTTTATTTTATTTGTTGCATTTTGTCTCAATATTTTCGTTGAATGAAAAGCTGTGTTAGGAGTTACACGAACGCCTGTATCACGTATGAGCAGCCGCCAAACCTCATTGATACTAGTTTGCATCAAGTAAGTTACAGGCGCTATATTATTGACTATGCTCTTTTAATGCTGTAACAATAGCTTAAAAATATATAAATGATGATATGCATATTGCCTTTAAATTAGTTTATTTAAATGTTATCAACTTAACTTCAGCACGTTTAGTGATATAATAAACAATCGAACCTATTAAAATACCCCCGCCGCAGCAAACCTGCAGACTAAGCGAATTTCCATTTGCCTGATTGGATTTACACTAAAATGTCTCCTTAAAAATATCACATTTATTCCCTATTTAAATAGAATCAGTTTAACACATACTAAGGTTTGCTGCAACAGGGAGGGTAAAAGTGTTTTTTATGTAAAATGTTAATAGTTAGTAAGAAATAAAAACATTTTCTAAATTTGGGCAAAAAATGTTAATAAACAAGCAAACTACAACAGTTTACTTATTCTCCATAAGAATAACATGGGAATTTTAAATTTACAATTTTTTGAAATTTTCTCCGTAACCATTAGGTGCATTATAACGCTTTATATACTAAATAATTTGTTTTTTTAAGCTCTACAAAATAGTTTGGAAAGAAATTGCAAAATTTTATGTTTTTTGAGTCAAAAGTAGGAAAAACCCATTTTTACCCCATAAAACCCCCCAAAAACCCCCGTTCCCATGGTCCGATCATGCTGGTTCGCGAACTCGTTCGAATAAACGTAGGTTTACACGTTTGTACCAAATTTCATCAAAATCGGATCGTTTTTGCTCGAGTTATCGCGCTAACGGACACATATATAAATATATATATATATATATATATATATATATATATATATATATATATATATATATATATATGAATTTGAACGGATGGTGTTTTTGGCCTCTAGGGACCTCAAAACGAAAAAAAAATCGGTCCCGGGTCCAGGTCTTACCATGAGTACTACGGTAATAGCTTATTCCCTATATGGGAAATTCGCTAAAACTAATGTTTTACTCTAATTCACAACCTACTTAAAATGTTCTAAGAATATTTTGATGATATCTCCAGATTGATGGATTTTTATCATACAACAATTGCATTATATTTTGATAAATTATTCGTAATATGTGAAGCCGTTGTTACTAGAAATACGGTTTATTTTCATAACCGCAATTAAGGTAATGAATTTTAATATACCAAATAATCTTTCTTCTGTAACTTGCCTCGTGTGCTGACAAGAAAATATCTAGATTTGCTAACATTTAGTAGTTTCTGAATTCTGTATTATTGCAGAAATAGGGGCCTGTGAATGCCTATGTTATACAATGTTAACTATTATATGCTATATATCTAGAGAAGTATAACAAGTAGGGCCTTATTTTTTAATAATTTTAAAGGGAATATGTTGACGGCATTATTATATTGAGTTTAATTAGGGATTGCACACTAAACCTGTTTTGCTACTTTTTACATTAGTATAGAGGATGAGGACATGCTTTTTATTTTATTCCGGATAAAAATGGTCATTTTGTGTTGCAATACATTTAGGTTAACATGAATAACAAGATATAACATTAAAAAATTTCTCAATAAAACAAAACAGTTTTATACAATTTCTGAACATTTTTTGACTCACAGTCCCCTTAAATATAAACTTCATATTTATTTAAATATGTAATAAAATCCAACACTTACAGTAATAGTATTAGAAAGTTTGAATATACGTTAAGATCCTTTAGACACTATATGAGAAAAATATATAAGTTCGATGAAACTTACAGTAACTCATTCGTTGAGATTTTAAGGATTTTCTTTGAATTACAATTATGTTGAGAATCAAAAATAATGTTTCTCATTTCACAAAAGCCTATGTGGCTCCTGTAGTTACTCGTGTATTTCTATATATTTGTCATTTATTATTTAAGTACATGGTGTACTGGCATGCATTATAACTAAGAGTACAGTAGGCTACTCATATTTGTCATATTTTCAATGGAACTTATGGAATGTTATTACTTCAGTTCACCGGTTTTAAAATATAAAAGAGTGTACAGATTATGTAACTTGATTATATAACGTTCTTCTTGATATCTTCCTTAGCTCTAATTTATACAAGGCTTCGTAAAAAAAAACTAAACGAAGGTAGGGGAACTCCTCGGAGCTGTTTGTTAGACTATTTTGCCATGTTTACTGTACACTCGGGGGTGCTTGTTAGAGTAGAGAAGTCCCTGTGTTAATTATTTACCCGCCAATCTTCAGTGCATCTGAAACAGAACCGTTTCAAATGTTTAATCATCCAAATATATAATTTATTTTAAGTAAATACTAGGTGAAAGGTGAAACCCGTCTAAAACTACGGTTACTTTTGATGTTTCGAGCAAAATCATCATCATCTATCAATCGTTATAATAAATAACTCCATGTTTGGAGAAAATTAGGTTGTTCGTTATCAGCAGCGTGCTTCAGGTACGTCCAATCTTAATAATCAATAACTAAAATGAAACCTGGTATTTCACAGAAGGTTCTTAAATCAAAACATATAGATTAACGTAATTGGAATTGAGTAAATATATCTAAAGTTAAATTCAAAATCTGAGAAACAAACAAATTTGTGTTTTTTGATCGAGTAGTAGAGTATCTTGAACATAACTGATTCAAACGATCAATAGCTCAAATGAAAGCCTTTATTTCTATGAGTGTTTTAAGAGCAAGATGTTTAGAATAACTAAAATAAAAATTGAGTTACTTACCATTGATTGCAATTAACCACTAAAATAATTATAATTATTGATGATTCGTGATTCAGCAGCGTGCTTCAGGTTAATGTCCGATCTTAATAATCAATAGCGCAAATGAAAGCTGGTATTTCATTGAAAGTTCTTAGACCAAAACTAGGATAATGTAATTAGAACTGGTGAAATACATTACTACATTAAATTGAAGTAATAATTCGAAACACATTTAATTCTTTTTGTAATACAGTAGATAAATGAATGATGATGCTTGATGGAAAATCTGCGAGTGCGTACCTTTAATTGAAGACCAAGATTATAAAAATTGGTCAAAGTATAAGAGTCAAACGAACTCGGAAAAGAAAAGCCAAATTTAACCCCCATAAGGAATTTACAAAGAGGAAGTTGCTTTTGTGCATAACTCAAAATATACGTCAGATAAATGGATGCGGATGCTTGATGGCAAATCTGTGTGTGCATACCTTTAATTTGAGACCAAAATTAATTATGAAAAGCGATCGGGTAGAAGAGCCAAACCAACTCGGAAAAGAAAAACCAATTATTTCTTATATATAGATTCGTATAAATGGGAGTTAGCTGATTGCATGTGATAGCTTTGGCGACTGATTTCACTTTTTTCATAATTGAATTTCCTGTACACAGGAGCTATGGGTGAATTTTGCCTTATTCTCAGATCAACGGGGCAATTTAAATATATAGAAAACCTAACTTGTTCGATAACTTCGACCGCTATAAGATTCAAACAAGAACACTATTTTCTAAATTGAACACGATTAATTTCATTCAGCAGCGTTTGGCTTTGGTCTAAAATCTAATCTTATTATATATATATATTGGTTTTTCCCGAGTCGGTTTGTTTTTTCTAAACCACCGATTTCCACCATTCTGGTCCTAAATTAAAGGTGTGCACGTACAGATTTTGCTGCTTGGGGGTTATGCTGCTAGTCTTCTATAATATTAAAACGAAACTGGGTTTTTTTATTTCACGATTCTGAATCAACCACTTGACGGATTTTCATGATTTTTGTGTTGAAAGAAAGATAATTTTGAGAACTAGGGAATGTCGAAGCCATAATTTTAGTTTAGGGTCCCAGTTTTTTAGAAATTAAGTTTTAATTTTCAAAAAGTCTAGCAGCCGACGGACGAGTTAAAGTCGTTTTACTGGTGGTTTAACAAACAGCTGGTTTCTAACTGTCATTGAAATGTTTATGTCACAAGATGTTTGTATACAAAACTATTGATCCAGAGTGTGCCTAGACACTATTTCACTTTAAAATGCAGTTTATTACCTACCGTAAAAGATTTATGTTATCAGGAGATTGTGTAATTATGAACTTAACATTTTAAACGTATAATCAAGTTTTGTTATAAATGCAATCCGTCTAAGTATAAGTGCTCAATCCTTTAAGATATAAGTGGTTTACGTGTTGATACATCTTTTTCTAGATTTTTGAATATAAGTATGTATGACTGCATACAGTACACATGAAAATGTCAACCGGTGTAGTAGGTCTCCAGAAAACTGACCAGTAAGCTGCAGGGTGTCAGTAGAAACCAAAATCGATTCATACCATATCATAACTATCCCAGTAGTACTGATGATTCAGAAACTTGATAAAGGGGTACATTCTAAAAGTCTCAGATCTTGGATGGGCTGGGTAGGCTTTGCATGGCGGAGAGAAGATACTTCAACTTTTAAAAATGTATTCCAAGGAGTACTACAAGGTAGAAGACCACTTGGAAGACCAAGTAATGAAAGACATCTTCAGACCGGTATCTTCCTTAGAAATGGCAAGGGATAGAAGAGAACGGGAGGCCAGGATCATTTTAGAGGTTTCAGTGGCCAAGGTGGTAAAATAAGGTAGGTAAGGGATAGTAGGCCTATGCAGTGGAAGGTGGTATGTAGCTGCTGTAATGAAAGCAGTGTGTGTGAATCGGCCACCAAGTTGTAAACTAGCTGTTCTGAATCATATACAGTTTTAATAGACTACTCGATTCCCGTACGTAGGACGGGCCAAACCGCTCGTTATTATTAAAATTTTTTTATTTTATTTTATGACCTCACAAAAAGTACTGTTTTCTTATATCCTCTCGGTGCTGTAAAAGTGTAATAATAATGGTTTAATTGTAACGTTTGATTTAATTTATCAAAATAATAGAGCTTTGCTTCAATTTTTAAGGCTATAATAACCAAGCCATCCGTGGAATTGAGTTTAGCGAACAAGATTTTAAATTGTCAACACTTACTTACTAGCGTAGTTTAGTATGATATGGAATCCTACTTAAGTAATAGACCTGAAGAGATAAGATGTTCCCCGAATGGCCCGAATAGTAGATATTCGTTTGTATTTGTGTATTTGACACCTAGGGTGTGTCTGTACACAGTGAGTTGTCAGCAATGGAAACTTTGGAGCGTTAATGGGCTGAGCAAATATTATCTCGGTTTCAACGACACACGGTAATTGATGGCTTATCTGTGGCCTCGCAAATGGAACGTGTGTAACCTGCCAAGCTTAACAAACTTATAATTATTCTTTGATTTAAAAAAAACTATTATTTTTTAGTAAGCCAACACATAAACTCTACCAAAGACACCTCACAATTTATTTAATCAAATATCAATCATTAAGATAGAGACGCCACCTAACTAGCACAATTTTATGGAGAATCTGTTGTTTTCATCAACATTTTCGAGTTTGAAATGTCCGTTTTTCGAGTTTGAAATGTCCGTTTTGGGTTTTTCTTTAAAAGTAAACGATGTGAAGACTACTTGTAGACTGTATCGTTGACATTGCCAACGACGTCAAGACTACTTGTAGACTGTATCGTTGTCATTACCAACGACGTCAAGACTACTTGTAGACTGTATCGTTGTTATTACCAACTACGTCAAGACTACTTGTAGACTGTATCGTTGCCATTACCAACGACGTCAATACTACTTGTAGACTGTATCGTTGTTATTACCAACAACGACAATACTACTTGTAGACTGTATCAATGTCAGTACCAATGACGTCAAGACTACTTGTAGACGGTATCGTTGTTATTACCAACGACGTCAATACTACTTGTAGACTGTATCGTTGTTATTACCAACAACGACAATACTACTTGTAGACTGTATCGTTGTCATTACCAACGACGTCAATACTACTTGTAGAATGTATCGTTGTCATTACCAACGACGTCAAGACTACTTGTAGACTGTATCGTTGTTATTACCAACTACGTCAAGAACTATACTTGTAGACTGTATCGTTGTCATTACCAACGACGTCAAGACTACTTGTAGACTGTATCGTTGTTATTACCAACTACGTCAAGACTACTTGTAGACTGTATCGTTGACATTGCCAACTACGTCAAGACTACTTGTAGACTGTATCGTTGTTATTACCAACGACGTAAAGACTACTTGTAGACTGTATCGTTGTCATTACCAACGACGTAAAGACTACTTGTAGACTGTATCGCTGTTATTACCAACGACGTCAAGACTACTTGTAGACTGTATCGCTGTTATTACCAACGACGTCAAGACTACTTGTAGACTGTATCGTTGTCATTACCAACGACGTAAAGACTTCTTGTAGACTGTATCGTTGTCATTACCAACGACGTAAAGACTACTTGTAGACTGTATCGTTGTTATTACCAACTACGTCAAGACTACTTGTAGACTGTATCGTTGACATTGCCAACTACGTCAAGACTACTTGTAGACTGTATCGTTGTTATTACCAACGACGTAAAGACTACTTGTAGACTGTATCGTTGTCATTACCAACGACGTAAAGACTACTTGTAGACTGTATCGTTGTCATTACCAACGACGTAAAGATTACTTGTAGACAGTATCATTGTCATTACCAACGACGTCAATACTACTTGTAGACTGTATCGTTGTCATTACCAACGACGTCAATACTACTTGTAGACTGTATCGCTGTTATTACCAACGACGTCAATACTACTTGTAGACTGTATCGTTGTCATTACCAACGACGTAAAGACTACTTGTAGACTGTATCGTTGTCATTACCAACGACGTAAAGACTACTTGTAGACTGTATCGTTGTTATTACCAACTACGTCAAGACTACTTGTAGACTGTATCGTTGACATTGCCAACTACGTCAAGACTACTTGTAGACTGTATCGTTGTTATTACCAACGACATAAAGACTACTTGTAGACTGTATCGTTGTTATTACCAACGACGTAAAGACTACTTGTAGACTGTATCGCTGTTATTACCAACGACGTCAAGACTACTTGTAGACTGTATCGTTGTCATTACCAACGACGTAAAGACTACTTGTAGACTGTATCGCTGTTATTACCAACGACACCAAGACTACTTGTAGACTGTATCGTTGTCATTACCGACGACGTAAAGACTACTTGTAGACTGTATCGTTGTCATTACCAACGACGTAAAGATTACTTGTAGACAGTATCATTGTCATTACCAACGACGTCAATACTACTTGTAGACTGTATCGCTGTCATTACCAACGACGTAAAGACTACTTGTAGACTGTATCGTTGTCATTACCAACGACGTAAAGACTACTTGAAGACTGTATCGTTGTTATTACCAACGACGTCAATACTACTTGTAGACTGTATCGTTGTTATTACCAACAACGACAATACTACTTGTAGACTGTATCAATGTCAGTACCAACGACGTCAATACTACTTGTAGACTGTATCGTTGTCATTACCAACGACGTAAAGACTACTTGTAGACTGTATCGTTGTCATTACCAACGACGTAAAGATTACTTGTAGACAGTATCATTGTCATTACCAACGACGTCAATACTACTTGTAGACTGTATCGCTGTCATTACCAACGACGTAAAGACTACTTGTAGACTGTATCGTTGTCATTACCAACGACGTAAAGACTACTTGTAGACTGTATCGTTGTTATTACCAACGACGTCAATACTACTTGTAGACTGTATCGTTGTTATTACCAACAACGACAATACTACTTGTAGACTGTATCAATGTCAGTACCAACGACGTCAATACTACTTGTAGACTGTATCGTTGTCATTACCAACGACGTAAAGACTACTTGTAGACTGTATCGTTGTCATTACCAACGACGTAAAGATTACTTGTAGACAGTATCATTGTCATTACCAACGACGTCAATACTACTTGCAGACTGTATCGTTGTCATTACCAACGACGTCAAAACTACTTGTAGACTGTATGGTTGTTATTACCAATGACGACAATACTACTTGTAGACTGTATCGTTGTTATTACCAACGACGTCAATACTACTTGTAGAAAGTAAGTTGTCATTACCAACGATGTAAAGACTACTTGTAGACTGTATCGTTGTCATTACCAACGACGTCAATACTACTTGTAGACTGTATCGTTGTTATTACCAACGACGTCAATACTACTTGTAGACTGTATCGTTGTCATTACCAACGACGTCAATACTAATTGTAGACTGTATCGTTGTCATTACCAACGACGTAAAGACTACTTGTAGACTGTATTGTTGTCATTACCAACGACGTAAAGATTACTTGTAGACAGTATCATTTTCATTACCAACGACGACAATACTACTTGTAGACTGCATCTTTGTCATTACCAATGACGTAAAGACTACTTGTAGACTGTATCGCTGTTATTACCAACGACCTAAAGATTACTTGTAGACAGTATCATTGTCATTTCCTACGACGACAATACTACTTGTAGACTGTATCGTTGTCATTACCAATGACGTAAAGACTACTTGTAGACTGTATCGTTGTCATTACCAACGACGTAAAGATTACTTGTATACAGTATCATTGTCATTACCAACGACGACAATACTACTTGTAGACTGTATCGTTGTCATTACCAACGACGTAAAGATTACTTGTAGACTGTATCATTGTCATTACCAACGACGTCAAGACTTCTTGTAGACTGTATCGTTGGCATTACCTACGACGTAAAGACTACTTGTAGACTGTATCGTTGTCATCAATCACCAACGACGTAAAGATTACTTTTAGACTGTGGCCTAACGCATACATAGGGTAGATGCCTTCTACTAGATCAATACTTTATTGTGGATAACTCTTTATCTCGAGGGTAAGTCGTTCCTTGACCTATGTGACACTTATATTTTATGATTATGCTCGTCGTTTTGTATTTACTATATACCATCTAACGTCCATCAGTTGTTAGAAGGCATCACGAGTTAACAAATAAAATTTGCTTACAAACTGATCATACTGAAGGCTGGACGTATCACAGAGTATAATCGCCCATTCAACATATATTACTCAATACATAAACATTCCATTGGTTGATATGTGACACATTGTCTTGTTGCTTAATCATTGAGGTTTCAATAGGTTGATACCTCAAGTAAATCTAGCGATAAAGAAGAGAGCACAAACACTTAAAAGGTCTTCCTGTTAAGATTATATATGCGTAATCTCCTATGGGAGAATACTGTTGGCGCCTTGGCTTTTATAATACTTACACAGTTACTAGTGGTTGTAGCTAACGTAATTTGAATGTAACAATGTAGCTCGCATTACACCGCAGATATGTATAGCTTTTGTATATCTCACAATTCTGTGCATCGGCTTTGGTGTTTAAATATTTAGCACTCTGATTTTTGGACAAGTTATTTCATACTGATTAGATTGCCTTTTAAGTTACTGTATATAATAAAATGCTACATTGCAATTCAGTATCAATTTATAATATTGATTCATTTTTCAAATTTCAACAACGTATCACTACGTTGGATGTCGAAACAGCGTTAGTAGACGACGACAACAACGGTTTATAATAAAAGCACCATCTCGTAGACTCATCGCCGAGCTCCAATATAATTCTACTTCAGAAGAAGCAATTTAAACGCAATCTGTCTAATATATCAAAGTTCCCAGTATTCTCTTAATGTTATTTTATAGGTAAGAAATCCGCAGGTGAAATGCTTTATTTAACCTTTATAAAGAATAATTCTTAAATTCATATTTTAATAAACTGAAAGAAATTACATTCAGCTTGTAAAGTACATGTATTAAATCTAAGCAACCGAAAATGTTGTTTTTAGACCACAACACCATAGGTTGAAAAACAAAGGTTATGCTGAGTGATAGGTTAGGTTAACAAAACATTCATTAGTTGGAAAGAATATGATATAGGGAGAACAACCTATTTTTAGTCACCAATCCTTCTGTTTACAACCTGTTTTCCTGAATTACAATTTTATAGCCACAGGTAAGGATGGTAATTTCTTCCTTATCAGCACCAATGGCCAGTGTATGGATGTTGAAACATAAATGAGTGTGGCGCCATCATTATGTGTGGTAGTAAACCTTACCAGACTTCGCGGGAAAATTCACTTTTCCTCAATTTAAAGCTGTAAAAAATATGTAAAACCGGTTAAAGGTATTCCTGAAGAGATTGGAGAACCTGGTTGGCTGGAGACAGCTGCAGTAGCAGTATCAAAGCAGTATAGCAGTGGCAGTTGGTGGTAGTAAAGACTAATGCGCCCGTAAACTGTGAACCTGGACCTTGGCTGCGGGCCAACAGCTGTAAGGCGTATCGTTCAGTTCACAAATTGAATTACATTTATTCCACGTTAAAAATGATAAGTGATGAAATATAATTGAGAATCTATCCGTAAACAAATCTGAAGACGGACGTTTTCAACTTTAAAATAATGGAACCAAGCCGATTTTACAAGGAACTGTATTACAGTTTAATTGTAATGAATGTTATACCATGGTTTACCAATAAAAAAGGAACACACAAATCTTGAGATACACTGGCCTGTATCATAGTGAAGGCCGGTGAAGACCATGGTACTAATACTCAACGTTCAGGCCAGTGCCATTAGAATGGTAAAAAATGCATTGCCAATAGAAAAATGGTTTTTATAACGGCCATTGCAGTCGATATAGTTAAGCATGAAACAATATGAATATTATCGTCTCGCTAGAGCCACCATCTTTTGCAGACGTGTTGATTGTGTTCTCTATCTCGTGTGTCGTAACTGTATTACACTATTATTTAAAGGGTTTCGTGTTTTATTATGTTTGACTACAAAACTAATTGTGATACATTAGTGATTTTCCAGCTTTGGCTGGTTTGTGCACAAACCTTTTTATACATTTTTTTTCGGTACAGAGATTCCTTGAAGACGGCGACAGGTTTTTTACTAATCGCGATCCAAAAAGCCGCGATTGTTTCTAAACAACAATATGAATACGTAGTGAGTAAATGTGTTTAGAAGTCTGATTTGTATGCGAAAACAGCATGTGTTTAGACTGAAAGCAAGATGTTTTAAACGTGTCAGCAGTTTTTAATTATGTAATTACATTTGAAATTTAATTCGTACTTTGATTTGATCAGATTTACCCTTTTGCCTGACTGACGCAAAACAATGCGATAAAAGTGATATCAACTATTCCCAACCTCAGTAACGCAAAGTTGTCTGGTGTTTTCCAACTATCACTGGTGAGGACCCGTAAGCAATAAGTTGATAGCAAACTTCCCTGGCCCATTGTCTCAAATAGTTTTTATCTCGAATTTTTTATAGTATAAGTACTATAGTATGGTTTCTTGTGTGATTGTATGTATGTATGTATTTCCTTTTCTATTATATGATGATGAAGGAATTGTTTTATTCATAAATCTCAATGTATGTTTTATAATGTGCTAGAAATTGAAGTTTTCCAATGACTTGTGTTTTGTAAGTTCTAAAGGAAATAAATTGATCTTATGTCTTATTCGTATGTCTTATGTCTCATTGATAACGAGTATTTACACTTTCGCTGTAAAATGTGTTCAATTCAATCAATTATCATACAACCCATTACTGCATTTGACATGTAAAGTGACCCTAGGCAGATATAGTACAAGTGTGTATGTGTTGATGTATAACATGTGAGTATAACTCTGTATTACACTCACTCTGGTCTCCTTGGCCCCAAACTGTTTGCTTGTACTTGAGGACAATATACTGTACGTGTGGCACTGCACGCCGTACTTCTACTGCTGTGTGCAACTTGCATTTTGTCACATTTTCAAACAACTCATTCTGCGAACAAGTTCATCCATTCTACCTTGGAAAATGTGTATTATAGCCAACACGTACTAAATCACAAAAATGTTTGATATAGTCATTGACAAATAATCTTTTATCACAAGTTGATTTATACAATTTGTTTAGTCAAATTGGTGGATGTTACCGTGCAAATAGTGTATAACCAAGGGATTGGAAAACCTTTCTAGTATTCATCCAAGCTCATAGATATATTGAGATATTTTCCCCCTTTCAACAGGAGTGGTGACATGTCGAGGCGTAAATGTATCAAAATTGTAATACGTCTGGGAGCCATCTACAATACTGACGACGCAGAAACCACCGCCGGCCGCCAAAGCCTACGTATGAAGACCCAAATACAATGTTGACCATGTTTGTCCGGAACTTCCCATGTCTTTCCTTGTCCGAGTCTTTCCGGACACTCAGTTTTCTTGGAAACAATAACTGTGACTGCAGGGACGTCCCTTCTTCACTATTCAGATACTATGTGGACACAGCATATTCGCAACACAACCGCGACAATACTATATTGGCATGCCATGTGTCCGGGCCCCAAGGCCCCCTCATCACACACACCGCAGGCCGCAAAGGTCGAGGTGTATTCTCGCTAATTTATTCGCGGGTCGTAGCTCGATACACGAGAAACCTTTAAGGCACCTGTCTCGGATCCAAATTATACTGAAGTAAGCCCAATGAAACGCATGCATTGTCATCACGTCGCTAAGGCTGGTTAGTTAATTCGCTTCCGTAATGTGTAATTATAAAGATATATTTACTTCCTCGGTAGGAGGGTATGATTTGTCAACTTATGAGATTTCCATAAAATTTATTAATTAAAACACCTTGTATCATTTTAGTAATTTATAGCTACACTATTTTTTACATGTGATGGTGAACTTAGCCCAAGATGTATGGAGTTACTGCTTCTGCCTGAATCATAAACGAATGTGACCATTATACATTATAGATATATTTGTTATATTTTTTCCTCTAATAAGAGTATTTACGTATGTATTGCTCTTTATTCTGGGACTAATTATCATTTAACACTTCATAAATTCACTAAGCCATCGTGCATATAATATTTTCAGGCATAGTACATTCTTAACGACCCTGGTAGAAAAGTTAACAGTAAAACATTTGTCAAAAGTAAGAATAACTATAATGACCTCGAGCTATTACAGTTGTACCAATAACTATAAAGTTTCCGACTTTCACCTGAATTGTTTTGCTAACCTTACGTCGATTTGTGGTTGTTTTTATTGCCATTGAATACTGCAAAAATAGACAACATCAACAGTATTTCCTTTTTTTTTAATTATGAAACTGTACGACATTAGGTTAACGTGGGCCTGTGACGACGATGTGCTTCTCTGCTTTTACAATCATGTTTATAGCGAGCGCTTTACTGATGTATTTATTCCTTTGAGTACTTTATGATACGGAGGAACGGACGAAGCAATAGTTCAATTGGTTCATTTAATGGGCTAATTTATTTATTTACTAGCAGAGTACCCGTCCTTCGTACGGGGTTGGCAAATAATTATAAAATGCTTATTGCAGTTATACTCGATCTTTGCGTTTGCAATGTGAGAAGACACGGTTTGAGAAAATTTGCTTCCTCAAATTGACAGTATGCTATAGTATTACACATCTACCATATCCATAATGTTCTACCACTTTACCCACACAATAGAGAAAGATAGATTATTAAAAATTCGCAAAATATCACAAATCATTCATGAAATTAAAAACATAAACATAAAACAATTCTACTTTGTCAGTTCTCATTGCGAATCACAGTTCTTTTGTTGCTGCTTAGTTCAAATTACCTGTTTTCAAAAACAATGAAAAAATAATAGTGCAGGGTGCATGTTATAAAAATCTTATGAATTTTTAATGCTTTTGCATCACATAGAAAATCAACTCTTTTCGTTGAAACAGCTGGCTAAATTCTTTAATTCCCTTTAAATATTAATACTCATAAGGTTAACATAGGGAACTGCAGAGCCTATGGGTGGAGCCCGAAAGGATTTTTGAGATAAGAATATGCCTATATGTTAATAGGGAATGTGAGCTATCATCATGCCAAATTTCAGCCCAATCCGACCAGTATATTTCGCGTTTACTTGTCACAAACATACATACATCCATACATCCAAACTTTCTCATTTATATTAGTAGGAAAATAGCGTCAAAGCTGGTAACATGACAAAATAAATAATAAAAAAAAAACACTCTGAATATTAGGGTCAGAAACCCACCTTAAAATTTTCTTTGGCTTCTCTATAAGGATTTAATATCTGAGTAAATGGTATATACTTACCCGGCAGCAATAACCACTAGATTGATGGATTTTCATCAAGTTATGGGAAAAGAAGATAATTCTATTACGCATCTCAACATGTCACCGACTGGCCTTCTTGCCATCCAATTAGCAGCAGTGTTGTGGCAAGACTATAAATCCTCGGAGATTTTGCACAACTGCCTTTTCAATTTCCCACACAGAGGACGAATTTAGGTCAAATTAAATTTATAGCTGTGTAAACAGATCCGCGGATCTTTTCCTTTACTTTCAATGTTTACCACTTTGCATTTAAGGAGTGACGTTGAAATATGTGTAACACAATCACTGTTTGTATTGAAATCACGTGATAAAAAGTAGAGGTCAGTTAAGAAGGTGGCCCTGACCCGGCCGTGTGGGTGCTTTCTGACAAAGATCTTCGGCGGCAACTCTATATTGCTGCTAGGATCTACTGCACGGAGGCAAGAACCGGAAGTTTTCTCATTTCAGGAGTAGGATGTGTTTGTCTATTTCGTCTATGGGCCTACCGACCTCAGCGTTGCTTGATAATAGGCAAGGTTTGTAATAAAGATAACCGCTGAAGGTCGCGGTTTGTCGCTAGGTAAACAAACACTGTGGCGACTTATGAACATTGCCTTTGTTGTTGTCCTGCCACAAGCAGGTAAACACGAAAGCTACAACGTCTTTGTCTGGGAAGTAAAGCCTCTCTCTCTTGCTAGATAGACAGATTTTAAATCGAACGACACGTAATTTAATTATTGACAATAACTTTAGTACTAACAATAAACCATCACACGCAAATTTAAAGAACCATCATGCATAGATGTTGCCTACTAGAATATCAAAATCCTCCGGTAACTTTTTTGACTTTTCATTTATGCGCGCCTACCGTCAATTACAACAAATGTAAACCAAACGTGCATACAACGTATTGATTATATTCATTGAAGGTTCACAAATACGCTTTATTAAAATCTACACTTGTTTTATTTTACAGAGACTACTAACTCTGAAAATAATCTCTCCCTTAAAATAGTAATATTCGTAAAAAATAAAACAGTGCGAAAGATAGAATCTCTGAATATTAAATTAATATGGTTTACTTGAAATTAAATTTACATTCCAATAGCATTTCCATGAAAAAAACAATTAGGTGTACTTCAAAGGTCTATTACCTATAATGCAGTACACAGAATACACACATCGTAGAATGGATATAGCATTGCACTCATTAAAACTACTCAAATGTGTTTTGCAAGCACGGAAATGTGACGACAAACAAGTACGTTTCCTGGAGAATTCGTCGTAATCATTTAACTTGTCTCTATTATATATTTGCAGACTCATTATTTGTGCAAAACTGACATCCGCTCTCACACACGTCCTTGTGCTTCGTCCGGACCTGTACAAACAAACGTACCTATCTTCCCCTGGTATATACAGTATATAGTAATCATAATACGCAGTTATGTAACAATTATATAAACATACTAGCCAGTTTATCTTAGGTATTGGTAATTAATCATTTTAGGTCAACCAAAGTTGAAGGCTTAGAATACCCAAGTATTACCATAGACAAATAGAATGTGTCAATGGTATAACCATAATATTACCTATAACAATACCTATAATAGATATTGAAAAATAATAAAACAATTTAACTGTTACAGTATCATTACATTTTGATATTGATGGTTTCTTGAGAGGATATGAAAAATGTTGACTTTCACTATATCTCATCACAATTGTGGTATTATTAATATAAGTACCTGGGGACCGAGCTTTGCTCGGAGAAAATCATTAGTTCACTCTAAAAGCAGTCTTAGTATTGGAGATACATAAATCCATTCCCAAACTCCACACGGCTCGCCTTTACTACGTCCAACACCATTTCCTACGTCATTGACCTGTTTCCCTCCATTCCCATAGCATTTCAGAATTGCAGACACCTTAATCTAATCGTCATAAACAGTTCCCACGATCCATACTACTCGCCTTTACTACTTCCTTCACCACTTCCTGTGTTGCAAACCTGTTTCCCTCCCTTCCCATTGCATTTAAAGATTGCAGATACCTTAATCTAATCGTCATAAACAGTTCCTACACTCCGGACTACTCGCCTTGACTACTTCCTTCACCACTTCCTACGTCGCGGACCTGTTTCCCTCCCTTTCCATAGTATTTTAGGATTAATTTTTTTTTATTTTCTAATTTCGACATCATAAGATGTGGGATTGCCCCTGAACTGGTTATAATAACTAATATAATGGTTTTAAATACCTTCAGTCACCTTCACTCAAAACTGGCCCGCCTGATGATGGTACAACTTCGTGCCGAAACCTAGGTCGCAATAGCCGACTATTTTGAACTGGTGACTGAAGGTATTTAAAACCATTATATTAGTTATTTTTGGATTGCAAATACCTTAATCTAATCGTCATAAACAGTTCCCACACTCAGGACAGCTCGTCTTGACTACTTCCTTTACCACTTCCTACGTCGCGGACCTGTTTTTCTCCCTTCCCATAGCATTTTAGGATTGCAGATACCTTAATCTAATCGTCATAAACAGTTCCCACACTCCGGACTACTCGCATTGACTACTTCCTTCACCACTTCCTACGTCACGGACCTGTTTCCCTCCCTTCCCAGGGCATTTTAGGATTGCCCATACCCTTATCTAATCGTCATAAACAGTTCCCACACTCCGGACAGCTCGCCTTGACTACTTCCTTCACCACTTCCTACGTCACGGACCTGTTTCCCTCCCTTTCCATAGTATTTTAGGATTGCCCATACCCTTAATCTAATCGTCATAAACAGTTCTTACACTCCGGAAAGCTCGCCTTGACTGCTTCCTTCACCACTTCCTCTGTCGCGGACCTGTTTTCCTTCCTTCCCATAGCATTTTAGGATTGCAGATACCCTAATCTTATCGTCATAAACAATCCCCACACTCCGGACTGCTCGCCTTTACTACTTCCTTCATAACTTTCTACGTTACGGACCTGTTTCTCTCTATTCCCATAGCATTTTATGATTGCCTTTACTACTTCCTTCACCACTTCCTACGTCGCGGACCTGTTTCCTTCCCTTCCCATAGCATTTTAGGATTGCAGATACCTTAATCTAATCGTCATCAACAGATCCCAGACTTCGCGCTGCTACCCTTGACTACAATGTATCGAGTAATCTTCAGTATAATCTTTGCTAAATATTAACAAGGGATGTTTTTCCTTTTGTACTGTATTTGTAATTTGCTAATATACTGTGGGTAGTTGGCTTATTATGAACACATGCTACAACTTCAAGTCTTTTGTTTACTTTTTCCTTGTTATTTAATTCAGCCAACATGGTTACCTAGCAACCCATAAGACTAATGTTAAAAAAATGTGATTTTCAGTTTCATTTTTCTACGTAATTAGATTTTTGTTGGCAGTTCTAACTGCAGTAAACTCGTTTTTAGGCCAGAAATAAACTATTTACAACATTTGAAGAAAATCGTCGGAGCCGTTTTCGAGATCTTTGTGCAAGCAAGCATACATACATACATACATACATACAAGCAAACATTTCTCATATTAGAGTATAGGATATATTGATAGGTAATATTGCTTATCGGTGTTTCTCATTGGTGTGACAATATTGTATTTTGATGTTGGTTCATTTGAAAAAATGCTTCATTCAACAAAATGGAATGATTTTTGACAGTATATGTCATCTGCTATGAATATAATAAAACAATCATATGAAACCGTGGATGCTTTAAAGGAGTTGGTGGTTTAATTAATTTGTACCACAATATTATAATAATACACTGATAATAAAACGGTACAATAATAATACCTACAGTACAATAATCTCTTATTTGGTAGCATACTCCTGGTGCAAGTTAGTCTTATCACGTTTTACTCACACATGATAATACAATAATTAATGTAAGCTTACCATCTGGCAATAAAACTTGTTAACTGACACTATTTAATTGTTGTATAGTGTAAAATTGACAAATTATGTTTTTAATTTGGAAATAACTTCAAAAGTTATAACTATTTTTGTTTTATTACAGTTAACTATATATATTATAATTGCTATATATATTATTATGTTCTATATATTGAAGGTTGGACTCGTGATATTGTTCACATAAACCAATATGTTACATATTGATTTGCATAGGTATACCTGTATATTACATAACAATGCAATTGAATAGAATTTTTAAGTTTGGACATTCCTTCTAAACATATTAAAATAAAGCTCTAAATTACTGCACATTATGTTTTATCTGCAGCTTAATCACTAAACGATCAATATAACTATTTAGGTAAACAATAGTGAGTAATGTAGAATAGTTTGAATACCTAATTAATTATTAGTCATGTTAAGATACGTACTCCTATGAAGATACTTTAGGTAAACCTTTGTTTCCAACTCAGTGAATTCTATATCTTTTCCTTTATTCGTCTGTAAGAGATAACATACTAATAAGTGTATAGTCGACCTCCTTCAGCTAACGAACTGATAATAGCAACTAAATATCGGCATCTTACCATAAATATTAGAACTTAGAATATACGAGTACATTCAGGTCCTCCCTTGAGAAAATCGTTCTACAATCGCATAGAAGTTTAGGCTTATTACCATGAGTAACCATGTCTGCATATTATCTCTCTCGTTTGGTTTACAACTTTAAAATAGTTCAAGACGTAAATGGCTCACTGTCCGTCTATGGAATTATAAATAGTATATCATACGTTGTTCTATACAGTATTGACAATCACGGTTATGTCCTGTAGTTAGTGGCAAGGCAGAGGCAGTGGCAGTGGTAATGTCCTTGATGTCAGGACAATGTCACTGCCATCATGATAACAGGACATCACAGGCGGTCAGCGTGGGAGGCATGGGAGGGGTGCAGTGGTATGTCCTACCACTACCAGTATACCACTGACCTATACCAGTGGCGCGCACCGCGAACCTCTACCAGTGCACCTAGTCACCTGTCAGCACCATCTCAAACAGGTTTGTTCAGTTTAGCTTTTAGTAATAATAAATTAATTGACCCTTTAGTATGATATTAGGGTTTATCGTAACGGCTATTCGATTAGTTTAAAGTTGTATTACAATATGTCCCCTTGGTTTGACAATACAGTATTTTAACTGCATCCAGGTAAGTGTTGACAAAATGGGGCTGCAGTTCTTACTCGTTCTAGCTTTTTACATTTACGATTACTTAATACACATATGTCGCTCCAAATAAAAAATAAAAATGATATATGCTCTGTGATTATTAGTATGTCATCATAAAACAATTTTATGAATCACGTAGGATTTTTAGGATGGTAAATAAACTCGTTGGTTCACATTCATAAATTGCTAAACAACCCGACTTGTTTCTCAGGGTATACAAGCACGAGGTATTCGATGTTTTGCAGATAAGCAGCAATTAGGGGGACTTGGGGAAGGCTTAATCTCTAAAACGTACATGGTGAATAAAACTATTTTAAAGTTCAAACAACAGTTAAACTGTAAGTAAAGTAAGTCGAATCGGTAAAAAGTAAGACTTGTTTACACCACATTATCCTGAGTGGGTAAAAATTATTATTATTTTTCCGAATAATGCTTTAGATCTTGTGATTAAACAAACCATTCAACTGCTACAGTTAATGTTTCTTGGCTATGTATTGTATTTGAATCAGTATGAATTAAATCGTAATGCTAATGGGCATAACTTTAAAATTTATAAAGTTGAGTATAAAAGACTAAATAAAATCAACGTGTGGTGAGAAATGACCAACGCTTTGCTGAAAAAGTAAGAAACACACTACAATTAAATCCGTAACAAAATATAGAGTGTGACTATTTAATAAATTAGCGAAAACCATTTCGGAGACTTTCATCAATTCCGCCGCAGGTTTTTCGCGACGGATAGGATTACTGTGATTCACACACTTTATTTTGGTATACAAAACGACAATGGGATTTCCTTCTTCCTAATCCTTCTTTTAAAATATTCTCTGTACAGGTACTTTCCTTGTTATTTCCCTATTTATCTGTTGCAAATAGGATTTGGACTCTTACTCTACATTCTCATGTTGCCAACCGCACCACTGCGCATTTTCTTCATACTCTGGGTTTCTACTTATTAATTCAAGATGTATAGATGAAACCTTAGGGTAAAAACACAGTGGAGCAGGGCAGCAGGGCAGGTAGCTGGTAGCCTGGCGGGTCGCTTACAGTACTCGCTTACTGCGATGTAGAATTAAAGCACGCGTTGTTATGGGTACGCACACAGTCGCACCTAGCAGGTAGCCGACATGGTAGCAGTAAGCTAGGCGGCAAGCTAGAAGAATTGCCAAGTCGATTGTTTGGGAGCTGTAAGCGGGGAAGGCTCGACTGGGGCATGCGCAAATAGCAGAACTTGACAGCCACGTGTTCTCGAGTTCGCAAGTTCCACGCGGGATCTTTCACTGCGCATTCTTTGTATACGGAGTGTTGTTTGTTTTAGTTGATTTATTTGAATGTTGTTTTGTTTAAATGAAATAAAATAATGGACGTAGACAAATTAATATCAGAGGTTATTATCCGTGTGCCTTTGTGGAACCAAGCCCATCCGGAATACCACAAACGTCACGTACTCAACGATCTGTAGAATGAAATAGCGAATGAACTAGGATTCAAACAAAAGTTTATCCTATACCACTAATATTTTAAGTGATAATATTAGTATCGGCGGCTGACAAGCGAGTGTACTTAGCGCCACTGTGTTTATGTCCCAGCTACCCTCCAGGTAACCAGCAGTTAAGCGAGTAAGCGACCAGCCAGGCTACCAGCTACCTGCCCTGCTCCACTGTGTTTTTACCCTATTTAATTTTTCAATCGTTTTTACGATTGTAAGTTTTTATAGTTTACTTAGTAAATATTAGGAATATAAGCAATTGATTTATTGCTTTGATCACAGAATAAAGTGATCAAGAACTTGTATTTCTCTTTTTATTACGTAGATACTTTGATCCATCCTATACATCATGGTTCCGTCTTGGGGAATAAAATAGTCTTTTGATTTTGCTCACAAATGAGATGTTGTACGGGGTGTGCACTGGGTAGAAGCAGTAGCAGCTGGTTTGAGCTACGAGGAAACCAGCCCGTTTGACATTTCCTTCTGGACATTCCCATTACATTTGCATCACAACAGTACAGAAATAGGACTTTGAGCTTTACGTTGCAGTCACCGATAAATTCCAAGTGTCCATTCTTCCGTTGAGTGGGCTCCAATTTGGTTCGGTACTCAAAGACATTATCTTAACCTATAATGTACTGGGAAAATTTCCATAAAGTAGTAGGCCTATATAGAATTTTGGAGAAAGTAAAATTTTTCGGAGATTTATTTATTTAATCAGGGAAGATAACAATGATTCTTGTGCATAAATATGAGGGTTTCTTATGATAGTTGTGTAAATATTTCTTATGCACATATGAATGACTCTTGTTCCTAGTAAAAACCTGCTAGAATAATAATAAACATTTATCATTATGGATTTTACCTCTGATAAAATTTTGGCAACACGGATAAGGATAGAATTTTGTTAAATAACCTGTGGGATAAAAAAATTTTCCTCTCCAGCCGGGAATAGAACCCGGACCCTGGTCTCCCGCGTGGCAGGCAGGGATACTGACCACTATACAACCGATAACCATGAAAAAAATTACTAACAGCTTTAAAAGTACCGAATAAAAATATTATGTTTTAATATTAACGAAATCCAATTTGGGCAAATTTAATTAGATGTAATCTTTAAAGAAAATTTTTGAATTTAAGCAACATTACTCTAAAACTAACAGATTTTAAAAATATAAATTTTATATCAACGAAATCTTCTTCTAATACAAAAACGATAATGGTTATTATCCCTAACAAAAGTCTTTGATGTTAATTTGAACACAAAACATGTTTACGTGAATCAGAATTGAATATGAAAAACATACGTGAAAATCAAAAATACCAAAAAATATTTTGAAAATACATGTTTCAAATTCCCGATAGTTTCACACCCTTACATGAATACACGAAAAGCTACTAAAAGCTATCGGCCTGAATGGAAAGGTTTGTAGCATTGACTATACACAGAATAGACTTCCCATGTAATGTAAAATTTGATGCCTTACGCTAAACGTGGTACAATCTGTTGACAACTAATGACATTTTTCTCTGTCAAGTGATAAATCAATCAGCTGTTTGCTATGATACTGCATTGGCTCTCTTTTGAGACGGCCTTGATCTTCATACTTTTTTGCTTCAAATTTTTACAATAAATTGGAAGTCTATTCTGTTTAGTCAATGATTTTAGTACATTAAATAGCTGTGGGGTAGTTGGCGCCACAAGTTGATTAACGATAGTTAAAATATTAGAGGGTAGCTAAAGGAGTTTAACCTTAGTATTCATCTTGCACGTTCACTTTTGCTAGGTTTTCTACAATCAATTGCAACAATCCGTCTTAATTAAATTTGATAAATGAAGAATACAGGCTCAGTATGGAATAATGTGCTTATTTCTGTGAAAAGAGCTATAAGTAGTATACTGCACACTTGGGGGCAAAGGTCGAGCAGCATTCGTGTGTTATGTAACATAGTATAAAGATAGTTTTTTTGTACATCAGTTTCTGTCACGTAGACTTCAAGGTCGTGTTCTGGCGAGACCCAAACCTCAAGGGAGATCCGGCTTCTAGAGCCCCAGGAGAAGAAAAATGTGACAATGTACGAGAATATTTGTAAATAAAAAACTATAATTATTTATGCTAAAAATAAGGTCTTCTTTTCACATACGTTTAGCCAGCAAATGTCTTCCTACGATCTCATTAGGAGTAAGAAAAAATTATACAATTCGTTCAGGTACTTCGTTCGAGTCAAATGTGCAAAATGTTCCCTCTCCGGCCGGGAATCGAACCCGGGTCTCCCGCGTGACAGGCGGGGATACTGACCACTATACTACCGAAGAATATAACATTCGTGAATTTGCACAAACTCTGATTTTTGTTTACAAATGTTGTATTGTAGTACCTAAAAGTTCAAATTATTGCACATACCAATTGTTAAGGGTACATTTACCATGCTTGTACCACTGCGCTAAAGCTTTCTCTTTGTACATATGACTGTATGGTCTGGGACTTTTATAAAATTACTATCTTACCCTTGATAAATTATGTGTTACAAATTATCAGGTTCAAGCAAGTTGCATGAGCTAAGTACGAATAAATCATACTACAACTTGAATAGTTGTTTCTATTGAGTAATAATATGACTCGACTAATCTATAAAGTGATAAACAAGAAAAACAAGGCAATGACTAAGGAGTATCAACCTGTTTGGGAATATCCGTAGTGCTTGACTGAATATACAGTACGAGTTTGGGAGTACGATCACAGAATAACTATCGTGGTTATTTTATCAGTTCGTTTTTACTGAACTGAAATGTCTTAGGTATTTGACATGGCCTGGGTGAATTCTTCAAAAACTTACCAGTCCTACCATTGACTATATAAATATAACCACAACAAGTTGTGGTTATATAGTCAATGGTCCTACCCATATGAAGAACTTGGTAATTACAAAACAATGGGAATGGGGTAGAACGTTTGCATGTTTCCTTGTTATAAAACGTCGAGTATAAAAATTAGCTATATTAAGAGGGTAAGGTTATTGTATCAGCTTATTTTTTTAATTAGTTTTCCTATATTGCAACAGGGTTGAATCTGTAACAAAGTAAATGTTGTTTCAGGCCCGACATCATGTGTTTACTATAATTCTACATGATACCGTTAGATAAACACAATGGATTCTTTGCGACGTATTACACAAAACATTGCCCTAAGTAAATTTTAGTCAATAAATTTAAGTAAAGTCAGGTAGATATCAAGGAAGGGTCTGTGATCTACGGATTGTGTATGTCTGTCCATTGGCGGATTGGCGCAGGACAATTTGTTTCTGAAACTGCTTCCGGTTGGCGTGTCTACTTCCGATTACTTAACATCCGGTCAGAGATCCACCCGCTTGACCCTGTGGAGGTCGAGGCGGAAAACACTTTAAAGACCCGAGAATTTGTCAAAGTAATTGTGTTGGAAAGTGATATACATTTTTTGTTTTACACGGTCAAAAAATAATCATCAAAAAGTATATTAAAACGTGACAGGGTTTTTTTTCACGATTCTGAACTACGTGACACGATTCTGATCCACTTGACGGATTTTCATGATTTTTGTGTTGAAATGAAAGAAAGACAGTTTTGAGCCCTAGGGAATGACGAGGCCATGATTTTACTGTATAGATTTCAGTTTTGTAGAAATTCAGTTTTAATTTTTTTTAAGTATAGCAGCCGACGCTAACATTTTAGAGTAAAACAATTTGCCCAAAGTAACATCTGTAAACATTCAGCGTTTGTGACACAATTTTAGCATTTGGATAAAAATGAAATGACATGCGTAGGGTTGACTTATTAATCTTCCTTTAGAAAAAAAAACTCGAAAAGTTATATAATGTCAATTAACGAGAGAGATGGTCGGAAACCATACAAAATAGATTACAAAAAAGTATTTTGGAATTATAAAAAGGACTTGGAAATTTGTATGAAAGCTGGATAAAACTACTCAGGAAATGAAGTGGATTCCAGAGTAGAAACAGAATTAGGATACCTCAATCTGATGAATTTTTACTGAAGAATAGAACATCTTAGTCAAATTGGTCATGCATCACGTAGGCTCTAACTGGGTGTCGAATATTACTGTAAGCATGGCCACCACATACAACTACCTACGTCATCAACAGTAAAACCTCTTCAAGAAAATAAAAATAAATCACATCAGACAGTTAGTGGTATCTCATTGGATTGGCCCAACCTAAGGACTATCATCTATTATATTATTAAAGGGATACATTCAAATTTGTCGTCATCGTTTTAGTTTATTTTACCACATTAAAAATTAGGCACATGGCACATCAAAATGAAGCTTAGAGTGTGTAGATTTGCCAAAAAGTATTGACATGAACGTATTGCATATGGGCTCAGCCCCACACGCCGGTTTCCAAAGGGCTTTGCTTTACATGCTTCAACAGATAAAATGATTGTATTTAATTATTTGAATTAAACAACTGGTAGATGAAATTATCTAGTGGTTGTTTATTTACTCAAAGAAGATGTTTATGGTGATTTATTTACATTGATAAAATTTGTGTGTTACGTGACTTTTGACTATTGATAGTCAATGGTGTTAATTTGTTAAGAGGGTTAAGTTTTGTTAAAAAAAGGTAGTACAAGTGTTGTAGAATATTGCTCAGTTTTCTTTGTAATTCATATTGTAAACCACAGGTAAAGAGGATTTACTAAAACAAAAATTATGGCAAAACTTCTCTTTCATGAAGCATCAATATCAAGTAACTGATGTTATTGCCACAAGGTATTTTGGGAACGGGGTTTTACGGGGGTTTTTATGGGGTAAAAATTGGTTTTTCTCACTTTTGACCCTCAAAACACAAAATTTCCCAATTTCTCTTTAGCCCTTTTTTAAGAGCTTAAAAAACAAATAATTGAGTATGTAAAAGTATTTTTGTTCGGTTATTGGTAATAGAGAAAATTTAAGAAATTGTAAATTTAAAATTCCCATGTTTTTCTTATGGAGAATATTGTCAAATGTTGTAGTTTTCTTGTTTATGGATATATTTTGATAAAACTTGGCAAAGTTATTTATTTTGTACTAAGCTATCAATATTTTACTAAAAACACACTTTATTAGTTTCCGTGTAGCAGCAAACCTAGGTACTCATTAAACCTAATGTTATTTAAATATATTTAATTGAAAATCAATTCAGTCAAATGGAAATTCGCTTAGTCGGCAGGTTTGCTGTGGCGGGGGTATTTTATTGTAAAATTATTGAATTTAAAATGCATATCGTGTAATCCGGTCTATAATCGGATGAAAGAAATAGGTGGTCACGTGATTATTATTTCCCTATTAAAACTGCTAGAACTTTTCTTTATGCGTATAGGCCTAAACTAGCTGTTCTGAATGAATTGTATTCAGTTTTAATCGACTACTTGATTCTCGTAAGTAGGACGGGCAAACATCTCGTCCTATATTATACTGTAACCATCTTCTTTCCTATCGCTCCATTAAGACAAGTAATTAAAATGGATAATTTATGAATAAATTATTTTTTGTATGGTAATTTTTTTTGTAGACTATTTATGTTTCTCAACTTGACAAATCATTTCACAAACAAGTTACCAAGTAACTTGTAAGTTACCAAGAGTTGGTTGGTTTGAAACATGCCAATATTGTGATCCTCTACACTTCTAATGAACTACATTCGCAGAAAAGTGTTTTCAGCCGCGTTCCCGCAATGGTCATGCTGTTATAAAACCACAGGCAACAGTTATTTCAAAGCTCAACTGGAAACATTTTAATAGTTTCGTGGGAATTCTGGTATGTTCTTACAAAGGCATGTTACAATGCCATAGGACAGTTGTTAGGGTCAACTTTGTTAGTCAGAAGGTCTACTAGATTCCACTAGAACGTTGCCAGGAACAGACAAATCATACAATTTCTTGTGTTAATTTAGAATAAGAGCATGAGGCGACTATACGAATGCTACTATACCCGTGCTTCATAACGGTTCTGAAGATAATTATGCTGTTCTTTAAAACTGCTGTATAAGATAGTTACATATCTATTGTTAATTTTAGAATAAAAACTTAATTTTACCATATAATAATGTAAAATTCTTTCATTATACTTAGATAAGGGCTTTAGATGTTGTTGTGAACCATTACAATGTATGTGTGGTGCTGACGTGTGTTTAAAAGTACTGTAACTGTATGACTTAATTTGAAAATATAAACTTATTTACAAGTGTAGACCTACTTACTTTCAAAACCTTACATATATATTTTAGTTAAAAGAATCTAACAAAATACCTTGTGGCAATAACATCAGTTACTTGATATTGATGCTTCATGAAAGAGAAGTTTTGCCATAATTTTTGTTTTAGTAAATCCTCTTTACCTGTGGTTTACAATATGAATTACAAAGAAAACTGAGCAATATTCTACAACACTTTTACTACCTTTTTTTAACAAAACTTAACCCTCTTAACAAATTAACACCATTGACTATCAATAGTCAAAAGTCACGTAACACACAAATTTTATCAATGTAAATAAATCACCATAAACATCTTCTTTGAGTAAATAAACAACCACCAGTTAATTTCATATACCAGTTGTTTAATTCAAATAATTAAATACAATCATTTTATCTGTTGAAGCATGTAATGCAAAGCCCTTTGGAAATCGGCGTGTGGGGCTGAGCCCATATGCAACACGTTCATGTCAATACTTTTTGGCAAATCTACACACTCTAAGCTTCATTTTGATGTGCCATGTGCCTAATTTTTAATGTGGTAAAATAAACTAAAACGATGACGACAAATTTGAATGTATCCCTTTAATAATATAATAGATGATAGTCCTTAGGTTGGGCCAATCCAATGAGATACCACTAACTGTCTGATGTGATTTATTTTTATTTTCTTGAAGAGGTTTTACTGTTGATGACGTAGGTAGTTGTATGTGGTGGCCATGCTTACAGTAATATTCGACACCCAGTTAGAGCCTACGTGATGCATGACCAATTTGACTAAGATGTTCTATTCTTCAGTAAAAATTCATCAGATTGAGGTATCCTAATTCTGTTTCTACTCTGGAATCCACTTCATTTCCTGAGTAGTTTTATCCAGCTCTCATACAAATTTCCAAGTCCTTTTTATAATTCCAAAATACTTTTTGTAATCTATTTTGTATGGTTTCCGACCATCTCTCTCGTTAATTGACATTATATAACTTTTCGAGTTTTTTTTTTCTAAAGGAAGTATAATAATATGTGTAGAGTAGTTTTGTAACTGAGTGAAACTATAGCTGTTTCTCTGGCCAATGACATTTAAAAAAATCAATGACCTCCAAAACCGGTTAGGTATAGTTTCGCATCGTATTTGTTTGATAAGGTGTGCATACAGTACTTTTTAAAGCCTGCAGCTGAATACTGCTTTGCAGAAATGCACGAATCAGGTACCCTTAGATGGCTAGTTTTTTACTGCATTTCTTCATCGTTTGTTGAACTGTTGTTGAACCATGCTCTCTCTAAATAAATCTATGTATACTATTATAAAATGTACGTGGTGTATGTCTGTCTGTACGGCTGCCACAACTAAAATACTAAACCGATACAGCCAAAATTAATCACAAATATTGTCCACATATCTAGGAATTTCATAGGCCTATTCACTTCCCTGAGCTCCTCTCGGGCTACGCCCCTTGGATGTCCAAAGTTTGGAGAACGGTTTTCAAAAGTAAATATTAATTGGTCTCCATGGGAGAATGAGAAAATTCACAATGTTTACCTTTGCGTTGACATTTAAATGTTAACAAACAGAACTGCCAATAATGCTCATCTCACAATTTCAGATAAATAAATTAAACATATTTTACACAATTGTGGTAGGACTACTTAATCTAAAACTTTATGATGGATTATCATTCTTTATACTGTATATTTCAATGATTATGAATCTGATTTTTCGTACCGTTGCGAAGCACGAGTACGACAGCTAGTAATTTATATTAGTTTGAGATTGATGGTAAAATATCTCAATTTTTAGTTCGTAAAGTAATGTTTATCACGCCAATCACGCTCTACACTCAAGATGCAGTGAGAGTGAGACAAAATATGCACATGTGTCGCGCGAGTGACGGCTGATAAAAGGGAATGTCGAAACATTCCACAACGATACCTAGTCCTAACATCAGCTGATTGCTATCGAGAAGACACTCACAATAGCTGTGAATAAATCTTGGTTACTATTATTACCACAGAGTACTTTGATTTACATCTGTTATGCAAGTGCATTGTTCAAATTACTATAACATTAACTGACACGAGGTTCTTCAATTTGTAGACACCGGATGTACCGGCATTCGTAGTGTTTGTCACCTTGTAATTGATTACATATAGCGTTGATTAACTGAGGTTCTTTAGAATGCGTGGTGTTTCTTTGGCCGTCCGACTTCCCACGTATACTTCCAAGATTCTACCAATCATACCAATAAGAGTGTTTAGAATAATACGACTCCAATAATATCCAAGCGTAATTTTAAGGATATCACAGTCGCTCTACATTGACAGCAACACAACATAATTTTTAATTGTTTAGTGATGTTTTTCAATGATGATGACGGTTCGATTGGATCCGAATAGTTTTAAGCTATTTACTATAATCCGGCATTTCGATCAAACAGGAGCTTACAAGAATATTTTTACAATTAACTTTGTCGAAAGAAAAATTTCATTCAGACTATATAGAAAAGGCAGGTCACAAGTGTATTTTTTTGTAGGACCACGTTTAAACCCAAACCAGCCGGCGCGGCGGGTGGAAGCAATTATAAACGCGCCCTTGGTACACAAATTTATTTGCTTAGTTTTGATTAAATATTTACTCATTTAAATCTCGGTTCGCATATTATAAGGGGGAAAGGCGAGAAAGCCTTTACAATTTGATACAACCTTACCAAATAAGAAAAACTGAATTGACGCAACACACTGTATTTCATGACCAATCAGGACCGATTTGCAAATTATGGGAACATAAAAAAGTCCTAGAACTGCACCAAGTAGAAGAAATAGAAATATTGCTTTATTAAGAATTTTCCTATCGTTATTAGCCTACATAATGAAGAACTCGACATTGATTCCTACAATTGGCGAACGAAAATGATGGCAGAAGTGCTACCATTTTTTAAAGGAAACGTGGACTTTGTGGTCAATGCAGAGGAAACCCCTCTTAAGGCGAAATAAAAATAATCCTTCAATGACATTTAATCTCTGTTTCCATAAATGTCAAGTAATTTTAGAAGAATGGGGCTACATCCAAGAAACCTTTAATAAAACCTTCATTGAAGGATTTAATTATAAAAAAAAATCCTAAACAACATCAGACCTTCTAACTCTGCATTTTTACAGGTAAATATAATTGACGTCACTACATCAAATTGCCAAAAGAATGCCATTTGAAGCAAATAAAATTGTGACAGACAGATTTTGCAGGAAATCGGGTAGTACATGGGTAATGTGAACAATGTTCATAGCTATTTAAACAATTACAGAGGTGTTTAAACACACTTGCGACAATGGTGGTGCCATGTAGGCTTAAGTATCAGTGATGAAGGCCACTTTTTTATGTGGCGATACTCCGCTTTCTCATGACGCCCAATATAAACTGTTCCGACTTTTGCACGACGTCCAAATCTCATAATGTCCTAAAGTACAGTCTGCCAGAAACATAGTCTTTCTACAAGCTCCAATCATGGGATTTGTCGTCGTACAATATAACACTATTTTGGTATTAGAAAAAGATTAAATTGAAATTAAAATTAAAAAGATTCCAAAAATTTTAGTTTTAGTCTAATGTTTTTAAAATGTTGAGTTTCCTTCTAATTATTGCATCTCTTTAAAGTTGTCAAGACTGTATTTTGTTAATATTAAAATATAATATTTTTATTCAGTACTCTTTAAGTTGTTAATGTAATCAGAATATTTGAATTGTTGGCATGTTTGAGACTTAGTGTATACATAAAGTTAAAGAGATGTTAGGAAAAAATTAGTCAGTCCAATTTGATAGCGCAAATAGCGGACCTTTTTAATTTTTTATAATTTAAATCACTATTAAATGGCTAACTTAATGACTTAATGTCAAGAACACTTGTATTTGGCATTTCTATTTTCCTATTAAATGACACTAAGGTCAAACATTTCTAATGACAAATACAGAAATATAACGGGTTTTAGTTATAAAATAAGGCAAAATACACCAGAGACCAATATGCCTTCATTTTCTTGAATTCTAGCCTAGGTTGGTGATGAGTCTAGTCTAAAATAATCGTAAGTCTTCGGTAGTATAGTGGTCAGTATCCCCGCCTGTCACGTGGGAGACCCGGGTTCGATTCCCGGCCGGAGAGAAACATTTTTTTCCTTTCCATCGGTTAGTTAGCTCACAACATGTAGAATTGCCCGTTTGGTCTAACTTTTATCAGAGGTTAGTAGGCCTAAATAAAAAATTTCACGAATATTTTTTATTTTTCCAACAATGCATAATATTTGTATGAGGAACATGTACACAGACATACATAAGAAAACCTCTTGCATAAGATTCATAATTATTTCCCCTGGATAAATAAATCAATCCCAGAAAAATATCACTTTCTCCAAAATTATATATACTACTTTATGGGTATTTTCCCAGTACATTATAGGTTATGATATGTTTTGAGTACCGAGCTTATTCAACGGTAGAATGGACTCTTGGAATTTATCGGTGACTGCAACTTAAAGCTCAAAGTCGTATTTCTGAACTGTGGTGATGCAAATGTAATGGGAATGTCCAGAAGGAAATGTCAAACGGGCTGGTTTCCTCGTAGCTCAAACCAGCTGCTACTGCTTCTACCCAGCGCACACCCCGTACAACATCTGATATATTAGCAAATAAAAAAAAAACATTTTCCTACAGTCACCCGACAAAGTTGGCTTCCTTGTACTGTTTATAGTACAGAAAGCTGCTAATTGCTGCATATTTATACTTTGTCGTACGGTTTATACTTTGGCGCACATCAGGATTCCAACGAAACAACACAAAACAGCGTGGTTCTATTATGCACGTAATCCGTGTACGCTTGGAAATAGGTTGGCAACACTTTTAAAGATAATAATACTATGAGCAGCTAATTGACTATTATAACTTTGATTTAACCTGTCATTGTCTATGTCTATGTCTATTTCGTGTTTATAGTTTCGGTATTTCTGAACTTTCTGGACTTTTCTTTTAAACGTTTTTAAAACATTCCTTCGATCTTAATAAACAAGAAAATACCTTTAAATCATTTTTTTAGGCGCGGAAACCACTTCAAATTACAAAAACATACAAAACTTTATTCTCAAGTCGCGGAGCACATTTCTTGCCGAGGAAAAATAGCGGAGTGATACGGACCGGGTACTACTTTCTCTAGGGCACCTATTTGTGTTGCCAGCTGAACCTAAAAACGTGCTGTATAGTGTTTGAAAGACTAATTATTTATATGCTTTATAGTGACTGTAGGAAAAATATAATGTGTAACACGAGTGGAAAAGGCCTTTGCTGCACTCGAGATCATTCCGCTCTCGTGTGCAGCAAAGTGCCACTTTGCCCACTAGTTATACAAATAACTATTTCTTCCCTTAAGACGTTTCGTATAGGATGGATCAAAGTATCTACGTAATAAAAAAGAGAAAGACAGGTTCTTGATCTCTTTAGTCTGTGATCAAAGCAATAAATCAATTGCTCATATTCCTCTATAAAAACTTACAATCGTAAAAAAAATACTGAAAATGAAATGACTTTTCATCTATAGGTCGTGAATAGAACCCAGCCCAGAGTATGAAGAGAATGCGCCAAGGCGGTGCGGTTGACAACATGAGAACTAGTTTAGGTTTTAAACTAGTTCATCCGAAAACCTTTGCACCACTACAACAATGAAACTTCACCACCAAGTTTCACGCCAATAGAAATTTAAATAAATATATAAATAATATTGTCTGATATCGTTATTAGTCATTAACTATATGAACTGACCTAATATACAGTAGGCCTAATACTAAAACATAGTGGACCGTTTGGCCATTTTAAATAATTGAATTAAAATTTGGTTATAATTGAATTAAAATAATAAATTAAAAACAAATTTATTATGCCAGGTGGCACATTTAATCATTAACTGTGCAATGATATTTTTGCTACTAAATATTTTACTGCTGCTGAGTATGGGGAAAATTAGTTATTTTTAAGAAGTTATTCGAATAATGCATTTCTAACAGTACATAACAAGACTAGTTGAACGTATCAATAACAATAAGTAACAGTGGTGAAGATTTTCAAAGCCAACAAGAACATTTTTGCAAAATCTGACTCAATGAAAGGAATATCACCAACTTAAAATGTCTTACATAATTTTGATAGTGTTATCACTCAAAGTTATCAGAGTTTGATAATATTGTTCTGCAATTTATATAAAAAGTTGTAATATTTTATAGAAAAGTAATTTCACTGCTAGCAAATTATCTCCCAGAAACGACGACAAAGGCTTGGTGGCCTCTTTGTTGACTTCCTTCTGCATAAAAAATGTGATTCCAGTTGAAAGGCTTGTGATCGAAGGAAGCCACAGCCGTCTATTGCTACTCTTTGTGCCACCATCCACAATTGAACTGTGTTTTGCTGGTAACAAAAACTAAATTGATTCTTCTGTTTGGCATTATTACATTATGGCCCGAAATATCTAACGTCCCCAAATATGTTTTTCAGAATGATAAGCGGATACCTAATATGTACAAAATCATGTAGCTTTCGTTGTAGTACTCGGACATAAATATTTACTTCATTGAAATTAGTAAATAAGTTAGTTTAATATAACAGCGGAACATAACTTTTTAGCGAACTTCCAATATAGGGAATGAGCTATTTCCGTTGGTCTCGCGGTAAGACCTGGACCCGGGACCGATTTCCTTTTTTATTTTGAGGTCCGCAGAGACCAAAAACACCAACCATGTGAGCAACCCTGAAATAATAATAATTATTTTGTATAAGTGACATGTTTCGGACACGAGTCCATTTTTCCAATAACATTAAATAATCATTGTTTACATTGTTTGTTTCCTGTATATATAATTTAGATTATACAGATTATTTATAATACTAGACAGGATTTGGAAAATTTGTTGGTTATTTGTTATTTAATTGTAAAATTTGGTAAAAAATAGGTTTCTTAAAGTAATTGTTTGGCTATTTAAAATTATTTTAATTTTTAGGTTTTCTTCATACTACTGCATATTATGAAATGATAATGATATGTTATTTGATAAAAGATTCCCAGCAAAGTTAGATTTCATGGATGTTTAGTTATAGAGCTTGAATGTGCTCTTTGAATCTACATTTAAAAGAACGTCCTGTCTGACCAATGTAGAATTGTTCACAATCAGTGCAGTTAGATTTTTATATGTCAGAATTGTGTATGCAGAATTTTGAAAAGTTTTCCTTGTTGTCTTGTTAAGAGTTGTATTGAATGGTATACTAACGAATTTTTCTTTTTCTTTATTTCCTTACTTTGTTCTTGATTTTGATTCTTCTAACTATACTGTAGATGATGTTTTGCTCATATCCATTTTGTTTGTGTCCGTTAGCACGATCGTTCGAGGAAAGATTTGGTATAAACGTGTAAACCTACACCTATTCGAACGAGTTCGTGAACCAGCAAGATCGGACCATGGGAACGGGGGGTTATGGGGGGTTTATGGCGTAAAAGTGGGCTTTCCCCATTGTTCACCTTAAAAATATAAATTTTGCAATTTCTTTATAAACAATTTTAAAGAGAGAAAAAAAATAATTTAGTGTATTGAAGCGTTGTTGTATACCTAACGGTTACATAAAAACTCCAAAGAATATTAAAATCCCTATATTATTCTTTGGACTGTTGCAGCTTGCTTGTTTATGGACATATTTTAATAATACCCCCGCCGCAGCAAACCTGCCGACTAAGTGAATTTCCATTTGTCTGAATTGATTTTCAGTTAAATATATTTTAATAACATTAGGTTTAACGAGTACCTAGGTTTGCTGCTACAAGGAAACTAATAAAGTGTGTTTTTGAGTAAAATATTGATAGCTTAGTACAAAATAAATAAATTTTCCAAGTGTGTTCAAAATATATCCATAAACAAGCAAACTACAACATTTGACAATATTCTCCATAAGAATAACATGGGAATTTTAAATTTACAATTTTTTCTATTTTCTCCGTTACTAATAATCGAACAAAAATACTTTTATATACTAAATTATTTGTTTTTTTAAGCTCTTTAAAAAGGTCTAAAGATAAATCGGGAAATTTTGTGTTTTGAGGGTCAAAAGTGAGAAAAACCAATTTTTACCCCATAAAACCCCCCGTAAAGCCCCGTTCCCATGGTCCGATCGTGCTAGTTCGCGAACTCATTCAAGTTTATCCCGCTTTACACCTTTAAACCAAATTTCATCAAAATCGGACAAAAATTACTCAAGTTATCGCGTTCACGGACGTATATATATATAAAACATATATAAAAATTTGAACGAATGGTGTTTTTGGCCTCTGGGGACATCAAAATGAAAAAGTAAATCGGTCCCGGGTCTAGGTCTTACCGTGCCACCTACGGTAATAGCTACTTCCCTATAGGGAAATTCGCTAAAATGTAGCAAATTTGTTAACTTGATACTAAGCTTTCAATAAAAACATAAGTTACCTTATTATCTTCGCTGCAGCAGCGATCCTATTAAAATTAATGATAACTACCTAAGTAAAAAAAATATAGCTGACAATTTTAAGGGAATAACCAGATCAGGAAATTCGCTTATTCTGCAGGTTTGCTGCGGCGGGGGTATTTTATTTATTCTCACTGAGATGGTATATAAATTAGCAGTCAAATAAAAAATATATTAAACATTAAAATATTTTGGGGTGTAACCTAGTCTAAGGAGTTAAAATTGTAATACTATCCATATCCGTTTTACCAAAAACACCCCCTCAAATTTCCTACATAATATAAATCAAAAATGTTTGTACACGAACAAAAAATATGGTTTGATTAACATTTTCTCCATAAGAATGGCATTAAGCCTCCTGTTTCAATTATTTAATTGCCTTCGTAGAGCTTTTATAGCAATATGTCAAGACTTCATTTTTCATCTTTTGAAGCAAAATCATGGTTAAGTTTTAAGAGTGTTATAAAACTAAATGCCGACTTGTTCCACCTTTAGAATCGCCAAGATTAAAACTCTGAAAACATGACTAAAAGATGGATATGGAACGGAGTAGTGTTTACTACTTCATCTCTTTCCTACAGGTCATTTATTAATCAACCCTATTGTTTACTAAACAAATAACCAGAATTTTGTTAACAGAGTGTTTATAAATTATGGAGCTGTTTAAGAATACACAGAGTAAATGCAGAACATGGTTTTCATCAGTTACAGATGCTAAACCACGACCAATCACAGCACAGTTGAATATCTCCAACAATCATAAGCGTTTGTAAACTATTGTTGTTTGTGTAACCTGTGAATACACATGTTCGATTTTATCCGCTGAACCAGCGTACAGATTTGGATTTCCACCCTATTAAAAGTAAGTTTTTGTTCTAAATACCTTACACAATTGGATACTTCTTATCTCTAAGGATTTAAACATCACTGAGTTCTTTCTAGACACTTCATCCAGGGATTTCTGCTTCAAACAATTTGTTAATACCTGCAGAAATTGTCCTTGATATTCGTAATGGTAACCATATATTTTTTTATGTTTTGTCGAACTTCACTATAGGGAAAAAGCTATTGCAGTAGCTAGTAGGCGGCGCAGAAAGACCTACATCCAGAACCTATTTACTTTTCCATCTTGATGTTTTCCTGGGGTCTAAAACACTATTCGTTCGAAATTGTATACAGTATTTGTATGCGTGTCTATGAACACGATAACTTGATCAATTTCGGCCCGATTTTGATGAAATTAGGCATGAACGTGAGCTGCCTAGACACATGGAGCTGGATAGACTTGAATTGGTTCCAGAACCATTAAAATCGGGTCATAGAAACGGGGCGTTATTATGTTTTGCAATTATTCAAAATTAGGTTTTCAAATTTGTACCTATAAAACGTTGAAATTATCATTACTATAATCATTTGATCAAACCCCCTTTTTAGTATAGCATACAATCTAAGTAATAAGTATAGATTTAATCATATTTAAATAGGGAATACATATGACTTGTTTATCAGACAAATTTAAATCGCTTATTCTGCAGGATTGTTGCAGTAGGGGTATATGTTGGTATTTTGAATCAAATCAATGAAAGAATTTGTATTTACCATTTTTCCCGTACCACAGCATACAACACCATTTCACAGCTAGCGTACAAAATTATCTTCTTCAATCAGTTACCAATAGTTTCTCACTAAATAAAATATTTAAAAAATTTAGTTTTAAAACTGAGCATGTTTTAACAAATTTCACATGTATGAATAAGCTATTACCGTAGGTCTCATTGTAAGACTTACACCCCCGGGGTCGATTTACTTTTTTTTGTATCCAGAAGCCAAAAAAACACCATCCGTTCAAATGATGTTATTATTCCCTATGTGGAAAATTCGCTAAACTCATCCAATTTGTATTAAATCGTTACAAACGTCTAAAGCTATATTTTTTCAAACAAGTTCGCGAACCAGATCGGACGATGGGAATATATATCGTACTATTTTCGCCCTATATACTGTATTGTTATATGGGTTAAAATTAGGGGTTTCCCCATTTTGCCCATCAAAGCATAACATTTTGCCATTTCTTTCTTAACAATTTGTAAGGCTTAAACAATGAATAATATAGTATAATTAAGGTTTGTCTACGCCTAATTATTACGGAGAAACTTCCAAAAAACTGTAAATTTATGACAACCTTGTTACTCTTACGGATAATAGATAAAATGTATGTAGTTTTCTTGTTTAGGCTAGGTATATATTTTGATCAAATTTCGCAAATTTGGTTCTTTCATATAGGCCTAATACTAAGATATTGACAATTCAATAAAAACCCCAATGTATTTTCTTCCCTGTAGCAGCTTACCTGAGACATTAATCTGAATATTTTAAGGGAATATGTTAGTGAAATCCTCATCAGAGAAATATAAATTCTAGTCTGCAGGCTTGCTGCGGCGGAGGTATTTGATATCCCACCTTACTAAACCAGTATTTGATTGCAGCAATATTATTTCTCACTATCAGTTTCGTAACAATTTCCATTGGATTCTATAATACTCAATATGATTAAACAATCTGAACAGATTTAATTGGATTTGAGCTGAGATTTACAAGACAATCTGTGTGTAACTTTTCACTGATAAGCACGAGTACAAGTACAGAAACCTTGAGGTATTACCTCAAGAGTTGACAACTACTGGGTGATAAGTAAATCAAAACAAACCACTTACAGATAACAATTATTGTATTGCAGGGCCAACCCTGTATTGACCAATAGCTAGATTACTGTAGTGATTCGAGATCATTGGAATCTTCACACTCACATAGACACAAGAAGTTGGAGTATTTGACGTCCTAATATCATGTGGGTTGAAAGGCTCAATATTAACAATTACTAATTTATTTTATATTTAATATAATTATCTCATAGACTAACCAATGGAGTATGTTTGATCTATGCCTATACCTACGTTATTACAAACGGAAACTCTGCAATCATGACTGAATGTATAACAGTAAATTTATTGTAACGTTGACTCAAACATACTCCATTGGTTAGTCTATGGGATAATTATATTGAATATAAAATATATTGCATTGCATATATTGCAATATTTTGCATTGTATTACATATATTGCAATATTTTGCATTGTATTACATATATTGCATTGCATAGCCTATATCATAGGTTGCGTAGGCTATAAAGCTCTGATGTTTACGAAAATCTATAGCGATCGTAATGACACATCTCTCCTGATGGTGTATAACGAGGGGACCCGTGTACAAATCGCGGATTGTTTTGGGGGCAAACGAGTAAGGAAATGTGTCTACTGTCGTCGTCAGAATGCGCTATTTACCCTTAGTAATATAATGGACGATGTCAGTAATGAACTTAAGTCAAACACAATAAAAATAGGCCTATTTTGTTTTATAGTAAGATTTTCTATTAAAAATAGTATAGATAATCAAGAGTGTGTTTTCTGTATTGTTGGAGATACTGGTAATTTATAAAAAATGATGTTGATAGCCATGTAATTTAGTCAATGAGGTGGGAATGGATGTAAGCACCAATACAAATACAACACACAACATACAGTACCAATACACGCCACCCCGGTACGAAGGACGGGTTACTCATTCTAGTTATTTATTTTATTGTATTTAATTATTTATTTAATTGTTACTAAACGTAATATTATAACATTCAGTAAATTTGTATCATTGTTACCCATTTTACGTACTAGTAATCATACAAGCACTATTTATCTTATACAAACACAGCGTTTACAGGCACAAACCAACCGACCTTCTTCCCATTAACGTTTCTCCCAGCCGAATCATCTGCTAATCGCTCTCTAATCGTCTTTCTCTCCCATCCCAAAGCCGCTCTGATTCCCACCACTCAAGTACGTAGTTACCATGTTACAATGTTACAATAGCCCTGCTTACACTGGCCACACACCGCACTTCTCAGGCACAGGCAACGCTAGACGCTGGGACACTGTAGAAAGTCGCCCTTTCACTGGGCTGGATTGTGTTTGGCAGAGCTCACAAGTGTGACAGTCCAACTAACTAAAACAATCCGGGGATACGTGTAAATTGAGACTAAGTACGACGTACATAAAACATCATCGTCCCCATGGCAACCCCTCCTAACAAGCTACTGTCGTTACTTCAAAGTACAGTTGCCACCATTATTAACAAGTTCCCACCATAGATAGCTTTAACTTTTGCTAAAGCAACATTTATCCAAGCAAACCTGATCACTGACCAGTCATGTGACATGTGCAGTGTTTAGCTTCCCTTCACCTATGTCGTCATTAATCTCATTAATTGTGACCCTGTATTAAGAAAGGTCCTCTAGTCAGTTTTAATTTATTTAACATATTGGTTTGTCAACATTTATTGGACGCAATTGCCTGCTGCGTCATTTAAATTCTACATAAACTCTTGAGTGTCACTTCCGAACTGATTATAGTATATCTCCCGCACAGCTAATATACTGAGATGATTTCCCCCAGAATTCGGGTTTACTACATTGATGATCTTAGACGTGCATGTCACTGCTAATATCCTCGCATGCGGACACTCTCATATTAGACTATCATATTGAGGCAATAACAAACTAACTTGCAACTCTCTGAAAAGAGAACAGTTTGTGAGATGGATCCAACCCCAAGTAAAACTTCTATTTCTTGTTACCACGAGAATAACAGGCTGATAAATTCAGGATGAGGACGTTTTCTCCAGGTTCAATTAGATTTCATCAAGGATTCTTTTTGAGACTTGATTTCTGGTTCACGACTTGGCTGGTCTGCAGTTAGTGGTTACTTTCTTGGATTCAGTTCTTACAAGGGGAAATTTTGTAATATTACAACCTATGTGGCTACTAATACCAGAAAATTATTTTTAACTAACAAAAAAATTACATATATATTTACCAGTAGGATTTAAAAAATTAAAATTAGGTATTACCGATTTAAGTCAGTCAATCAAAGTTAAGTTATGTTAATCAGGCGAGGTGTTAACCCGTCCTACGTACGGGAATTCAGTAGTAAGTTAAAACCGTGTACAATTCAGATCAGCTAGTTTACACAAATAAAGACAAAGTTTCTTGCAGTTTTAATGTGAAAAATCATCTTGTAAACAAATGTTGTGTCACCAAATAAGTTTTTATTCCATCATAGGCCTATACGATATGCATTTTAAATCCGATAATTTTACAATAAAACAGCAATTCTGCTATTTTTACGATGTGAAAAGCGTTGAAGTGAGATTTGCAGCCGATTCGCACAGATGCACACTGATTATAATAAAGAGTTGGGTTAAACATAATAAATTGGCAGACACTATTTAATACAAACAAACATGTTTAAACCTACATTGTCTTCTTCCTTTTTAAGACAAATGTGTGTACGTCAAATGGAAATATTAATATTTAATGTATGTTAAATAGCCGTGTGGAATGTATAGGTAGCCGCATGCCAGACACAACGGTACAGGTGGTGCTGTTGTTTGCTGCTGTATTACCTGTTGAATGTTGAATGCACTCACGTGATGACGGCGTGGTCAAGGACCTTGAACAACACTCGTGCCATCTCCACCTCCTGGTAGTCCTCACAACTCTGTCTCTGTCTTCATCCATCACGCAAAGATTCTCTGCGAGTTTGTGCATTTATTAGAAGTAAATTACTTAATGATCAGTCAATATTTTGGCTTCCAAGCAGACATTGAAATAGGATCATGTTTCAGCTGTACAATAATGTGGGATACTGGACCCAGCTTTCTCTGATCATTCGTCTTTCAATAAATGATCCTGTCAAATAAAACCGGTGATCTTAGTCAGTAACAAAGCTACATAGATCATCTGACCACATTCTTCACTCATATTTGTGTTAAAATACTTCAGATGGCATTCCCATCTCAATTATTGGTACAGGTTCATGGCTCAAAGATAAATTACGTATAACAATCGACTTTTGAATACTGAAGTAGACGTCTCACTATATGGACCAACTGAAGCAAATTTCTATGCAGACATTAAATAGTTTAAAGAACCACCCACAGATTGCACTATGTATTCATTATTGAATCTATATTTCCCTTTCAGTTTTTGATACTACTATAGTTGGTAGTGAAGAAAAAGATACTTCAGATTTCGATAAATTGGCTTTAATATTAGGTACGAACGTAAAGTCGGTGAATGAGTAAAGAAACGGTCATTTACAATAGCGCATTGTAACATATGCATGTAACATTGTATGTAACATTGCAACAACACATTGTCTAAGACTGTGGTTCATGGCTCGATTGATCCAACGCTTTTCTAATTATCAAATGCAACTTCAACATGGCAATAAATGTATCACAGAACATGGCTATAGCACCGGTATCTGTAGTCTAAGATTACCAGTAATTTTCTAAGCAGGTATTTTATTAAAATGTGTATATGTAACATTTTGTTTTCCTGTTTTCGGGAATTTTCCCAACGGAACAAAACGATAGCGTTTTCACTATATACCCTAACTATAGCGCAATTATCATAATTTGCACAATTAACACGATTAATATCATAATTGATAGTGCCAATAATTTACATGAAAAGTTTTTAGATATTATAAATACGCAGCGCATTATAAGCAAGCATTCTGATGATCGAACTTTATTTAAAAACATACCAAGACAGATGAAAATAAATGTTAAAGTTAGGTTATTAGCATAAATTATTCCACCAGTCTATACCAGTTTTGTTTTTACAAGTTCCACTTAACGAGCCGCCAAAGCTGAGCTGTCAGTCAACTTATCTCATTACGTACTTCACATAGACTGTGACAAAAACCAGACTTGGCTATAATGCGAAACACGTCCATACAGTGCATGTATACGGAGTACGGACTACCACCCACATTGTCAGCACTCTGCATATTCATACACACTGAAACAGATATCAAGCTAAACGTGTATAGCCATACGTTTTCTAGAAGGGTGGTTCTATTCTTCATTAAGGGCTTATGTCAGAGAAGTCTGCATTTCCCAATTTGTTCTACAAGACTTTGTACATTGTAGTTGAGTATTGTGATATACAAACAGCTGGATGGTACTCACTTGACACTTTTATAGCTATTTACATTACAAGTGTAGTAAGAGCGTTTTTACATCACGCAAGTGAATGTTGTGCAACGAGCTCAAGCGAGTTGCATAATTCACCTAAGTGATGTAAACACGCTCTTGCGTAACGTGTAACGTACAAGATTTTACCTGACCCGACAATATACACGGGGTTACGTACAATATTTTTCATTATCCATTTCACTCATCTTCTAAGAGTAACGTTCTTTTACAAACAAAAGCTAGGTTAGGAAAATACTTGAAAGCATAACAATAACATTCAAGCGCACAGCTGATTTCTAGCGTTGAACGTCGTTGGCTCCATAGAGGTATAATTTTTAAGTTAAGCACTCAATGTTATTTAAATGGGTTTCATTACCTCACCGAGTGAGTTTTTTTTTCAACTTTACATCACTCGAGAAGTAAGGAAGTTGTATACATCACGCTTGTGATAGGGAAGTTTAACATGGCGGGTTAGGTAAAAACATATTATCTATACCAACAATGTTTAAACCTACATTGCACACATCAAAGCCTATTGTATTACAAATCCTATAGTACATTCATAATTGTAATCAAATTGTTCCAGCCTGAGTAAATGAAAAGAAACGCCCCATCACAAATCAATTAAATGACTCAAAACCCTTATTATTTAGAAAACTAACTGACTACTGATATCATAAAAAAGTAAGGAATGACGAAACGTGTATGAACTACAAAAAGAGGAAAAGTAAACCGTTTTAGTAAGTGAAAGTCAGTCTATGTATATTAAAATGATAAGAAATTGTCTTTACAATATTTTAAACAAAGTAAACAAACCTAAATTGTCCCAAATTCTGGAGATGACGTATTTAATTCCAAGTATACTACATATTTTCAAACACCTCTGTGCTTGTAAATATAACGATCAGACACGGAGTAAACCAATATAAATACGCCCACTCATAAAGTTCATACATATTGACCTTATATCCCGAAATAAAATAAAGTTTTGATGGACTTCCGCGAAACAGATTTGATTAGTAATAAATGTAGCTAAACTGATCACAGTCACTGTACACTGTAAACGGTCCAGGGAGAGCGTGAAAGCCGTTGTGGCTCAATTAGACTTGTGATTGGCGACTTAATGGGTCCGGAATTGCAAATCACGGCGAGTGCGACAATTGGAGTGAGGACTTGGTTATAATAATGGTTGACACACGAGATATAACAAAGGGAATGTGACATCAAACACGAGTTACGTTTGTGACCAAATTGCGATCGTAATTCGACTCCAAGTGCATCAATCATTTGACTGTTTTTGGTTTAACATTGCTTGTTACTATTTCGGTTTTAGTGTAGATGTGTTACTCAAATAATTCAGATTTTGTACTAAAAATGTTAGTTCTATTACTAACTTCGCAATTTTTATTTCCCATTTGGCAAAGGCAAAGTTAATCAAAAAACCAACGCAAGTTACCTGCAATTGTATTATAACTAAAAAGACAACTGTACACTCGTTCTGGAATAATGTGATCTACATTTTGGAACAAAACAAAAAGGTGTAAAACTAATTTGTAACTAAAGACGTAAAATTCTACATTCTTCAGGTGTAAAACAAAAAGGATTACAGGCTTTCAAGGCGATTGTTAAAGATATGCTTATTAGTTTTATTTCTTAAGAATGTTGCATTTTAATTTAATTTAATTTATTTGTAATTGACAAAATTTTGCATTTAAAACAGAATTTTGTATATATGATGTACGCTGGATAAATAAAGACTTTATTTATTTATTTATTTTGCATTATAGGCTACTTACAATTGATTTGAGACAGCTACACCACCTTTGCATGTTTTTAGCTGAGTGTTACGTAAATTATATTATTATAAATAACCCCACCTCAGCAAACCTGCAGTGTAAGCGAATTTGAATTGGTCTAATTGGATTTTAACTGAAATATTTCCATATACAAGTCATATTTAGTCCACATTTTAATATCACTCGTTTTACGAGTGCTTAGGTTTGCGTTTACGGGGAAGGTGAAAAGATGTTTTTATCAAATGTAGGCTTTGTTTTTATCAAATGTATAATGTATGTATTATTGGCTGGAATAAAAACAATTGCCAAATTTTATTAAAACATAGCCATAAACATGCAAACTACAACAGTTTACTTTTTTCCATGGCATGTGAATTTTAAATGTACAGTTATTTTGGAATTTTTTCAGTAACCTTATGTACAACAATGCGTCAATATGCACAATTGTGTTTTTTTTTTAAGCTGTACAATGAAATCACAGGCAATTCAGAATGCACACTCGTTCTCTAGCAAATAGCAAAGACCTAGTCCTAAACTTCACGTCATCAGATAAAAAATAAGTGTTAACTATATAAAACATGATTGAAGATTTTTTATTTTTTAAGCATATCAATTTTATTTACAAAATTACATAGAAAAGATTTTAATTTTAAAATACTATCTACTTGGGATGTATAAAAAAATCGAATGAAAGCTCAATAGAGCAATGGGGGAATTGCGGCACCATCTTCAAATTGAATGCTTCGAATTTTACGTCTAGTTCCCCGTAGCCTAAGCGAAACTGCTCGAATGATGGAAAGCTGGCTTTGGATCCTCAACCATCCGATAATTTGGGAGTACAGTATGGTTTTCTCCATTTTACAGCCAGGGCTTCGCTTGTTCTCCTCCGAAACGCTTCATATTCTTTGTGGGGGACTCCTTCCGTGGAACATATTAATGGCGTGAAGCTTCCTCTGATGTCTGCGGCTGCTTTGTCATATTTATTGTGTTTCTGAACGGCATGGTTTCGAGATATTGTTCCCCATTCTTGGTTGGCGTAAGAGGGAGCGTCAGCATTAACAATGCGATGATCAAAAAACGCTACTCTCTCAGCCTCCCAAATACCATTAACTTTAAAATCAGCTTTTAAAGAAGGTACATTGTTTGCGGGGTCAGCTTCTCTCATAAAAGGCTCGATTTCAACCCCTTTCCAGGCCATATTTGCTATCGCAGCACAGTGGTCTCGATGTTGATCATGCCCATGATTGATCAATCCTCCTTTTTTACAATTTAAAGCATGTGTAAGGTTCATAGGTAGATCACAAATAATTTGAAGATTTTTAAGCCAAGTTCTGCATTTTATCCAAAATTTGATAAATTTTTGTCTTTATTAATTCCTTGGATTTAGGTTATGTCAATGTATAATTTAATTTCTCTAAGCGATCCTAAGTAGTTCACACATATTCATCACAATTGACATTCGTCACCTGTCAACTTCCTGACCTTTCACCTTAACCTTCTCAACGAGTTGAGTCAACAAAATTTCCGTAATGGAAGTGGAGCCGGTAGAAAGTAGATTATCTCTGTGGCGGTATCTGAGGTGGTGATGGCAGTGGTGGCGCTCCACTGCCTGTAGTATCGTCAGTCCAGTGCTTGTCGACTCACTAGGTGGATCACAGCGAGATCAGGTAGGCAGATGTATCCGTACGTTGGTGTCGCTTGAGTCTGAATTCAATTGTTGATTTGTATGTAACCATACAAAACAATTTTACTTAATTAATTTTAAACTAAATGACGAATCTTTATTTTAAAATGAGTGTTTTGTGGTACATCAAGGATTTGAGTCGTAAAAAGTAAAGTGTCAAAAATAACGTGGCAGTTTTAGGTTATTCATTTAACATTATAATAGCTAATCAAATTCTGTGTTACTTTTCATGTTAATATAAATCATTAAATATTGAACTGGGTTGGAGTTTTCTCGTCGTTTTAGGTTAGGCTTGCACTAATAGTGGTTTAACATTATTGTTTACTTTGGTGTGGTTCTCAAAAAACTTACAAGTTGTCAAGATAAGACAAAACAGGATTTACTTTACTTCTACCTCCGTCAAACAGTACGACGATTATTCAGTTCAATCAGATGTTTTTCGTTGCGATGAAATTTTCGAAGGTTGTAACTTCATTAAACACATAAAATTAAATCCCACACTACACAAACATAAAAACGGAACGTACACACGTTAGGTATACATTTAGATAGCGATCATGATAATGAGTCCGGGTGCGGTAATATATTCTTTTTTTGTGCTACGGTAATTTTTATGTAAGCGATTTCAACTAAATAACCGTGGACTATTTGACCGATATATTGCCAAACCTGTTTTTGTCTTAACAACAGATTCTAGGGACCAGAAACATGAATTGATATCAAATATAATCCCCGTTGGGCTGTGTGAGGAAAATTTAATGGAAGATATTTTTACTGGACGGAGCCATAGATTTATTTGCTAGATGTCAAAAACAGTACAATAAATTTAATACGTTATGGTCATTGACAACATTTTTAATAGAGCTATTAAGTCCACAGTATCAATACATTTAAAATTCATTTTATACTGGGGTGTGGTAATAGTTTAAACTACTCAAAAACTGTGTTGTTTTAAAATTAATCTAAACTTAAAAATGCAACGAGTTCTGTAAAACCAATCACTAAATCAATTCAACACATTTTTTGTATTTGAATTACAACATCTAGTTTAATTGCTGTGCAAACAACGTGCATTGATAAGCTTCTCAATGTAGTCTGTTGATCGCTACACCACAACTACGTGCTACGTTGTTTGTTGTTGCTAGTCGCTGATTTCAGTAGCCTACTGTGTTTGGTCAAGAGAAGATGAGGTAATTGGTGTCATTTCGCTGATTCACCAAAACACAGAATGTTTCGAGTACCTAGTAAGTGAATTAATCCGGTGTCATGAGTGACATCAATTTGTAGGGTAATCGCTAAAACAAATCGATTTTCGCATTTAAAATACAACGTTTTGTGACCACATCCATAACCCAATATCCCCTAGAACATACCCTAGAATGGAGGCAAATTTTTCACAAATACTTAAGACAGAATTAACATTTATTATTATTCCATGCGAAAATTAATTAATTTCGTGTTATCTAAGAAGTATCCGGGTACAATGTACCGTATCTATTCATTATTATTTTGAATACAATGGTGACAACAAGTATAGGAATAATTTAAAATAATGATTGTGGAAAAATTAAAACAAAAAAACTTGAGTGGACAAGAAATAAATTATTTATTTATTTAATCAATTATTTCGAATATGAATTATTCTAAAGTACCACATTCAGCACATAGAAAAATAACCGGATGAGTATTTAAATACAAATACTTTACACCTAGACACTGTCTTTGTAACACTCAGTTATTAGTAGGAAGTATACGATTGTTGATATAGAAAAATATGTGTGTATTGGCAATACGATTTAAACAAAATTTATCTTATTTAAAATATTACAGAAATATGGGGAACCCATGTAATATTTACACATAGATTAAACTGATGCTATTTATTTTAACGAAGTGTTAGTTAGTTTTTTATTGAACGTTTAAAATAATAAACACCTAATTATAAAACGAAATTTAATAGGTCTCTGATTAATTTTTTTGATTGTGATTTGTGTCATTGTAAAGTTAAAACTATTCGATCATCTAAATAAAAACTTGCTCATCAGCTTCTTGCCTCCCTCAAGGAAATTAGTTCTAGAACCAGTTTGATTTAGTGTCTGTACTTTTGTTGTTTTTGTTGGATTTAGCAATTTATCTAAAGAACAATATCCACTAAACTATGATTATCGGACACCTAAATATACGTATACCACCTGCAAATCTTGGTTTGTAATTATTGTGCATGATTAAGGAAGGTGCGCACACAAGATGTCGTGTGATAGAAGTTTGTCGGTGACGCAAGCAGTCTGTTCACTAAACACTGGTTACTGGTCACTCACTGATCATGTCGGAAGAGGCAACAACCAGTGAGTTATTTAAACCCGATAATAACAGAACAGGTGAAGTTGACCTTGGAAACTGCGGTGCGGCGTCTAGCAGGTCTGCTGCAGCAAATTATACGTCACAGCACAAACCAGGGTCTGGTCCACACATGTGACAGAACGGGCACGAGACTGATAGATAAATTGGGCTGAAATTGCTAAACTCTTTGACATGATTATAAAATTAACGAGTATTTTTACACATATCTTATCTGTAGGCCTATTATTCCTACCACACAAGTTTGGTCAAATTTGTTGAAAAATGTATGGGTTAAGATAGCTTTAAAAGCACATTTTACAGCAATACAGCAATACAGAAGCAAGTAAGAATATACGATGAAGACTATGTTCTAGAACTATTTCCATTAGGGTATTCACACTATAATGTACAAAGAATCGCTCCCTTGTGTAAAGAACGCAGTAAGCTTGTTAATAACTACTGTATACCGAGCAAAGAAACAGAGCAAACCAGCTAGATATACATGACGTCACGGACTCGTCTTCAAAGAGTAGGTCTGAAACGTTGCTGATATACTTGACACCGAAAATAAAACTGTTTGTGAGAGGTGTATAACCACAGCGGGTTTGTATGATCTGTTTGTGGTTCGTTTGTGTATTTGTGAAGAAATAATTCATGATACTGCGATTCTCTTTGACAATAGCGTTTAAAGAATTCATAACAGAAATAGCATGTTGTGCTGAAGAGGTGGCTATGGCTGAAGCCTCCAATACGAGCTAGTGTTTATCCGAATGTTGATATTATTAAGGAAACAATGCCAGCACGAAATGTAAATTGAGTATTTTATTTTTAAAATGTCAGGCAATGAGAATGAGGTATATGGTGTATTTTATATCGTAACTAGTTACAGTCACAGTACGCCTTTTAAAATTATTTTTCTCATTTTTATAGGCATAGTTTTCTTGTATGACTGTTTATTATTTCATGTCTTCTCTTTTCACGTGCCAATATAAATAATATAGTCGCATTAATTACCATTAATCGTAACATTATTAATTCTTCTATGTCGTACATATATTTCTTTAGAACTTCTTCGTCCAAAGTAACATGAAAAACATTTTTATATTCATTATACTTATTTCATATAATGTATACACAGACGTCAAATTTTCGAAGGTTTTAGGGGGATTTACTCAGCTGTGGTTGTGAGTTCTGATTCGTGATTTCCTACCATACTGCATAACCGGTTCTTCCACGTTGCTTTACCACTGTACCACTGTACCTAGCAGCAACCCAACCACTGTGACTGTGGTCGTGGTCGTGGTGTTATGGTTATGGGAGTGAACGCCCGGATATCAAACAACCGGTTTAGTTTCGCAGCTATTATTCTGCAATACATTTGACAGAACCGGTCTATCACGTGACAGACGCCCTCCGACCGAGTCACCGTTAGTTTGTTAAGAAGGTCGTGAGTGATAAAGATGCAGCTGGGGTCGCTGCTGAAACTATTGATTGGAGGTGGTCTAATTTCTTATGGCACGGTATCCTCTAATGTAGAACGGCTAGAAGAGAAATATATACCTACTGGCCTACACATTGGCGAGACTGTACCCTGTATCTTAAGAATTGAAGATAATCTACTCTTAGGAAGCAGGTGCAGTCAATTAATACCATGTGATTAGCATTGCCGTTGAGAATGGCATTAACTTAACAAATGCGGGTCTTGCACACAATCTTGAGGTATATTGAGCACTTCAGATTATCTGATGACTTGTAGGTTGGACTGGTTTGCAAAGATTTTGTGGCGGTTTGTTGGGCTGGTTCAGTTCAGGTATTTGTCTACAATTTATTAAGTCTTATTCCGTAATTAACAACATCAAACTCATTTGGTTTGAGATCACGATGAATAGACGTTGGGAATAGCAGTCTAATTCGTAAGTTACTTCCATTCCCCAATGCAGTATCTTTAGAAGAAATGCCATATATGTATAACATCAACTGCAATCGACCCACATCAAGGACGTGGAAGTCACCTGCTTGTTCGGCTGTAGCGATGCAAGGACGTAGATATAAACTCTCTAGTACAATACATGGTAGATTGAACATTGACCTAGGCTATGTCGGCGGCCGCTGTCAGCGCCAGCGGTTGTTGAATAACGCAGCTTGTTCACACTTCAGGCGCGATTTACACCGTTACAGCAACGTTATATAACAATCCTCAGTTTTGGGACATTTGTTCAGTCACTTCAATATGAATTAATTGATACGGAATTATTCTCAAAATCTTAGAGTCGCCGACTCGAAACAAAAGACTTTGTCGAAATAACCCTAGACAGGTTGACTTAAATATGGTTAGCTGTTATTGCGTGATCCGATTACAACGTTTGCAGGTTCGGTCTCTTAGCTTCTGGTTCTGAGTTACCTCTCAGGAAGAAAATTATAAATTGCCAGTAGTGTCAATACACATCTAAGCAATATGTTTTAAAATGCATTACCATTCAAATTCCTGCTACCAAAATGCAAAGAACAATTAAATAAACTTCATGATTCCCATGTTTTATCGGGTCACCAAAAGTGTACGGTGGTCCCTCGCCGAGCATCTTGTGCTTTATAAAATTTATATTCGCACACTTGGCTTGTTCGGACCGGAATTTTACCGCTCTGGGTTTGTACCCTCTGGAATTCTATCACCTGCCAACATGAATCTATGTATGTACAGTTCCACCCCGTACATTGCCCAAATAAACGTTAGTTCTAGATGCAAAGGTGCCTTTCCCAGTATTGCACGTGAATACTTTTTCCTTCCGGTACTATGAATATTGTTACTTACCCCACCAAACTAAACAAGTAAATAAAGTGAAGTCAATTTAAATATTTGTAATTTTGTTTGTATTTTGCAACCATTTTGTACTTGTACTAATCCCAAATGTAAACTGCTTGAATGTTTAAGTCAAATGATAGCATTAGTTGTACGCCTATTTACATTTTAGGGATTGTGCTTTGATGTTTGTTTCAGTCATTGTAAATGTATCACAAATGGTTTATAACTAGATTAACGAAGTTTTCGTTATAAAGTAGTTCGGTATTTTTTTATAATGCATCTAAATTATTATATTTGTTCAAATAAGCGCTGTATTCCTGCTACACATGTAATAAGTGTAACCACCGTAAGTGATGCAGTGAAAGGTTCCAATTGACTTGAGGCGAGGAAAGTAAGTGCTTATTCATTATGCCAATTATTGCTCGGTACAGTTCAGTTCAGTTTATGATACGGCCATTGCATATCATTACGAGAGTCGAGAGTTATTCGTCCTGTAGCATTACTGGACTTGGATCATGGTTGCAAGTTACGAATCTCCATATCGCTTCATAAACTAATACATCTTCAAAATCCTTTATTTTCAAGGTTTCTACGATCACATTTATTTTGCTTTCCTCTTTCCCGAATTATCTGAGAAATTGAAGGACATCCTAGTTAATTTAAGTCCGAACATTAAGGTTTATAAAAACTTTTAATCGCAAAATGCGTGCAACTTTACCATTCATTCTTGTTTTAAAGATAAACAACGATGTAGCCAAACTTGTTGGCGATGCGTTCATGTTGTGAAATAGTTATTTGTGCAACTAGTGAGAAAAGTGAGCAATTGACTCACTCGAGAGAAATCCTTACTCACGAGCCGTAGGCGAGTAAGGAATGGTTTCTCGAGTGAGACAATTGTACTTTGAACTCGAGTTGCACATTATACTTTTCCTACAATTACCATAAAACAAATAAATTGGTGAAGAAACATAACCTATTTTTACACAGAAGTGAACTTTTAATATAACATTTATTGTGAAGTGACAAATACAACAGTACAACAGCTGACCAGCTGATTTACAGCCAGTGCTGCCAACGTATTTCGCGCGCATACGACGTTGCCTGCTACGCGCTCACTTGCCTTTACGTTGAAAATCTGGAGTGAGACAAAGTAATTAGAGTGAGACAATGTTAACATTGTCTCACTGATGAGCGAATTGGCCACTTTGCTTTCTCAAATCAGTGAGAGAACATGTACATTGTTAGGTAACTGTAGGAAAAGATTCATTTCTGATCACTAATTAGTAAAACACAACTTTCAAGAGGATTCAGTATATCTGGTATCTTATTCAGCTTCAGGTGGTTCTGGAACATGAAAAGATTAGTACAGAAAAAGTTATGGACCTTGTGTTTAACATAACTCTCCCACAATTTGAGAGTGGTTATACAGTATTACGTGACGCGACCCAATGTATGGATCTCATTTGAACGTCACCGAGTCAATGGCTCCTTGGGGTCTAGTTTCTGGGGCTTCTCTGTTTGTTACCCAAATAATCAGCCCCAACCACAAGTTATCTCCAACTAATCAACTCTCACAGACTAATTAACTGTCCAACCACCCTAATTTACTCATACCATTGACTCACCGACGTATTTGACAATACACACACGCCGTTATCTTCACTATTAGGTTTCCAAACATTGTTATTAGTAATAGCGATTTAAAAGGTTATTATTTTTGCCAACTTTAATTTTACTCATATTCATACGTCCCTCCGCGTTACTTTTGTTGTGAACTTATGCACGTGCATGTTGTAAAGTTAATACTCGTATTGCAGTGGATGAATACGTTAAGTAACAAACCTATCCCTTCCAAATCCTTGATGAACCGAAACCATCATGGATTGGCAATCTACTCTCTTGTATAGAGAACACATTTCAGTGACAAGTGCCAATTAAGTGGCATTTACCAACTAATTTACAACAACATTTACCAATTAATTATACACTTTGTTTTTGGTCGTAAAATCAGAGCATGTTAATTAATCTACTTTGCTTACTTACATCCCACACGTACATGTTATTTATTTTTAGAATAATTACATATGCCACAACATAATTGATAGTTCTTTAACTAATATAAACGGTCATCGGGTTTCATGTGAGACACGTTAAATCAGTACTATGGATTTTACAGACTTTTTTTATCGGCCAAAAAGAATATGAGGGGTGGGTAGCACAGATTTGTTTCTTGTGCCACGGCAGGCTATTGCCTATACACACCCGTGTTTCTTGTGCCACAGCAGGCTTTTGCCTATACACGCCCGTGTTTCTTTTGCCACGGCAGGCTATTGCCGATACACGCCCGTATTTCTTGTGCCACGGCAGGCTATTGCCTATACACGCCCGTGTTTCTTGTGTCACAGTGTTGCCTATACACGCCCGTGTTGCGTGTGCCACAGTGTTGCCTATACACGCCCGTGTTGCGTGTGCCACGGCAGGCTATTGCCGATACACGCCCGTATTTCTTGTGCCACGGCAGGCTATTGCCTATATACGCCCGTGCGTTTTGCCTGTGCCACTGTAATGCCGACACTGGTCTCTCTAGGTCTCAAGGACCATATCCATGTGTGTTGCCAGTTTACGGATTGCTCCACATTCTTGGAGGATCAGGATTCTTAACTGCAGTTTCTCCTTATTACGATTAACCAGAACAGTCCATAGTTGCGTGTATCAATAAAAAATAAATATGTTACACTAGATGTTACCCACGGGCTTCACCCCGATTGACTTCATAAGTATTAATGAAATTATTGATTGGTTAAGTTAAGCTGAAATAAAAAAAAAAAAAAACAGAATACAGTAATGAAACAGTATATTTCGTACCTAGGGCCAAAAATGAGGTATTGCCGACTCGAGACAGTTTTTAAGTTCGAGACGAAGTCGAGATATTATACTCTATTACCACTATTCACCACAATATTAATGCACACTGATGTCAACACAACTAAAACTTTGAGGTTATGTGAAGAAATAATTTAAAGAATCAGCAAAAATAATAATAAATAGTTGCTAGGCAGCGGTGACAATAAAACAATTCTATTGCAATGCTATGGATTCTGATTGTGTATTTAAAGTAAGCGGGCAGCTGATTTTGCGGCCCTAGGGATGTAAAAACCTTCTCGGTTCCCAAATGACGATGACAGCTGGCATGGCCAGCAAAACGTAACTTTCAGCCACCAATTAAGTAAAACAGCTAAAAAAAATCATAGTGTGGCGAAAACAAATAATCACACCTGAGTTTAATTAGGTAATTAAAATTAAAAGAATAACAAACAAATAAGTACGGCTGTGGTATTTTTAACATTAGGTAAATGGAAAGTTCACTTTAAAAATTAATTACGACCTTAAAGGGCAATTTATGAAAAAATGGATAGTTTTGCGCAAGGTTTCTCGTCATGACGAACATTTTAAGTATATGTTTTAGGAGGGTGTGGCTTGTAGTTTTCTCAAAAGTTCATGGGTACTTTGGGATTTATATATGGATATCGTTAAATACATATAACAAATTATATTTCAATTTGTCACAATGGATTGATCAATGACCCCTCGACTCAAACATTTCGATAAACAAATCATATTTTGGCTTGTTTATAAACTAAGTTTATACATGTATAGATAGCGTTTTTGGCCTCTGGGGATATCAAAATGGAAACAAAATTCAGATCCGGCTCTTGGTCTTTTCTTGCTGTATATGGTAATTTTCCCCCACTAACCGAAATTCCCTAAAAGAACAGTAGCCAAGCACATAACACTTGAAAATGTTATTCTTTTAACAAAACAGGTTAAAACTAAATTAAAACATACCTCGTCTTTCAGTTCAAATAAATAGTGTCTTTTTCAATCCACTACATGTTTCGCCATGTTGGCATTTTCAAGTGGTACACAGAAACATTGAGACTTGAAACATTATAATATCCGAATTGGACTCGTCAAATTGTAGAAATTTACATTTAAACACAAAACTGTACATACATTTGACACGTACGAACGAAACATTATCATGTAGGCCTACAACATTTATTGCAACCCGATCACGGCACTGACTGAGACAGAACAGAATCTAGAATATCTCTATCCGAATAAAAAATAACTAAAAACTAACATTTCGAACAGATTGTATAGTTACATTTTTAAATAGATTTTATACGTTAAAGAAATAGCTGAAAGTTAATCCCAATGAGTATAGCATTGGAACTTTAAAGGGCATCTCGGGCGCAACCCTTTGGCAAAACCAATTTGAAAACACTTAACTCATACTTAACTCAACTACACAGGTATATAGCGATTCAGCCTTCTAGCGAGTCTGGAAGTTGGAGAATGAATAACAAAAAGAGTTATAAAGAAGAGGTGGTGTTTGTGTGTATGTATGAGATAAACTATAAGCTACTGAACCGATTGGACTCAAATTGGACAAAAATCAAGCTACCGCTCCGAGGCATATTAATGATAACATATTTATATTCATATAATAGGTTGCATATATTATATGAATGAGTCAGTGAGTGAGGCCATTGTTTTTTTGTGTTTACCTTTAGATTAAACAAAAATACTACATATAATAAATGAAATGTATTTTCAATGTCTTCATCGGTGCTTATAAACGTTTACAGCCAATAAAGCTCAGGTGACAGTCAACGCATGAAAAAGTTAGACAGTGCTTCTGACAGAGCCAACATGTATTACAGTAGTAAAGAACTCGGTTAATTCCTGATTAATTTATGCAGTACCTGGGGACCGAGCTTTGCTCGGGAAAATCATTAGTTTGCTCTGAAAGCAGTCTTAGTATTGCAGAGATACATAAATCCATTCCCAAACACTGCTCGCCTTTACTACTTCCTTCAGCACTCCCTACGTCGTGGACCTGTTTCCCTCCCTTCCCATTGCATGTTAGATTGAAGACACATTAATGTAATTGCCACAGACAGTTCCCACGCTCAGCACTGCTAGCCTTACTACTTCCTTCACCACTTCCTACGTCGCGGACCTGTTTTCCTCCCTTCCCATTGCATTTAAAAATTGCAGATACCTTAACCTAATCGTCATAAACAGTTCCCACACTCCAGACAGCTCGGCTTGACTACTTCCTTCACCACTTCCTATGTCGCGAGCCTGTTTTTCTCCCTTCCCATAGCATTTTAGGATGGGAAGGAAATACCTTAATCTAATCGTCAAAAACAGTTCCCACACTCCGGACTACTCGCCTTGACTACTTCCTTCACCACTTCCAGTGTTGGGAAGTAGCGCGCTACAAGTAGCAACGCTACAGTAGCGCGCTACTTTTTTTGTAGCGTTAGCTGTAGCTACGCTACTTTTCAAATTTTGTAGCTAGGGCAGTAGCGAGCTACTTTTTTTAAGTAGTTGTAGCGGAATATTAACTACTTTCCTCGCTACTTATATATTTCTTGAACTAGTGATTTTTATCACAACCTTACTCTTAACAACGTCTTTTGAACTAAAGTTTCAAAATAAAATAGGCTTAACTACTTGTGTGAAGCCAAAATCTAGACGCGGCTGTTTTATAATTTTTCTTTGCAGTTTTGCATAGACACAGAGGCCAAAGAGTATTGATTATGTTGATGTTAAAGACATTTTTCACTTTCATTCCTTTAATTCACTACTCTATGGCCACTCTATCAGACCTAACCGCTCGACGCAGACAACGTTTCAAAACTATTAGAACAGAACCACGAACAGAACAACATAACTCTAGTTACAGGCTATTGAACGTTTGTGAGTTTGACAGCTGTTGGAGTTGACACTACAATTAATTATAAATTATTTTTTAATTTGTATCAATCAATCGTTTTAACTTGGTTTTTCAATGGAAACCAAGTTAAAAGTTTCAGGATCTTCAAATGATGAAAAGGCTGGTCCATCAAACCGCTACTGATTGTGATTCATCACAAGCCCTTCCTTGGTCGGCATATGAAGATTTTTAAAATTTTTATAAAGTAAACGAAAAGGGGAATTGTCTAATGAAATGTAAGATGTGTTTGAACTGCATGTACGACTTTAAGTCTTTGTGATAGGCCTAACTAAGACTTTGATGGAATGAAAGTGGAACTAAGTTAAGAGATGTTTATTATGGATTCGTCTAAAAGTCTATAGGCTATTTAGGATGTCATCTTAAGGCTCTTTGCTTGGTTAGTTAAGTTTTAACAATATAGGCTAGATAGGTTTGAGTACAAATTATTTTTGTAGGCCTATTTATTTTAGCCTATTCATTATTATAATAGTGCCATATATTTATTTTTTGTTATGTCAGTTGCTTTTTTTATTTAAGTTTTTCAACCCTTTTTTAATTGGCAACCATCCAACCCTTTCTAATGATTTGAGAATACTAAGTCCGAGATGTTAACCGTTAGGCTAGCGACACATCCAGTTTATTTTTAATTGGAAATGTTAAGAAATCTCCATATTTAACCTTATTTAAACCCGGTATAGACCCAGTAAATGGTGGAGTAGACTGCCATATGAGATTTGAGTATGTTTATGTGTTCAATGTTCATTATGAAGCCATTTTTAAGCTAGGATGTAAGACGTTGTGTTGATTCAATAAAAACCTAATTTAAGTTTAGTTACAGGGATTCAGTTAAAGCACCTAAAAAGTCAATTTGATTTTACTACATCAAGTAGAGTTTCAGCAATAATGTACCAAATAAAACACATCCTACGGTAAAAAATATATATTTGAAAAAGTAGCTAAAATTGTAGCTATAGCTACATTTCATTGTAGCTGTAGTTGTAGCTAGCTACTTATTTGGATATGTAGCTGTAGCTGTAGCTAAGCTACTTTTTTGAAAATGTAGCAGTAGCTGTAGCTAGCTACATTTTAAAAGTAGCTTCCCCAACACTGACCACTTCCTACATCGCGGACCTGTTTTCCTCCCTTCCCATAGCATTTTAGTATTGCCAATATCCTTAACTAATCGTCATAAACAGTTCCCACACTCCAGACAGCTCGCCTTGACTACTTCCTTCACCACTTCCCACGTCGCGGACCTGTTTTCATCCCTTCCCATAGCATTTTAGTATTGCCAATATCCTTATCTAATCGTCATAATCAGTTCCCACACTCCAGACAGCTCGCCTTGACTACTTCCTTCACCACTTCCTACGTCGCGGACCTGTTTTCCTCCCTTTCCATAGCATTTTAGGATTGCAAATACCATAATCTAATCGTCATTAACAGTTCCCACACTCCAGACAGCTTGCCTTGACTACTTCCTTCACCACTTCCTACGTCGCGGACCTGTTTTCCTCCCTTCCCATAACATTTTAGTATTGCCAATATCCTTATCTAATCGTCATAAACAGTTCCCACACTCCAGACAGCTCGCCTTGACTACTTCCTTCACCACTTCCTACGTCGCGGACCTGTTTTCCTCCCTTCCCATAGCATTTTTTGATTGCAAATACCTTAATCTAACTGTCATAAACAGATCCCACACTTCGTACTGCTTGCCTTTACTAGGCCTACAATGTATCGAGCAATCTTCAGTATAATCTTTGCTCAATAGTAGCAAGTGATACTTTCCCTTTTGTACTGTATTTGTAATTTGCTAGTATACTGTGGGTAGTTGGCTTATTATGAACACCTGCTACAACTTCAAGTCTTTTGTTTACTTTTTCCTTGTTATTTAATTCAACCAACATGGTTACTTAGCAACCCATAAGACTAATGTTAAAATACCCCCGCCGCAGCAAACCTGCAGACTTAGCGAATTTCCATCTGCCTGATTGGATTTTAACTAAAATGTCTCCTTAAAAATATCACCCCTATTTAAACAGAATTAGTTTAATGAGTACTTGGGTTTGCTGCAACAGGGAGGGTAAAAAAGTTTTTTTAATGTAAAATATTAACAGGTACTGTGGTTTAGTAAGAAATTAATGTATTTTCCAAATTTGATCAAAATATGTTCATAAACAAGCAAACTACAACAGTTGACTTATTCTCCATAAGAATAACATGGGAATTTTAAAATTACAATTTTTTTGAATTTTCTCTGTAACAATTAGGCACATAATAACGCTTCAATATACTAAGTTATTTGATTTTTAAGCTCTACAAAATGGTTTAAAAAGAAATTGTGAAATTTTGTGTTTTTAGGGTCAAAAATGGGAAAAACCTATTTTTACCCCATAAAACCCCGTTCCCATAGTCCGATCATGCTGGTTCGCGAACTCATTCAAGTTTATCCCGCCTTACACCTTCAAACCAAATTTCATCAAAATCGGACAAAAATTACTCAAGTTATCGTGCGGATGGACACATATATATATATATATCTATATATATATATATATATCTATATATATATATATATCTATATATATATATATATTTACCCAGAACACGATAGGCGCTCGTTTTAGCATCCAGCGCACAATGCGAGCTCTCTAAGGAGCTCCTACGAGAGAGCTCCTAATGGGAATTCTAGAGCACAATGCGAGCTCCCTCTTCTCCTCCCCACTTCACCTCTCTCTGGACCTCTCCCATTAGGAGCTCGCGGTCATTTAAGCTTTGAAAAACAGGTTTGTAGGATTGGGAATTTCCCCAAACTTCATATATCCCTTTTACCCAGAACATGCTAGGCGCCCTTATTAGCATCAAGCACCCAATGCGAACTCTCTAAGGAGCTCCTACGAGAGAGCTCCTAATGGGAATTCTAGAGCACATTGCGTGCTCCTTCAATACTTGGTTTACTAGGATTCGGAATATCTCCAACCGTCTTCAATTCCGCTCTCTCTCTCTCGCTCGCACATTCCTTCTCTCTTTGTCTCGCATCCCCACCGACCACGTGATCCACACTGCTACACTGCTACGCTACACTACAACTGCTTGGACAAAGAATCTAGGATAACATTAGCATATGTGTTGCGCGATAATGTGGTATGGGAACATATTATATAATGTGAACGAGTACTCGAAATAATATAGGCAAAATTAATATGTTTCATAAACATATTAAGTGCTCGTGTTATTTTAAGTAAGTTAATTGATTTGAGTTTGGTTGTTATGCAAACTCCAATATTGAAAATAACAGCTTCAAAATTCTAAAAATTAGTCAAACATTGTCATACAGCAATAAATCATATAATGAACAAAACGGCTCTTGTTAGCTTCTGCTAGTCATCATAGGCTATCATTAACTCATTGAAAACAATGGTGTCATTAAAATTGGACATTTTTGTGCCGTTTTCAAGGTATCTTTTAGTGTGATATAAAGGAGTAAACTCAAAAGTTTTAAAAATCAATTAGTCATGCAACATGTTTAATGACACTGCCTTCCCGAACACAGTACTGTACTGTCATACAAATTTAAATGTGCTGTGCCGTTTCAAGGATATCAGTGGGTGTGACATAAAGCAGTAGACTCAAAAGTTGTAAAAATCAGTTAGTCGTTCGACATGTTGAAAAACACTACCTTAACGCTCTGAAAACAACTGTAATCAAAATGGAAAAGTGTTGTGTCGTTGTCAGGATACCTGTAAGTGTGATATAAAAGAGTGGACTCATAAGTTTAAAAACCATTTACTCATGCGACATAGCGACAAAATGTGGCAAGATAATAACACTGTCTTAACTCCCCGAACACAATAATTTAATCAAAATTGACATGTTTTGTGTCATTTTCAAGATATCACTATGTGTGGCATAAAGCAGTACCGTACACGCAAAATTTGTACGTAAAACTGAGTTAGTCATGCGACATGTTGAATAACACTGCTTTTACGCCCTGAAAACAGTTCTGTCATCCAAATTCATAAAGTATGTGCCGTTTTCAAGATATCCTAAAGCGTGATGTAAAGCAGTAGACTCCAAAGTTGTAAAATTAAGTTAGTCATGTGATATTTTGTATAACACTGTCTTAACGCCCTGAAAACTGTTCTGCTATCCAAATTTTAAAAGCTTGTACCTTTTCCAAGATATCTATAAGCGTAATATAAAGGAGTAGACTCAAAAGTAAAAATGAGTAAGTCATGTGACATGTTGAATAACACTGCCTTAACTCTCTGAAAATAGTTCTGCCATCCAAATTCAAAAAGGGTGTGCATTTTACAAGATACCGTCAAGCGTGATATAAAGGAGTAGACTTAAAAGTTGTAAAAATAAGTAAGTCATGCGACATGTTGAGTAACACTGCATTAACTCCCTGAAAACGATACTGTCATCATAATTGAAGATATTTGTGCCGTTTGCAAGATATCTGTTAGTTCAATATAAAGGAGTACATTCAAAAGTTTTAAAAACAATTTAGTCATGCAACATGTTGAATGTCAGTGCCTTAACTCCCCAAACACAATACTTTCATCAAAATTGAAAAATTTTGTGTCGTTTTCAAGATATCTGTAGGTGAGATATAAAGCCGCAGGTTTAAAATTTGCAAAAATATGTTAGTCATGCTACATGTTGAATAACACTGCTTTAACCCCCTGAAAATATAACCGTTATCGAAATTCAAAAGAGTTTTACCGTTTTCAATATTCCTGTAGGTTTTAGATAAAGGAGTAGACTAAAAAGTTGTATTTGTAAGTTAGTCATGTGACATGTATAATAGTACTGCCTTAACTTCTTGAAAAACTTTCTGCTATTAAAATTCAAAAGAATAGTTATCCTGATTTCAAGTTAATCGTAGGTGTGAGATAATGGATTAAACTTAAAACGCTATATTGTATAAATTATACTATGGTGTTATAAAGTAGTCATGTGACATTTTACATAACACTGCCTTTAACTTCCTGTTCTGTTAATGTAAATAAGCAGCTGTTTATTGGTTCATTCATTTTGTTTATTGCGATTATGTTACTGTAGATTATACCGTCAATGGGTCAAAGTATTAACAAGAATGCAACATTAAGCTATATCCTTACCTAAAAAATCAATCGATGCGTTTGCTACAATTACTTGAAATATACAACTGTTTACATTAGCTGGCCAAATGCTACTTTAGACCCTCCCCGCAGGCATGTTTAACAAAACCGTTGTTTTTTCTGCAGAGTTACGAAGATAAAATTAGAGTTTTTTCTGTCTATTGCTTAGAATCATAAATATTTCGGTTATTTGTTTCGTTTTGAGCCGATCCAGGTTTTAAGGCAAATCTAAATAATAAGCTAGATAAATAAATTGTTTGCAAGTTATGTGTCTGTAATAACTTTAAAGGAATGAAACTATAAAGTAATAGCATTGCCTATTGGATACTGAATTTGTATCAATAGTCAAAAGTACTTTTATTGGTATCCAATCCATAATATCAGTTTCGAGTACCCGAGAAACAGGCTAGGCTATACTTGAGTTTTCTTTCGGGAAAAGGTTTGTGCGTACTACATCAGTTCTGTATTGGACTGAGAAAATTATATGTGGCTCTAACAACCTACAGTCGTGCGCCCACTCATAAGAGTGTTTCGTTGGTTATATTTTTTCACTCCTTCGCTTGAAGTAAAAATTATGATTGGGGAGGGTTTCACAAATGGAGCTTAAAGTGTTGTTGGTATTTCTCTCGGCTGTGGCTCGAGAATAGTTTCTGGAGTGCAACAAAGACCCTTTGCGAGTAAATTACACATTCAACTTTTCTTGGTTTGTCATAAAACAAACCACAGAACACACTTAGTATTTATCTGATAAGATTCCTACTTACACACTCGGAAAGGAAAAAGACTTATCCAAGAAAATTGATTCATCACGTTGTAATATAACCAAACAAAACTTTAAAATCTGACATCCTTTTAAATAATTAAAATAATACTATACAATTCTTTAAACGCGATGCACAATTGGGAATATAATTAATGTACTGTGTGTAGAATTGTATAATTTTTTACGTAATTTATTTAGTGAACCATCATCATTGGTTTATTTATGGGTTGCCATGTTTGTCAAAACAATTCCAACAATAAGAAATTCCTTATGTGAAAGGCTGCTTACATAACGGATTACTGGTTGAATGTTTCCAATCATTATGATAAATTGCTTTTGAGCAAAGACTGCTCTATAAAGTACCTATATTGCTCCGTGTGAATCTCTGTCTCTTAGCTGTCTTTATTGTACAGTATCCAGTTCCATACTCTAGGATGAAAAATGTCTACAATTCAACAGTAACATGTGTTTACAAATGGCATAATCAAAAACAACAGATAATATTTACAGAGGAATAATCTCTGTAAATAATTTCAAAGAAGACTTTTGATTACAAAATTAGAGTAAGAAAATTTGATTATAAGATACTAGCCGCCCTGTGCTTTGCAACGGTGATAAGAAGCGGAAGAGATTAATATTGATCATTAAATATGCTGCACGAAATAATTACACACCCACTAGAGGTTTTAGGGACAATACTCAAAAGTTTCCACTTAAAACAAACTAAGGCATTACTTTTTACATAAAGTTAGTTTATTTTCTTGAAATGTCATGTTTGTGTTATATTACATAAAAAATTTATTCCACAAAAATAAATTTACAACAATTAAACCTATATCTTTTTAGGTTTATTGCCTACTGTAAAAATTTTCATTTCAAAAAGCTATCCATAGTGCAGCTTCACGTCAAAGCTAAAATTGACTTTTGGTTTAGTCAGACTAAAAATGTTTTAAAAGGGCAACCTTATTGCCATACGACAATGCATTCTTTGCAATACCTAGGTTTATTCCGAAACAGCTCTTTCTGGTTCAAAACAGGATGGATGCAATTAAAAACAAATAATCGTCTTGGATAAAATTAATAACTTTGGCCTGTCTCCATATGTTGGTATGTTATAAGACTTAACGGTTATATGCAACAATAACGTTCAGCCATGAAGGTCGATGGTCGTAATGATAGACAGAAGTTTTCTCATAATTTTACCCGGGCGTTGTTAAAGCTAATTCCCTGATTTATTGCGCTCCCCGGCACTGACCCTGAGGGGTGTCAATCACTCGAGTGGTAAAGAGAGACAGACGGTGTTGAATGAGGGAGAAAGAGAAAGTAGTGTCGGCGAGTAGGATCGACATGTATATGACATACCACACAGGGTAAAACACGCCAGGTGTCCATTATTGATTTCAGACAAACCGTTGATCCCACAGTGATTAAACGAACATCTTCCCACTAAACAAACCCCAAGGTATAACTTAAAAATTATTTTTAAAATACAGAATGTATGAAAACCAGAGTTTAACTAGTTCAAATGTCACAATTACTGTCAAATAGGTTGAATTAGGATTTGGATATTTCCATTAGTTTGAAAATAGCGGATTTTGATGTGTAACATTAGGTACTATTTGAATACGGGATTACACACGATAGTAAGAATTATATTTAATATTGAATGAAGGAACCCATCCAGTTAGTAAAGTCATCAATGTAGACAGTCCTACCTGGTAAAAATTTATAAAAATCAAGCTGAAATTCTCTGCTTACGAATTGTCTTTGAAACTACAAAGTTTACTATTTTAGGATCTACACTAGTTTTTATTATCTTCTATAAAAATCCTTGCGGAATTGAAGCATTTAGAAGCTTTGTCAATTAGACTCGCATGCTTAGGATGTTCTCGCATTCGTTACCTTTGCTTTGTCTATTATATATGGCACAGAGGTAGGAAGCAGGTATCTTATTAGTCTTAGAAATATGGATTCAGACGGTGACACGCTAAATTTAGGAACTAAAAATGGCTGATCTTGACTTAGCCCCTATTTATACTTGCAATCTATGAAACGTTTTATATAGTCATTGAGCTTTAATTAAATTACCATGAATACGTATGATTGTATTTAAGATGTTCTTCTTTCCTCCCGTGGACCTTCACCCATTAGAGGTGGAGAGTCGATGTACACATGTAAACACAATTTTGTCGGCACTAATTATATTTTCAAGTTTCAACCTTCTAGTACTATGTACTATGTAAAACCCTGTTTTAACCAATTTTAATAGTTCACTGATTCCTTTTAGGTGAATTAGCTGCTAAACGCGTAGTCGAATATTAAATCCGACAAAAATGCTTAAAGACAGGTAGCATTTACGTACCAAATAGCTTGCTAAATATGTTATTAAATTATCATCATACTTCAAATTTTGGAGATCACCAAGGTCAAAATCGCACTGTATATAAAGTGTTAGAGTACTTTTACAGACTAAATTTAGTTTCTGAAATGCGGAAACGTGTAAAAGATTGTCAGATTTGTATAAAGACAAAACCTCCTCAGCAACGATTTAATGGTATATTAGTGTCAGGTTTAAGCAAACAACCAGAAGTAAATTGGTCAGAAGTAAATTGGGTAATCGACATATATTAATTGTTGAGGATGCTTTCACTAGGTATGTTTGGTTGATTCCAGTAAGGGATACAGCGCAAACCATTGCGAATAAGCTATATAAACTGTAATGTTTAATAATTTCAGTTCTTGCAAGAAACTTGTGTCAGATCACGGTTCTTGTTTTCGAAGTCTATTGTTCAAAAAACTTATGTTTAAATATTCCGTAGAACACCATAGGTTAATGCCCTATAGACCAAACCCAAATATTTCAGAAAGGTTCTTAAGGAATGTTAAGCAACAGATAAGAGCTTATCATCATGAAGCTCAAAACAGCTGGTGTGTGGACCTCAAATATATTCAAATTAGTTTAAATACTTCACTGTGTGAAACTACAAAATGCACGGCTTTTGAACTCATGTTTAATAGAAAGATAATAGATTTTTTAAGATAAATAATTATATATATTTATATTATTCATCATTCTGACAAGGTGTGTGTGTGTGTGTGGTGCGCGTCTTTTCACGCTAGCCTACCACGTATATCTAGTGGCCTTGCTACCACACACACACACACTGAATGCGCTCTGTTCGTGTGAAAAACACTTACGAACTCGTAGTTTGTACACATTTGAACTGGGAGATCACCTACAAGCTGTTGAGCTCTTAAATATAATAATAAAATAATTAATAAGATAAATAATAGATAATTAAGATAATAGAATAACTGTTCCCCCTGCATGACTATTTGTGTCCTTAGCGAATATCAGTCTTTAGGCGGGAAGCCCAATATTGATGTTTAAATTATTTATGTTTAAATATGTTGTATAAAATAGTCACACATCCACCTTTGATTTCAGGGAAAAAATATATTGAACCTCTTAGTTTGAAAAAATGTCTTTCTTTAAAGCTAAGCTAAAAATCTTATTTTTCTATACCCACACAATCTAACATAGATTATTAAGTGAATAGTAATAATCGTGAGTGCTATCTCAGGTATTCAAATGCCTTCCAATTTAAAATTTGAATTTAGTTCATTAACTCACCCCATTACTGTCGTTAAAAGAATGAACTCCAACAATACTTATGCAAAACGTAAATTACCCTAGCCGTGCAACGGAACCAGACAGACGATTAAAAAAAGTACACCAAACTCAAACTTGATCGAAGCAACAATAATCAGTGGTAAGTTTAAAGGAGAAATAGTCATTATCCCAAGAATACCGATTATTTCATCCGAATTACCCTTTGAATCCAAGCGACTACAATTTTCTTCGCGTCTCGATTTCGCAATCACCATTATAACACATAAGGATAATCCCCTGACTATAGCTGGATTAAATTTAGAAAATGCATGCTTTTCACACGGACAGCTGCATGTTGCTTGCTCACGTAGTGGTAGGTTCGCCAAAAAACTTATATATTTATACACCTAATGAAAAAATAAAAAAAATTTTTTGTCCACTGGCAATTCAGTAAAACAAATATTCTATTTTTATTTTTGGTATAAATCTTTATTATTTATCGTAAAGAAAAATTACCATTAAAATAATAGTTGTTAGGGCAGCAACGCGTGCCGGGTAACTGCTAGTTTTACAATAACTCAGCAATTATCTTGATCTGAAAGCGTTGAAGTGAGATTTGCGGCCCATTCTAACACTGATTATAAGTACAGTAGGGAGAATTAATAGTCAATTGAGATGTGTATAGTCCTAGTCAACGATCCCACGTTCCACAAAAATGGCGTTTGTTTAGTTGTTTAGTTCAAATTTCCTAAGAATCTCCCTGTATTTATATAATCGTATTTCTTCTATGAGCTACATCATGCAGAATGTTCACAAAAGGCCACTCTTTTCCAATTGTAACACGCTGTAACTCCAAAACAAGTAGCTTTATGGAAAAATGCAGCTACTAAAAACGTTTTAAATTGCATTTATATTCTAAAATCAACATAAAATACAAGTTGTCTAAAAATAAATTTTAAAGTTAACCTCTATATTGGAAAATAGTGTTGTTTTTTTTTTTTTTTTTTTTTTTTTGTGGAATTCATATTTTTGGATGTCACAATAAAATAGTTGAAGTTCCCTGTTTAATGTTTTCTCTAAATAATAGTGTATGAGAAAACAATGGTGGTACAGTTAAGTTGTTCACCCTGTATTCACGTAATATTTGTTTAAGATTTCATTAAAACCGTTTTTAAATGACACTCTTATTTAAACACACTCTCTTTTAATTGATTACTGATTCAAAAAGAAAAATTCTTAAGTCTTAACTATACTTTGGTGACGAAACTTATGAAATACTCGTAGTTTATGATGGGTCAGTAGAAAATGTCTTGCTATACTGGTATTATTTTGTTGACAGCTACTGGAGTATGATAATGCTTTTTTCATGTTTGAGCGGATGTTTGTGTTATATTTGCTGTAGTTAGAAAAATATGCCTGCAACGACACAACAAATTATCATTAAAAAGCAGTTTGTTCGATATCTAAATTTTTGTGTCAAGAACCTTTGGAAAAAGTACTCAAGAGTTGACGAAGAAAGAGAGAGAAACATGGATACGGATATGAGATTGGATAAATAAGAAGAATTTAGGGGCGTCGGGGACAATAATTAGAGCAAAGAGCTTCATGCTAATGATCCATAAGAATATAAACCGGACTGTCAACAGAACAGTTTGATAAACCTTTATGTAGGCCTATGCTTATCCTAATTATTACCTGCAATGAAATTTTGATACGCAAAGCTCTACGCGTTCCCTGGCTCTACCAGCCAGGCTGAAAAGGGAGACAACACTAGCGCACAAGCGAATTTAGCTTCAGGAACAAATTCAAGAAGGATGTCGATCATGTACAGTGTTTCAAAGGCTTCTATTTTGAAACAATTGATTTTTTTTAAGAGGTTGGTGGCCTCTTTTAACCTTGCATTTGCCCGTCCACATAGACTAACCGCCCATGCGTGGAACGTTTACAGCAAAGCAAAGAGTGAGCCGCTACAGTACAAAGGTGAACTGTACTGATAAATTTTAGTAGCAGTGACCACGACATCGCTGCCTTGGGCCCGAAGTCCGCGACGCTATTGTCTTTGGTTTTATAGGAGATGTGGCTCAAATCAAAGGAATTGAAATTAGAATGGCTGAAAAAATAATGATTCTGAGTTTGTTTAAATATTACAACTAGTATATATTAGTTATGTAAGGCGATTCTTCGCGTCATAATTGTGGGCGACTGGGATGTCATGGAACGACGGGAGAGGGCTAAAATTAAAGGTCTCTATCTCGTGACGGCGGGAAAAATAATGGAATTCTTGAAATGTTAACCGATATTTAGATATAACGTAAAATGTTATCCATAAGAATATCATTGGAAGCAATACACAGCTGATTTTTGTTTACTTTAATATAGTAGATCGCGCTATATTTCCAAGCCAGTATCCAATATACGCAGATGGTTTACTTCTTAGCCAGTTATTCCTGCATTGCATTGTATACTATATTAAAACCAGGGATAACGTTATCTATAATTGAGAAATTTTGAAACCCAAAAACCAAACCTAAGAGTTTCGTGTAAATTGTCAATATTGGCTTCGAAAACTGGGAAATTGGACCCTAAAACCATTAAAACAGTTCAGTTGATATAGTGCCTATTTACTTCACTAAAGTTTCATCACGATCGGACGGTCATTTAGTAACGCATAAAGGACAAACATTGGATTTAATATATCTGAAAGCACAAAATATACGTCAAATAACACTTATAATAATATATTTACACTTATATATACAACACTGATTCAAGGACTTTTTCCCAGTTATCAAAACTCAAGAACAATTTTATACACAAAGAATCTCTATTTTCATTTACGGTTACCCTACATAATATTTCACTTGCGATTAATTAAGTCCGTTATGTAAGACACCACTTTTTTAATCTCACTTGGTTTGTATTTGCTTTCAAAACATGATCGGAATTTTAATGGTTGCGGAATTTGTAAACAACATTCAATGTAAACATATAAGTGACAGCTAGGAAAGGAAAAATAATCTTGATCCGTACAGCTGTTCGTTATTTTATATTTTCATAAATGATTTTGTCATAAACATTGGGAGAAAACTTGACAAAAATCGCACAGAATTGGGTTTTTAAACGTCCGTAATTTTATTTACAAAGTAGTGAGGCCATATTTTAATAGCTAAAGACACTCTCGCCAATCATGTGAATACTTTAAAATGATTTGGATCTTGATATGTAGTCTCGTTTTTCAGGAGAAGGTCGCATAAAATGGCTCTTGGGCCGTAACAGACAGGCAGACAGGCAGAAATTGAGATAATTCTTGTTTCAGCTTCTTTAATGTATAAAACGTAAAAATAACCCAAAAATTTCTGATTCTGAGCAATGTACAGACAAAACTCTAATTTTATTTATATAGATAAGAATTGTATTGACTCGACCTTTGAAGGGCTGTAGGTCGTAGCCCTTAGAGAAAACGTGCATTCTAATTAAGTTAGGCAAATCCTCGCATCATCCCCTTTAATTTGACACTTGAATCTTGTGATGCCACCCAAACCCGTACGGTTATCAATATTTTTATTAATACAGTACTATGAAGTAAAATGGGGCAAAGCCGACGGGTAACAGCTAGTAATAAAATGTTTGTTGGTTTTCTTAGCTCAAATACAATACATTTCTCACAGTCACTGTTGATTCAAAATCGTAGCCACGATGAGAACGATGAGATGATCGTTATACGATGAGAATGATTGTTAACGATGAGAACGAAAGTATTTGGGAAGTCCAGGGAAGCCTAGTACCAATGAATACAAACCTTGTATTCGTTGCTAGTACTGCGGAGATGAAAGAAGAGCCGCGTCGAATGACCTTGCCACCCCCTCGGGCCCCTCGCATATCTTCATCACAAATATTTCATAAGGGATTTTTATAACGAAATGTTCGTTAACAAAATATAACCTGATCTGAACAATTTAAATGTTTCACAATTTACTACAAAACAGTGATTAGCTGATTATATTTCAATGTTATTACTAGGCATCTTTGTAGCCGCTAAAACCGTGCTTTGAACGGTCAGGGATGTGGAATATAAAACTAATGGTTCTTCAAGTTAATCGTGTGCAGTAGTTATAAATGCATTAACCATTTTTCAAATCAAACTCAACCGCACCTGTTTCATTGAATATGTTTTTTATTTAGGTAATTTAGGTAAGTGGTGAAACTTTATTAGTCTGCTTATAGAACAAGTTTAAAATGTATTCTTACTTTGAAGTACATTTACTTGGAAAACCTACTTATATTTGTTAAATCAGTAGGTAAAATTTAAAACGATTAAAAACGAAATAATCGAGGTGACACACGTGAATGGCTTACTGGGTTCAACAATTTAAATGGATTGGATACAACGGTTCATTTTAATTGTTTTAAATGTACCTTGTTGGCAGTTTATAAAGTCTGTTTTTGTGTGCGTGTTCATGTACTGTATGTTTAACGATGACCTTCGTATAAAATAATCACCCTGTTGACATCTTTGACGCCCGAAGAAAAAGTCGAGACTAATTGTGACACTAGCAACAATCAGGATTGCCACAAAACAGGTATTTGTACCAATTTCATACACTATCACAGCAAAATTAACTTACTACGGTCAAACTATCGTTATACTATGCAATACGTAGGCCAAATCCTTTCGAAATGATTAAAAAGCTATTTTCCATAAAGTTGTCTTTATATAGCTATTCAAAAGACAAAGATATAGATACCCTCAACGGAATTATTGTTACTGCCAGACTCAGTTTTTTTAAACGGTCAGTTGTAATTGCGGTTGTCAAGGGTTCCAGCTCTCTGTGACTACCACGCATGTATAAATCAAAGGTACTAAAGATGATCTTGAAGTACTTACTCTGGTACTTGTGGGCAGGTACACAATAAAGTGCAAATATTTAAGGGAATATATACTACATTATTTCGTGGACAAACCAAAAAAAAGAGCGCGTCAGGTAGTGCCAGTTAGACAATTGGAGTACTTAAAATTAAATTACCATAGTATTGTCTATGCAACAACGTGAGATAAACGGAATAAGACATGTATTTCTTCAATTAGAATTACATGTAATGTTCAAAACCAGACACGCGTGACTTAACGCCTCTTTCACACGAAGCGGCTCCCGCCGCGCGGCGCTGCTCCGGACAAGCGTGTCTTCACACTAGTACGGTTTCGTGCGGCGCGCGCCGTACGGCACTACTAAATATTTATTATTTTCTGTTCAGTTGTGGCCTTTAAATGAATACTCCACTTAAAAGATCAAATAATATGAATAGGCTAATTTAAAATATAATAAACTAGTGCACCTGTTGCTCGTATTTAAGCAATTGCAAAATATTACAGGAGTTTTTTTACGAATAATTGTAACAATTTCAGTTGACTTAAAAGAGTCAACTCAAAGATAATGTAACCAATCACTCCACTCCAGTTATCGAAACTGGAAACGAAAACTCTTGTGTGTATCATGTATGTGTGTACTATGAACACCTGTAATTAATACAAATTATTCGTCTGTTTACTAAACAAAATCTTGTCTTCATAAGATATACATTGGGATTTTGATGGCCTGAGGGGCAAAGCCCGAGGACTTTTACCACAGGAATTGGTGAAAGAGGGCGTGTACACAACAAATACATCGTTTGTAAAAATCCGTCCATTATCAACGGAGGAGTAGTATTTCGTAGAAATCGCCTTCACGTATTATATATAAGTACTCGTCATATCTGAAAATATTGTATTCTAAAAGTTAAAAAAAATGTTTCATTACGTATAAATTACTAAATTATTAATTTAATACTAAATATTCTCCTCTCGTTATTAAAGGAAAAAATTTGTTTCAATACTTTAAGTTGGTCGATTTGCATGGGATGAACATAAAAATATGTGTTTTGTAATAACTTAAAATATATTATTTTCCGATACAACGATATATAATTTCTTAATTAACTGTTGCACCCTCTTGGTCAGGTAGTTTGCCTAAATTGAGACAGCGTAGGGGTTGGGCCGTGCGGTGCGCGCCGCACCGTGTGAAAGCTCCCATAAGAACCAATGCACCCAAACCTTCACCGAGTTGTCCGGCGTGGACGCCGCGCGGCGCTGTTGTAAACGAACGGCTTCGCTAAAAAAAAACTTCTGCCCGGTAACACAGGCAATGGTAATTCCTTCTAGACAAGGTTTCATTAGGCCTACAACAAAATCATAATACACAGAGGTTTCTAAGGCTAAGTGGCACACTGACACTGTGCACTTCAGCAAATAAAAAATATACCGAGATAAACATAGCTTACTAGGACAGCCACAGCAGAGTCATTGAGAATAATAGTGCAAATTAATGTCACCACAAATGTAAAATTCTTTCCTTATTTGATTTTTTTAAAACAACGAGGCTTTAAATAACCGGTATTATCAACTATTAGTTATTAGTTTAGAGCTACAAGATTTAGCGGGGGAAACAGTTTGGCACATCCCAAACCTTCAATTATTTACGTCTTAATTATGTGACGTCATTAATTAACTTAGTAATCGGTAGGTAGCAGCACAGCACCACTCGTTAAACGTGTAAAACCTGAGAGCAAGAGCCGGTGACCGATCACCTCACGCTTTTTTGAACGCGACGGGTTTCACGTGCAAATATATATTGTTCTGACGGTATTTCCAATGATAGAGAACATATTGCTTTATTTCTAATTAAAAAATTTTTCTATAAAAAAATATCTACAAAAACTAAGTAGTTTTGCTTTTGGAATAAGATTTCTTTCTTTTTAAAATTCGTAGAAATTAATTTGCAACTACTAACTAAGGAATTTGATGACAAATGTTTCTAATATGGTTATAACTCTTTCATAACCGCTCTTTATTAATAAGTTATGTTGCTGGTTATCAAGAAGTCTGATATCGATCTAAGTGTCTGCTGAAATCAAACAACTTTGGCATCGGCTCTCTGATTGAAATACAAATTTCGTAAACTCGACTTTGTTTGACAACAAAAATAAATGGTGGGGGTTTCAAATTTATTAGTCGCAGTTTATGACGTTCTATTCTGCTTGAGAAAACACTCAATTTAAGACTTTGAATGCAAAAAGTTTTCTTGGGAATATCCTTTGCTAGTTCAACTTATGAGGGAGTGTAGTTAAAATAATTATAATTATTATAAAAGGGTGAGCGATGGCTTGAGCCGTATTGGTACAGTATGAGGCATGTGTGGAAAGGGGGGGGTCACCGGCTTCTAGTGCCGTTGATCTCAATGGCGGACTGGCGCGCCACCCAATCCAAGGTCGCTAAACTGCGTAAATGCGTTGTTCTATCAGATGTGGTCTTGACACAACTATCTGACATACTTTGCGATATATCATATAACGGTATTGATTTATGTTCACCGTTATTCATACACGGCTATAGTCGTATAAGGCACAGGAGGTCAGTCATTGGCCGGCTTTTGTAGCCGTATTTGGCATGCAATGGGTTAATACCAAACGTAACATAAGACTGTACCACAAACGGACGGAGATTAACAAATTCAATATTAAAAAGTTTTTGTAATCGCATTCAGGAAAGCAGCTTATCTATTATATTCATCTATGGAGGGAGGTCCGGTTGTGTCAACTCACACATTAGACCGTTCAACATAAATGCATTTCGTCACATAAGTTTGTTTAACACACTCCCTACCAGGTGTCAGGATACTATACATACAGAGCAGTGTGACGGTTGGTAGTGAATCTGTTAATAGATGTATTCATCACAAACAGTTATTTAATTCCGTATTACCGTTTGCAAAGCAAATATAGCAAAATATAATAACCAAAACATTTTGACACGTGTTTGTGAAACCTATGAATACGAGCATAACACAGCTTATATATAATAAATTAAAATGTAATTCAAAATTAATAGTTGTGACACAGGGAACATTTAGATTTTTGTGTTGTCAACACTGGGAGCTCCTAGTGTGATATGGCTCAAAATATATCATCGCATAAACTGTTGCGTTATAGGCATACAGACTACAATGGAAGCTCCGGGCCAGGCGGTCCTATTGGGCGCTGGGTGTATTGAATATATCGCGAGCTCCGAACGTGTTCCTCGTGTATATATATATCTATATATATATATCTATATATATATATATATCTATATATAGATATATAAAAATTTGAACGAATGGTGTTTTTGGCCTCTGGGGACATCAAAATGAAAAAGTAAATCGGTCCCGGGCTTAGGTCTTACCATGAGACCTACGGTAATAGCTACTTCCCTATAGGGAAATTCGCTAAAAATGTGACTTTCAGTTTCGTTTTTCTACGTAATTAGATTTTTGTTGGCAGTTCTTACTGCATGAAGCTCGTTTTTAGGCAAAAAATAAACTATTTACCAGATTTGAAGAAAATCGTCGGAGCCGTTTTCGAGATCTTTCTGCAAGCAAGCAAGCAAGCATACATACACGCAAACATTGCTCGTATTAGAGTATAGGATTATGCCAATTAACTTCCCAGACCCAGGTAGTTTACGAAACAACTTTCGTGGTGAGACGGGCGAATCACGATTATAATAAGTTTACATAATTAAGAGACTTGAGTCGTCATTATGTTGAATAACTACAGTAGAACCTTCATTTTTTGTTGACTACTAATTACCGAAGTTATCTGAGATTTATGAAGCCTAAACAATACTACTGATTCAGATATCGTGTAATGTTTATCAGCGCTTATCTGCCTGGCAGTGGCAGTGTGTTTACGTTTGGTTTATTGCGCTATTGCAACCTGCAGTGTGTAGCCACAATATAATGTACAGCACAGGAGTCGGTAGACGGTATCACTGTATCACTGGATTACCGAGATAATGGTGATAACAATGACGCATGTCTCTGCCCCCCGCGAAATATTCTCAAAATAACTTCGCGAACAAACTACTCTGGCGGCCTCGACTCAAAATACTCACTGACACGCCGCGCCGGTCGGTAAACAACGCGCGACGCCGACCACTCCGCGTCCGTCGGGTCGTGGTCACTTTGAAACTTGTTAATTATAGTTATCATATAGGTGCATCATCTAATAATAATATGATCTATGTAGCATGATGTCGACAAAGTGTGAATCGTCAACGAAACCAGCACCATCTCGTGCAACCAGTACCTAATGGCAAGATGGATTGTGAAAGTTTCACACACACGCACATTTCGCTCAAAAATCGTTTAGAAGCCTTAGCTGGTTGTTTCACAAACATATGTTCAAAGAATTTTATCTTCAAACCATAAACATGTATTCCTTTTGGTCTTTTGAACATAATATACTACGTATAATATATAATACGTGAAGCCGTTTTTGATTAACACAACTCCTCCCTTATTTGTAGACCAATTTCAACGTTTAAGGTGGCAAAAGATTCGTCTCAATTTGAAGTTTTGAAATAAGGTTTTAGAATTTAAAAATTCCTACCCTCGGGTGTGAGAACCTCTCCAATGTCGGGTTTTCCCCATGAGAAATCAATCAAATTTCAAAACAAAAAACAGCTATTTATTAAAGAAACTCATTAGCTTTTTAGAGGACTTTTTAGAGGAACTTTTTAGGAGTAAATATTTATGTTTGTAATATTCAGTAGGTTAAAACCAAGTTAAACAGTTAATCAGTTTTCACAGAAAATGCCTGGAGTTTAAAGAAGAAATATTGAAAACTATGGAGGAGACAATTATTAATAATAAAGATATCGCATGCGTATGAGGAGAGTAAGAAAAAGAGAGGCCTGGTCTAACAGATACCCATCGTCATCGAGATAAACATTTTCTTGGTGAGATGAATACTATTTGCCAGTTCCGCTATGCAACTTAGTTTTGTGTTGTTTGGTTGGAATACTGGTGTGCTTCAAAAAGAAAACTGTGCGGCAAAAGTAAAAAGTATGCGGCAAGAGTAAGTAGATGCAGCAATTAACTTTCTGTGCTATAATCAGTGCAAGGAAGGCCACTTTTTAGGCGACTGTTAGGAAAATAGAATTTTAACTTCGAACAATCAGCATATTATCACAAATGATGGACCTAGAAAAATAATAAATATCCAACTAGAAGAGCTTTGTCTTATAAATGGGTCGCCGGAATTGTATCCCCCTGGAATTTTACCCCCTGGGCAAAGCTGACGTCACTATGACGTAGTAACCTGAGTGGCCAAAAGTTTGTTCGCGGCGGAATTTTACCCCCGCGGATTTGGAAGTCTAATGAAAATAGTCAGAGCGTGATTAATTTGATTAGCGATAAAAACCGGAATTTTACCCCCTGTCCATATAACTAGCGTTTAGGCAACTGAAGATGTACGGGCCGGATTTTTACCCCCGGAATTTTACCCCCGGAATTTTACCCCCCGGAATTTGACCCCCTGGCTGATTTTAGAAATTGAATGATTGATTTTCTTATTTCTGTTTTTAATTAATTGTAAACATTTCATTATTTAGTAGCCTATCTTTATTTATTTATTTTGTAATCTCAACTAAGTAAACAGAATTTGCTGTTTTATTTTGATCATATTAACCAACAGTTGGCTTCAAAGATCGAATCCTGACACTCGAATCTCAAAACTAATATTAAACCCTGTTCGATTAGTTAATGTTACATATAAGTTAAGATAGGCTACTTAATAATAAAATGTTTACCATTAAATTAAAACTGAATGACGATAATTAATCATTCTCACTAATTTATATCTGGCCAGGGGGTAAAATTCCGGGGGTAAAAATCCGGGCCGTACATTCTAGGTTTTTATAATTTGATGTGTTCTGATTAAACTCACAACCGTGAAAATATATGTTTAATTCCGCGTTTAATCCATCGAGCTGATGTCGCGAAACTCAAAAGTTCGCGGCCGGAATTTTACCCACTGGTTTGTGACGTCACGTTTGCCCAGGGGGTAAAATTCCAAGGGGATAAAAATCCGATACCCCTTATAAATTACACAGTCCCATCGAAGCCTATTCAATTTAAATCATATCTTATGTCAAAAAATATAAAGATAACCCTCAGTTACACGGTTTTTTTCACTGTCACCGTTTTAATGCATTTTCAAACGCTTGGTCATAAACTTGGTACACTTTTTTGTACGTATTATCATTTTTGGACATTCCTATCGACTTTTTATCTATGAAAATAAGTTATCTGACAATGGATTCAGCTTCAGTATGTAGGCCTACTATTAGATTTGAGATACTGTAGAAAGTTAAGTTCAAACGGCAGTTTACAAGGTTGTGGGTCTGTGATACTCTGCCAAGTGCGTTGTACACATAGTATCGTCTGTTTATTTGCGATGGTCGAGCCCCCGTCTCCGTTTCGCGAGTCCAGCAATAGATTCTCATTTGCCACTAGGGAACCGCGCCGCTTGCTCAACGACGCCGCGACGTTTCGCTTCAGATACTGCGGACTTCCTCAAGTCAAGTGCGCAGGTAACTGACGTCGTCTTCTCGCGGTGAGAGGCTAACGTTATTTTTAAGGTATTTTCTGTTCTGTGTTCTTGTACTGTACGACAGTTAAACTTTTATTAACGGAATGATTTCGATTTAAGTATTATTTACAATTAATGTTGACAAGTCATTTTTTCTATTGGCCTTTTATAATAAAATTAAAATGGCAAGGTTTTTTGAAAAAAATCGAAGTAAACCTAAGTATTAATGAATACATTTAGTACCTTTGACAAATTCTATTCCAATACGTTTATAAATAGTCTAAAATATTTAGAGCTATTATTTTTGCGCTTAAATAAAACTATGGTTAAAAACGCGCTCGCAACACCAAAAATTGTAATCTAACGTTTGAAGCATATAGCTACTGGCTTTACAGTAGGTATACGACTAACTCATGTTAGAAGCATAGCAATGACTTTACATTATACGATAAACTCACGTTTGAAGCATAGCAATGGCTTTACAGTATACTATATATATTAGAGCTATAGTTTTGTTTTATACGTTTTTGACGGGGCCAACACAAAATAACATAAAAATATATCTGCAAAGTGAGCCGCAATGGCATTTGCATCTCTCTCTAGGGTTGTTTTACTAGACTGTATTCTTTAGGACGTTGTAAGTACTTTCAAAATATGACTCTGACCACTTGTGGTATAAGAATGTCAAATGTCAGAATGAAAATTATTAGTTAATTCAATTCCATTGTCATTCATTGATGAAACTAAAACTTATCATATCCAAATGTACTAAACATAGTTCTACCATAAATAATCCTTTTCAATCATATGACAAATTTTGGTTTAAAATGTATAACAAGTGGTAGAAATAAAATAACACGGTCATTAATGACGATACAAATAATTGTACTGAAATTATTTGTTCCACTGTTTCTGCAGCCATAACATCTGTCATTTCTCTGATAACAACAATAACATACACACAAACTATAATGTTTGGAGGATGACCTTTCTAGGTAAATACTGAAACGCATGCAAACTCTCCCAATTAAAACTCGTGTTTTTCACTCAATCACCTTTGGGCAGGGCTGCTCAGCGGGGACCTGCTACCAGTGCTAACACTGATTCTGATACTTGACTTTTGCTGAAACATTAGCATTAGCAATGACAGTGACCCTGCCAGCAGTGCCACCGCCACGCCGCGGTCTGCTACACAGATGGGTCATCCCCTCTCTGCGTTGAAGGTTGCACTTTCAGCTTTCTTCAGACACGTTGCTTGTAAATGTCACAGACTCTCTTTACCGCAAACAACCCGAGAGTAAATGCCAAAATATGCAACAGAGGACGGTGTCACGAGTTGCTCTTTATCTTATCGTTCATAGAGTTTGACTATTCACGCGTCGTCAGAGATAAAATATCATTTTACGTGTTGTACCATACCCAACCCATCATGTATTATGGAGGATCGTGCCGTATCTCGCACCGCACAACACTGCTCAACACTGCGTCTCGGTGAGACACAAGCAACTCTCGCTGCAGTAATAAGTAGCCAATCAGTCACGCCGGAAGTTGTCGAAAACATTGACTGTTTGCGGAAACAACTGTGCTGTGTCGTGGTCATTGATCATTCAGGCTGTGGCTCGGCTTGGACCACACTACAGCCTTGACTTGACGTTGACAACGTGCTGTATTTTTAAACTGTGCGTGATGCTTACTGCAATTGCTGCTAGAGCGCTCCGCTGTCTTTGTGCTAGCATTGACTATTGCTAGTGTGTACTAGCATTGACTATACACCTCTACTAGATTGAACATGTAATGCATTTAGTTGATAACCAGATAGCGGTGCGGAGCAACGCAACCTATCGTCATATAACGGAAACATGTGTTCTGTCTGGTGCTGCCCCCGCGCGGAGAATGTGAAAGCTACTAGCACTAGCACACTACAATGAGAGACGAGACTAGTCGGCGCTCGGCTCGGCAGTCGCCGGGGCCGATGACGGCGGAAGTGATGTAAATAAATAAAACTATCACTTCCATTATCTCACCCACACGGGCTCAACGTCGAGTGACATAACTCTGGCCTCTGACACTGCTGACACCGTGTTCATGTAAGGATAGTCAGCTGTTACTATGCAACTTTTGTTAATGAAACATTAAACCATTAAACAAAAGTATCAACTGACTTGATGTTTTCAACATGACACGGTTCGGGAACGCCTCACCATTAATAAATAGATTATTTCAACACCGGATACACATTTTAAAATGAACCTTTCATTAACTGTACTATACAATATAAAATGGCAAAAATCAACATTAGTAAATCTAGTTATGTAACAGCCTGCTGTACACTATTGATTAGTTAAAAAGTTAAAAATATTGATTACACTATTGATTACACTATATTGGTTACACTATTGATTAGTTAAAGAAGTGTTAAAAATATTTGCTTAGACGCTATTTCTAATTAATTTTAACAGAGTAATTATGATACTTATTTTTTATGAGAAATAGCTACAATGAGTCAAAACCACAGATTTGAATTAGGGGACTAGGCATGTGTAAGTAGTCCGTTCCCTGACGGTGTAGGGCGCGAGTTGCCCCGTCTCAATTCGTTGGGACATGACATGCCGCTCGCTACCTTTGAGTGACGTGTCATAAAGTTTTTGTGCCATCTCCTTCATCCCTTAGTTTGACGCCAAAATGTTAAAAGCTGTATTGTTGCCAAACTTCAGTTCGCAAATGTTTGAGCACGGCGACGGTCGTAACGGTTGTGCACGTCGTCGTTAGTTTTGACCGGTGTGTCGTGTCGATTTCGAGTGCGTGTGTTTAACGTATGTTGGTGAAAACGTAGGGACTTTTTTATTTACTGTTTCAGAATTGGTGACGAATACTTCTAGGTATTGTTCCATGGGTCAAAATAAAACTCCCAAGTTAATGAGAATGTAAGTTATAAGAGCCTACCAACGTAGGCATCCACTATTTTTCATTTTTATATACTAATTTATGTTTATTAACTTAGTCCAAGTTTCGTATTTTTCCATAAGATTAACATGGGAAACAAATATTGTTATGAAACTCCAGCTGTTGTCAGAAATTAAAAGTGAGAAAAAGGATATATGTTAATTGTAAACACAGTCAATAAGTTTGCAAATTTAACAGTTAGTTTGCTACAAACATTTACTTACTTGGTTGAAATGAAATATTTACTATTTGAATTTTGGGTTGGCGTAAATATTACAATGAAAAATACTCCCGCCGCAGCAAACCTGCCGACTAAGCGAATTTCCATTCGTCTTAATTGATTTTCAATTAAATATATTTTAATAACATTAAGTTTAACGAGTACCTAGGTTTGCTGCTACAAGGAAACTAATAAAGTGTGTTTTTTTGTAAAATATTGATAGCTTAGTACAAAATAAATAAATTTGATCGAAATACAAAATACATCCATAAACAAGCAAACTACAATATTTTACAATAATCTCCATAAGAATAACATGGGAATTATAAATTTAAAATTTTTAAATTTTCTCCGTTACTATTAACCGAACAAAAATACTTTTATATACTAAATTAATTGTTTTTTTAAGCTCTTTAAAAAGGTCTAAAGAGAAATTGGGAAATTTTGTGTTTTGAGGGTCAAAAGTGAGAAAAACCAATTTTTACCCCATAAAACCCCCCGTAAAGCCCCGTTCCCATGGTCCGATCATGCTGGTTCGCGAACTCATTCAAGTTTATCCCGCTTTACACTTTTAAACCAAATTTCATCAAAATCGGACAAAAATTACTCAAGTTATCGCGTTCACGGACGTATATATATATAAGTCTATATATATATATACATATATAAAAATTTGAACGAATGGTGTTTTTGGCCTCTGGGGACATCAAAATGAAAAAGTAAATCGGTCCCGGGTCTAGGTCTTACCGTGCCACCTACGGTAATAGCTACTTCCCTATAGGGAAATTCGCTAAAACGAGAAAGCCTGGATAAATTGTTATACTAAAAAGAAAACTGAATTAACACTGTGCTGCATTTCTTAGTAATCATTGAAAGAGCCGATTTGCAAACTATGGAAACATAAAAAAGCCATAGAACACCACCAAGGAAAAGAAATAGAAATAATGAGTTTTTTTTATACAGGGTGTCCCAGAACTCTCTACCAATATTTTAGGGCATTGCTCCTGAGTAAGAAACATACCTAAATATCATATTTAAATTGTCCGGAAGTCCTTAGTTACTCACACAGCCGCCATTTTGTTTTTTCCATTTATTAATTTTTTTTCTAAAGAATGGTTAAACATACGAAATGGAAACTTTGCACAAACATTAATGACAACTAGACAAAGCTACAAAAAAATTATGAAGATTTTTCAAATTCATAAAACAAAATGGCGACCATTTAAAATGTTGTTTCTTAAATAGCTCAAAAACCGTTGATTTTATAAAAATTTTAAATGGCCGCCATTTTGTTTTATGAATTTGAAAAATCTTCATAATTTTTTTGTAGCTTTGTCTAGTTGTTCTTAATGTTTGTGCAAAGTTTCCATTTCGTATGTTTAACCATTATTTAGAAAAAAAATTAATAACTGAAAAAAACAAAATGGCGGCTGTGTGAGTAACTAAGGACTTCCGGACAATTTAAATATGATATTTAGGTATGTTTCTTACCCAGGAGCAATGCCCTAAAATATTGGTAGAGAGTTCCGGGACACCCTGTATAATCTTTTTTATATAAATGTTGATTAAATCGATCTGTTATGTAAATCTTGAGTATTCCATAATCTTTGAGTCGAATCTTTTAAATTCATCAAAAATTATTACTGTTATTTGTTTTAAAATATCGTCTGTAACACTTAGCAATTGCTCGATTTCGAGCAACAGGGACACTAGTATTTATATATTTCAAACTCATCAAAGTATTTAATAAATTTCCTTTCGCACAGTACTGTAGAATTTGGAGACCATCATTTGTATCCAGCATATAAATTGCTTATTATTGTCAACAATTTTCAATATAACATTTTAATCTCGTAACGTTTTCTGACCCATTAGAATGAACATTTGATTTGTCAAGTTGATGCTATATTTAGATATATATTTGTTATATACTTCCATCAAAAAATTACACCGTTTACACATTATTAAAGTATTATGTAATATATCACCTGCGATCCCCGAAGGTTGATTTGTAATGTTTGAGTGCATTGGTTTTTTATGTACGTATGTTCATTTATTCTTATTATTAAATATATTATTCTAATAAGTGTTCTTAATTCTTTGTAGTTTCTAACCATGTTTCAATTTTCTTGTAGTTCATTTTCCTTAATCCATTATATACTAATAGAGTAGGGGTTTTGTCTAAGTCAAAAACCAATAATAGTTCATTAAATTGTAAAGCACCAAAGAATATTATAATTTATAGCAGGTGATGATTATAATTACTTGTTGACTAAAGTGTATATTTAATTCCACTTAGAAACTACTTCTGCGAAAAAGCAATTCATCTGTCATACAGACAGTACACTTTTGTTCTATGATTTACAACTTCACTCTAAGAATGTTCAGTGTTGAAAACGTCCTCAGTGAAATGATAAAAATTAGGCATAACATGGTCTCCAAGCCAACATTTTGTATAAAGATTAAAAAAATACTTTTGTATTAATCATATTTAGTCGTAAATATGCCATGTTTTGGAAAAGTTTCTGGAAATTATTATCTATTTTGCTTTAATGAAAATCAGCTGACTTTTGCCAATGGATACGAAGACACACAATCAAAGTAAGTAGGCAAGCTATATATCACGCAATATCTCAAGGGGGACCCAGCAATTTGTACTTTTTACCGCGCGCTAATCAACAAGTTGATCGTCACTGCTCGGGACTCGCGGCTCGCAATCGCAATACGCATCGTAGCCGAGGCTGTCTGCAGTGACAGACGACGGGCGCTCGCAGCGCGATCCTACGTTATCTAAGGGAACTAAAGGCGCTTGAAGAGCGCCTAGCGTCATCTAACATAACTACGTGGACCATACACTAACGCAGAACAGTGTATTGTTAACAAAGCGACCGCATAGTGTTCAATCTAGTAGAGGTGTATAGTCAATGGTACTAGTATTCAATTCAAATCCCTGCAAATGGATTTAATCTAAGTCTATAAGTGATATTGCCGCAACCACTAGGTCTAGCCTGAAGTAATGTGTAAAACTATCCCGGGCCAATGCTTAGTGTCATAAAAATGTATAGTGAAAACAAAATTTATTCAATCTCTTTAAAGCCAAAAGAACATTTTCTTACATAGATTGCAAGACAACTTATAGGCATAAGGTCTTACTTTATAGTTATGTGTAGTAGCGAATTTCCCCATAGGGAAAGTAGTTAGTACCGTAGGTGGCACGGTACGACCTAGACCCGGGTACAAAAACACCATTCGTTCAAATTTGTATATATATATATATATACTAGCTGACCCGGCGAACTTCGTATCGCCTAAGTTATAGGTTTCCCCTAAGACAGACCGATGGAAAGAAAGTACCGTTACGTTTAATTTTCAAGATGATCTCGTTCGCATCGCTCAATCACGTCCTGGTTGAAGTTCGTTCGCTACGCTCACTCACCTTTGGGTTGGAGCTCGTTCGCTACGCTCACTCACCTTTAGGTTGGAGCTCGTTCGCTGCGCTCACTTGCCTTCAGGTTAGCTCGTTCGCTACGCTAACTCGCCTCCAGGTTGAAGTTCGTTTGCTACGCTCACTCACCTTTGGGTTGGAGCTCGTTTGCTACGCTCACTCACCTTTAGGTTGGAGCTCGTTCGCTGCACTCACTTGCCTTCAGGTTAGCTCGTTCGCTACGCTAACTCGCCTCCAGGTTGAAGTTCGTTCGCTACGCTCACTCACCTTTTGGTTGCAAATTAGCTGTTGTCATAAATGTAAAAGAAATAATAGTGCTGCACCCTGGTAATCCTTGTAACTTTAATGCTATTGAACATCATAGAACAGAACCAACTTGTTTAATTGCAACAGCTGTTAAGATTCATTAATTCCATTTCTCATAAGGTTAACATGGGAAACTCCAGAGCCACTGGGGCGGAGCCCTTTTAAGAATTTCGAAACGGGAAATAGTTTTTATTCTAGTTTTATTGTAGTTCTAGTTTTATTGTAGTTTTTATTCTCCATAAAAAGAACATGGGAATTTTAAATTTACAGTTTTTTGGAATTTTCTCCGTAACTATTGGGCGCATAATAACGCTTCAATATACTAAATTGTTTGTTTTTTAAGCTCTACAAAATGGTTTGGAAAGAAAATGCTAAATTTTAAGTTTTTAGGGTCAAAAATGGGAAAAACCAATTTTTGCCCCATAAAACCCCCCATAAACCCCTGTTCCCATAGTCCGATCATGCTGCTTCGTGAACTCGTTCGAATAAACGTAGGTTTATTTGTTTGTACCAAATTTCATCAAAATCTGATGATTTTTGCTCGAGTTATCGCGCTAACGGACACATATATATATATGAATTTGAACGGATGGTGTTTTTGGTCTCTAGGGACCTCAAAACGAAAAAGTAAATTGGTCCCGGGTCCAGGTCTTACCATGAGTACTACGGTAATAGCTTATTCCCTATATGGGAAATTCGCTAAAAAGGTAGTACTTAAACAGTCTGTGAGTGTATTGTATTTGAGCATTAAATCCCATATAAATATCATGTAATAATTCATCAATTTTATTACACATCGTACCCACACCTATAGCTTACACATATTATTTGGAATATTTTGTCAAATAATAGACAGAGGTAACAAATGCTGGCTGCCATAAGACAAGACTCAGTGGACTCAGACTGATGATTTGATGAGTTTAGTTTTAATGTATTAGGGCTAGAATACCAAGTCTTTTGTATGTTGCAGAGTGTAACAGAAGAGGGAAGACTCTGTAGAACAAAATGGATGAGTCCAAAATAGGGATGAGTCACCAGACCCTAGTGTCCAACGCAGGTCAAGCCGCCAAATTTCCTCAATATCTCGCAGCAATCATTGGTATGTTAATGGCTCAATTTTGTTTGGATTGTTTATAGGAGTTTATTTAGAAGACAATGTACCTCTCCTGATAGTAATAGTTCTGCAGGGAATTGAATGTACCACCCACAAGACCTTTAGCTCTCTGGTTCTAAGGTTGTCTAGAGGTCTCCTTAAGACTCTAGTTCCTTTTGAGTTCTTTTTGATTCCTTAGTGCAATTGTTTATTTAACATAGGACAGCAGATAGAAAAGTTGTAGTTTTTTAATATTATTGAAAAGAAAACTGATCAATATTTCCAACTCAAAGTCATACAATTTTTAAATACCAGAATTTTGAATCCCAAGCGTAAATCTTTAAGTCCAGACATCAAAATGTCAACAGCCCCTTACACCATGTGCTATCTTTGTGTGAAATTGAAGTTTAGGCTGCTGTGGTTTTGTAGTAAAAATACAGATATTCATGTAAATACTAATCAATACAACGTTACTTAGTGACTATCGGTGGCTTCATCTCTGGCACTTGTCTTGGCTGGACCTCTCCCACCAGCAACCCTCTGGTTGAAGAAAGCCAGTACAACTTCACCATCTCAAAAGATGACTTCTCATGGATCGGGTCCCTGATGCCAGTAGGAGCACTGGTTGCATGTCCGCTGGTGGGCTGGCTAGTGGACCGCATCGGACGCAAGAACACCATCCTCGTCCTGGTGTTCCCTGCGGTGGTAGGCTGGGCACTCATGATCTGGGCGGAGTCGGTGAGTAGCGGTTGTATTGGTATAAACTGTGTGGATGAGAATAAATGGTAGCTGCTTTACATAAATCATAACATTCTGCCCATTGCTTTAAACCTCCTGGTTAACAAATCTGGTTGTACAAGACTGTATGGTCAATTATCTTAATTAGTTTAAAAGTTACATACAGAGTATCCCTATATTCTACTATTGAAGTTTTATGGCGAAGACAATAATGTGCCGTTCCTAGTTGGCTTTGCAGGGAAGTAATGCACTGCCACCTACAAGATCTACAGGGAGGTCCAAAAATAACTTACATAAGAGAAACGTTTATTTACTAAATTTTAACTACATGGTAACATTTACGTACAGATAGAAAAACTCTAATGTTTTTGGTGATATTCAATTAATCTCAATATGGCCACCGTTTAAGGACCTGCCGGCATTAAATAAAAATTTAGCACATTACACATCTTTGCTGCAGTTCTCGAGGTTGGAATTAACATTGCATGGGTAATTTTTTTATTGCCAGCTGTTATTCTCAGTTCTTAAATTAAATTGTTCAATCAGCTGTTTTTAAAATAGTGGTAAAAGTTGTTCTTTGGTAATTTATTGTTGTTTATATTGATCCATAACAATTCATCAGAGCTATGCATATGGCTATGTGGTTTACAGAATTTAGATCAATATAGTCTCAGTTCTAAGACATTTTAGATTTGAGTATGTTGTTAATTACTCTCCTTTGCATAGCTAAATTAAGAACGGGTAAAGAAGTTTAAGGAAACAGGCAGTGTTTTGAAGGGCAAGTCGTAAGGGAGGCCATGAACATCATAAGAGGACGTAGAGCGAATATGGCAGTCTGCTCTTTGAAGTCCAAAGAAGTCTGTAAGTAAACGGGCTTAGAGCTAGGACTTCCAAAAACGACAGTCCACAGGGTGTTACGTATGAGATTGTCTTTGCGTACAAAATTAGCTCTTACATGACATTAAACCATCAGATAAACCTAAAAGGGTAGAGTTTTGTAATGTTATGATAACAAACAATGAGGATGATGATTTCTGAAATAGTATATTTCGTACCTAGGGCCGAAAATGAGGTTTTGCCGGCTAGAGATAGTTTTTAAGTTCGAGACGAAGTCGAGAACTTAAATTGATCGAGAGCTGCAAAACCATTTCGGTCCATGGTACGAACGCTATTTTTCACCACACTATACCCTATTAACACTATTCACCACAATAATAATGTACACTGATAGTCAATACAACTACAACTTTAAGGTTATAGGAAGAAATAATTTGAGGAATCAGCAAAAATAATAATAAATAGTTGCTAGGCAGCGCTGACAATTAAACAATTCTATTGTAATGTTCATATTTTAAAGAAAGTAAGCGGGCAGCTGATTTTGCGGCCCTAGGGATGTAAAAACCTGCTCGGTCCCCATCAAATGACGATGACAGCTGGCATGGCCAGCAAAACGTAACTTTCAGCCACCAATTAATGTATGAAAAACAGGTTAAAATATCATAGTGTGGTGAAAAAGTTATTTTCAGATTAAGAAACCTTTCACATCAATGGTCATGTCAATCGTCATAACTGTAGGATTTTGGGGTCAGAACCTCCGTATGAGTTTGTTGAGCATGAATGCGAACCTCCAAAAGCGATTGGTGTGTGTCAATGCACCATAGATGTTTTTGGACCATTTTTCTTTCCAGAAAATTCTGTACCGGTACGAGATATCTTGATATGCTGGAACTTATTACATTTCCCCAAATAGACGAAATTGAAACTGAGGTACAGTAGAACTCCGATTATCCGAATCAATTGGGACCAGACCCCATTCGGATAATCAAAAATTCGGATAATCGGAGTTTTACAGGAATTCCGGGAATTTCCAAGATAAATCCTCATTTCCGGTACTAAATGAATTTTTAATTAATAATAAATGAAATCAGAACATTTTTACAGTATACAATGCTCTTGGCACAAGTGTTCTAAACTTGTTCCTAATAACAATTCTTTGATATTTTCCAAACCATATTATTACTGTAGCTTTACATTATTAAAATTGTTGAAATAAGCGATTCGGATAATCGGCGATTCGTTTAATTGGAGTTCGGATAATTGGAGTTCTACTGTAGGTTCAATCTACTTCCAGCCGGATGGTGCTCCACCCTATTTCCACAACGGGATGTTTCGGGATGTTCTGGATGACAGGTTTCAAGATTGATGGATTGGAAAGGGAGGACCGACCATGGCCACCAAGGAGTCCAAACCTAGCTCCAATGGATTTTTTCTGGTCCTATATAAAGAACATTGTATATTCTGAGAAGATTAGAAACCTGAACCACCTGCGAGAGCAAATAAGAGATCCTATATTGCACATGTTACTTCAGAAATGCTAAGAAATGTTTGAGGGGGAGGTTGACTTTTGATTTGATGCTGGCAGAGCCTTGAATGGTCCCATATTAAGATTTATTGATGAATATCACCAAAAACTATATGAGTTTTTCTACCTATATGTAAATGTTACTATGTAGTTAAAATTTTGTCAATAACAATTTATCATAAAATGTGTCAGTTCTTTTTTTAGTTTATTTATTTATCATTTAGCATATTCTATTTAGAATATGACCATTCAAGACATGCATCCTATCCTTATGCCCCAACAGTAGTGTAAGTAAGAGTCTATGGGAACACATGGTTGAGTTGAACTGACAGTAGAAAGCAACATAGAAAGCTGGGCTCTCTGTCGCACATTCTCACTGCAACCCGCACTGCAACCCTACCAGTTACACTTCCTAAATATATAGAGCGGTTCTGCAATCATCATTCACTCATATTCAGCTTTGTATACTATAATAACGAGGAGAGAATGTTACTAGCCAAAAGCAATCATCCAAATTGATACTACATTTTTTACAGCAGATTGTATCACTCAAACTTTAACCTAAGTAATGTATTAAACAGTTGTTGTTGTGCAGGTGACCATGTTCTGCATAGGCAGATTCATCTCCGGCATCGCAGGAGGTGGCTACACGATTGTCGTTCCTCTCTACACCAATGAATATGCTGAAACCAGCATCCGAGGTACTCTAGGCACATACTTCCAGCTGCAACTCAACCTTGGAATCTTGTTTACTTATGTCATTGGAACTATTGTAAGTAGTTTAGTTACTGATATTCAATATTTTACAAATAACTTTTAACCTTATTGAAGTAACCACAGCTTCAAATTACATAAAGTAAAACTTTATGTAACTTAATTAAGTTCAATGAAGTGATGTTTCAACAGTCTTGCATTTGAACTATTTACTAGATACATATAAATGTTTGGTTAAAAGTAGTAAGTATAAAAATAAGAATTATGTGGGGAATTTATGTTAATTTGAAAGCAATGTGGACTGGATTAAAGTAATTTTGAATTGGAGACACTAACCTTTTGTTATTAAACTGATGCGTAGACTGGGGGCCCCCTTTGATGAATCCTGAAATGCTATAATGTTGATAAGTTCACTTTTTCAGTATGTAAATGTTAAAAAACACTTCAATTGTCTTTATAATAAGTTATAAGCCAGCAGTAAATATTTATGTTGGTATAGAGGTTTATGGTATTTGAAAATGTAGGAGAAAAGGCATGTTAAGTCCTCATAGCAACAGGACTTGCCCAAGAGTGTGCCACTACTCTACTGAAGGAAGGAGTTGGTCATGTGATACATATCAGTGACCAATCAGAGAGCTAGTCTTGAAACCATTGGGGTTTGAAGATACTGATGCACTCTATGAGGAAAACATTTAACTATTTGAAATGGTATTTAAATGGAGATTGTGGTGAAATCAGTTACATATTATTAGAGTGCATTAAAATTAAAAATTAATATAAGAATACTTAGAACAAAACAGTATATATATTTGACATACCGGCCCCCTTGAACCGATCCGGTTCAACAGAAAAACAAGAACCATGCATGATTGAAATATGAGGAATAAAAATAAGGAAGGGGGTTGGTAGCCAGAGTTATGTTAGGTTAGTTTATAGGAAGGCGGGAAACCTTAACTGCAGGTCGTGTTAAGGTTTTTGTAGACGTCTTGATTTGAACGACTCTTACAGTGCCATCTTGACCAGGAGAGGCTGAGATGATTCGACCAAGCATCCAAGCAAGAGGTGGAGTATTGTCTTCATGAATGATTACTAAGTCTCCAATCTTGAGGTTTTCTTCTGGAGTAGTCCACTTAGATCGTTCTTGGAGGGTCTGCAGATACTCTCTATGCCATCTGTTCCATATGTGTTGAGCAAATGCGTGCACAAGTTTCCACCGTTTCAGGCGATTTACAGAGATATCCGTGAGATGAGGTTCTATAAGAGACGTCAGAGGTCCTCCTGTCAGGAAGTGTCCTGGAGTTAATGCTTCAAGGTCAGATGGGTCTGCAGAGAGTGGTGTAATAGGCCTTGAATTTAACATTGACTCAACACGAGCAATCAGTGTTAGAAACTCTTCATAGGTTAGGATTTGTGTACCTATGACTCTCTTCAAGTGGTATTTGGCACTTTTTATTGCCCGCTCCCACAAGCCTCCTTGGTGTGGAGCTCGAGGTGGTATGAAATGGAAAGTTATTTTGTTGTTCTGGGCAAACCGTTGTGTTTCAGGTTTTATCATTAGGTCTTGGAAGCATTTTTTAAGCGTTGAGGCTGTTCCAATGAAATTGGTGGCACAATCTGAATATAAATCTGATATAGTGCCTCGTCTGGCAGTAAACCTAGTTAAGGAAGCAATGAATGCATCTGCTGAAAGATCTGTGACCATCTCCAAATGTACAGCCTTTGTGGCAAAGCATATAAATAAGCAGAGATAGACTTTAATTGGCTGCAGTCGGCGTAAGATGTGAATCTTTACTGTAAAAGGTCCAGCATAATCCATAGCGGAAACATTGAAACAACGAGTAGCCGTAACACGTCCAGCAGGTAAGTCGCCCATTAAAGGTGCTGTCATTTTAGGCTTAACTTTGAAACATCGAATACATTTAAATATTCTGGAGCGTATAACACTTCTCTGAGACAATATCCAGTAGTTTTGCATTAACATTGCTTGAAGGAGTTGTGGTCCTGCATGTAGATATATTTTATGAAAGAAATCAATCAGCAGGTGGACTACAAAATGGTTCTTGGGAAGCAAAATGGGATGTTTTGCACTGTACTTAAGTGGTGAATTTTTCAGTCTTCCACCAACTTGTATGATTCCTACTTCATCTAAGAAAGGTGCAAGCCGTTGTATTTGAGTAGAACATGTTTTCTTAGCTTGAAGCGATTTGATCTCATTTGCAAAGCATTCCTTTTGCACACACCAACATATGCGATTTGTTGCACTTTCAAATTCCTGTTTGGTTAAATGAGTGGTTATTTTTGCCTTTAGCTTTAGACATTTAATAAAACGAAGAACATAAGCCATAACGTTTACAAGTTTAGACCATGAGGAATATTTACTTAAAAAATGTAGTTTAGAGTCATCGGTTGATGTTATGAGGTTGAATGTCTCTGATTTCAGTTCATTAAGAGATTCTTCAGGATCTGGGGAAAGTTTAGTTTGTGGCCATGTAATTGAGTCCCATTTAAGCCACTTAGGTCCTGACCACCAGAGCTCATGATTCATTAAAGCGGATGGTGTTAGGCCACGAGAGGCGCAATCAGCAGGGTTCTCTGCTGAGGAAACGTGTCTCCATATGCATGAAGGAGTAAGCTCTTGTATCTGAGCTACTCTATTTGCTACAAATAGTTTTAGCTTGTAAGATGGGGTGTGGATCCATGACAGAGCAATCATAGAATCTGACCACGCATTGATAGCTGTAATATGGTACTGTTTATCAAACTTATTGATGCAATAGTGAAGCAACTTGGCAAGTAAATGAGCGCCGCATAGTTCAAGCCTAGGTATTGTAGTGCGTTTAAGCGGAGCTACCTTTGATTTTGCAATCAACAAATGAGTTGAAACATTGTGATCAGAATCTTCTAACCTTAAAAAGACACATGAAGCATAGCCTATGATTCACTAGCGTCTGAAAAGCCGTGTAATTGTATATTACTGGCGTTTACCATGGGAAGGTAGCGAGGTATTTTTAGATTGTCAATTTCTGAGAGCTCACTGATAAATTGAGACCATTTCTCAGAAAGTGTCTCAGGAAGCTGAGTATCCCATTCTAACCCTAAACACCAAATGTGCTGCATTAATGCCTTTGCCCAAAAAACCAGCGGACAAATTAGCCCCATGGGGTCATAAATCTGAGCAATAAAAGAAAGAAGTGCTCTCTTTGTATGTACTCCTAAGGGTTTGGGTATAGCATAAGAAAATTTGTCTGTTTGTGGTATCCATTTTAAGCCAAGGACACTGTGACAAGGTTGATCAGTGCTTCGAAGCATGAGGGGAGTTTCACGATGATCCAGCGGAACATTTTCAAGAAGTTTTTCATTATTAGAAGACCATTTTCGTAGCTGAAATCCTCCTTGGCTTAAAATGGATACCACAAACAGACAAATTTGATGAAATCCTCCTTTGAGTAGTAAATCGATAACATCTTGCTGTAAGTCAAGGGCTTCATTTAAAGTGTCACAACCTAACAAAGCGTCATCAACATAGATTTGATCTTGCAGAGCTTTGGCTGCTAGCGGATGGTTATCACCTTCATCGGCCATTAGCTGTTGGATAACACGATTGGCTAAATATGGACTTGAACTCATGCCGTATGTAACCGTGGTTAACTGATACACTTTGATCGGATGAGAGGGCTCTTTTCTCCAGTAAATCAATTGAAATCAGTGGGATCGTTATGCAGTTTTGGGCCTTGGTGTTGTAAGCTGTTAAGCGAGATTCCAGTAGAAGTTGGGACCGAACTGTTAAAAACTACTCTTAGCTTGTCTCCTTTAAAAACACCATGATGAGGTAGGAAGAAGTGAGGTTCGTCTGAGGGCGGAATTGATTCACAAATTTCCATATGACCAGAAGCCTCATAATCTTGCATGAATTCAACATATTTCACCTTGAAGTCTGGTTGAGCAGCAAATTTATTTTCAAGTGAGTTAAACATACGTTTAGCTACAGGTGCTGAAAGACCCAATTTCTGAGGAGATTCCTTAAACGGTAAACGACAGATATATCTACCGGTATTGTCACGTGAGTGTGAGTTTAGGAAATGTTTTTCACACTCTGCATCAGTTGGCGAAATTTTCAAAGTTTGAGGCGGTTCTTCAATTGACCAGAATCGTTGAAGAGTAGCATGAAGATCTAAGTCGTTAGTTGAGAGAAGAGTGGATATTCCACTAAATTGAAGCGGTTGATTGGAGGGAGCAATAGGTGCGGCACCAAGCACAACAAAGCCAAAAATTGTTCTCATAATGAAGGGTAAATTTTCTCCCATACTTACAGGCGGCTCAAGTAAAGTTTGAGGGAATAGATCCGCTCCTATCAATAAATCAATGGGACCTGGCAAGTCAAAGGTTGGATCGGCTAGCATGTATTTTTTCAGTTGAGCTTTGATGAAGGGTGAGAGTTGAACTCGAGGCAGGTTACTTGTAATCTGATCAAGAATAAGAACAGGATGAGAAGAGGCCAAATTTGACCCACTGAGTGAAGAGATATTCAGATGTGTGAAACCTTTAGGCTTTATGTTAGCCACAGAAATTCCTTTGATATCAGGGACACCAACAGCAGAGCGTTTTACATTTAATACATTTGCACAACTTTCTGAAATAAGTGTGGTTTGTGAGGCGCTATCTAAAACAGCACGCAAAACGAGACCGTTTCCTTTGTGAGTAGAAACTTTCACTAAAGCGGTTGCAAGCAATACAGTATTATTCTGAGTACGAGCCAAACCCATAAGAGTATTCGATTGATTGACATGATCAGGGGACTTAACATTACTTGTACAGGGATCAGTGTTTGCTTCAATCAATGTTGTTTGAGCCTGGTCAAAATGCAGGAGTGTATGATGTCGTTTTGAGCAAGTAAGACAAGTCTGTTTAGATTTACACATTTTAGGTTTGTGCATACCAAAACAGTTTACACATAAGTCCTTACTCTTAATGAAGTCAAACCTGTCTTTAGTATTAATGCCCCCAAATTTAGGACATTTGAATACTATGTGAGTAGTAGCGGAGCAATAAATACATTTAAGCATTCGATCTTTATCGTTAGACGACAACAATACAACATTAGACCTATTAGTTTTAGCCTTATTTGCAAAATTAGATTTGATTGGGTGGTTGCTCTTATTTTCATTTGGTGAAAATGTTTTGTTCGAAACAGAAGCTAACTCCGCAGCCTCCTCTTGTGTACATTTATTTTCCAAGAAAAGAATTAATTCATTGATAGTAGGGACCTTTTTTGAGTCATTACGTGAGTGCTCAAACTTAGTGCGGAGAGCAGAATCAAATTTACGCAAAATATGCGTTGTCAAAAGCAAACTTTCATTAGCAATATCATGACCGAGAGTTTTTAAGGCCTGGTAGTTTTCATTGTAAACTGAGAGAAATTTCCGCAATTGTTTGACAGTAGGCCTAGTAAGTTGAGGTAAATCTAAGATATTGTTAGTATGAAGAGTGATTAGCAACCTTGTATTGTGGTATCTATCTATCAGAGATTGCCATGCTATAGCATAGTTTGCAGTGTTAAGAGGCAAAGATTTCACCAAACTCAATGGCTCATCTGAAAGACAGGATAGCAAATATGTAAATTTTTCTATGTTACTGAGTGACTCATTAGTATGAACTGCATTTTCAAATATGCTATGAAATGACATCCACTGGTCTGGTTGACCAGAGAATTTACCTAAATCCAATGAAGGCAATTTTATTGTCGGAGGTACAGCCACAGCTTGTGCTGTTGAACTAGCGGTGGACTGATTCAATTGCTCAGATACTGCAGGTGTAGGTATTAATGTGCTACATAAGCTACTAATATTTATGTACAGGTCAGATATTTTATCTTGAAGTTCGGTTACCTTTTCATCTACGATGTCTTCAGGTAGGGGAGTTGTAGAGAACAACTTATTAACAATTTTTTCAAATTCTGCATGTTTTTGAGAAGCTGCAGTTGAAAGTAACTTTATCCTATTTATTTGTTGATCATTTAAAGATTCAAGGGCTTGAACAGTACTTAATGTTGTAACTTGCTTGTCAATACTACTAAGTCTTTGTTCAATAAGTTGACTTTGCTTGACAAAAGATAAAAATCTCATTTTGGAATAGAATAGTCAAACACACAATAAAACTCAAAAGGTCTGTATAAACTCCACCTTGGAATTTATAAATTAAAGTTATTTCTTCACTAGAAATTTCAATAACTTATTTTGCAAAGTATTTGCAATATAAAATCACACTAAATTATTTACATTTTAATTTTCTTTCCAGAAGTTCCAGAAGTATCATTTAATACAATAATGATCAATCGACAATATTACTGTACAAAGCAATCAGCTGTTTTCGTGATAGATGAGAATCAATAACATTTGTAGATAATCAGAACAAGGAAAGGAAGGATAATTATTTCTGGCTACACAATGAATATCCTGGAATGCAAACAGAATACTGAGAGGGGAAGGGGGGTATGTCTGCTAGAGATAAGGCTCATGAAATGGCTGAGATATAATCATGAATATTTAAAATTGGACATGAAACTAGACTTTCACTTTTGTGCATGTTTGGAAATGAAATATGAAAAATCATCAAACTTAAATATGTTTGATTTTGAAAATATATAGTACAATGTCCTATGATTTAAAAAAAATCAATAAAACAACACTGGCTTATTTAATAAATGTTCACAAATTATAAAAATGTGTTTGTAATGAAATAAAAAATGTATTTCACAATGAAATTAAATCTTAACAATTCTTTAAATATTTCCAACGCACTGAGTTTATCCGTCCGGCTCGAAGTACCAAAAATGTGGGGAATTTATGTTAATTTGATAGCAATGTGGACTGGATTAAAGTAATTTTGAATTGGAGACACTAACCTTTTGTTATTAAACTGATGCGTAGACTGGGGGCCCCCTTTGATGAATCCTGAAATGCTATAATGTTGATAAGTTCACTTTTTCAGTATGTAAATGTTAAAAAACACTTCAATTGTCTTTATAATAAGTTATAAGCCAGCAGTAAATATTTATGTTGGTATAGAGGTTTATGGTATTTGAAAATGTAGGAGAAAAGGCATGTTAAGTCCTCATAGCAACAGGACTTGCCCAAGAGTGTGCCACTACTCTACTGAAGGAAGGAGTTGGTCATGTGATACATATCAGTGACCAATCAGAGAGCTAGTCTTGAAACCATTGGGGTTTGAAGATACTGATGCACTCTATGAGGAAAACATTTAACTATTTGAAATGGTATTTAAATGGAGATTGTGGTGAAATCAGTTACATATTATTAGAGTGCATTAAAATTAAAAATTAATATAAGAATACTTAGAACAAAACAGTATATATATTTGACAAATTATATTTATATGATGTACCACGTTTGTAAAAACAAATTAACATAATAACTCGCCTTAACCACAAAATTTAAAATAATTGTCTTTATCCTTAAACCAACGTTTTCCCCTTTAGTCAGAGTAAGCAAGAGTCTAATGTAATACAATAATTTAAAAAAAAACAATTCCACATGTTTTGGTCAATGCATAAGAGTAAAAACAAAATGTAAACAAGGATGAATGAATTACAACCAAACTTGTTCATGACAAAAATGGAAGGGAGTGTTTCGTCGCAGCCCTTGGTTGTTGTAATTGGTAACACTATAGCGATAGATGAGTTTGTAACTAAGAATTACCTGTGATGTTGAGGTTTACCTGTGAGTTTGTAACTGAGAAATTATATGTGTTGTTTATATTTTTGGTATACATTACATATTTCTCATGAACAACTATCTTCTTTAAAATGGTAATTTCCATGAGAAAAATAATAAAGTTTTGACTCTTGGAGGATCAGAATTACAGTGATAACATTGTTGCAGACGACAGTATTCTGGTTGACAACAGCTTGTACCATTGTTCCGATTGTCTATGGAGGTATGGTTATGTTTCTGCCAGAGTCTCCCATCTACTACCTCAAAAACAAAAAAGTAGAAGAGGCACGCCAGGCCCTGCAGTGGTTCCGAGGAGGTAGCTACGACGTTGAGCCTGAGCTCTCTGGCATGCAGAAGAACATTGAGATTGTGAGTATGCATATACTGACTGGTTATGAATCACAATATGCAGGTAATACCCCCGCCGTAGCAAACCTGCAGACCAAGCGAATTTCAACTTGTCTGATTACATTTTTACTAAAATATTTCCATAAATAAGACATATTTATTCCCAATTTAAATAACATTAGATTTAACAAGTGCTTAGGTTTGTTGCTAAGGGTAAGGTAAAAAGTGTTTTTTGACCAAGTGTCAATAGTATAGGATGAAATAAATAAATTTGCCAAATGTTATCAACATATACGTTATCCATAAACAAGTAAACTACAACATCTTTTATTTTCTCCTTAAGAATAACATAGAAATTTAAAATTTACACTTTTTTGAATTTTTTTCATAACCATTAGGCATAAAACAATGCTTCAATATACTAAATTATTTCTTTTTTTAAGCTCTACAAAGTTGTTGAAAAAGAAATTCTGAAATTTTATGTTTTTAGGGTCAAAAATGGGAAAAATCAATTTTTACCAAAACACCCCCCCCCCCCATAAACCCCCGTTCCAATGGTCCAATCATGCTTGTTAGAATAAATGTAGGTTTACACGTTTATACTAACTTTCATCCAAATCAGATCATTTTTGTTTGAGTTGTTGTGCTAACGGACACACACACACACACACACACACACATATATATATATATATATATATATATATGTGTATATGTGTTTTTTGTGAATTTGTACGGATGGTGTTTTGGCCTCTGAGGACCTCAAAACAAAAAGTAAATCGGTCCCGGGTACAGGTCTTATCATGAGACCTACGGTAATAGCTTATTCCCTATATGGGAAATTCGCTAAAAACAGCAATAGAGAATAACACACTCACACATTATGCCAGAACTAAGAACTAAGGGGAGGACAAAGAATACACGTTGTTTCTATTTACTATTGATCTCAGAACGCCGAATGTAGATCCCTACTACCCTTGCTAGACACCAAAAACAATTGGCGGACTAAAACATTAAATGATGTCCTCAGATGGAGAGTGAGAGGGTTCCAATACTGGAGGCATTCTCCACAACACCAGCCAAGCGAGGACTCGTCATTGGTCTGGGAGTTATGGCCTTCCAACAGCTGAGCGGAGTCAACAGTGTCATCTTCTATGTCACGTCAATCTTTAAAGTGAGTATAACACTGCTCATTGCCAGCTCAATGTTCAACTATTCTAAATTCTCTTTTTACATCTGTGAATATTAATAGCAAAGTTTATTGATTAGAGTCTTGATAATCTGATCTTTGGTTATCTAACCTTCCGTGTTATCTGGCCCTCCTTTTGAATGATCGAGTGCTGGGAAATCGTGCAATACAGTAGCATTAATTGTGCAATATTGCACCATTTGGTATAACTGTATACTCTGTAGTGGGTATGTTCATACAACCCCTTGTTTCACAGTCTGACTGTACACAGAACATATACCTCAGGATGTCTTAGAGCCTTATTATGCGCGGCCACTCGAGTGGTGCGCGACCGCGACTGCTCAAAGGCCACTTTTAGCGGGCCATTTTATCATATGGAGCTTATTAAGCGACGCGACTGCGGTGGCGAGGCACGCGACAGTCGCCGCGACTGGCCACTCCAGTCGCGCACCCTCGCTACTAGTCGCGAGCCCACGCGACTGTCGCGTCACCAGCGGGCCGTGTTATCATATGCTGTTTATTACGCGCAGCCACAGTCGTGGGCCACAGCGGACCCTACTCTCTGCCCTCACCTCAGTCCTGATTTTTGTTTCAACATTTTATTATATTAATTTTATCTATTTAATAAATATTGGGTTTTCTTTTCCGGGTTGGTTCGGCTCTTCTACCTGACCAATTTTCATAATTTTGGTCTTAAATTAAAGGTATTCACAAACATATTTGTCACCAAACATCATCATTCATGTATCTACTGTATTACTTCATTACTTGACCAAAAAAATAAATCAGATTTGTTTCATTTGCCAGTTCTGATTACATTATCCTATACAGTTTTGGTTTAAGAACCTTCAGTGAAATGCCAGCTTTAATTTTGAGCTGTAAGATCGGACGTACGTGAAGCACACGCTACACTGAATCACGAATCAACAACAATTATTATTATTACGAGGTGTTAGCCCGTCCTACGTACGGGAATTCAGTAGAACCGTGTACAATTCAGATCAGCTAGTTTACACATATAAACACAAAGTTTCTTGCAGTTTTAATGTGAAAAATCATCTTGTAAACAAATGTTGTGTGGCCAAATATGTTTTTATTCCATCATAGGCCTATATACGATATGCATTTCAAATCCGATAATTTTACAATAAAACAGCAATTCTGCAATTTTTACGATGTGAAAAGCGTTAAAGTGAGATTTGCAGCCGATTCGCTCCTCAAAACAAAGGCTTTCATTTGAGATGTTGACCATTTGAATAAGTTAAGTTCAAGATACATGGAGTCTATTACTCAATTATCAACATTATTGTGAATTTTATGTTGACCCGGGCAACGAGACGCCAAATTTTGCTGCTAATTTTGTACAAATACTATGATTATATCAAATCAAAAACAAAACCATTATAATATTTAATTTAAGGTAAGTGCTAGCCTCTCCTTAGCTGAAATAAAATTATTAATTTTCTTGTGCGATACAGATAAGTCATTCTTTTTACAAGGTTATCAAAAGAACGTCTCGTCTCCCGAAAACAACAAAAATACATCTTGTCATCCTCTCTGAGATCAGTGGCGTTGCTTGGTTAAATTCTAGGGGGGGGAGAAACCTCAAATTTCCCAACTGCTTAACACAGATTTCCCAACTATTACCCTGCTCCAAATACCACAAAAAAGGTATAAAATATATTTCATGTGACTGACGTGAAAAATATTTTTGAATTTCTTGTAAACACTAACAAACAACATAATTGAACAGAAGAGCTACATTGCTTGCACTTTCAAAATTCAAACTCGCAGTCTCGCAGACGAATCATCAACACAGGACAGGATCAAGGTAGCCAACATATGTCCAATAAGGAACAAAATTTCTTGTAAACGAAATTCCAACAAGCTATACCGCTAATTGATTATTGATTTCTTAAAATAAGGTGTGTTTAGCCATGGTTTAGTTTTGTTTAATCAAATTTAAATTAAATCAAAGAAGCGTCAAGTTTATTTGTCCAAGTCAAAGAAATTTTAACTTTGATGGATTTTCGCAAATAGGTATTTAAATTTTGTTTAGTTTAAAAATATATTTTTCTTGTATCTGACTTCCCAACTGTCCCAACTCGTGGCAAGGAAATTCCCAACTTTTCTCTTTCCCAGATTCTAGGGGGGGGAGGCTCCCCCCCCTACCCCCCCCCAAGGCGACGCCCCTGTCTGAGATCATCATATAAAAACTGAAAAATTCTTCTGAAGTTCTTAGTTGTAGTAACGGATTGCCTCCCAATACTTTTGTTTTGTCTACGTTTACGACGCTTAAGTAAAATTAAAATAAACAGATAAGCTTCTTTACTTATTCACTCAGACAAAGTACATGCAAGTCTGTATAAAATTCGGTTAGACGCGTCACCTCGCCACACCTGTCGCTACCCCTAGCCACACCTGTGGCTACCCGAAGCGACTGCCAGGCGCGGTCGCGCGCGACTGGAGTGGCCGCACATAATAAGGCTCTTAGTTGCGGCCTTGATGGCAACATGTGCCTTGAATAAGGTACAGAGGAAACACACTCATGGTCAACCGTGCACTTTCAGCTCTGGTATGTTGGGGGGGAAATGTACCTGTGACCAGCAAGGAAGAGCTGGAACGGTGAGCACTGTGTGCAAATTCCTGTAACACAGGGCTCAGGGCCATCCTCCACTGTGAGTGTTGTAGTACATGTGGGGGACAGTGCAGGACTTTGCCCTAGAAACAAGTACTAGTGCCAAACACCACCTAAGTGCCCCCATATGCAGTGTATTCTCGGTTCCTTACTTCTCTGTGAGACCTGTGGCCATTGACTATTGGATACTGAAGTAGACATCCCATCTATATGGACCAGCTGTCACCAAGCTTTTATTAAAAAAGAATGCAGTTGTGTGAGCCAGTCACATTATGCGCTATAGTGTCTATGTCTAAAATTATATTTTCTACCTTATTTTTTGTTGCTGACAAAATTGATGGGTTATAACAGTTGCTATAGCTCATAATAAGTTGTTCCATAAGTTTGACTTGGGAAAAACATTGTGTATTAGAGATAAATTGGTCATTTAGATCAGCACAATCTGTCAGTGGGTCACATCACCTACGACAAATTTAATTTTAAAAACTGGTGACAACTTTAACATGGGGATGAAATGTCTAGTTGTATTAATAGTCAAAGCCTGTGACTTAATGGAAGGGTACTGCTTTACTTCAAATATTACAGATGTTTTTGTTTGGTAGACGATGTCCTTTATTTACTCTAAAAGATTTAATTACGAAGGGTGATGTCGGGAAAACGTGAAATAAAGTATGTTGCCCAACTCATTGTAAACTGCATTGTATACTAGTTAAATTTTCAATTTAGGACACAATATCTATTCACAAGTACAAACTCGGCATATTAGTGAAAATACACTTTAGAATATGGCCGATACAACCAACACAGGTACAATACATCCTTTGTTGAAAAATAACAGTGTATGGCTAATGTATGAAACTGTACTAATCTTTTGTGGACACTCTGTGTTGCTAACAGGATGCTGGCAGCACGATGGACCCCAACATACAGACCATCATTGTGGGTGTTGTGGCCGTCGTGTTCACCTACATATCTACCCTGGTGGTGGATAGGATGGGTCGAAGACCACTACTACTGCTCTCTGACTTTGTCATGGCCATTTGTACTTTCTTCCTCGGTGTTTACTTCTACCTCAAGAACAAGACAGAGTTTGACACTGCCTCCATCAGCTGGCTTCCCATACTGTCTGTGTGTGCCTTCATGATTGTCTTTTCCCTCGGGTTTGGTCCCATCCCCTGGATGTTCATCAGTGAGGTGCTCCCACGCCAGATCTCTGGTTATGCGTCTTCTGTCTGCTGCTGTTTCAACTGGATCTGTGTGTTCTTAGTTACCAGATTCTTCGGAGACGTCAGTGCGGCCATCGGAGCTTATGGATCGTTCTGGCTGTTCACGGTCATATCGGGTATTGGAACAGCATTTGTATATTTTATTGTGCCAGAAACCAAAGGGAAAACTTTGGAAGAAGTACAGATTTTGCTCGGAGGTTCAACATAAACTAAAAATCAGTTATCTATTTGTATGATCAAACACATTCCTATTTCAGTAAATAGTTTTCTATTTTCACTCGGGTTTTATCGCTTGAATACTAGCAAAAGGTGTATAACAAATTAAGTTTGCACCTATGAAGGATTAGTAGGAGTTTCAAACTTATAAATGGTGTAAGTGAATGATTTGATTATTTTTGTTTACTTTATGATTTTGTTTCTAAAGAAATTTCTAGAGTATTTCCCTAGTCTTCATTATAACATTAAATATTGCACGAATATTCATATTCCAGTCATGAATTGAGAATAATCGTGTCTAGGCTGTGATTTAATAAACATTACTCACAATCATTCATAAACAACTGGCAAGCATTTACTTTTCTGTCGCATCATTGTACATATCCTATGTCATGTTGCATGAAGGTGTTTACTTGTAATTTCATCTTTCCTTACAAGTGGTAAACAAATGTTTTTAATTCCTAACTTTTAACTATTTGATTTAACAATCTCTCTAGGTGCAATACCAATTCTTTATAATTTTAAATAGGTAATTTATTAAACTGTAAATAGAGCATAGATGTTACAATTAATTGTAATTTAGCATTAAGTGTTGATATTTACTAAGATAGTTTAAGATTTGTTAAGGTGTTTAAATTGTAAGACAAAACCAGTTTAAAGTAAGTTTTGGAATATTAAAGTCGTTTTTAACAAGGTAAAAATGTTGAAAGTTTTCAATAGACATTTTAAAAAGTAGATAGGCCTACTGCACTGCATTTGTCTGGCATTTAAATACTTATGTGCTTGTCTAGTTAAGGATCAAGCCATTATGCTCCATCGTGACAATAATAATTGATAAATTCATTTCTTAAACTATATAGTTTATAAACAAATACTAGATCAGATTTAAAATGGATTTACAGTTTTTTTAATTTTTTTAAATTAAGAGTAACAATTATAATTGTTACAAAAACCTCTAATAAGATAAGCCAAATAGGAACGTACCATGTTCAACCACAATGTTCAAACAGGAATCCAAATTTCTATAAACAATAAATAATTAGTACCTATCATATTTCCAAAATTAAACTGGTTTTAAATAGTAGTTGTGTCAAAAAGCTTTAGTACAACTTTGTGATCATTGATATTTTGTATTATAATCATTGTTATATTAAACATGTTTTTAAACTTTATTTATGTTTTTAACTCTTATTACCTGAAATTTGTTACGTCATATGCCTACAAGTCAAGTTGTGTGTGTGCTAATTATACTTTTTTTTTTGTTATCTATGGTGACAAGAGCATGTGCCCATCCCCCAGGGTCAGAGGTGCAAAACCCCACCCCATTTCATACTGCCCCTTTATACAGCAATACATTGTCGGTCCCAAGCTGTCACAAAGACATCATCATCCTGTGATACGGACAATATCTTAACATTCCCCAAAAACGCAAAGATTTTGACATCCCTCCGAGGCCACAGAACATCATCGCCTCCTGTGACCTAGGAAATCCTTACGTATCACTGCGGTTGCAAAGATACATCTTCATCACCCCCTGTGATCTTCGCAATCTTTAACTTTTTCCACGGCTATGAATACATCACCATCGCCTCCTATGATTGCGACAATATCTTGACATCCCTACACGGTCGTGAAGAAATCATCACCATCTCTTGGGATCACGGCAATATCTTGATGTCCCTCCGTGGTTGTAGAGACATCACCATCATCTCTTGTGTTCGTGGCAGTAGCTTGACATTCTTCTGCGGTAGCAAAGATATCATCACCGCCTCCAGTAGTCGTGACAATTTCTTGACGTTTTCCCGCTGTCACAAAGACATATAGTTGTTGTGAAAAAAGATTTGAATAATAATAGCCAAATTAAGTGTAAATATGGCATAGGAATTCAACAAAAAATTATTTTAGGGGTACTCATAAAAAACATAATTAATTAATAAAGTCAACATGAAAATAAAATCCTTTTAGAAATCCCCTCCTACGACGCCCCCTCCAAAATCCCAGTGACGCCTCTCTGGGCACCCAGTAGACAACAGTAAAGGTGTGAAGGTGAGGGTGTGAGGGTGGGAAGGTTCCCTCTCTGCTTCTTCTAAGAATACTATTTATTAATCCTGAGCTCTATTCAGTTCTTAGTCCGCAGTGAGCGTTCAAAAAATTTATTACTTCACCACTGGTGTGAAACTTGGGACGAATCCAGCATCTGATAATATAAAGATTTGTCAACTTCACTAACCTGGCATTTCACTCCTTGCTTTGCTGTAAACGATCCACGCACGGAAGCTTTGTCTATGTGGACGGGCAAATGCAAGGTTAAAGGAGGCCGCCAACCTCTTTTTTTTTAAATTTAAAATTAATTTGTCTATGAAGGTATTTTACACTGACTAAGCCATCTGGGCGTCTGGAAGTGTTTGTGGACCATCAGTTGATGTTGGGGTAAAATATAAATTAAAATGTCATAAAAATCTCAGAATATTAGAAGAGATAGAGAACATAACAAGCGTTTATCAGCAGCAATAATACATCTGTTTATATCGTGAATGCATACAAAAAAAGATTAACACAACGTGGTCAAAAATGGTCTGGGGATCTTTGTCTGATATTTATGTTTTTGAGTCGTGAACGGTGTGGGATTGGGGGGAGAGAGTGGTAGGGTAAGGTAGGGGGGGGGCTTGATGGAGTGGAAGGGGGTAGGTGTTTGCTGAGTAAAATATTAAAAACCAGACAAAAAAAAAGCTTGCATTTTTTTAAAGTTAGAAAATAACAAATTTTTAATGTGCTCTAGCGGAGGTGATTTCTAATTGATTTTCAAGTGTCAACTTCCATTTTGTACAGGGGTTAGAATTCGCTATAATTTTATAGTTTTCGACTTATAACACGAAAACTGAAAAAAGTGCTAAGAATTTTCAATTCTTTGGGAATATCTTAGAACGATCAAGAAATTATTGTTGGACAACTTCAGATTTGGATTCAGCAACTCAAAAACCTATAATTGCTAGACAAAATTCCTTGAACACCTTTTTTGTCCCACAACAGATTGACTGGACTAATAGAATTTGTGTAAAACTTTCAAGATAGTATTGAGCCAACAGAAACTGTAATAGTAATCTGATTTTATCTTAAGTTCCTACGTAAATATGATATGTTTCTGTAATTCTAACCACTATTTTTATTTGACCTATTCTGGAGTTTTTATGAAACTCCTAATACATAAGAAATAAACAATAATATTTCACTTAACTTACAAGTGACAGTGACATTTGAAATTAAAACCATAAAACAAACATCTGTCTGACACGTTATCATCATGAAATGTTATCAAGGTGGAATGGCATAAAACTACAATTCCAACAACAGAGTCAGTAAGTTAATAATTATGAGTTGGTTAGTTGCTGCTTCTTATTTGTTTGGTTTTTCAATGTTCGTACTCAATATTGATGGTTTACTTTATGTTTTGAAGACGTGTAAAACTTCATTAGTTTACTTTTTTTAGTTAGGGTAGTACCTACATTTTTATATTTTTGAGGAAACTTTTCATTTACAATAGTGAGTGGTAAGTTGTCATATAATAAATGACATTTATATTGTATATAAAAACACAATGGACGATCCTTATATTCACAAGGTAAGTAAAAAATTGTTTTAAAATTAATATGTATGTAAATTTAAAAATACCCCGCCGCAGCAAACCTGCAGACTAAGCAAATTTTGATTTGCCTGATTGGATGACACTAAATTCCGGACTAAGGAGATACACCATGTAAACTCTTAGTAAAAAAACTTTATCTTTACTTGCATTGTAAAATTTCATCCATTGTTATATCAACTTTTCAAGTACCTGCATTAACAAGGGGTATCACTTGATGAGAACAACTCTTTGTCAGTGTAACCTCTCTCCATTCTTTGACTGGTAAATATTTTTATTGATCGAGTCTACAGTGATTTTTTAAGGTTTATGTTTGAGGTTTGTTTGAAAGGTATGTTTGAAAAGTTTGTTGCTTTGTAGCTAACAACGTTCTGATTATAGTACAGACACTGCACTATTTATTGCTATGACATAAATAATAATATGTATGTTGATGCCTTGAATGTTGCAAATGCTATTTTTTTATTCTGCTTGATTGTAATGTACCTGCCAATTATTGCAAAAATGCTAATAGTACCTAACTTATGTTGTCATCGTAAATGGATTAAGCCGGAAATAAATTAATAATTTAACATCTTAAGGTTTGTTAAAAGAACCCTATTTGTGTTTTTGAGTGCTGGCTTAAACCTTATTACTGAATATTCATATCAGCATCCAAGGCTAACCTGACATTGACATCAGTTAAACCTATTTATTACTCAGTCTCTCATACAGACGGCTTTCATTGAAGATTGGCTAAAAGTTCTAACAACTGTTTCTACATCTTAGATACCATACATAAGTGAAGTGTTGCTTCAGTTTTATTAATCAACTGTAGTTTGATTTTATTCAATGTAATTTTACATTAAAACAGTGTAAAATGAAGGTAGGTCCCACAAATTCTATGACTATAAATTGTATTTTAAGATTTAAATTGTTAATTTATATCTAGATCTGAGTTGAAAATAACTGTGTTTCATTCTATTTTTTCATTGCTGTTCACTGCTTCAATTGTATTATTGTTACTTTTTTAATTCATTGTTTATCAATAATATTGAAATCTGTTAAATTCGGTGATAGGTTTGTTATTTCGTTATATTATTATATTCTGTGTCATGGTATACCATAATAATTCGTTGTATACATAATATAATATAAGTATACCATAATAAAAACATAAACTTAATAAATTTATAACTTTAAGCTTACAATAACACTATTTTTGACTGTTTGCAGAGTCTTGATAGATTTTGAGTTAGAAATAGGAATTAAGTCCCATAAAAGTTATAAGCTTTTTTAAGAACTGGTTATAAGTGCATGACAACAATTTAATATACTAAATTATTGGTTTTTTAAGATCTACAAAATATGGTTTGGAAAAATAGCAAAATTTTATATTTGTAGGGTCAAAAATGAGGAAACCCCATTTTTTGCTCAAATCACCCTTTAACCCCCTTTCCAATAGTCTAATCATGCTGGCTCGTGAACTCATTTGGATAAATAAAGGTTTACACGCTTATACCAAATTTCAAAAAAATTGGACATGTATAATATATAGGTTACATATATATTAAATTTGAACGGATGGTGTTTTTGGCCTCTAGGGACATAACAAGGAAAAAGTAAATTATGGTCACGGGTCCAGGTCTTACTATGAGACCTACGGTAATAACTTATTCCCTATTGGAAATTAGCTAAAAGAACTTTTTCAAATTGAGCCATAGACAGAGTGGGCTGCTATAAAATACAGTTTTCATAATATTATACTAAAAGCCCGTAGGTTTTTAGTCATGCCAAACTGGAAGGGGCCTATGCAAACAGGTCCACTTTTTACATAGGCTGACTGGGCTAGAAAAGCATTTGGACTGTTTGCTTTCAAAACCTAAATGCCATTGGTGTAAAAACGCACAAAATCAAAATAAGCCCAGAGAGACAAAATGTTTAGAGGCGCCGACAAATAACAATTTTTGTCGCCACACTATGATGTTTCTGGCTGTATTACATATATGTAAATTGGTGGCTGAAAGTTACGTTTTGCTGGCCATACCAGCTGTCATCGTATTTTGGGGACCGCTTACTTTCTTAAAACATGAATGCATATGAAAAACACAATTGAATTGTGTTTTATTGTCACCGCTGCCTAGCAACCATTTATTATATTATTTTTTGCTGATTCCTCAAATTATTTCTTCACATAACCTTAAAGTTGTAGTTCTGTTGACTATTAGTGTGCATTATTATTGTGTTGAATATTGTTAACAGTGTATAGTGTGGTGAAAAATTGTGTTCGTACCACGGACCGAAATGGTTTTGCAGCTCTCGATTGTACTAAGTTCTATCTCGAGCCGGCAAAACATCATTTTCGGCTCTAGCCCAAGTAGCATAACAATGTTGTTTCAATGTTGTTGTCAACATTTAATCAACATTAATTTAATATTGCCCCAATATTGATCAACGTGGTAACAATATTGTTACAACGTTTTCGTGAAACAAAATACATTGTCTTGACAATGTTGTCTTAATATTTTTCAACGTTGTTTCAATGTTGTTTTCAACATTTAATCAACATTCATTCAATATTGCCCAAATATTGATCAACGTGGTAACAATATTGTTACAACGTTTTCGTGAAACAAAATACATTGTCTTGACAATGTTGTCTTAATATTTTTCAACGTTGTTTCAATGTTGTTTTCAACATTTAAACAACATTCATTCAATATTGCCCAAATATTGATCAATGTGGTAACAATATTGTTACAACGTTTTCGTGAAACAAAATACATTGTCTTGACAATGTTGTCTTAATATTTTTCAACGTTGTTTCAATGTTATATGGAAATATTAAGCCAATATTAAGACAATTTTGCAAAAAATGTAGAAATAATCAATTAAAAATATTATGTTAACATTAACAGTATTTTGACTATTGTTTTTACAACATTGTTAAAGTATTTTTGTATCGGCCGTATTATTCTGTCAATATTAAGCTAATATTTTTAAAAATTCACAAAATAATTGTTAAACAATCTAAGTATTCAAAATACTTCGGCCTGCATAAATGCATAACAAAAAAAAACTCATTTTAGGTAATACTCTATTGACTGACAAAGCTATTATTAATATTTTTTTTCTTGAATAACAGTAGGCTATGCTATTTCATAAAATCCGCAAAAAGTGTTTCTGTGGAATATTGTTGACATAAGTTGTGTATATTTATTTCAAGAAAAAGGTAAAAAATAGTGTCACAATTTAAAAATATATTGTTTATTCTTTCACAAAGCCCAAAATTTACATTTTTTATAGAAGGTCAAATCACAAAAGAGACCAAAAAACCAAGCGAACAAAATATTCTTATAATATATCAAATCTATAAACAAAAGTAAATCACTTTCAAGATTTAAAAATTTATAACTGTAGGCTCAATGTATAGGCCTAGTGATTGTTGAAAAGTGTTTATATCTTCGCTGACATCTCCATAGGCCCGATTCTCTTCGACTGTAGCGGCATCCTTCCCTTTCCTAAAAAAAAGTGTTTGTGTCAAGTTTATTTTGCATGGGAATTGGGAGTATCTGAAAGTATAGAACAAGACCAGCTGCTATTTCATGTTGTTGAGGGTTGGATAGAGCTTATGAAGTAGGCTACATCAGGCATGTTTGATCTATGTTCCACGCTCTCACGGCCGCACAATTTTTATTTCAGCTAATACTGCGGTTTCATTGTGAACGAAATGAGAGTAAAAAATTTTTAAAAAAAATATAAAACCTAACCGTCATAAACTAACATAACTAACCAAACTTGCTAATAATATAAAAAGAGATAAGATAAAAATCTAATGAAGGTTTACTACCAACTCGAAAAAATTGTTCTGTTCATAAAATAAAATTATAAATGCCTCAATTTCTAACAAAAAATGAAGTAGGCTAATCACATTCTAAGCAAAATCTTTAACAAAAAGTTAGTGTCACCGGAGGGATTCAAACTGGATAACTCTTAGACATCGTTTGAGTACTCTATCCACTACACAACATCGATAGTTGAACTTCGTATCGTTACGCTAATGGTGTTCTCTCAAGAGAAGAGAGTGACGTCAGACCATGACAGCCAATAGAATGTTCTCATTTCGTCCGTATTGAAAACCGCAGCTGAAATAAAAATTATGCCTCATGGCCCACTTTAAAATAACTATTTTAAGGTTAAACGTAGCCTTGGAGATTGTTAATGGTTTGCAAGGTCTGTAATTTAAATACTCCCTTTTCCACTATTTTCTCCATTGTCAAAAAAATTTTGCATATTACCATTGACTAAATTGTTGAATAGGGCCTACTTGTATTAATAGAAAATTTTATTACAAGACATATATTAACCTATATTAGCCTATGTATGAAAGGCATGTATTTAAAAATTTAGTTAGGCAGAGATAGAGTCAGAAGAGAGTATAAAGGCTTATTTATTTACTCTTATACAAGCTCCAAATTATCTAGAAATATTTTAATATTGCTATTTATTGCCTTATTTTTAGTTAATAAAAACAAAAACTCAACATAAACAATGCGGTAGGCTGTTGTAAAATTAGTCATTCGTCGAACGATTTCCTTAACATACAACAAAACCAAAAGCTATTTTTTGCCATTATATCAAACCGTATATAGGCCTACCAATATATTTTTCAAACCGGTAGTCAATATATTTTTAGGCTACCGTACTTCAAACATTAGGTGTCAGAATCTAACTTAATTTTTTTTTTAAGTGAAATGATCAAATTTGTTTAATCTTTTAAAGAGGGTGAGCAAATTTTCGTACAAAAACCGCCATGTACTATCGGTTCAATAATGAAATACTAAGTATTTATATTATTTCGGACCAAATAGGCTCAATTCAATCGATTAGCCGATTAGCCGATCGAATGGTTGAATGAATACATATAATAAACACTGTTACCGTACCGCGACGGTACGAAGTGCTGCCATCGGTGTTCGAGGTGAAGTGGATAGTGTTCGGCTCATAATCAAATATACTTATCAATACTTATCAGATCGAATCCCACCGGTGACACTAACATTTTGTCAAAGGTTTTGCTTAGAATGTGATTACTTCTTAACTGTACATCTTTTTTTAGAATTTGAGGCATTTAAGTTATAATTTTATTTTATGAACAGAACAATTTTTTCGATAGTAAACCTTTATTTGATTTTTTCATTAACAGCATGTTTGGTTAGTTAGGTTAGGTTATGACAGTTTGCGAAATCACACGGCGTTTTTAGACGAAAAAGTGCTCACCTTTTATGATAGCCTACCTAGTTTTTACCATCTGGTTAGCCTACTTTACTAATCGATCTTGGCTGAGATTACCTACAACGTAGCCTCATCAGACACAACACTCCCTATGATTATAAATACATGTTTTGTGATTTGATTAATCTAGTCAAACGATAGGCCTAGCCATACAATATGATATAAAGCAATTATTAATGTTTAGACAATTACATGCAATTGATACTGTCATGAAAGCTTGAAAAGCACAAGTCAGTCATACAACAGTAAAATATGATACATTAAAGCAAAATAAGTTATTAAGTTCATTGTACTAAAAACCAAATTAGAGTACTGATAGCTATATAAGTCCGCTTTGAAAAATCTTTAAGTCTGTAAAAGGGCCTTACAATACAATCAACCATGCATACATCACATTCTTAAAACTATCTAGGCTAACACGCTGAGCTGACAGAGGAAATCAATTGAAAAGGTCAATTACCTGTAGCTTCAAAGGATGTTAGAAACTTGGTCAGTCTTGTGTAAAGTCTACTGATTTTATTTTGACCTCGTGCCCCATGGTTTTATACGTGCCTGCGTGCCTGTGAAGAATGAGAGTGTTTAAGTTAAGGGATTTTTGTATTTATGTAACTTAAGACACCTGCAAAAATGTACAGGTTGATTACTGTTTGAATTAGGCTTTAATTACTGCGCCATATTCATTTAAGCAGTGTGACTAAGTTAAAACAAACAAATAAGAATAGCCTATATAAAGTACAGCAAACCTTGATCGGAACAGAACAAGTTAGGCAGCTACCAACAAATTAATGTAAGTTAATTAGGGGTAATTTCCTGTTAGAGAGAACATTCATTATTATTGATGATTTTACGATCTTAGTTTTGGTTAATGAAAACAAAAACTCAACATAAACAATGCGGTAGGCTATTATAATATTAAAGAGTAATTTAATGGTACCTATTAACTAAAATAACACAACCCAACTACACTAATGTAAAGTGAAATGTAAAGTGATGATGTTAACGACTGATATTTTAGTTTAAAATATCTTTTTAGTCTAACTTATAACTGATATTAGGCTACTGTAGTTGTAATGGTAAGTTAGTGGTTGAAATTAACTTAGTAACTTAACCCTCCAAGTGTCTCTACTTTTGGTCTTAATGTTCGCCCATTTATTGCGCAATCGCAGGGTTTTATTAAAATGTATCTTAGAAACTTAAAAACAATGTAAAGTATACTGTTTTATATATCATTTTGTTTGGAAAATTATGGGCTTCAAGGTAGGCCCTAACATATAAAACATTACTAAAAAAATTTTCAACAATTTTTGTGGGGTTAACATTTCTCAAAAATTATAGCCTAAAATAGGCTAAATGAAAAAAATTTATGTTTGCGCTCAATAAGTTGTTATAATTTATCGGTCTACAAATATTTTAAAATAGCCACTTTGTTCAGAATTTTATGAGGATTCCAAAAATATAATAATATAAGGAAGTAGATTTGCAAATAAATAAGTTAAGTTATGGGCAAAAAACCGATTTCGGTACATAGCGTTTAGCTAAGAATGCATAGCCTAACCATAGCTAGGAATCTGGCTGATAATTTACATCAATATCACTACCTACTTCTTCAGGATCATCAACCAGCCCTTCAAAATCACTTAAATCTTCTTATAATGCGCCACGTATATCACTACTTTTGATTTTAACACTAAAACAATGATAAACGTAATAAAACACATCAGTCATCGGTGCGAGGTTAACCAAGCTGTTTACAAATACGCACGTCAGCTGTCTGCTACAATATTTTCGGAACTAAAATGAAGAAACAGACATCAGGAGAAAGCTCTGAATCTGCTGAAAAAAATTATACCTAACTCGATCCAGTTCAATCCGATTCAGCCAGTCCCAGAGCCATCGCCGTAAACAGTGTTTGTGAGTCGCAAAAGCGACACATAACACCACAGCGGGTGTGTTATGAGTCGCTTTTACGACACATAACACTCGGAGGGTTAAGGTAGAGCCTATCGTAAAATCAATTTAGGCCCTAGCATAAAAGTTATTTTAGGTTTTAAATAACATACCGGTATTGTTATTCTGCCTCGTGCCTGTGAAAAATGTGTGTTTAAGTGCTTTTTGTATGCAAGAGACAAGCAAAAATGTACAGGTTGGTTACTGTTCGAGTTAAGTTCAAATTACTGCCATAACTTAATCATAAGTAGTGTGACTAAGTTAAGTCATAACAAACATAAGAATAGCCTAGGCCTATAAGTTAAAGTACAGCAACCTTGACCGGTACCATTGACTATACACCTCTACTAGATTGAACACTATGCGGTCGCTTTGTTAACAATACACTGTTCTGCGTTAGTGTATGGTCCACGTAGTTATGTTAGATGACGCTAGGCGCTCTTCAAGCGCCTTTAGTTCCCTTAGATAACGTAGGATCGCGCTGCGAGCGCCCGTCGTCTGTCACTGCAGACAGCCTCGGCTACGATGCGTATTGCGATTGCGAGCCGCGAGTCCCGAGCAGTGACGATCAACTTGTTGATTAGCGCGCGGTAAAAAGTACAAATTGCTGGGTCCCCCTTGAGATATTGCGTGATATATAGCTTGCCTACTTACTTTGATTGTGTGTCTTCGTATCCATTGGCAAAAGTCAGCTGATTTTCATTAAAGCAAAATAGATAATAATTTCCAGAAACTTTTCCAAAACATGGCATATTTACGACTAAATATGATTAATACAAAAGTATTTTTTTAATCTTTATACAAAATGTTGGCTTGGAGACCATGTTATGCCTAATTTTTATCATTTCACTGAGGACGTTTTCAACACTGAACATTCTTAGAGTGAAGTTGTAAATCATAGAACAAAAGTGTACTGTCTGTATGACAGATGAATTGCTTTTTCGCAGAAGTAGTTTCTAAGTGGAATTAAATATACACTTTAGTCAACAAGTAATTATAATCATCACCTGCTATAAATTATAATATTCTTTGGTGCTTTACAATTTAATGAACTATTATTGGTTTTTGACTTAGACAAAACCCCTACTCTATTAGTATATAATGGATTAAGGAAAATGAACTACAAGAAAATTGAAACATGGTTAGAAACTACAAAGAATTAAGAACACTTATTAGAATAATATATTTAATAATAAGAATAAATGAACATACGTACATAAAAAACCAATGCACTCAAACATTACAAATCAACCTTCGGGGATCGCAGGTGATATATTACATAATACTTTAATAATGTGTAAACGGTGTAATTTTTTGATGGAAGTATATAACAAATATATATCTAAATATAGCATCAACTTGACAAATCAAATGTTCATTCTAATGGGTCAGAAAACGTTACGAGATTAAAATGTTATATTGAAAATTGTTGACAATAATAAGCAATTTATATGCTGGATACAAATGATGGTCTCCAAATTCTACAGTACTGTGCGAAAGGAAATTTATTAAATACTTTGATGAGTTTGAAATATATAAATACTAGTGTCCCTGTTGCTCGAAATCGAGCAATTGCTAAGTGTTACAGACGATATTTTAAAACAAATAACAGTAATAATTTTTGATGAATTTAAAAGATTCGACTCAAAGATTATGGAATACTCAAGATTTACATAACAGATCGATTTAATCAACATTTATATAAAAAAGATTATACAGGGTGTCCCGGAACTCTCTACCAATATTTTAGGGCATTGCTCCTGGGTAAGAAACATACCTAAATATCATATTTAAATTGTCCGGAAGTCCTTAGTTACTCACACAGCCGCCATTTTGTTTTTTTCAGTTATTAATTTTTTTTCTAAATAATGGTTAAACATACGAAATGGAAACTTTGCACAAACATTAAGAACAACTAGACAAAGCTACAAAAAAATTATGAAGATTTTTCAAATTCATAAAACAAAATGGCGGCCATTTAAAATTTTTATAAAATCAACGGTTTTTGAGCTATTTAAGAAACAACATTTTAAATGGTCGCCATTTTGTTTTATGAATTTGAAAAATCTTCATAATTTTTTTGTAGCTTTGTCTAGTTGTCATTAATGTTTGTGCAAAGTTTCCATTTCGTATGTTTAACCATTCTTTAGAAAAAAAATTAATAAATGGAAAAAACAAAATGGCGGCTGTGTGAGTAACTAAGGACTTCCGGACAATTTAAATATGATATTTAGGTATGTTTCTTACTCAGGAGCAATGCCCTAAAATATTGGTAGAGAGTTCTGGGACACCCTGTATAAAAAAAACTCATTATTTCTATTTCTTTTCCTTGGTGGTGTTCTATGGCTTTTTTATGTTTCCATAGTTTGCAAATCGGCTCTTTCAATGATTACTAAGAAATGCAGCACAGTGTTAATTCAGTTTTCTTTTTAGTATAACAATTTATCCAGGCTTTCTCGTTTTAGCGAATTTCCCTATAGGGAAGTAGCTATTACCGTAGGTGGCACGGTAAGACCTAGACCCGGGACCGATTTACTTTTTCATTTTGATGTCCCCAGAGGCCAAAAACACCATTCGTTCAAATTTTTATATATGTATATATATATATAGACTTATATATATATACGTCCGTGAACGCGATAACTTGAGTAATTTTTGTCCGATTTTGATGAAATTTGGTTTAAAAGTGTAAAGCGGGATAAACTTGAATGAGTTCGCGAACCAGCATGATCGGACCATGGGAACGGGGCTTTACGGGGGGTTTTATGGGGTAAAAATTGGTTTTTCTCACTTTTGACCCTCAAAACACAAAATTTCCCAATTTCTCTTTAGACCTTTTTAAAGAGCTTAAAAAAACAATTAATTTAGTATATAAAAGTATTTTTGTTCGGTTAATAGTAACGGAGAAAATTTAAAAATTTTAAATTTATAATTCCCATGTTATTCTTATGGAGATTATTGTAAAATATTGTAGTTTGCTTGTTTATGGATGTATTTTGTATTTCGATCAAATTTATTTATTTTGTACTAAGCTATCAATATTTTACAAAAAAACACACTTTATTAGTTTCCTTGTAGCAGCAAACCTAGGTACTCGTTAAACTTAATGTTATTAAAATATATTTAATTGAAAATCAATTAAGACGAATGGAAATTCGCTTAGTCGGCAGGTTTGCTGCGGCGGGAGTATTTTTCATTGTAATATTTACGCCAACCCAAAATTCAAATAGTAAATATTTCATTTCAACCAAGTAAGTAAATGTTTGTAGCAAACTAACTGTTAAATTTGCAAACTTATTGACTGTGTTTACAATTAACATATATCCTTTTTCTCACTTTTAATTTCTGACAACAGCTGGAGTTTCATAACAATATTTGTTTCCCATGTTAATCTTATGGAAAAATACGAAACTTGGACTAAGTTAATAAACATAAATTAGTATATAAAAATGAAAAATAGTGGATGCCTACGTTGGTAGGCTCTTATAACTTACATTCTCATTAACTTGGGAGTTTTATTTTGACCCATGGAACAATACCTAGAAGTATTCGTCACCAATTCTGAAACAGTAAATAAAAAAGTCCCTACGTTTTCACCAACATACGTTAAACACACGCACTCGAAATCGACACGACACACCGGTCAAAACTAACGACGACGTGCACAACCGTTACGACCGTCGCCGTGCTCAAACATTTGCGAACTGAAGTTTGGCAACAATACAGCTTTTAACATTTTGGCGTCAAACTAAGGGATGAAGGAGATGGCACAAAAACTTTATGACACGTCACTCAAAGGTAGCGAGCGGCATGTCATGTCCCAACGAATTGAGACGGGGCAACTCGCGCCCTACACCGTCAGGGAACGGACTACTTACACATGCCTAGTCCCCTAATTCAAATCTGTGGTTTTGACTCATTGTAGCTATTTCTCATAAAAAATAAGTATCATAATTACTCTGTTAAAATTAATTAGAAATAGCGTCTAAGCAAATATTTTTAACACTTCTTTAACTAATCAATAGTGTAACCAATATAGTGTAATCAATAGTGTAATCAATATTTTTAACTTTTTAACTAATCAATAGTGTACAGCAGGCTGTTACATAACTAGATTTACTAATGTTGATTTTTGCCATTTTATATTGTATAGTACAGTTAATGAAAGGTTCATTTTAAAATGTGTATCCGGTGTTGAAATAATCTATTTATTAATGGTGAGGCGTTCCCGAACCGTGTCATGTTGAAAACATCAAGTCAGTTGATACTTTTGTTTAATGGTTTAATGTTTCATTAACAAAAGTTGCATAGTAACAGCTGACTATCCTTACATGAACACGGTGTCAGCAGTGTCAGAGGCCAGAGTTATGTCACTCGACGTTGAGCCCGTGTGGGTGAGATAATGGAAGTGATAGTTTTATTTATTTACATCACTTCCGCCGTCATCGGCCCCGGCGACTGCCGAGCCGAGCGCCGACTAGTCTCGTCTCTCATTGTAGTGTGCTAGTGCTAGTAGCTTTCACATTCTCCGCGCGGGGGCAGCACCAGACAGAACACATGTTTCCGTTATATGACGATAGGTTGCGTTGCTCCGCACCGCTATCTGGTTATCAACTAAATGCATTACATGTTCAATCTAGTAGAGGTGTATAGTCAATGCCGGTACAGAACAAGTTAGGCCTGCTACCAACGAATTAAATAAGTTAAGGCTAAGTTAGTTAGGTACCTATGAACTAAAATAACACAGATACCCAACTAAAGTGATACGGTAATGTTAACAACTGATCTTTCAGTTTTAAAATAATTTTAGTATAAGCTTAACTTTTTACTGTTAAGGCTACTGTAAGTAGTTGTAATGGTAGGTTAAGCTACTTAACTTTAGAGGTCGAAATTAGCGAAATTAGTGTAGTAAAATCGATCAATGCAGGCCCTAGCATTAAAATTATTCTTGGGATTAAATAACATTAAGTTGTTCCGCTTATAAAAAGGCCAACGGTAACTTAATGTAAGTTAGGCCTAGGCCTAACTTACTTTAAATTTACAAAATATTGACCAATTCATAGGATAATTAAATTTTAGCCTACTTTGAAGTTGTAAATTGGCTTTGGTATGTAACTAAAGTTTAGGTAAAATAATATTGACATCCTAGGCTATGTCAAAGGTTAAACTGCAATCCAATGGCAAAACAGGAAAACGCATTTTCGTCTAAATTAAGGTTAGGTAAAAAAGATGTGAGATGATTCAAGCCTTGGAGATGATTAAGTTATAACTTCAATTTTCTGGGCAAATGCATTCACAATGATCTCAATGATTAGGCTAGGTTTTACTTTTTCTTTCAGCATTCAAATGAGTTTTTTTTTGTTTGCTTATAAATATTAGCCTTATAGGCCTAACATATTTAGCCTACATACATAGCCTTGCATACTATCACACTTACATATTTTATTTGTGTGTTAACAACCAATCTTAGCAGTTGGTACTGCATTTGTAGGTTAAAAGATTTTAATAAATTAGGCTTGGCTCTATTAAGTTACGACTAGAGTGCAAGCCTAGCCTACTTTGATATGTAACTATGAATGCAAAACTTAACTTGATAACAAGATGCACTTACCTTAAAGCTGGTATCTCAAGTTGACCACCATTAAAAACCTGTATTCAGCGTCAGCCGTAAATAATTATTATACATCAGAATCTCAAAGCAAAGGGAAAAATACAATCATTGCAACATGGTGTGAAGTAAGTGAAATAAAAATTACGAGATTGAGACTAGGACTAGGACTAGAGATGATTGATTGAAATGAAAGATGCTCTGGAGCTGCCGAGTGCCGATGACGGAAGATGAGATCAAGAAGATGGATGCTAGCTACCAATACCATGCTAGATGCTAGCGAATCTATTTCTAATAGATAGATCCATCCGCGCGCGTTTTAATGGCGCGCACAAGAAAATAGTTCTAATTTAAATTGAAGATATTTTTGTTTCTACCCGTTTGGGTAGAATTTTTATTTTAGTATTTTGTTTTTAGCATCAACCTTATTCCCTTTATTACTTAATAAAAGCCTAGTTTATATTTATTTTGATTTTCAGGATGAGCTGAGTCCATAAACAGTTTTCAATCTTATTACCTAACGTTGTTTCAATGTTGAAATAAAAATTATTTCAACATTATTCAATATTGACAACAATGTTTTCAATAAATGTTGATCAATGTTGGGAAAATAATGTGTTAATGTTGAAATAATGTTTTTTCAACATTAATCAATATTATCAAACAATATTTTCTTAAAACGTTGATCAATGTTGGGAAAATCTTGCTTCAACATTAAAACAATATTCTCAGAACAATATTGTTGACAATGTTAAGCAACATTATTTCAACATTTTAACAATATTGTGTTGCTACTTGGGAGGTATGAAATATACTATTTCACAATATTTTTTTGATGGTTAACTAAAAATAAAATAAAAACACACAAATTATATCCAATTTATATAAAAATGTATACCTCCAAATAGCTCGTTATCAACTAATTTATTTTGAACTTTATAGTAAAACAACTTACTTACAGCTTATTCAAACAAATTCTCTATGAGTACAGCAGTATAATCTTGCTAGAGCTGGTCTATGTAGATTCTCTACTTCAGTCCCTGAAATAAATTGGTCAAGTCTTAGTGAAAATAAATAGACAAATGGTGTTCAACCGTAGAAGAGCCATTAATTTGTACAATTTTTTCCAACCACACAAATGCGTATTAGGGTGCATCATCCCTCGCACAATTTTTTGTCCCCTGCTTATAAGGAAATGCAAAGAAAAAGTATTAATTTAAGTACAAATCAACAAAAATTGGATAGAAAACCTCAAAGAAAGGAATTACATTCAAATGTATGCCAAATCGGTGACACATGTGTATTGGTCATAATTAGCACTGGCTTGAACACCAGCAGTCACCTCATACCAAGTGTGAACATTTGTTTTGCAGTGCTATCTCTTTACAATACAACAACTTAATTAAACTTTGGATGGTTATAAAAATTACATTTTAACAATCAGTAAGTTAACCATTAAGTGGCTTAGAAAGAAATTAAAAAATTTGATTTTTTAAGGGTCTAAAATGGGAATATTCCTCCGTTGTAAACCTGTTAACTTAAGCCAATTTCCATTTGTCTGATAGGATTTTGACTAATATATTTCCTTAAAAATTTCAGATGTATTCCCTATTTAAATAACACTAGCAGGGTATCCGTTCTTCAAACGGGGTAAGCGTATAAGTATAAAATGCTTATTTGCAGTTATACTCGTGCTTTACGTTTGCAATGGGGGAGGATAAGGTTTGAGAAAATTTGGTTCTTTATATTTACGGTATGCTATAGTATTACACATCTACCATAGTCATACTGTTCTACCACTGCACCTAAACAATAGAAAAAAGTGCATTATCATCCAAACATTCACACAATATCACAAATTATTTATTTAATTAAAAACATAAACTTAACTGTAAACAATCCTACTTTGACAGTTATTTGTATATGCCAGCTTTTTGATGCTGCTTACTTCAAATTATACTCCGCACCAAAGCTGGTGGCGGCTGAGGGATTAGGACGGCCAGGTAGGACTATATAGGTTGGACCTGCTCACCGACCAGAATACAGTACAAGATATTTCATAAAATTTTAATTTTGTTGAATGGCAGGAGATCTTTTGTTTACAGTTTGGTTTCAAGTGGTTTTTTGATGAATAGCTTACATATATCTTTACAATTGTAATCAATCGTAATCTACATAGCAATAAAGTGAAGCTCATCAAACTTGTTTACACGGGTTAAAGTGAGAAGGTCAAGAAGTTGTTATCTTTCATGTCATATTTTTCATGATTAGGTAGGTACTCACTTTTCCAAACATGTTCAAGTATACAACCGAAGAAATAATGAAATTTAAGTAGTGCTATGTCCACCCACAGGATTTAGATTTCCTAACCAAAGCAAAAGAATATTATGCAAAAAGTATCATATCTGGAAAATTTAAGGTATCGGTATAAGTGTATAACATATTTTACGAAATAATTTTGTTTGAGTTTTAAAAGTCCATGTATGGATATTTCAGTTTAAGTGCCATATAGGATTTTTTCTAAACCCTAGTTTTGTTATCTACCTCAACCCTTTGTTAGATAGCATCATTAACTGATAGCACATGACAGATAGCCTCGTAACTTTTTTATTTTTTGAGAACTAACGAAAAAATTTGGGAACTATCGAGGACTAACGAAGAACTAACGATTGATATATAGATGTAAACATTTCTCATCAGAAAACGGCACGCGTTAGAGCCCGGAAGTGTGAAGTTAGGGTACCCACTTATTATCGGCTATAACTTTTTTATTTTTTGAGAACTAACGAAAAAATTTGGGAACTATCGAGAACTAACGATGAACTAACGATTGGTATGATCAAAAGTGGATACGCTAATATGGGTACGCCAACTTCATGGACCTGCTTCTAAGAGTTGTGAGTAAGAAAGAGTGGCTACCGTAATGAATATTTTATATGATGTTACCTATACCAATTTCACTGAGGAAATAAAATCAATTTAAAGAAAACAATATTTAATGTGTTTATGTTTATTCAACACGAGGATTATTTCTTATTCTTTGTAAGAAAAATCAGTCACGCTGTTCATTCAAAAATCTTCTTAAGTGTGTAGCCCAAGGTCAGAGCCATCAAATTTGACAAGCAAAATGCTGTGAGTCTAAGAGATTCTTTCAAGTCTTATCAGTATACAGTTAAGTAGTTACTCATTTACACAGCTCTCGCTCCCATTGCCAAATCTTTATTGTTAAAGACTCTTAGATAACAAATGGGCTTGTTACTGACCTATATTTTTAAAGAATACAGAATACAGCCTGCTTTTATCACTAATAATGATCCAATGCTAACCAAGGACAATGCCATAATTTATTTTAATCAACTCATCCTGCATTCATTTTCAAATTAAACCTATACTACATATTATCTGTATACTATACTATTATCAGTATATTATACTATTATCAGTATATAATACTAATCAGTATATTATACAGTACTATTATCGAATTTGTTGGCATTGGGGTAAGGTTTTGGTTCCTTGCTCAATAAACATGTAATTCTTAACATTTTAATACTTTTATTTAAACTTATAAATAATAGTTTACGACGCAACAATCGCTTAAAGATAGAGTATTTACGACACAAAAGGCACGAAAAGTGCCTTAATCTTCTACTAGTTTCGTACACAAGCTGCTTACACTACTAACTTAAACTACGTTGGTTAGTAAGGTTTGTAAAATATTATAACCTATACTCTTTCTGTATAGGTTTATTTTCTTTAGGGAATAGGTGTACTATGCTGGTAGAAGAATGCTGGTGTGTTCCTTATTTGAAGTTAAAGGGGATTTCCTAGCTACGGGATATACGCCGTAGCGGGGTACGGCGTTCAATGCATTTTTAGACCGAACCGCAGACAACGACGGACTAGTGTTTTCCTAGACTTCGCGGAGTGTGGACTCGTTGCACAACAACACAAACTCCTTGCTATTCCGTTGCTGACTGTGACATAGACTCCTCTAGAATGAGTCAACGCGGCCCGCTGTCTGAAACTGCGCTGGCAGAGTGCAGTGTACGATTCCTAGGAAAACACTCTTATACGTATCACTGTGTATTGTGTGTTTTCTGCGGACTCCATAGGCTCAACACAGCACCCAGCTGCGGCCGTTACCCCGCAGCTAGGAAAACCCGTCTTTACCCAAAAATGATATTTTTGTGGAAGATTTAGAGAACTAAAAATTGCTGCTTTCCGGACAGAATGATGAAAATGATTTTAAAAATGAAGACATCTATAACTATAAAAGAGGAAGTATGTATGCATATACCCTATGGAATCGAAAACCACTCGACAGATATTGTAATGAAACCTTCAGGCATTATTAAACATTATTCAAGAATGGTTTGTGTGATGTTTGGTGTAGATCCGTCAAAAGCGCTCCGCCTCAGAGGGTGTTAAGGGTTCTAATGTTAGGCTTTTGGGACTACAATTTTACAAATAAATATAATTTAAAGGCAGATGTTTACTTTCACCAACTGTTTTGTAGGTTTGAACAGTCACAACATTCTGTATTAGTCATGATTTGAAATACAGTAGTAGGCTACAGAAAACTATTTTACTTTTGGATAAGTCCAACGATTTCTCTGTAACTAAATAAACAATATATTATTAATGTGTTCTGAATATCGAGGTCAAAGGAACAATTATTTGCTATAGAGTTTCATATAATATTTTAAGGAATGGCACCTGCTGTCTCCTATCACTTTATGATTACCATATTTATAATAGAGAAGAGAAGAAGTTCTTGATGAGTACAATCCCCTCCACCCCAGGGATACTTTAAGTTAATGGTTAACAAAAAGATCGTAAGTTAAATGTAATAAGGTTCAACACCTCAACACAGTGATTTTATTGTGTGTACTAAGGTGTACCCTTCCTTTAAAACTACAAACATCCTTTAAAAAAAATTATCTTACTTTAAACATTAGTAACTTAAAACATCTCATTGGTAGTCTCATAATTAAGAGACAGCAGTTTGTTGTTCACTTTAAGGTAGTCACTAGCCAATAACTTTGGTGTGTCATAGTTACTAGTTTCCCTTAGTTTTGTCTTCTTTGATTCCAGGCATTTATATTGGAGATAAGTTTAAAGGACAGCTAAGATGAGTTTTACAAATGTCCAAAGCACATCAAAGTGACAACATCTAGTAGAGGCAACATGGCAGCTTCACGGCTACCACAGTATATTGCTGCTCTTGTAGGTTGGTACTAATTCCTCATCTATCTATCTATCTATACTATTATAAAAAAGAGGTGGTTGCTGTATGTGTGTATGTGTGTATGGGAAAAGTAAACTCGAAAAATACTGGTCGGATTGGGCTGAAATTTGGCATGATGATAGCTCACATTCCCGATTAACATATAGGCATATTCTTATTTCAAAAATCCTTTCGGGCTCCGCCCCAGTGGCTCTGGAGTTTCCCATGTTAACCTTATGAGAAATGGAATTATTGAATCTTAACAGCTGTTTCAATTAAACAAGTTGGTTCTGTTCTATGATGTTCAATAGCATTAAAGTTACAAGGATTACCAACAGGGTGCAGCACTATTATTTCTTTTACATTTATGACAACAGCTAATTTGCAACCAAAAGGTGAGTGAGCGTAGCGAACGAACTTCAACCTGGAGGCGAGTTAGCGTAGCGAACGAGCTAACCTGAAGGCAAGTGAGCGCAGCGAACGAGCTCCAACCTAAAGGTGAGTGAGCGTAGCGAACGAGCTCCAACCTAAAGGTGAGTGAGCGTAGCGAACAAGCTCCAACCTAAAGGTGAGTGAGCGTAGCGAACAAACTTCAACCAGGACGTGATTGAGCCATGCGAACGAGATAATCTTGAAAATTAAGAAGTTAAACGGGGCAAAGCCCGCGGGTTACAGCTAGTCTAACATAATATTAATTTATCTACTAACATGTATTTTATTCTAAACAGAACAGACTAAAAATTTAATTTAATTGCAGCAAAAACAGCTGTTTTTAATACATGCGTTGAGGGTCTGAAGTAGCTCTTTTTAACACATTTTTAGTCCCTGAGGAGGTAAAAGTCAGCTGTTGTAAACACAGTTCTAAAAGTCATTTAAATGCAATCGCATGTTTCGAAAGTATACCTTATATTGCTAGTTTTAATTGGTTGTGGCTTATTGTTGCATTCTTGTTAACAGTTTTTTTTTTTTTTTTTTTTTTTTTTTTTGACATATCGGTATATCAAACAGTCGGGACCACGTAAGTTTTCAGTTGAGGGAGGAGCCTATTCACCATATGGATTTGAATGAACTAGAGAACTGTGCGGTATTGATGTTGCCAAATCTAATAATACCAGCTGATTTGAAAATATTGCTTAGTATATTTTAATTAGTGTTGTCAACGGGCGATGTGGCAACGTCGCACTAGCCTTGTCTTGTGATTGGCTGCCACCAACTGCAAACTTACGTGGTCCCGACTTTTAAATGATTGAATCACTTGCCAAACAGCTGCTGAGGTTATCTTTACATGACAGGTTCTTTTGTTTTCTAACTTAGTTTGCTTAAATAAATGCAATACGATAAAAAATATAGAGGTAGTTCTTTGCATGGGTAAAAATGTCATTTCAACCCTCATTAATTTTCCGACTTTGGCTTTGCTATGATCTCGCTCGGGTCAAAAAGATCCATTTTATGCTCTAGTGATGAAATATACTAGTATAGTATAGTACTACATAGTACTACCTTAACAATGAATACTAACTATCTAAATGCCATAAACGGTGAGAGCCCTGAGGGCTTAGGTCACATGTTGGCCTGACTTGAAGTAATGTGACAAAGAATTCCAGGTCTGTGTCCAACAGAGTAGAGGGGGTTTTTTAGTGAGTAGTCTGTGATAGTTTCAGGAGTCTCACACTACAGGCTGGCTACCTGTGTGCGTAAAAGCATTTTCCCTCCTCCCCCTTGAAAAAAAAAATAAATTAAAAAAAACCTTAACAATGTACCGTACTACCTTCATTGTTTTATTGTAGCAAATTTCCCATATAGGTAGGCCAAAATCGATTTAATTTTTCGTTTTGAGGTCCCCAGAGGCCAAAAACACCCTCCATTCAAATTCATATATATATGTCCGTTAGCGCGATAACTCAAGCAAAAATGATCCGATTTTGATGAAATTTGGTACAAACGTGTAAACCTACGTTTATTTAAAAGAGAACCAGCATGATCGGACTATGGGAACGGAGGTTTATGGGGGGTTTTATGGGGTAAAAGTTTGTTTTTTCCATTTTTGGTTTTTCCATACAATAAGGGTTTTCATGGGAAAATAACATAAGTGAAAATAACTTTTGAAACATACTTTTCACAGGAATCAGAGTAGTACCATTTTGTCCAGATTTTAAAGGACTATAACATACTAAATTTCTACCAAAAGCATCCATGCTGTTTTTGAGAAAAAAATAATTTTTTAGTTATTTTATCGGTTTTTATGGAAAAAAACTATTAAAAATCTAAATTTAAAAAAATTTAAATTCACCTGGATGAATCATGGATTAGTAGTAAGTACCTACATACCAAATTTCATCAAAATCGCGGACTACAGGTGTGGTCTGCAGCTCTGTACACATCCATACATAGAGATAGACACACACACACACACCAACACACACACACACACCAACACACGCACACACACACACACACGGACAAATATCACTTCAAAAACCACTTTTTTGGGTTCAGGGTGACCCAAAACAGATACATCCATTCAAAACTCAAATTTTTGACAAAAACAATACTTTATCCATATAAGTTACTAGGGGAGAAAGTAAAAATGATAAACTAGAACAATTAATTATTGGGACCACAAGAAATTCAAAACAGTAACATATTTCAGGTTTTAATCTGGTGGCCGTGTTGTGATGATCTCTTAAATAACCAATACTCGCATTCACCAAAAGTGGAGGAAAAGTGGAGGTAATTTATATTTTCTTACAAGTTTTACAGATTCTTAAAATGTTAACTATTTTTAGCGAACCTAGGAGCCCTAAACCTGGGTACCAATCTAGGCTGGACGTCCACAGCAGAGTATCATATCAAAAGGGAGCAGCAGTATGGGTTCCCAGTGTCAGACTCCCAGTTCTCTTGGGTCAGCTCGCTGATGCCCCTAGGAGCACTGATAGCTGCCCCAGCAGTAGGCTGGCTGGTCACCACCATCGGTCGCAAGTCATCCATGATTTTCCTGTGTGTTCCCTCTGTGATTGGCTATGGCCTCTTAGCCTGGGCTCAGAATGTAAGTTAAAGTAGGTAATCATGTATGACTAGATAGTTGCTTTATCAATGCTTCATAATATGATAAGAACATAACAGATACCGTAATATGTAGATCTTAAAATGAACCAGTAAACAAAGATAAACCAACCACTTTTTATATTTTTGTTGCCATGGAGACCAATTGATACTCACTTCCGGTAAACTTTGGATGGCCACAATGCATAGCCTGGGCTGGTATATTGAGGAGTTTCTTTACACAGCTACCTATGTGTTTAATATGCATATTTTTAATATACAGTGTGTAAATTAAGTATTGAAACAAATCTTTATTTTTTAAACCGAAATAGATAGAAATATTCTGTTTGTAGCATTGATTCTTAACAAAGGTTCCGCAATGTTTTACACCAAAATAAGTTTTTAACCCCTTTTAGGGTAGGGGGTAGGGGGTGACTTATATTTTTTCAAATAGCAACCCCCTCATTTTGTAGGATTTGTGAAAAGAAACACAATGCAATGATGCAAATCCGAGGTAGATATTTCATCCCTAGCCTAAATGGTGGGTGTTCCAAAATTTGATTTATGTGAAAAAGCACCTATTTTGGAATACCTGCCATTTTAGCTAGGGGTGAGATATTCATTTCGGGTTTGCGTCATTGTGTTTCTTTTGACAAGCCCTTCAAAATGAGGGGTCACTCAATAGAGGTTGCTATTTGAAAAAAAGTCACCCCCTACCCTGTTAAAGGGTGGAAAATTTTGTTTTGTGTAAAGAATTGCGGAACCTTTGTAAGAATCGATGCTACAAACAGAATATTTCCTATCTATTTTGGTTTAAAAAATACAGATTTTTTACACACTGTATGAGATTACAAGTTGAGCATACAAATTTGCTGCTTTCAGTATAAAAATAAAGTAAACAATATGCTCGCAAGTCGCAATAATAATAGAACAATAATTTCTCAAACCTTTTAAGCAATGTTTTTTGTTTCTATTTTATTAGGATCAGAACATGCTAACTTACCAGGACTTGCTGGTTTCTAAATGGAGTGTTTGTGTTCTGTATTGTTTGCAGGTTCCCATGCTGTATATAGGCAGACTACTGACAGGAATGAGTGGAGGAGGGTTTGGCATAGTTGTGCCTCTTTACGTTGGAGAGATTGCCGAGACCAACATTCGAGGAACTCTAGGAGTCTGCTTCCAACTGCTGTTAGATATTGGCATTTTGTTCACTTACATAATTGGAAGTCTTGTAAGTGTACTTTGGTTTTAGTTTTAAAATTCCAGGTAAATACAGCCTTAGAATAGGAATTTATATTAGTTTTAAAGATACAAGATTATATTAATAATAAAGTTTCTCTATGAAGCTAATAAGGATCACAAACTTTTGAGAAAATCGTAAGCCCCATCTATCAACAACATACTAATGAAAGGTCTTAACTTCCAAAAATATCTGTTTTCTGATAAATCCTCTATACTAATGGCATGAACACCAAAAATAATTCTTAGGACGACTTTATAAATTTAAAACAAAGAGAGATATCACACAATAATTTGGCTTATCATTGTTGGTAATAATAGTAAGCTACTTTTTTTGTGTACATGGTGATCGGATGTCACCTATGGGGGACGGCCCATAGGGAGTAAGTTGAAAATCTTAAAGGGAAGCATAGGTTGATATGTACTGTACATCAAATTAAAGGTCTTTCTGAACTGAAAACAATGCCCCAAACCTGACCTCAAGTGGACAATCGAGTAAAAAAGACAGCTGTCCAAAGATTCATTGAATTTGCAATGCTTGTCAATTCCGCTAGAAAACGGAAGAAAATCATTTAAGCGTAAACATGAGTCGATATTCACATCAAATTAAAGGTAATTTATTAGTAGTAGAATACAATGTCACAATTTTGAGCTCAAAAGAACAACTGAGTAAATAATTGCAGCTGTTTAAAGATTCAAAATGACAGATTAAAAAATCTCCCTATGAGCCGCTCGCCATAGGTGACATCCATTTATCATCTACACAAAAATGTAGCTCACTATTACCAGTAATGATATGCCAAATTTGGTTGTGAGATCTCTTTTTGTTTTAAAAGTTATAAAGTCGTCCCAAGACTTAATTGACAATCTGAATATAGATTAAAGTTTTTCACATCTTAAAGTACTATAAAAGTGCTAGCTTTGACTAGTCAATGGTGCTAGGCTGTAGGAATAAAAAATTAAAACATTCTATTTTTGCAAAATTTTTAATTACATGTTTTTGCCAATTGCGCGGAATATGAACTCCGATTTCAAATATATATATTTTTTTTCCTATGTACCAATTGCAACATTTTCACACTATAGCAACTTAATTTTCACAACTTCAATACGCACCACCCTACACTCCACATTCAGAAGTAATGATCAATGTTGATATTCTACCTTGGACTAGTTTAATGATAAGACATATCTTTGCAGGTGAGTGTGAAACTACTATCAATATTTTGTCTTTTGATTCCCGTGATTTGTGGTGTATCAGTGGTATTTATACCAGAATCTCCAATTTACTATCTGGAAAAGAGTAAAGACAGGGAAGCAGAAGAAGCCCTACAATGGTTCCGTGGAAGTGGGTACAACATTCAACACGACTTTACTGTCATGCAACAAAACATACAGGAGGTAGGAGCTTGAACTATTTGGTACGATATAGGCCTAAAGGTTAAATGACAGCAATAATTATAACCTTCAGTTAAACCAAAAAGTAATATAAATGATATGCATTTTGATTGAAACAAAAAAAAAACGTTAATAGTATTATCAATGGTTAAAACGTTTGATTTTTAGTTTACTTAATTAATTGTTGATGCGAGTTTTCCAATACAAATATTAACAGAGTATCAATGTTGTTAGATAGTTAATGTATTACTTAATAATATTAAATAGCCTACAGGCTATACAGTGTTAAAGAACCTAGTACAGTAGAAACCCCTCTTTTAAAACTGACCCTAATGGGACTGGACCAATGTCGGATAAGTCAAAAAGTCGGTTAAAACGGGCAATCCCTTAACTTAATAAAATTAAGTGCTATTTATTTGGAACTATTTAATCACTATTCTGAAGTCGTGCGTGCATTATTAACAAAATAAACTACACTCTTATCTAATTTTTTTTTAAGTATTGACAATATAAATGTCACAAATAAACACAAAACACGGTAAAGTTAAATACTTTCAGTGGAATAGATTGTAGTCTTAGGCAATAGTAATAGTCAATAAAAATTCTTATTTCAATACCCTTAGTAATATTAATAATTAATGTTCTCCAAATCCATTGTAATACACTACAGAACTTATTGTAGAAATTAAAGATACAAGCAAGCAACCATTGCGTAACGAGACAGGATGTTTATTTATAGCATGTAACATTCTGTAGAACTTAGCGTATTCCCTTAACTGAGCAAGAGAGTGGAAATGCCGAGAGTCCTAGAAAGCGGCGGTTAAACCAAAGTGCTCACAAACTGTAATATTTTACGAGGGATGGCGGATAATCCCATTATTGGACAATGCAAGGTCGGTTAAGAGGTCTACTGTATTTTTTTTAAATAATCAAATTGAATTTTTTAAAAGATAAAATACAAAATGTTATTTACTTTCAGGTCAAAGATTCAAAGGTTACCTTTTTTGAAGCATTTTCATCAACAGCTGCCAAAAAAGGTTTGGTAATATGTTTAGGACTTATGTTATTCCAACAGTTTTGTGGAGTTAACAGCATTGTCTTCTACACAGATATCATTTTCAAGGTAAGTTTAATTACCGTACCTTAACAATGTGTAATAGTTTGGAAAGAAAATTTCTCCTATTCAAAGTTAAAAAGTATTTATGCATACAGTTTGAAGTAAGTTTAACAAAAGGGTGTTTTTTTTTTCTTTAGTAAGTGTCGTTTTTGTGTATAAATTGGTAAATCTATTTGTATGCCGCAATGAGGCTCCTCGCAACTTACTGGCATCATTTGTGAACAAAATGACATCATTTGCAGCTCTTTATCTGACATGTACAATTCGCTGTGATTTAAAATTTTTTAAACTACAGAATCTCCCTCCGCATGCCTTATTTGAGATAAGGTCAGTGATAGGTTTATACCACAAGAAACACATATTCTATGCCGACATCCATCACCAGATGACTGAAATTTATGACCCTAATGTAATGATCGTGGTTGTGGTAGAGGGATTGATTATGATTCATGATATAGTAATACAAGTCTGAACAAGTCTCTTTGACTGAGGGATAAAGGGTAGATTGGCTTGCATGCTATATAGACGTTTAGCGCTACATGGCCAATCAGTTTACTTGCCATTATGGTTGTTTCAAGTTGTGTAGAACATTATAAATTGTAACAATTTAAAAACTATTTTATTTACTTATTCAAGTATCTGGTATCTAGCTACTAGTAGCTAATATTCAGCCAGACACTAGATACAAATTGTCCAGATACCGGATTGTAAATGGATATACATTCCACCTCTAAAAAAATAGACAGAGTTTGAAAATATTTTTTCATCATACTGTCTGAAAAGCAGCCAATTTTTTCTCTCAAAATTGTCAGTAAAATCATCGTTTTCGGGTAACTTCAAATAAGGAACAGAAAAAAACATATGGTAAATTTTTCAGTTCACATTTTACACATTTCAGAAGCACCTCAAAATGTTACCAGTGCATTATAAAAACAATGCTAAATGTACACAATATTTATACAACCCTAAAGTTATGTTTGCAAACAACAAAAATGTAAAAGTTGATGACGACTTTGTATTTGTTTTTCAACGAGAAGGTTATTTCCACAGTATGATGAAAATAGTTTTTTTATGAAAAGAGCCACTTTCGCCCCTAGTGATGAAAACTAAGTTATAAAATGCTTTATTCAAATTCAACCTCAACCTCAACCACTGGCGCCCCTGGGCATATGACCAGTCTGCCCGTTTATAAAAGTGGGCCTGTGTCAATCCTATGAAAGCTCATTAGAAAAACAACTCCATAAAATATTTGGGAAAAAAATACAATTTTATAAAAACAATAGCCTATATTATACTTTTACATATTAGTTGAAATATTCACATATATCTGGATCCGTTGTAAGCTGCTGATCCAAGGGATACACAATTTTGTAGTACATGATAATTTCTTAAGTTGTGTTTATCATAATGAGTGTAGTAACCCAAGCTGGTATGTGTTCAGGAGGCCGGCAGCAGCCTCGACTCTAACGTCCAGACCATAGTGACAGGTCTGGTGAATCTGTGCTTCACCTACGTGTCGTCCATTGCTGTGGACAGACTAGGACGCAGGCCCCTGCTGCTTGTCTCTGACATCGGGATGGCCATCTGCACATTCCTAATTGGGCTCTTCTTCTTCATGAAAGACAAAAGCTACGACATGGACTCTGTCACATGGGTTCCTATCACTGCAGTTTGTCTGTACCTAATCTCATTTGCCCTCGGTTATGGCCCATTACCTTGGGTGTTCCTAGCAGAAGTATTCCCTAGAAAGATTGCAGGATATGCGGCTTCGGTAGTTTGCATGTTCAACTACTTCTGTGTTTTTATCATAACAAACTTCTTTGATGATATCAGTTCGCTAGTGGGGAGAGGAGGTGCATTCTTCATTTTCACAGCATTTTCAATTGTCGGAACACTATTTGTAATCTTCATAGTGCCGGAAACAAAAAATAAGACCTTAGAGGAGATTTTAAAAGAGTTGGAAGATTGATAAGGAATAATTTGAATATGAAACCTGGACAATGTACTAAAACAAAATGAGTACAGTAGCTAAATTCTTAAAGTAAATAAATATATGACAGAAGAAATTTATGATTAGGAAATGGTGAGTAGGTTGTCATGAAAAGGATGAAAAACATTTTGAAGGCCAATTCAATAAAAGGACCTATCACTTTTGAATGAATTGAATATTATTATTTGTTTTTAATTTTTTTGATTTGATAAAAACATACGACAGTACCTTTTCAGAAGGAAAATAAGTTTCATGCAAATAAAACTATTTACAACACAAAATGCCATGGAATTAGTAGTGCTAGATACATTTTTGAACAAATAAAATAAAAATAAGTTTGTTACTTTTGGTGCACGAACTGGACCTCGTCGACAAGCTTTACAAACTTGGCGAGTCCAAGCTGTAGTATTTTTTTTAAATAAATATATTTGAATTTTAGTTTTCAAATTTATAAATGTTATAATGTCAGTCCTCTAGTGTAACATAAGTTAAGAAGTTAAAATATTGTAAAATGTGTTAGTATAAAATGCTGTCTAAATAATTAGTTTATGTATGTAAAAAGTGTTATGTGTTCATATTTTTTGTTATTATATTACTATCTAGGTATATATTAATAGGCAAGCATTTTTCTTCGTAACCTTTTTTCTCAGGTCGTGTGCATTGCAGGGAAAATCTACTCATAAGAAAGATATTTGCCTGTAGATGTGCAAAATACCTCTATAAATTAAAATACAACAAAAATTTACAACAAAAATTAATTTAAAATTCTAAAAAACTAACATGGGGCTTATGGGTTACCATGCTGACAAAAGAACAACGCAATATAAACAGAAGATCAAAACAAATGGAAGAATCAATTGTTCCAATCACATGTTTTATTAGCAACGCAGGGTGAAAATAGAGAAGTCTGTACACTACATATTTTTGGTTGAGTTTTCGACCACTAGACGACCTCTAGGTAGTTTTATTAAATTAAAACAGTACAGAGTAATGCAAACTGCCCTTTTATTAATACTTGGTATACCAAATAAAAATGTCCATTATTATAATTTGTAAACAATTTTATGTTTAAATCATTTGTTTATTGAGAGTTAAGTATATTACATGTTATAGTTGATTATATTATATTTGAGATGTTCATGTTTTAAATCATATTAGGCTATCACAGTTGATGATTTTATGAAAACACTATCACACTGACTCCAACAAGGATCATCTTGTCGGCCAATAAATACTAACACAATTAATACCCCTACGAAGAAAAGAAAATAGAGACCCAAACATATGACATCCACTCGCACTCTCATTACCTCTGTGGTAAACAATGTCTTCAACTCAACAATACTTGACTATTGTTTTAAGGTACCTATGTAATGAATGACAGACAGTTAAAGTATAAACAAAATATAAAAACTTCACTAGGACTGTTGTGATGAACCTAGTGCATACAATATCACCACATAAACAAGCATGAATAAATAGAAATTCTATTGTTTTGCACTTTTGCATTGGTCTTTACTTTGACAGTTAATTCATCAGCAAGTCTGTGCATAGTTGACGTACTGATATTGTTTCATTATAAAAGGCAAAGCTTCTACATCTTAACAGAGCACTATATTACAGAGCTTAAACTCTTATTATCTTTTTCAAAACCAGAGCCTAGACACTAACTAACTGAAAATCTATTCTTATTTAATACGCAAGCAGGTTTTTTGTGACAATTACTCCTCCGAAACTACTGAACCGATTTAAATGTTCTTGGTGCCATTGGAAAGAGCTTAACGTGAAGTTGTGAACCAGATCAGCTTTTGAAAAATAATAAGATATTTACAAGAAATGTGATTATATCGATCTGTTATGTACATCTTGAGTATTCCATTATCTTTGAGTCAAATCTTTTAAAGTCATCAAAAATTATGACTGTTATTCGTTTAAAATTAAAATAACGCCTGTAATACTTAGCAATTGCTCGATTTCGAGGAACAGGGACATTAGTTAATTTTATATCAAAACAGAATTTATACCTGTTTAAATATTTTTTTAATATTCTATGCTTTTTGAGCGGAGCGAGCGAAGCTCTTATACGTCGACTCTAATGCATTTCGTAATACGCAAACTCCTCCTAGACGGCTGAATCAATCGTTTTCAAATTTTGCATGGTGATAAAGACCATATCGGTGAGTGCCAACATCTATATGGCGTTAAAAAAGTCTCTCAGGAATCCGCCCCACTGGGTCTCAAAGTTTCAATGTAATCCTTATGGAAGCAGTATTTGACACATAAACAAAGTCATATGATCAGCTGTTTTTGAATGCAGTAAATAAAGAAATAGCTGATAGCATTATTCCACAGATATTAGAACAGAAACGGTATGGATCATAAATATAATCAAATGACGACACTAGCTTGAGGTCCTTGACGTAGGAAGTGGTGAAGGAAGTAGTAAAGGTTAGCAGTCTGGAGTGTGGAAACTGTTTATGACGATTAGATTAAGGTATATGCATTCCTAAAATTCTATGGGAAGGGATGAAAACAGGTCCACGACGTAGGAAGTGGTGAAGGAAGTAGTCAAGGCGAGCTGTCCGGAGTGTGGGAACGGTTTATGACGATTAGATTGAGGCATCTGCAATCCTAAAATGCTATTGGAAGGGAAGGAAACATGTCCGCGACGTAGGAAGTAGTAAAGGCAAGCAGTTCGGACTGTGGAAAATGTTTGTGACGATTAGATTAAGGTATCTGCAATCCTAAAATGCTATGGGAAGGGAGGGAAACAGGTCCGCGACGTAGGAAGTAGTGAAGGAAGTAGTCAAGGCAAGCTGTCCGGAGTGTGGGAACGGTTTATGACGATTAGATTGAGACATCTGCAATCCTAAAATGCTATTGGAAGGGAAGGAAACAGGTCCGCGACGTAGGAAGTGGTGAAGGTAGTAGTAAAGGCGAGCTGTTCGGGGCGTGGGATGTGTTTATGACCGTTAGATTAAGGTATCTGCAATTCTATGATGCTATGGGAAGGGAGGGAAATAGGTCCGTGACGTAGGAAGTGGTGAAGGAAGTAGTAAAGGCAAGCAGTTCGGACTGTGGAAACTGTTTGTGACGATTAGATTAAGGTATCTGCAATCCTAAAATGCTATGGGAAGGGAGGGAAATAGGTCCGCGACGTAGGAAGTGGTAAAGGAAGTAGTCAACGCGAGCTGTCCGGAGTGTGGAAACTGTTTATGACGATTAGGTTAAGGTATCTACAACCCTAAAATGCTATGAAAAGGGAGGAAAACAGGTCCGCGATGTAGGAAGTCGTGAAGGAAGTAGTCAAAGCGAGGTGTCCTGAGTGTGGAACCTGTTTATGAAGATTAGATTAAGGCATCTGCAATCCTAAAATGCTATGGAAAGGAAGGGAAACAGATCCGTGAGGTAGAAAGTGGTGAAGGAAGTAGTGAAGGCAAGCAGTTCGGACTGTGGGAACGGTTCATGACGATTAGATTGAGGCATCTGCAATCCTAAAATGCTATTGGAAGGGAAGAAAACAGGTCCGTGACGTGGGAAGTGGTGAAGGAAGTAGTCAAGGCGAGCTGTTCGGGGCGTGGGATCTGTTTATTACGATTAGATTAAGGTATTTGCAATCCTAATATGCTATGGGAAGGGAGGGAAACAGGTCTGTGACGTAGGAAGTGGTGAAGGAAGTAGTAAAGGCAAGCAGTTAAGACTGTGGGAACTATTTGTGACGATTAGATTATGGTATCTGCAATCCTTAAATGCTATGGGAAGCGAGGGAAACAGGTCCGCGACGTAGGAAGTGGTGAAGGAAGTAGTCAAAGCGAGCTGTCCGGAGTGTGGGAACTGTTTATGATGATTAGATTAAGGTATCTACAATCCTAAAAAGTAGGGATGGACGAGATCGGATTTTTAGTTTGAGACGAGACGAGACGAGATTTTTTATTTCTCATAAAATTTTGAGACAAGATCGAGACGGGATTTCCCTTCTCATACACAACGGGAAATGCACGTGCGGAATTTTTACCAGATTTTGTAACATTGTTAGATGACTGTTTAAATACAAAAATAATGATAATAGGCAAGAATATTTACAATCTTTTATTAAAAAACATCAGCATAACATTTTTTTATTAATCACGCCTAACTTATTAAAAATGCCTACGATTAGGAAACATAGTGATATCAGTTAGGATAGAGTTCAACTCATCCTAAAATAAAATAAATCATAAAATAAAATATTAATTTTTATAAAATAGTTACTGGTTTTGACTTTTTTTATAGTAATAAAACATTCCTCACACTGCTAACAAACACTTAACAAAACTTCTCAAATGTTATTAAAATAATTAAAGTAATATTTACATTTGAAGAATTAATTCAATAAGAACGCCTTTGCAAAGGAAACGCAACTACAACACGCTCCTGTATTGCGGGTATTGCATTGACTTTCTGCAGGCGTTATAATTTAATTTTTTTTTTTTTTTTTTTTTTATTCTTGTCTTGATAAAAATCTCGGCCAAAAAGAAATCTCGTCTCGTGTAACGAGATTTAAAATTTCCCGAAAATTTCCCAAAATTTCGAGACTTGACCATCCCTACTAAAAAGCTATGGAAAAGGAGGAAAACCGGTCCGTGACGTAGAAGGTAGTAAAGGAAGTAGTAAAGGCGAGCAGTCTGGAGAATGGGAACTTTTTATGACGATTAGATTAAGGTACATGCAATCCTAAAATTCTATGGGAAGGGAGGGAAACAGGTCCTTGACGTAGGAAGTGGTGAAGGAAGTAGTAAAGGCGAGCAGTCCGGAGTGTGGGAACTGTTTATGACGGGTATATTAAGAGATCTGCAATCCTAAAATGCTATGGGAAGGGAGGAAAACAGGTCCGAGACGTAGGACGTGGTGAAGGAAGTAGTCGAGGTGAGCTGTCTGGAGTATGGGAACTGTTTATGACGATTAGGTATCTACTATCGTCTGTGGCAGTTACATTAATGTATCTTCAATCCCAAAATGCTATGAGAAGGCAAGGAAATAGGCCTCATGACGGAGGACGTGGTGAAGGAAGTATTAAAATAGGTTGGCAGGCTGGCAGTGCAGAGTGGGGGAACCGTGTGGGCAGTTAGATAAATGTATCTGTAATCTTAATTGTTATGAGAAGGGAAGGAAACAGGTCCATGACGTAGGAAATTGTGAAGCAATTAGTAAGGCTAGCAGGGCAGACTGTGGAAACTGTCTTTGGCCATTACATTAATGTATCTGCAATCCTAAAATGCAATGGGAAGAGAGGGAAACAGGTCCACGACGTAGGGGGTGGTGAAGGAAGTAGTAAAGGTGAGCAATGTTGAGTGTGGGAATTTATTAATGTATCTGCAATACTAAAATGCTATGGGAAGAGACTGTAGACTGTGTAGGTTAAAATGATTACGAAGCACGAATCGATACATATTTTAGATACATGCAATCTTTTACAATCGAACTTTACAACTGAGTTGACAACAACTGATTTTTACTCCATAGAGGCTAAAAACGATTTTTACTCCCTAAAGAATAAAAATGATACTTTAGACCCGCAACGCATGCATCAAAAACTACTGTTTTACTGCAGTATGATAAAAACAATATAATATGAACCCTCGATGACTCCGCTCAATTTTGTGGATGCCTCTGCGAACGCCACCTAGTAAAATAACATATGATTCTTCATGTTTATCTTACATATGTTTACAAATAAGTTGTTGTTATGTTTTTGAGAATAGAAACTTTTACTGTTACTAAAAATGTCTCCTTTATTTAAAACTAATTAATAAAAACTATGGCGCAGTCGTGCATTTGAGTATTTATATTTTGTTTGTGACTGCTCAAAAATGGAATTCAATAAACCAGATAAGCTATCATTAATAGGCAATATGCCAGAAAATTTCAAGCAGTTCAAGGAAGACGTTGAAAACTACTTTACCTAACCCGCCATGTTAAACTTCCCTATCCCAAGCATGATGTATACAACTTCCTTACTTCTCGAGTGATGTAAAGTTGAAAAAAACTCACTCGGTGATGTAATGAAACCCATTTAAATAACATTGAGTGGATAACTTAAAAAATATACCTCTATGGAGCCAACGACGTTCAACGCTAGAAATCAGCTGTGTGTTTGAATTTTATTGTTATGCTTTGAAGAATTTTCCTCCTAACCTAGCTTTTGTTTGTAAATGAACGTTACTGTTAGAAGATGAGTGAAATTGATAATGAAGCATATTGCTCGTAGCCTCCTGAATATTGTCGGGTCAGGTAAAATATTGTACGTTACACGTTACGCAAGAGCGTATTTACATCACTTCGGTGAATTATGCAACTCGCTTCGCTCGTTGCACAACATTCACCTGCGTGATGTAAAAACGCTCTTACTACACTTGTAATGTAAATAGCTATTATAGCCACAGAGACAATGAAGAAACCCAGTCCTGTAAAAGTGGCACGATTGAAGAATTTGATGGGTAAAGAAGCTTTTCAGCTGTACAATTCTTTAGTTACAGATGTCACTGATGAAAGTATAGAATCCATCATGGATGTTCTGGGAAATTATTGTTTGCCAAAAAAGAATGAAATTATGGATGTTTTCAAATTTGTCACATGCAGACAATCTGAAGGAGAATCATTTGACAAGTTTCTAGCTAACTTAAGGCATTGTGCAAAGATTTGTGATTTCAAAGATCAAGAGTCTACTAATGAAAGCACAGATAGCACTTGGAATTTTTTCCAGAGAAACCCAGGAACGTTTGTTAAGGGATGATGCATCAATAGACAAAATTATTGAATATTGCAAGAGTATTGAGCTTGCTGAAAATGATCTGAAGATTATAAACAAAGAAAACGACCGGGTTCCTTTTTTCAGTACTGACCAGATAAAGCCAAAATCATATAACATTTCCGAACACCAATGTAGGAAATGTGGAAGGAATCACGACTATAACCAGACCTGTCCTGCATTAGGCAAATTTTGTAATTGGTGCAAGAAGCCAAACCATTTCAGCAACGTCTGAAGAAACGTGCTCCAGCAAAAAGGCAGAACAAAGACAAACCTCAACCTTTGTATGATGAAAAACAACAAGAGGCTGTAGAAAACGAGGCTGAATTGATTGACTCTGTACACTTGGTAAACGCCGTCAAACAAAAGGTATGGTTCAAAAACTTACTGATAGACAATACCTTACGTGTCAATTTCAAACTTGATACGGGTGCTGAGGTAAATGTAATACCTTATGATATCATTAAAGAACTCTGGCTTATCATATAAACTAAGAAAAAGTAAGGTACGACTAGAAGCATATGGTGGCTTTAAGATAATACCTTTGGGAGAGATTACCGTTCAAGTAGAAACGAATGAGAAATTAGATATAATGGATTGTATTGTAGTAAAAGGCAGTTCCTCACCTATCTTAGGGCTTGAAGCATGCACTAGATTAGGGTTGATACAAAGAATCGATGACCTAGGTAAAGTAAACTTGAATACAAGTGCTTGTAATGGCAAACAAAACATATGTGATATTTACAAAGATGTATTTATTGGTTTGGGCTGTTTTCCTGACCAATGTCTATGACCAATGTGTCTATTAAGTTGACATATAATGCGGTACCTCAAGCCAATTCAGCTAGGCGTATCTCATTGAAAATCACCAAAAAATTTAAAGACAAGCTTGATGATCTCATAAATAGAGGTATAATTGAACAAGTCAATGAGCCTGTAGAATGGGTGTCAAATGTAGTGATAGTTGAAAAACCTGATGGCTCATTGAGAATATGCATTGACCCACAAAATTTGAATAAGTACATCGTTAGAGAGAGATACACGATTCCTACTATTGATGAGATATTTCCAAAATTGGGTAGTAAACAATTTTATAGCATCTTAGATATAAAAGATGGCTTCTATCACATCAAACTAGACGAAAAATCTTGTCAACTTTGTAACTTCAGCACAATATATGGAACTTATAGATTTTTACGTTGCCCATTTGGTTTAAGTAACTTGCCTGAACTATTTCATAAGTGTGTAGCAAGATATTTTGAGGATATTCCAGGAGTAACGGTCTACTTTGATGATTTATGCATAGCTTCTAACTCTAAAGAAGAAAATGATGAAATACTCAAGAAAGTCCTAGAGCGGGCCAGAAGTCTGAATATTAAATTCAATATAAACAAGTTCCAATACTGTCTACCTGAAATTAAATATTTAGGTGTTATTTTTAGCAAAAATGGTATGCGTCCCGATCCAGAGAAAGTTGAAGTTATAAAAGCTCTAAAGAACCCTTCTAATAAGAAAGAACTGCAAAGTTTATTGGGTATGGTAAACTTCCTTCGATCTTTCATCCATAACTTATCACAAATAACTTTGCCACTTAGGGCAACACTTCTTCTTAAAGAAGAATGTTCATTGGCAGTGGACTGATCTACACTCAAGAGCTATCGATAATATTAAACAACTAATCTCTAGTGACCAGATTATTGCTCCCTTTGATATGACAGCTCCTATAATCATACAGTGTGATGCGTCTCAAGATGCTCTTGGGTGCTGTTTGCTACAAAACAACAAACCTGTTTACATGGCGTCTAGGTCTCTTAACTCAGCTGAGGTCGGTTATGCCCAAGTTGAGAAGGAATTGCTAGCAGTATATTTCTCCTGTTCAAAACTACACGCTTATGTATACGGACATGAAGACATCACTATTCAATCTGATCATATGCCCCTTGTGTCACTAATGCAAAAACCTATCAATAAAATACAGAATAATAGATTAAAAAGACTTAGGCTAAAGTTATTACCCTACAATTTCAAAATACAGTACTTGGCTGGAAAGTACATGTATATAGCTGATTTCTTGTCACGATGTGGCGTAAAAACAAATGAGCCAGTTGACCTCACCATGCTAGATATGGTACACTGTGTAACCGAAACAGGAATTGTAAATTTTTCAGATGAACGACTTGAAGAGTTCAAAAAAGAAACTGCAAGTGATTACGTTTTGGGACAAGTTGTGAAGTATTATGTAAATGGATGGCCTATATCGCCTTGTGGTGGAGATCTGGTACATTATTTTAATATCAGATCTGACATTGAGTTGAATGATGGCTTACTGTATTTCAAAAACCGTATAATAATTCCGAAGAAACTGAGACCCATAATTATCAACCGACTGCATGAGACCCATCTTGGGGAAGGAAAATGAATTCAATTGTCTCAAATTTCTATTACTGGCCCGGAGTAAGAGCAGTTTTGAAGAACATTGTTGACAGATGTAATATTTGTCAGAAATATAGAAGATCAAACATCAAAGATTCACTCATTTGCCACGAGATACCTAATGTTCCTTTCTTGAAAGTTTCCGCAGACATTGCTGAATGTGCTAGGAAGATATACTTGATACTTGTTGACTTCTACTCTAGATGGTTAGAGGTGGTCAAAATGAATAGTAAAAACAGTTTATCCGTGAAGAATGCATTAGTCCAAATATTTGGAAGATTTGGGATTCCACAGATTATGATAGCTGACAACATGCCTTTTGATTCTTACGAACTAAGAGAGTTCGCAAAGGAGTGGAATTTTAAAATACAAACTACAAGTCCTAACTATCCTCAAGCCAATGGCTTAGCAGAAAAAGCTGTAGGTATTGCTAAAAAACTTATAAAAACGTCCTCAGAATCAGGATCAGATCTAAATTTGAGCCTACTTAACTACAGAAACAGTGTTGTTGCAGGACTTGATTATTCTCCAGCTCAGTTACTAATGGGGAGGGTATTAAGATCAAAATTACCTCTTCCAAATCACAGATTAGAGCCAAAGATAATTCATCAAGATGTAGCAGATCAAATGCAGACAAAAAGAATCAATCAAAAATCTTATTATAATAAGACGACAAAACAAGAAACAGTATATAATGAAAAGGATCCCATTTATGTACAAGATGTTCGGACCCAGAACTGGGAGCCAGCTATCATAGTAAAAGTTGGTGAAACTCCAAGATCATACGTAGTGCAATATAAAAATGGAAAAACAATTCAGAAGAAACTCATTTTTCATAAGAAAAAGAAAAATTGAATTTGTCAAAGGGGAAGATGTTTAGATATTTAATATTCTATGCTTTTAAAATAACATATGATTCTTCATATTTATCTTACATCTGTTTACAAATAAGTTGTTGTTATGTTTTTGAGAATAGAAACTTTTACTGTTACTAAAAAATGTCTCCTTTATTTAAAACTAATTAATAAAAACTAAACAATACCTACATTTTTTTTCAATTAAGCTTTAATTGTTGCTTTATCTGTGGATTATGAAAAAAGAGTATCTTTTCCTTACCATTTTCATTACTGTCCTTGAGACAAAAACTGTGTGGTGCTAAATCTCTCATACGGGATTAACACCTCTACTATAGTTATTAAATCATTTTTTAAAGAAATTAATTTATAAAAGCATTAAAAGTACAGTAACCAAAATTCTAGTTTCAACAGCTTTAACGTAAAAAGGTATGAACAAGTCGAGATTTCTTCATCAAGGCTTTATTTTCAATACAAAATAACTATTTATAAATGAAGCTACTTTTCATACACGAGACTCAGTTCAAAGCATAATATATTAGTCCTTAAAAAGATAACAAATATAGAACAAAACAGTTTTAAATTACATAATTATATTTAAATAATTCTATACACATTTGTATAACATCATGAGATTACAACTCTATGGATGGTCATTATTACAAATAATTGTTATTAATTGAAGTTAGAAAGGCAAGACAAGCATCAAGGATTAATATTTGTGAGTTTTACATCAATACCCATATTGTGGTACAAAAACACTGATAAATAGTACAATTAATTTTTAAATCTTATCTATAAAAGCAGTTGTTACTAACCAATTAGCAAACATTGTGGTAAAATTACAGTTTTAAACCCGAGTCAAAGTTATAAAAAATAAAGTTTTTTCTTACTTATGTAAAAGGGTTAATATCAAAAATTTGAAAAATAAATACATAAAAGTTACCGTCATAATATAAAAGACACGATGTTACTCTAAACTTTTTTTGTAAATAAACAGATAAATATTAATTGGGTAATCAAAAAATCAAGAAAAAAGGGGTCAATTATTTACAATAAACCATACTAAAGCATAACAGACCTAATGTGAATTTTAAATGTTATGCCTCAAGAAACAAAAACGACAGGTCGTAACAAATAGTTTATATACCAGACATACCACTTTATGAGCGATGCTTGTATCGCCAATTTTATAACATTTATAATATGTCACAAGATTACCTTAGAAATACAACTTTAGGACTAGATAGGATAAAATTAGTGTAAACTTGCAACATAGTTACAGTAGAAAAATTTAACTTGCCAATTTTTCTGATACTCGTATTATAACCATCTCATACAAATAAATAAAATACAACTAAGGTTAAAAATGGACAGGTTGCATGACAAACTAAATGGCAGTGCACAAAAAACAAACTTGAGCAAATCCTCACTGACCCGAATGTTGATTCCAGCACCTACCAAGAGGAACAATGACTGGAGACAAAAATACCTCAGCAATCCTGTCAAACCTAAACACAACAGGAAATTTAAAATAAAAGTTTCTGAATAAAATTTAAGGAACAACTAAAGTGATTATTGATCATTAAAATACAGATGAATAATGTGAAGGTTGACTGTTTTAGTACATATCAATTTAAGCCAAATTATATACTTTTTGCGATAGTTATAAGTTTCTTCCTTTTTTTATTAGTTAGACTGAAATAATGCTACACAATACATACTCTCTTATTAATACAATTAACTGTATGAAAACCAGTAGTTAAGCCTTAAATAGTTAAATTGAAAATATATTTATAAATTTAAAAGTTTTCTTTTTATAAAATCAATGTATGACACAATTTTAATACACATACACTACAGCTAATCTTCGGCTTTAAAAAATGGACATTAATGATATTGAATGATGCAACTCTAATCAAAAGATACAATTTTATATGAAACATAATTTGTATACATATTAATACTTTCTTCAAAAACTTGTAGAATCATTCAATAACTCGCTATCTGAAAGTGTCCACCACAAAACATGATAAACTAAATAAAGCATAATACTAACACAAAAATAAAAAGTAAAAAAAAATATTTACTTAAAAGTAATGAATTAAAGTTATAAGGAATGTGTAACATTTATTGCTTCAACAAACATTACAAACGCAATACATAAGCCATTTTGGAGTGATGTACACACAGTAAATGACAATGAATCGTACAGCTACTACGTTCCAATCATACATAAAAAAGTATAAAACTTTGGTTACATCTTAAACATAAGTCAAAACATTAATAAACACATCCATATGATTTTGTTTGTTTTCACAGCCTATTCCTAACTCTTAAAGAGCCATTCAACAGAAGATGGTTACAATGTTGATTAAACGCCTCATTAAAAATTTACAAAAAAATATTTTATGAGAATGTTATTAGTTTTATAGTTATCTAACCAAAGCATAAGAGTTATAAATCTTAACATAAAATGGACCCATTGGATGTTCAAGTAGTAGAATGTCAATGTTAAAGTTATGATCATCTTAAGACTAAATTATATGTTTGTCATGTAGCTTAAAATAATAAGGTGTAAGATGAAGGGAAATAAGTTTTAGCCTGTTTTTTTTTTTCAATAAACATAGCAAATGCCAGATCTTTAAATCTGCCTGACTTGGAGATGATTTAGCCAAGGAAACTACAGGAGAATCTTGATTATCTGGGGTGGATTAATAATGTGGTAGATTTACCAGGGGGGAAATGGTCAATAAATAATTATTCTAGAAAAGTTGTTGATACTATAAAACTTATGTTCACTATTAGATGTTATTAAGAAGGAATAAATTGTAAAAAAAAATGAAATTCATACCTTATAAATTCCAAAGACAGTAATAGGCCTAATCACCCTGTTTTTCATTAACTGTTTACGTACAGTCCATTAGATTGGCAGTGCTGGATTTAGGGTACTTGCGGCCTTAGGCCAAATTAATCCAAGTGGCACCCGCTCCTTGGATCGCGGCAAATTCGTTAAAATCTCCTTCAATCACAGAGACATCATCATTGTCATCCATGATTGCAGCTAAATCATGAAAATCGCCCACAATAGTTGAGAATTTATTAATGTTAAACTAAGCTTGATGCTAGTCAGCCTACAGGGAAATCCGGTACTGATGCTATTACAACACATGATTACCAAAACAACCTGCTGCGAGCATTGGGCACTGCACATTGTGAGGGCGGAGAGAAGAGAATGAGAACCACGGCAAAACTAAATGACTACAGAATATAACACAAACAAGTGAAATAGATAAGCCACCACACAAGTTTGCTTGGCACTTGATTTAGATTTAGGTAGTTTTATAATCAATGTTGCGCAAATTACCTGTTCTTTTATGTTCCCAAATTTAATTCTTTAACAGAATTTGCATTTCATGAAATTGTTTATTAAGCATTTGACCATATAATCCTTGCTTTAACTGTCTCTCCTTAGTGGGTTACATTTTGTTTTACTGGCACAGTATTATTTTCTTGATTCTGATTTACCGTGTTATCACTTAACTTAACAGCAATCCCTCTCCTAACGTTTACCTCAGATAATCAAGCTGCTACTGTACAACAAATCTAGGATACATAAATTCATATAGTAACACATTTGGCAAGTGTGACCAGATGGTGTCTCATCTAGATAACAGATCAGTAGAGCGTTGGTGACGGGCAGTAAAACTCAACTACATTACTGTTATTTGTGTTAGGAGGGATGGACAAGAACTTGATGATAACCTTATAGTATCTCAACATCCTAGCATATCCCTTCTATCTTCACAATCACCTTATGCTTATGTTAATTTGAAAAAAAAAACCTATCATGTTGGTTAAAATAATAAATATATAGAATGGATAAATAAATGCTATGGAATTACAATAACCTTAAGTCCAAATAAATAAACTATCTTAATGAGAATTTCTTCAATTAGTACCTATAAGTTTTGACGATCTAACATAATAGATAAGAAAGTTTGAAATTCAGTCAACATCTTTCAAAAAACTTGAACAACAGAAACATATTGAGTCCTCTAACCTAAGCAAACAAATATGTTACGAAATAAATAATTATTTTACTTTTGAGATTCAACCTAAAATATAAAATTCTTAAATATCCATCAAATAAAGAGCTGCTCTTTTAACTGCTCTTTTATTTACAAATATTATTTTATATACAAAGGGAAGGAAACAACTATGTTGTGAAACGGACATTGTGTCTATGTATAAACACTGATGTTTGGTAAGAGCACAAAATGTCTTTGGGTTTTGAAAAGCACTGAACACATTTATCCATAATTACTAGATTTACAAAAAAATATTAAAATATATGTAAAAAAGGTCACTTTTCTATAAAACAGTTAGAGAAAACATTTACTAAAAGCATAACAAAAAATGATTTGTTAATATCAAATGTAAATGCTCAAGGAGCATTCAGGGACATAATGAGTAATTAAATGCATAACAATGGTTCAGCATAGAGCTATTTATAAAATTTGTTATAGAACTAATTTGAATTATATTTTATCTAAGGCAAATACGTTATTAGCTAACTTGCTTATCTAGTCAACAAGATAAAAACTTGTACTTTAAATATATCTCTATATTATACCTGATCATTCATTAGAGTTATTGCAATACATATAATTTGTTCCATACCGTAAGGTTAATTTACAATTAAAATATATTATTATAATCATGGTGATAAAAGAGCCACAGTTAGCGTTTCAAAACTATATGTTAATATCCAATAGTCGATGTTAATTCAAGTCTTCTATATTAAACTTGCAGACAAGCCACAGAAATCGTCAAATTAAATTTATTGGATTGCATAAAAACATAACGATTTATACTCAATTCTAGACAAATGCAAGATTTTATAAATTATTGAGAAAAAATATTTATATTCCAACACAAATAACAGGTATTGAAGATTTTTCACTTTATTTCTAAACAACAACATTTACAATAGAACAACTTAAACGTGTTGCAAAGCCGATTAAATATTTCCCAATGGAATCATTTTTGCAAGCATGTTTACAAAACTCAACCATCTAAAAAGTCAAAATAAAATTAAAAAACAAATGTTTAAATAAATGCATTTTTAGTGTCCAGTGCCTTTCTGCCCAACTAACTAGCTCTATTATATTTTATAAATGTACAACATATCGTACAGACTAGTATATACAAGGTTACATGCAACTGTCTGGGTGTTGACTGGAAAGTGATTTTCGACTTTTGGACTTGTCTGTCTTGGTTGTAGGATCTAGGCTTACTTTGCGAGGATTGCCTAGAGTCACTAGAGCAGAGGCGATCGCCAAACCAGCTGCTCAACACAACACAGAGGTTTAAAGAATGCAAAATCCTTGGCACTTAAACCCTTAAAGTTACAAAAGCTAATAAATATATCATAGTCCAGGCAACGAGGACATCCAAACAGAGGAAAAAACGCATGTATAAGCCAAATTTGTTATAGTTAAAGAATGGTCCTTAAACAACAAAAGTACTGACTGGTGGGAGTGGAGCTAAGGGGGCTAGGAGGCTCTACAGGTCCAATTTTTTGTAAAAAACTGTGGGCTCCAGCAAAATATTTTTCATAATATGCTTAAATAATCTACGCAAGCTTATCTACAAGAAAGGTCTTATGCACTTAAACACGTCAATATAGCATGTAATGTTATATAGGCTACTCCCGCCACAGCAAACCTGCAGACTAATCAAATTTAATATTGCCTGGTTGGATTTTCACAAAAATATTTCCTTGTCATATTTATTCCCTAATTAAATAATAGGGATGGACGAGATTGGATTTTTAGTTCAAGACGAGACGAGACGAGATTTTTTATTTCTCATAAAATTTCGAGACAAGATCGAGACGGGATTTCCCTTCTCATACACAACGGGAAATGCAAGTTCAAAATTTTTACCTGATTTTGTAACATTGTTAGATGACTGTTTAAATACAAAAATAATGATAATAGGCAAGAATATTTACAATCTTTTATTAAAAAACATCAGCATAACATTTTTTTATTAATCACGCCTAACTTATTAAAAATGCCTACGATTAGGAAACATAGTGATATCAGTTAGGATAGAGTTCAACTTATCCTAAAATAAAATAAATCATAAAATAAAAGCAATATTAATTTTTATAAAATAGTTAGGTACATTTTTTGACTTTTTATAGTAATAAAACATTCCTCACACTGCTTACACTTAAAAAAACTTCTCAAATGTTATTAAAGTAATATTATTAAAATAGTTAAAGTAATATTTACATTTAAAGAATTAATTAAATAAGAACGCCTTCGCAAAGGAAACACAACTACAACATGCTTCTGTATTGCGGGTATTGCATTGACTTTCTGCAGGCGTTTTTAATTTTTTTTTTTTTTTTTTAATTCTCGTCTCGATAAAAATCTCGGCTAAAACAAAATCTCGTCTCCTGTAACGAGATTTAAAATTTCCCGAAATTTCGAGACTTGACCATCCCTATTAAATAACAATACATTTGATGAGTATCAAAGTCAGAAGGACGTCCAATACTCCTCCCCACCCCCCAAGACCACAGCAGGGCCCTATTCGGTTGTCAGGCACCACTGCGGCCAAGGGGGTGTTTACCGGATGATAGGACAGCCAGATTGCTGGTTAAGCTGACCCGGGACCCTGTACTATCCAGTGTTCTGGGATATGCAGGAAAACCCAGGTTTTAAGCTGTACCCTCTTCCTGAACGGATGTCCAACGCAGTGGGAGACAAAGGACAGGGAGCCATACACGAGAATAGACCAGAGTGATTTGGAAAAGACTGGTTTATTGAAATCAAACGGAAAATGATGGTATGTAGGGAGACGCTACAAGAATGGGTGCATTCCCCCCCCCCCCCTCTTATGACAAGCAGGGGATACTGAGGTCTATTCTAAAGCCAGAGCCGCACGGTACAGTGTCTACTGTGTTGATGTTTCTTAAGTTAAAGATATTGTACAATAATTCTTTTAAATGAAAATGTAAATCAATCCTGGGTCTTGATCTTTCTGTGCCACCTAGTTAATATTTACGTTAATAGGTTACCTGATTGGCCAGGTGGAGTGTACCTCTCCCCTCCAGTAGGCAGTCTCACCAGCAGTGACAACACAGCTGCTCTGTTACCACAACAAGGCTCTAGGGCAATGGGACTGGGCGAGTCCTATACATACAGAATAACAGTTTACCAGGACATCTAAGTTATACAGAATAAATGGTGTTGAATTATGTTAATTAATAACAGTGATTTATGTTATGCATCTTTAATGTAATTCCCAGTAATTATACATAATTATACAGGGTGTCTACCAGTCGGGAGTTCCGGGAAAGTCGGGAATTTTGAAATTTTGGGAAAAATTGTGAAAAAGTCAAGAGATTCGGCCATAGGTCGGGAATAATCTAACTCTTAAAATTAGAGTTGGATAGGGTCCTAAAAATGTAACACAATTTTTGGGATATTCTACTAATATTGTAAATGTGAAAGTATGGATGTTTGTGTATAACTCTGAAGTTTGATTATGTGAAAACTACTGGACCGATTGAGCTGACATTTAGCAGAGAGGTACTTGGTAGTCTTCAAAAACACACTGGCATATTTAAGATGTGAAAATCCTATAGGGCTATGCCCCACAGGGATCTAAGGACGGAATTCTTTAGGGACGGGATTCACTCCGATCATCAGTGATTTTACTGGGTCGCAAGTGACGATGATAATGTCTCTGTGATTGCAAGAGATGTTCACGACCCTTCTGCAAACACAGGAGACAATTATTATGTCTCCATGATCGCGGAGACACTTGCACCGTGACCGGGAAACAAGTTGGAAGATGGCGCCATGAACGTGGGACATGTTGACTGATGGTGCCGTGATCGCGGGAGATGTTCATGATAAGAGGTATATGAACTTGGGGAAGACAAATGATTAATCATATCTTTAGGTAATTGTTAACTGATATCACTAAAAATAGGCCTAAGCTTTGATGGAACTATGATTTCAGTAGAACTAGATATTTTTTCTAAAAACTACTGCCCCAACTACTCAACAAACAGTAACCATAGGAGTATGCAGGGGTTTTCTTGGGGCTTACACTAGAAGTAGTTAAAAAAAATTTTAAAGATAACTGGTCCAAAGTAGAGGTTTGGTAGCTCTGGTGTTCGGTTTAGTTCGGATACCATCCGTTAAATAGTCAACTTTTTCTGACATGCTGTATATTTTGAGTATTGGAGATATATTTTACATTTACCTCGGCTTCACACAATCATTAATTATTTAAATTACTTTTTATTCCCTATATTTTATAGGGAAATTGCTGATAAGCAATTTTGAAGCTTTTTATTGCATTACGGTTTCAGCTGCTACCGTAACGTTCCAAACACGGGGTAAAATTTGTTAAGTGCCCTATGTTTCTGATCTCTGTGAGAAACTATTAGTGATGGTCGGATCCGGATATCGGACTACCGGATCCAAGCTAGAACCAGCACCGGATTGGATCCAAAAAATTCCGGATCTTGGGCTGGATCCGGTTTTGATGGATCCGATTTTTTCAAATTTTTTTTCCCGATTTTTTCCTAACACAAAGCTGTCTGTATCAATGTACAACACCGATTTTTTTACTAACACAAAGCTGTCTGTATCACTGTACAACACCGATTTTTTTACTAACACAAAGCTGTCTGTATCACTCTACAACCCCGAATGTTTTTACTAGCATAAAGCTATCTGTATCACTGTACAACACCGATTTGTTTACTAAACACAAAGCTGTCTGTATCACTGTACAACACCGATTTTTTAACTAACACAAAGCTGTCTGTATCCCTGTACAACCCCGATTTTTTACTAAGACAAAAAGCTGTCTGTATCACTGTACAACACCGATTTGATTACTAAACACAAAGCTGTCTGTATCAATGTACAACACCGATTTTTTTACTAACACAAAGCTGTCTGTATCACTGTACAACACCGATTTTTTTACTAACACAAAGCTGTCTGTATCACTCTACAACCCCCGAATGTTTTTACTAGCATAAAGCTGTCTGTATCACTGTACAACACCGATTTGTTTATCTTCACACCTCTAGTTTTTAGTTTTGTACCTGGATGATAAGCTAACGGCCTATAATTTCGTCTCAAAAATATCCCGTTAGTATTTTAATCTCACCCGATGCTTCGTGATAAAAAATAATAAAAGTATGATTTAAATTGGCATTCTGTTAATTACGTTTTTTTTTAACCCGCCCTTATGACAGTGTGTATCTGGATCGGGATCCGAAGATCCGGATCCGAATTTTTCAAGATCCGGATCCGGATCCGGTACCGACATTTTCTTGGATCCGCCCATCACTGGAAACTATAATACTTTTTTAGAAACTATGTTGCTCCATACGTCTTTATAAGGTGTAGTACTTAAAGACATTACAAAATTGATTAAATAATTCAAAAAAGTAAAGTGAAAATTTAGTTAACTCTTAAAACTCTGTTTTATAGTAAAACTAGCCGCTATACCCGTGCTTTGCAGAATTCTGCGCCCACTGCGTGAGTTTGAGATGATGGACGATGTCCCACTCTTCACTCATGAGGAGCTGGAGACTGCCGTTTTATCCCTAAAAAACAACAAGGCTCCTGGACCTGATGGGGTACCTGGCGAGGCTCTTAAGAAGGTTTTTTCAATCAATCCCCTGATTCTTCTGAGCATGTACAACGCCTGCCTAGCAGAGGGGGTATTTCCGTTGTGCTGGAAAAAAGCTAGGCTCGTGCTCGTAGGGAAGGGGAAAGGAGACCCAGAATTGCCGTCCTCTTACAGACCCCTTTGCATGTTGGATACGGCTGGGAAAGTCCTAGAGAAGTTGATCCGTTCCCGACTGAATTCAGCTGTGGTTGCTGCGGGGGACCTGAGCCCTCGCCAATACGGCTTCAGGAAGGGGCGATCAACGGTCGACGCTATTGAGGAGGTGAAGCAAGCCGTGATGAGAGCTGAGGATTTTAATCACTACTCTCGTAGGGTTGTGCTGCTCGTTACACTCGATGTGCGAAACGCATTTAATTCTGCAAGATGGTGCGATATGCTGGATGCTCTGGAGAACAACTTCCACGTCCCGGCATACCTCATGCGCATTATAGAGGATTACCTCTGGTTCCGCCTCCTCATGTATGATACTACAGAAGGCCCGCGGACGATGAGTGTCACTTCTGGTGCTGCCCAAGGTTCCATACTTGGCCCGGACCTCTGGAACGTTGCCTACGACAGCCTCCTTAGGTCTGAAATGCCTGAAGAAACCGTTTTAGTTGGGTACGCAGATGACCGTAGTGTAGAGCTGGCCCAGCTATAATTAAACCGAGTCATGCGAACTATAAACGCATGGATGGCAGATCACGGTCTCTCACTCGCGCTGAACAAAACTGAGATCGTGATTCTGACCAAAAAGCGGATTGACACCATTGTGCCGTTGAGGGTGGGGGACGTCGAAGTCCAGTCCGTTCGTGCCGCCAAGTATCTTGGTGTCATGGTGGACTCTAAGCTTAGCTGGCGGGACCAGATATTCCGAACAGCGGACAAGGCCGCTAAGGTGATCTCTTCTCTTAGCCGGTTAATGGCCAATGTCGGAGGTCCTCGTTCCAGTCGCAGAAGGCTGTTGATGTCTACAGTTCAGTCTGTGCTCCTGTATGGTGCGGAGGTGTGGGCAGACGCGCTCAATAAGGAGGTGTATAGGATGCGGCTTGCCAGAGTGCATCGTCAGGCAGCACTCAGGGTAGCATCCGCCTACCGAACAGTGTCTGAACCTGCCATCTTGGTGGTTGCTGGAGTAATCCCCGTCAAACTTTTGGCGGCGGAGAGGAAAGCGATTTATCAGCGGCGTGGAGAGGACCATGCAAAAATGGAGGAGCGCAACCGCACCTACCAGCTCTGGCAGGAGAGCTGGGAACAGGAGTCGCGGGGACGCTGGACCAGGAGACTGATTCAGCAAGTCCAACCATGGGTTGACCGACGGTATGGTGAGGTGGACTATTACCTTACCCAGTTTCTGACAGGTCACGGGTTTTTTCGGTCGTACCTGTTCAGGATGGGCAAAGCCGTGTCACCCGATTGCATCTACTGCCCAGGCACTCCCGACGACGCGGAGCACACCTTCTTCCGCTGCCAGCGTTGGGAAGGTTCCCGCCTGAAGGCTGAACAACATGTAGGGCAGTTGTTGGTGGACACGGTCATTCCGATGATGACGGAGGGTGAGGACAATTGGACCTGTATGTCACATTTCGTCCAGGATATTCTCCGCACAAAGAAGCTAGAGCTTGACCGAGATGCAGTCTAGGTCATAAAGAAATTGAATGCCAGAAACGGCGCGAGCCCTGAGGGCTTAGGTCACACGTTGACCTGACCTGAAGTAATGTGACAAACAATCCCAGGTCTGTGTCCAACAGAGTAGAGGGGGTTTTTTAGTGAGTAGTCTGACAAGCTCAGGAGTCTCACACTACAGGCTGGCTACCTGTGTGCGTAAAAGCATTTTTACCTCCTCTCCCTTATAAAAAAAAAAAAAAAAAAAAAATACCCGTGCTTTGCAACGAGGCTAGTATGCAAAAGAGACAATATTTGGTTCAGGTGAAAATATATTCAGGCAATTTACTTAGTCTGCACTCTGCAGGTTTGCTGTGGTTGGGGTGTTTTAACTGTTTCCACAAAAATATATGTAAAAATAATTGTCATAAAACAAAACTCAGGATAAAAGCCGAGGATACGGCGGTTATAGAATCAAAATTATTTCCTCAATGAATAATTTATTTTATCAATGACTTATTTAGCAGTATTGTGTTAGGTAGCAATATTCTTTAGACATGTCAAAATTTGGATTTATTAAGCTATACTGCTTTTCTAATCATAACCAATTCAGGCCATAAAACTCTACAGAGTTTTTTAAATGCAGTGAGTGATAGTCTGTTTCAATACCTCAATACCTGTAAGGTATTTTACTACGGGACTGATGTTATACAGTTAAATTACACCAGATATGACACAACCTTTTTTCTATACCGTACCTGTAAATTTTTACCCATTATTGATTTTTTTGTCTGTTTGGTAACTGCAATACTCAATAGTTTTAAAACAAACCCTTTTTTGCACAAGAATAAAATCCTGTCCCGTCCCGTCCCGAACTGAAAATTCAATCCCGTCCATCCCTAGTACTAAGCCTTGGGAGTGAGCTGGCGTAGAGGTTAGAGCGCGGGACTTCGGTCTGAGGTCCCGGCCAAGTCACCAATGGAAGTGATAATGCCGCAACCCCTAGGTCTAGCCTGAAGTAATGTGAAAAACAATCCCAGGCTCGTGCCTAGCGTCCTAGGAAAAAAAAGTACTAAGCCTTATGGTTTTTCTGTTTATAGGTATTATCTGTATGTCTTTTTACATCAAACACTATATATCACCTATAAACTCAGTTAATGGTTTGCACCTAACAAGTCAAACTTTACAATTAAGGAATTAAGTTCAAGTATAATAAGATTTTACCGTTTGGTGTACATTTTAATAAGTAAAAACATAGTTGTATAAAAATAATTTAATCTACTACATTACCAAAACGAAAACAATAATATAGAACCCTTACTAATTAATTAGATTGTATGGTACTTGAATCAAATTCAAATTTAAATTCTAAAAACATGGACGTAGAAAAGGAAAACAACGCGAACAGCGCTGGTAGAATGTTTTTATAAAAGGGTAGTCCAACCAATGCCACAAAACTTTGGCTACAGAGGGAGATTGGTACCGCTTTCCCCCCGCACACACCGCTGGCAAACAAGTCGTATGCTTACAGTATGTATGATTATTGATTTTATATTTTTTATGAGTTATAAATTTGTTTATAATTAAAAATGATTTGTTTTCAGTTCAATGACTTATAATTTCATGATTTTGCATAAATGCACTTTGTTGGTGTAAAATTAAAATCATGACATATATGTATATTTACACAGTACTACAGTGTTTTTATGGATTTGCTGCAAAATTTAAACTTATTAACCTTAACATGAATTTATTAAGTACCGGTACTTGAAGTCAAAACTATCCAAATGTGAAACTTTCATTATCAAATATAATCTGAACCAAGATTTAACTATCTGACCCAAATAGAAATTTTACCTCTAGTCCAAACTCCTTAAATTTTTGTGGATATGCCGGTTGATAAACCTTTTCCCCTCACAAAAACGTTTGAGACATTAACCACTAGGCAAGCAACACACTAAAGGGTTATATTGTGGCAAGTCTTTGTTGGCAGTGAAAGATCTTATTTCAACCTAATTCAGTAGCTAATATTTAACACTTACGATGTTTCCTTAAAAACAGTTTCCCTACATACTCATATCAGCAAAGGTGAAAACCTTCTGCATAACCATTACATTATAATTGTTTGTGGACTTCAAACTGAGGAAACATTTAGGTTGAGACTCATTACAACACTAAATAGGCCTAGTAATAAAAACCACAGACTTTCTAACTTACCTTTTTACGTCTTCTAAGAGTATTATTGACTGTGGTGCTTTCAGCAGAGGCATCCCTTTTCTCAATTTCAACTAGAACTTGAGAGAAAGGGCGACTTGCCATCTGTTCCATCTCCACAAACATTCTCTGAAAATTATTAGTTTTATCTGTTAATAAAAGATGTACATTAATAGAGTTTAGTATCAAACACCATTTGTAAACTCTGCTAAGCCTAAAAACTAAAACTAAAGCGGTTATTGGATATTTTATTTTACATCAAGTTCTCTGTCTGTCATTGTGTCTGTGATCCCAAAATACCAATTTACATGGCCTACTCCAAAAAAAATAAAGTACCGATCAAGATTTAAATAGTTTTCCTGTATTTATTGGACTGATGAGAATGTCTTTGCCCTTTTGAAATATAGCCTCACTACTTTGGAAACAAAATAACAAACATTAAAAAACAAGTTTTGTGCGATTACTGTCATATTTTTCCTACCTTTACTACCTATGTCATTTATCTCACACCAATCATCTGTTTAGTAGAGAATACGTTATCATCTATGAAATAAAAAACAAATATTTGGATTGGATACAGATTTTTTCTTAAAACTGTTACTGATATGTTTACTGTTCTATTTCTTATTTAAATAAGAAATTAAAAGATCAAAGAAACTAAACTGTTTTAATCAAGACACTAATACAAGAATAATATTATTATAGAAAAGTAAATAAAATCATATGGTTAAATATTAGTTAAATAAGCATAAGGGTTAAACATCTTTCCCTTTGAGTTTCTTTTCAGAGTTTAGTCAGGAAAACGTTTCGTAGGTCTTATAATTCTGCCTCTTGATGATTGTTTTATTGCAGCTTCTTGATTGGGAGTAGTTGATCGTGAAAAAGGTTTACTTTTATCTTGAGTTATTCTAGATGGTGTAGTAGTTGTTCTTTCAGCAGTATTTGATAGGGAAGAGTTGTTTTGAGTAACAGTAGTAAATGGCAGAGGATCTGACGTTGTATCTTTGATGGATAAAGGAATAGGATTGTTCGGTTTGGTTGTATTACCTTTGTAAGGCAAAAGGTGGTGTCGATTCCTTCTCAACGTAGTGTTTCCTGTCTTAACCCAGTATGACCTTGGCTCTTGTCCTAAGCTGATAATAATACCATCTCTTTTTAGGTCTTGGATCCATACTTTCTTACCTACAGGCAGCGATGGAAGTTCTTTTGTAGCGTAGCGCCTATCGTAGTTTCTCTTGTAAGATGCTTTGTAAGTATCTTCTTTTTCCTTTAGTTGAGAGAGATCGGGTTTGATTTCAAGTTTTTTAGGTAAAACAGGCAGGTTATCTCGCAGTGGTCTGTTGTATATTAGCTGAGCAGGACTGTATCCACTTGTGGATAGAGGTGTATTGCGGTAGGTTAGGAGGGCTAAATATGGGTCGTCTTTGTTTTTCTTTAGTACACTCTTCGCTATTTTGACTGCAGCTTCAGCTGCACCGTTACTTTGGTGGTAGCTTGGACTGCTTGTCACAAGTTTAAAGTTATAGCTTTGAGCAAACTTTTTGAATTCAGAGTTTTCAAGACCAGTGTATCTGGTAGCAAACTGTGTACCACAATCAGATCGTAGCTCAATTGGTATACCGTGACGGCAGAATACAGATTTGCATTTTTCGATTATTTCAGCAGTTGACAGGTTCTTTAATGTAGCTATTTCAAAATAACGTGAAAAACAGTCAGTGATTACTACGAACCATGTTCCTTCAAGTTTAAAGAGATCAATCGCTGCCTTTTCCCAAGGACGAGATGGAAGCTCACTGGGCAAAAGGGGTTCATGATGTTGTGTTCTATGTTCAGTACATTTGGGACAATCATTAACAAATTTCTCAATGTCAAGTGACATTCCTGGCCACCACATACTATTGTTGGCTCTAAGTCGACATTTCGTTATGCCTAGGTGGCCTGTATGTATTCTTGTCAACATTTCTTGTCTAAGAGTTGTCGGGATTATGAGACGTTCTCCTCTAAGCAATAGTCCGTCACAAAAAGAGATTTCATCCCGAACTGTGAAGTATGGCTTAAGATTATCGGGAATCTTAGTTTTATCAGGCCATTCAGTTGAGCAGTAAGATTTAATTACCCTGAGTTCTGAGCTAGCCCGCTGTGCCGATGCAATTCTATCAAGAACCATGTCAGTTACATAGGCAATGTTTCTTGTTACTGTGTGGATGGCCAGTTCAACTTCCTCATCTAAATCATAACTCTCATTAGCTGCTACAGGACTTCTTGAGAGACAATCAGCAGTGGCTAAATGTTTGCCAGGAGTGTATGTCACATTGTAGGAATATCTCATCAGACGAAGTCTTAGTCTTTGAAGACGGGGAGTCATATCATTGATCTCTTTAGTAGTCAAAATACTTACCAAAGGTTTGTGATCTGTTTCTAGCGTGATGTGCTTGCCCACAATGTAGTCTTTAAACTTGTCACAGCTCCATGTTAATGATAGAGCTTCTCGTTCAATGTTAGAGTAGTTTCGTTCAGTTTCGCTCAGAGTGCGTGAAATATAAGAAATAGGCTTCCAATTCCCATCTGATTGTTGTTGTAAAAGTACTCCACCCAGGCCTTGTGTAGAAGAGTCAGCAGAAATCATAGTCGGTTTATTTTTATCATAGAATGCAAGTTGAGGTGGAGAAGCCAATAATTCTTTCAATTCATCGAATGCTTTTTGTTGTTCAAAACCCCAACACCATTCGTTTTTTCTACTTAGTAGGTCGGTAATGGGTTTTAGTAACCGGCTTTTATTAGGTATGTATTTGCCAATGAAGTTCACCATACCAAGTAACCTTTGAACTCCTAAAATATCTGTTGGAGGAGCCATTTTTCGTATAGCTTCGACTTTGGTCTCATCGACTTTGATTCCTGATTCAGATAAATGGTGACCTAAGTAGGTTAGCGAGGTTTGAGAGAACAAGCATTTGTCTTTGTTTAGGGTGAAGCCAGCACCTTCAAGTTTGGTAAGTACTTCTTCTAAGAAATAGTCATGTTCTTGTTGAGTTTTCCCCCAAACAATTATGTCGTCCATATGCGCAAGTGCATTCATTTGACCTTTAAGGGTTCGATTCACGCATTCTTGGAACACTTCTGGTGCAGATGTTATTCCAAAGGGTAGTTTCAGAAATTTAAAACGTCCAAACGGTGTCAGGAACGTTGTCAAATCTTGGGATTCTTCGTCCAATGTGATCTGCCAGAATCCGTTATTAGCATCCAATTTAGAATAGCATTTTGCTTCTGAGATTTGGGCAAGTGTTATGTCGATGGGTTGAATAGGATAGTATCTTCGTTTGACGCATCTGTTTAATTTAGTAAGATCTACACAAATGCGAACTTTGTTAGAGTCCTTCTTTGGCACAACAACCATTGGAGAGCACCAGTCTGTGGCATGGTGTACCTCAGCGATCACCCCCATTGACACCATTCTTTCAAGCTCTTCTTTAGTAGATTCCCAAAGAGGAAGAGGAATCCGACGAGGCGTGTTGATTGCAAATGGATTGGCGTTATTTTTCAGTTCTACTTTGTATTTGACATCAATGGAACCTAAGCCTTCAAACAGTTTGGGGTGTCTGTCATACCAGTCATTACTGGATGGCTGTATTTCGTTGATTCGAGCAAGTAACTGCAAACTTGTTATTGCAGGTTTACCTAGAAGTGGCTGGGAAGTGCCCTTAGAAACATATATAGTCTCATAACATGTTTTTTGATTATGTGATAATTTTACAGTAGCAGTTCCTAAAATTGACAGAGCTTGACCATTTGCACCACTAAATGTTTTGGATGTGGGAGTGAGCCTGATTTTCTTATTCAGTTTAATGTCGGAAGGCAAAATCGTTACGTCTGCTCCTGTATCAATTTTGAAAAGAACATCATCACTGTCATTCATATTTAACACTACAGACCATGGATCATCACGCAAGTTTTTTCCTACAATGCCAATGAATGTTTGAGGGTCTATGTACTGCGAGCAAACATTTTCAATGGGTGTTTCAAGGTCAGTATCATCATATTCAATTTGACTGACTTTGTTTGATTTGCAAACATTTGGAAAATGACCAACTTTTTTACAAAACCCACATTTGTATTGTTTAGCTGGACAGTTGAATTTTTTGTGTAAAACTGTCGAACCACACCAAAAACATCTCTTTTCGACATGGGACAGGCTTTTATTGTCATTAATCCGCTTAAAATTTTGATCATTGTTTGATTTATTGGGAATAATGTTTGTCTTAATTAAATGTTGAGTATTTTTATTTATTAATGCTATGTCAGTCAAGTTAAGAGTTTGTTTCTGTCTTGATAGTTCTTCAGATCTACGGATAGTGTTTATAGCTGTGTTTAGTTTTAATTCGGGTTCAAGTTGAAGACGATCACTTAGTGTTTCGTCCCGCATACCAATAATCAAAACCATCAGAATCATCTCCTCTTCAATCTGACCCCAATCACAGTTTTTTGCATGATTGTGAAGGTCTGTGATAAAGTTCTCAATCGGCATGGAACCTTGTGTAAGTTTTAGAAACCTAGCCCGTTCAAAAATTAAGTTCTTTTTAGGAAGGAAATGATCGTCAAACTTCTGTATAACAGCTTTGAAATTAGATTTGTCATTGTCATTTAAACTGAATGAATTAAGTATGTCCTCTCCCTTTTCCCCCATACAGTAGATAAGCATGTCAATCTGATGCTTTCCAGAATGTAGAGCTAAATTACTAAGGGAATAATACCTCTCAAAACGAGTCTTCCATGTCTTCCAGTCCTGAGGGTTGAAGGAAAAGGCTTCAGGAGGCTTAATGTTTAGGGATACGGGTTCTTCATTCGACTGCGCCATGTTCTATTTCTTATTTAAATAAGAAATTAAAAGATCAAAGAAACTAAACTGTTTTAATCAAGACACTAATACAAGAATAATATTATTATAGAAAAGTAAATAAAATCATATGGTTAAATATTAGTTAAATAAGCATAAGGGTTAAACATTTACATTAAAATTTGTTTACAAATACTGTAACTATTTCCGATAAAGTTTTGTAAACAAATCCAAAACCAAGTGTGATTAATACCTTTGGGACTAAAATAACGGTTTCAATTAATTAATTGCAAGTACAATAGTTTTTAATTTAACTGTTAATAGAGTAAAATGTACCATTTAGGTGGGGAAACAGAAGATTTCAAATTGTACTGTACTTTGATTAAAGGTGTTGATATTTTTATTTTTCAAAGTTGAATTACCTATATACTAACTGATATCTCCATGTTTCCTATGCCGAAGAGTTATTTTTTATAAGTTAGGCCTTATTAATACTTTTTTTTATACTGATGTTTTTATAAATGTTTTTTTTAATTTTTTAATAAAAGAAATTTTTGTCTATTATTTAGGGATGGACGGGATTGAATTTTTAGTTCGGGACGGGACAGGACGGGATTTTTATTTCCTTCCCGATTTTCGTGACGGGACAGGACAGGATTTTTTTCTGTGCATAAAAAGAAAGTCTTGAGTATTGCAGTTACCAAAAACGACATACGAAATCAATTTTTACCATTTGTGGTACTGATCTACAAAAACCACAAAATGGGTAACAATTAACAGGTACCTATGACTTGTGACTTGCGGTCACGGTGTGATCGTCAAAATGACCGCGGTCACAGCATGATCGTTGGTATGACTCACGGTCACGGCGCGATCGTCGGTATGACCCCGCGGTCACGACGTGATTGTCGGTATGACTCGCAATCACAACACGATCGTCGGCATTACTCCGCGGTCACAGCGCGATCGTCAGTATGACTCGGGATCACGGCACCATTGTCGGCATGACTCCGCAGTCACGGCGTGATAGTCAGGATGACTCGTGATCACGGGGTGATCGTTGGTATGACTCGCGGTCACAGCATGTTCATCGGTATGACTCGCGGTCACAGCATGATCGTCGGTATGGCTTCTGATCACGGCACGATCGTCGGCATGACTCCGCGGTCACGGCACGATCGTCGGCATGATTCCGTGGTCACGTCTTGATCGTCGGTATGTCTCGCCATCACGGCCTGATCGTCAGTATGACTACGCGGTAACGGCGCGATCGTCGGTAGGACTTCACGGTCACGGCGCGATCGTCGTTATGACTCCGCAGTCACGCCATGACTGACTGTATGACTCCGCGGTCACGGCGCAATCGTCGTAATGACTTTGTCTCCTGAGTTCGCGGACCTATCGCTCGCAATAGCGGCGTTATCGGCACTCACGATGCGGAAAATATCGCCGACGATCGGACCAAATCCCATCCAGAAAAATTCCCGAATCAAATGTAATCCCGTCTCGATAACCGAGAATATTTTTCTCCCAAAAATTCCCAAAATTTCGGGACTCGTCCATCCCTAATTATTATTTTTTTTGTATTTAACCAGTCTGTCATAAATCAGTAGGTATTTCAAAATGTTAAAAACAAATCTGGTTAAAATGTGGAACGTCCATTTCCCGTTATGTATGAGAAGTGAAATCCTGTCTCCATCTCGTCTCGAAATTTTATGAGAAATAAAAATTCCGTCTCGTCTTGTCTCGTACTAAAAATCCAATCTTGTCCATCCCTACTTTTCGGTTATGATCTCGTGCAACAAACTTCACGAAATTTGTGGAAAACCCATAGAGTTCTGTTATTGTGAACTTTCGAGTTTTACAGATATCGGCATAGACTTTTTTGACAAGTTCAGCAGTCACAATGCTGGGTCTTCCACTTCGCTCTTCGTCATGAATGTTAGTACGGCCATTTTTAATTTTGATGACCCACTGACGACTCCACCTTCAGTAATAATTTTTTCCCCATAAACTTCACAAAGTTGCCAATAGATTTATATCGGTTTAGTTTTTTGCAGTCAAAAACCTTATAACTGCACGCACTTTACAGTTCGCGGCATTTTCAATTAACACAGAAATTTTAAACTGTCACAGTAACTCAACGGAGAACAGCAAATACCTCTTACTAGCACGATGGTCACGCTAGCCCCGCCCCTAGTGGATACAGACAAAAACGTAATCTATTTTCTAGATAGATAGCTCTCGTACTTTCAAAAAGTTTGAATTTTAAGAATAAATAAGATTGCCAAAAGGTCTAAAATAATAGTCCTGCTATCTTTACATTGCTTAGAATCATCAAAAGTAAAACCAGAACTAAGCACAAGGTCTTTGTAACGAAACAACCAGGATATTAATATACTCACTTGTCTCCTGCGGTACATGTCATATCTTTGTTTTATTTTCCATAGTACAGCAGCCACAAGTAGCAATAATAAAAAGCACCTGTAACAAACCATTAAGAGTACAGATAGAGATACGCTAGGATATAACAACACCATCAACTAATCATGCTAATCCATCTATCATATTATTTAATTATCCAGAAAGTAAATTAGTATGAAACTGGATAAGTATTCCACTCGGAGTACTACTCACCCTGTATGTTAGTTAGTTTAAATAAAATAATATGATGAACAAACTATCATCGGTTCTTTTTTAATACATTTATTTTCAACACCAAACCCAGCTGATCCAAAATTAATATTAAATTAGTTATAATCATTGTTCTATGCATAATTGATTTATATGACAGCTTAAAAAATCATACTATAAAAAAACTATATAACAGTATATATGAATGTTATGATGTTTAATTTTTTCCCCTTGTTGCACTGCTCACATCACGTTGGTGAGGTATGGCGCGGCGGTCTGGACCGTGCGAGGTCTCACAAAAATTGTTATATCAAAGTTGTTTATCAACCAATCTTTACAACTTAAATACCATTAGATTAGTCATAAAATTTCCTAAAAACGCATACTCTTGATAGTTTTTTGTATTATCACTTAGAAGTGATAGAAAGTTTTAAATGGCCGCCATTTTGGTTTAGTAAAATTAATAATTCTGATACTTTGTGCAAAGATTAGACTTACCTGTCACCAAGATTAATTACTAAGATTCAAGTTAATCACTCAAGGAGTTTGAAAGCTATTTGTGAAAATCGCATACAGACACACAGGCATTTTATACCCATGTATGATATTAGTGCACTGTTTTGACCTAAGGAACAAAATATACAAAATGGTTCCAGAGAGTTCCTGGATATCCCAGGATATAAAAATATATCTGTATGGGTATATTTTTATTGATAAAAATCTTTAAAATACTGTAAATTACAGCAATTTCAACAAAAACATTTAAAACTATTTGTTTGAAATATTTTTAATTAAAATAATGACCAAATAACTACCAATACAGCTACAACAACAAATGTTTTCTGGTTAGACTGAATTGTTTGTGTTTACATTTTATAGTTTTTAACATTGAGTGTATTACTTACGAAGAGAATGTGATGAAAAACTGTTGTAGGTTGAGTTTAGGATACTGAGAGAAGGAGATCTGAATCCACAGAGGTGGGTGAAAGTCATACACGTAGACATAGAATGTAGTGAGGGTCACATTGTCAGATACTCCAAAGTGGTGGTCAGTTTTGGTGAAACGGGATCGGAAGTTTGAACAGTTACCAGCAACCAGTAGTGGTCTCTCTGGGCTTGTTGCTGTGAAATAAATTTACACTTAACCTATAACCACCAAAAAGTTAAAACACAAAAGCCATAACAGTCTATAATTGGTTGACCAGCAACAATGGCAACTCGTTGAATGCACAATGCAAGCATGTAAGAATGAAGAGTAAGCATGACAATGGTTTTTGTCATTGTTATTCTTAAGTATGATTTAATCTTTCGGTATCTCATAGTTTTATATTTTTATATAGATTGTGTAATGCTTTTATCGTCTTTTGAGAAAAAAGTCAATAAACATATTTCATTTCATTTTATCAAGGGAAGGTAAAATTTAAGATCACTACCTCACTACTGAGTGAAGTGAGAGTAGCTTTCTTTTCCTCAATTTGTCACTTCATTGTAACGATATCATGCTGTGTAATGTCTTTATGGTTTAGTATGACATTTGACTGGCAGCTAGGTAATACTGAAGAAGACTGAAGACAAGGTTTGTTGATAGACCTTGGCAAAATTCCTCCTAAGCTATGCCCTACTGTTTTCAAGTTCACATGCAATTTCAATGGAATAAATATTGTATTGTTTTTATGTCAGAAAATGGCTTTAGCTGGCTTAATTTAAATGAAATAAACAGCTGTATAATTTGTTGAGATTGTTGCGGCTAGAGGGAGTAGGGTTCTCAAGTTGTCCACACACCTGAGAAACATAACCGTAATAGTTTAAATGTAAGTGGCAGTTTACCAGTTTTGATGGTGATGTTCATCTTAGCCATGACAGAGCAAGTGATGCTAAAGTCAGCATCTACATCAGGCTTGGGTGGACTGTTCTTGAAGTTGATCTGTGTGTAATGGCGGTCGTCCTTCTTGCTCAGGTTGAACGTGAACTGGTAGTCAATTGTCAAATCATCTACAATCACAATAATTGATAACTAATCAAAATAGTAAAAAAGCCACACAAAATAGCGGACCACACTTTGAGAAAGCCTGATTTGATATTGACACCTTTTTGTATGCCTAAGTAATGATTGACTCACAGAAACATTTTTAAAACTGTAAATTTAAAACTCATATTATTAGAATAAATAAACTGTTGTAGTTTTCCAGTTCTAAAGGATATCTTTTTGATCAAATTTGGCATATTTGTTTCTTTGAACTATGCTATTAACATTTAAATAATAAAACACATTTTATTACCTTTCCCGTAGCAGCAAACCTAAGTACAAATTAAAATTAATGTTATTTAAATAAAAACAAATCTGACCATTTTAAAGGAATATTTTAGTAAAACCCAAATAGGTAAATGGAGATTTGCTTTCTCCCCAGTTTCTGATTAACACAATTCTATTTTGCAAAACAGTTGGCCATTCTAAAAAAAAGTGCATAGCTTGCATTTTATGGTTTAAACTATTAAGACTGGGACGGGTGGCGTCGTCCTGTAATCCAGCTACTAGGAGGTCACGAATTGTGGATATTTATAGGCATGCACTGTGGATGCGATACTCCCTGGTGAGGATTAATGTCCGCATGAGTAAGTACTACGACTATCCGCAGTACTATCCTGATAATTAGACCAATTCGTATATACCAAGGCAAGAATGTGGTTCGGATTCCACAATAAACGGCAAGTCCCTTAGTTGCTTTTACAGGGTGGCTAGTGAAATCACATTGAAAAATTCCCTGACAATTCCATGATTTTTTTAAACTTTCCCTGATCGACAAATTAAAAATTACAATTTTAATACTATAGTCCTTCCATTTGGCTATGATACCCAGAGGATTAGGGACCTTCTCGGAACTCAACTCACCCTCTCGACCCACTGGTGTCTTCCATTTCGCGGTCAGTCCATTTACCGGTCAAGTGTGGGGGTGAGGAGGCTCTAGGGGGGGGGGGGGGGGGAGGTTTTCCATTTTGCGGTCAGGTTTAGATTCCTAGAATACCTGACTATTTTGAATGAATAGGTTCCATGCACATAGAGCAGCAACTGCTTGATTGTTTGCAGATGTCGAGTTTAAGATCTTCACGAGGAGTTGTTGGCGGTGCCACTTTTATATTAACAGACAGATTCTTCTTAAATCACAAATCATGTCAGATGATATTATAAATGACCGTTTATTTCAACAAACTAGTCTATATTCAAACAAGTAGGCTATATACACATCAGTTAATCCCATCGTAGCACTTAATTAAAAACTCTTAAAAACAATAACACAAAATACAAAAATCCACTAACTATAAAATTCAAACTTAAATAATATAGTAATTATCCAACACGTAGGTGTTACCACCTTGCAGACAACAGGTAAACTAATTTTGCAGAAGAAATTTTTTAGTCAAAAATAAAGCAGGTGGGGGGGGGGCATAGTTTTTGGTCACATACAATTGGTGCATTGGTGTACAACATACCGACACGTCAACGGGCCTGGCTTGCCGATCTGAGTAATCAACCTGGCTCACATGTTCTCGGGATTTCAGAAATATGTGACCGCAAAATGGAAAACTATTTTTGACCCACCCCTCTAGATTTTTGGGTTGACCGGTAAATGGACGATTTTACCCTTGACCGGTAAATGGACGACCGCAAAATGGACACAACCGACCCACTCGACGGGCTGGCCGGAGACAAACAGTGACTCACCCACTGTCACAGTCCCAAAGATCTGTAAGTAACTTTTTTTATTTTAAGTTCAAATACATTTTTCTTTGTATATTTGGGATTTGAGTTCTACATGAAATTCCAAAAATAATGAGACCAAACACGATGTGGATACTTAATATCTACGATCTGAAAGGAATCAAATTACTCTGTATCGTCACCAGCTTTGTCCGACTTTCAGATCGTAGATGATAAGTATACACATCGTGTTTGGACTCATTATTTTTGGAATTTCATGTAGAACTCAAATATACAAAGAAAAATTTATTTTAATTTAAAATTAAAAAGTTACAGATCTGTGGGACTGTGGCAGTAGGAAATCAGAAATCAGAAATCCTTTATTGTCCTTAAGCAAAACAATCTTGCAATAGACATAGTCACATATTATGGTAAAATAGGGTTACACAGTAACCCAGTCAGACTAGTTTAATAGGTTTAGGTAAGTTAATTAAGTTTAGGTAGGTAAACTTTTTATCAACGGTCAGCCTGGCGATCGGGTCTGAAGGGTGAGTCGAGTTCCGAGAAGGTTCCTAATCCGCTGGGTATCATAGCCAAACGGACGGACTATAACTAATTCTTCAAAAGGACTAATCTTTATCTGAAGAATATATTATGTTTGTTTATATGAAAAACATACATAAAATCTATAGATACAGGCTAGCTTATATTCAAACTTTGCAACTTACCTTAATAAAATTAAACTGAGTTTGATAAGATATTTCTAAGTTTTCACCCACACGGCACACAAACTCTCACCAGATCGACCTTTCCTAACAATTATTAAAATTATTTTAAACCTTTTACAATTTTCCCTGACTTCTGACAAAATTCCCTGACTTTTCCAGATATTTAATATTCCCTGACATTTCCAGGTTTTCCAGGTCACTAGCCACCCTGCATTAGCTGTATGGGCTATTATCAAAAAACAGTGTTATGGTATGGGCTATTACCAACAGTGTTATGGCTATCATCAAACAGTGTTATGGCTATCATCAAACAGTGTTATGGCTATCATCAAACAGTGTTATGGCTATCATCAAACAGTGTTATGGCTATCATCAAACAGTGTTATGGCTATCATCAAACAGTGGTATGGGCTATTATCAATCACAGCTAATAACAGCTGTGTCTAAGGAATGTCGGCCTTAGTCACTAACAAGACTACAAGATCGCGCCACTCATATTACACTCATCTCCATTCATACTTGGCTTAAAATCCCTACTTTGTATGTTCGCCATTTAATAAGAAAGTATAAAAAAAGTATACACAGTATTATATGATCTTAACTAACCCTTCAAATTAGTTTAAAAAATGGTCTATCTGCAAGTTTTTTTTTAAAGTAAGTTAATTTGATAAATTTGATTAAATTCCAATTAAATATAATCATAACTTAAGGACTTCAAATAAATGTTGCAACAGGGAGTGAATACTAAAAAAAGTAGTTAACTATTATGCACCACCTGTTGTGTAATTGTGCAAACAATAAAATTAATTTAAAAAATGACAGTTGCGGGGATGTGAGATTAATTTGTTAAAAATAACAATAATGAACTAATGAAAGTTACTAAGAGTAAAAGTTAAATACTTTGTTTTTCTTGTCTCAATACATGTTACATTAATTGTAAAGGTGATAACTCACAAAAACATGAGCCATGGTTGGTAGGGTCGCCATGGTAGTGGTTTTGTGCATCACAGCGCTCACAGTGATCTCCCACAATGCCCTTGGTCGTACAGTAGCACTTGCCTGTCTCATGGTCACAGAGGGAGCCGTGATCGTTGCACTCACACGCTGACAACAAACAACATTCGTCAGGCAACACTTATCACAACGCAAATGAGCCTGTAACTATTGGTTCCAAAATCACAATGAACTGTCTCTTTTTTAAATTGGGTTAGCTAATAGAAATAGAAATAGTAAACTTAAGAACAAGGAACAAGTAACTCTGAAAGATATCTTTATCCATTGTTTTGTTAAATTTGTTAAGAGATTTTCTCGAACCCAAAAGCAGAACGATTTTAAACTTTCTTCAGCGGACTTTAAAAAATCCAAAATTTTTCTTGATGTGATCCCCTCAGACAATGATTATGGCAACACGAACGAGGGAGATATTCAAGATTTTGCTGTGATCACCAAAGACCATGATGATGTCCACAAGACCGCAGGAGATATTCAAGATTTTGTCACAATCACGGATAATGATGATGATATTTCTGTAACCGCAGGAGATTATAATCATGTCTAATTGTTATTGCAACCATGACTGCGGTAGATGTTCACGATTTTGTGGCAATCCCAGCTTCTACCTTCTTAAATAACGATTGTTATTTTGTGCCTGTTATTATTAAAGTTTCAGGTTTTTAAAATTCTTTCTTAAACATTAATAAATAAATGGGCAAATGGTGATTCAGATAGTTGGAGTACTATTTTATTTAAGGTATTACTTTTCTATAGCATGAACTGGCCAAATCCAACCCTTAAAATGTTATGTTTATTACATGGAATAATATACTCACGTATGCAGCGGCCGCCGTTGACAGGGTTGCCATGGTAGCCAGGTACACATCTCTCACAGTGAGGACCTTGTGTGAGATTGGCGCAAGGCTGGTTACATACACTGCTGTTGTTTGAACATGTGCTGTGTCCGTTGCACTGGCAAGCTGAAACATAATACTCACTCAGTCACCTTCATCTTATACCTGAATTCATCTCATCAAATCATCCAAGAGCATTAGCTTTTAGCGAATTTCCCTATAGGGAAGTAGCTATTACCGTAGGTCTCATAGTAAGACCTAAGCCCGGGACCGATTTACTTTTTCATTTTGATGTCCCCGGAGGCCAAAAACACCATTCGATCAAATTTTTATATATCTATATATATATATTGTAAGAATATATATAGAGTCTTAAGTCTTATGTCTCATTAACCTAACACCTCTTCACTAAGCTAAGCGAGTGTAACATTTAGGAAACTTAAACTTAAAGTGAGGCATGGGACTCGCAATATATATATATATATATATATATATATATATATATATATATATACACGGCCGCGCCCGGGAAGTCAGTCACATGGAATATACACTGGAAGTCAGTCAGTTGCACCCCCCAATATATTTCAAGACTATGATATATATATAATATATATTGGTAAATATCTTAAGCCTAGACATTTCTGAATGTATATATCTCTTTTTTTCTTAAAAATACTAAAATATAATTACGTAAAAACTGCTATGCTAATGCAGTCACCACCGCATTTGCACGGGAAAGCCAGTCACGTAAAATTTGTGCTGCTAAGCCAGTCACTATATATTTTACCGCATACCACTGGAATCCAGTCACTAGAAATCCACCGGGTATCCCGTCACTTCAGTCAATTTCACCCCTGACCTTCTACTTTGTAATATTTATTTGTTCTACAAGCTTGAAAATCCGCACCTCAAACAAACGGAAAATGCTTCAAGCATTGAGCACTCTCATAACCCACCTTTCGCACTTCATTTTAATTAGTTGTCTTCCAGATTACTTAAAAATTACTATTCTACAGGTTAAATACCTAAATGCCAATGTAATCTTTAGTCGTCTTAATGGCGATCGTCCTGCCAACTGTGGATACAAATATGTACCGAGCTAATTAGCAAGCGCAAGGGGGGGAGTTATTGCTTTATAGTCGCACAAGTCGGCCTATTGTTGAGTCCTTGGAGACAAGCGGCCATCTTGGATAATTTCAAACAGTTGCAAAATTTATCGTCCAAAAATATTTTTTCAAACACCAAAGTGTTTATAATTGAAATATCTAGTATACTGTGGGATTAGAAATGTTCTGTGCAGTTTTGAATTATTCTCCAAGGGAGTGCATAAAAGCTAACGTTCACAGTTCTAATACGAAATCAATATCCTGTGTTGCACGGGCCGTAGCACATAGATAGTTTTCCCGCCTCAAACAATCGAAGGCGGGGGGAACAAGGCAAAATTCTTGTCTCTCTTGCGGCGGGAGGCAGGGGCGAACCTAACGGGTTCCATTGATGGGCCGATACCGACCGACCTGGGGTAGCGACTAGCGAGCCACTATGGTTAAAGGTTCGGCCGGTTATTTCCAACTTATTGCTGGTTCTCGAGCTTTCTGAGCTCGTTGTACAGTGAAATCTTACTTCCCTATTATATATAGCCACAATCTAAGCGATTTTTACGTGAGAATGAAGATATAGACTCAGTGATGTGTGGTTACTTAATCAAATCATGTTTTGTGACTGTTTATCTCATAACGGCCAATAATCAATCAACTTATATTTTCTTTATTTTTCGATTTATTATCTATATAAATTCAAGAGGTAGCCCTGTACCTGGTTAACACATATAAAGATTTCTTTTAACGTGTTTTCTTTGAGTTACGCCCTATGGGATTTAAAATTTTCACAATGTTTACATTTTTGAAGAATGTAGATAACAGAATGATAAACGAAGTCAGCTGTAAATGCAGTGCTTTGATTTTACGGTCCAAAAGGTAAAAACTATTCGAATTGTGAAACTTTTAATTTTTGCTACGAGCCTGTTAATTGGAGATTGTGACTTTCTTAATTTAAGGAAGTAAACGTATTAACATGACGTGTTTGGAGTGGGATTTGATATATGTGACGTGTATCAAACTTTTTCTCTTCAAAATCCTCTCCGATGCAAAACACGGGTACAGCAGCTAGGTTTATTAGGATTCAAAAGTTTTTTATGATTAAAATTGTCCTCCAATGTTAAGAAATTGTTATCCGATCAAGTTGTTTAATGAATAAATAATTGTTTTGCCAAATTATGTTTCGAAACCAGGAACTCAAAATATATCAGAAAATAGATATTTTAGTTCAGAAAACAAGGCCAATCAAATAGGCCTACGTACTTTTTAAATAAAAACACTGGTCGGATGATTTGTAAATTGTTCTTTATTTACTTCAATAAATTTCTAATTAAAATCACCAGAGGTACAAATCTATATAAATAAAATTAAACTTTTGTCTGTACATTGCTCAGAATCATCAATTTTTAGGTTTTTTTTACGTTTTATACATTCAAGAATCCGAAACAAGTCTCATCTTAATTTCTGTCCATCTGTCTGTTTGTCTTCCGTCTGTCACGGACCAAAAGCCATTTCACACGGCCTTCTCATGAAAAACAAGAGTACCTATCAAAATCCAAATCATTTTAAGGTGTTAACTGGATTGGCGAAAGTGTCTACATATGGCCTCACTACTTTGTAAAAAAACTTACGGACGTTTAATAACCCAATTTTTCACCACACTATGATGTTTTTGGCTGTATTACATACGTAAATTGGTGGCTGAAAGTTACGTTTTGCTGGCAATGCCAGCTGTCGCCAATTTGGGGACCGAGCAGGTTTTTACAGGCCGGGGCCGCAAAATCAGTTGTCCGCTTACTTACTTAGAACATGAATGCGTTTTAAATACACAATCAAAATCCATAGCATTGCAATATAGAATTGTGTTATTGTCACCGTTGCCTAGCAACTATTTATTTATATTTTTGCTTATTCCTCAAGTTATTTCTTAACCTTAAAGTTGTAGTTGTGTTGACGATCAGTGTGCATTATTATAGTGGTGAATAGTGGTAATAGGGTATAGTGTGGTGAAAAATAGCGTTCGTACCACGGACCGAAATGGTTTTGCAGCTCTCGATCGATTTAAGTTCTCGACTTCGTCTCGAACTTAAAAACTGTCTCGAGCCGGCAAAACCTCATTTTCGGCCCTTGGTACGAAATATAATATTGTGTGATTTTTGTCAAGTTCTCTCACAATGTTTATCACATAATCATCTATGAAATAGCGAACAGCTGTTCGGATCAAGTTTAGTTTTCTATAGCTGTCACTGATATGTTTACATTGAATGTTGTTTACAAATACCGCAATTATTTCCGATCACGTTTCAAAAGCAAATCCAAACCAAGTTGGATTAAAACCGTCTTTCCTTACATAACGGATTTAATTAATCGCAAGTGCAATAATGTTTAGGGTAACCGTAAATGAAAAAATAGCTTCTTTGTGTATAACATTTTTATTGAGTTTTGATAACCGGGGAAAAGACCGTGAATCAGTGTTCTATATGGCTGGGAAACTTATATTTTTTACATAAGCGTTACCAATAGCTTACACAAAAGGTTTCAACTCATTGACGGCACTTGAATGGTGGTTGTGTAAAGTGTACAGTGGCAACTGCAGTGGGTGATTGTAACAGAGGTTTACGGATTATGCTCAAATCGCTTTTCCAATGTGTCTTCTCAACGCTATGTGCTGGTCGCTGGACCATACAGCCAATAGAGCAATTGCCCATCTCTTGGGTTTGTAGGCCTAAACAATTATTCATAAGTTGGTAGCGCATATTACTCAGTGTTCCGTACGGACAGGAAAAGAGCACCTTTGATAGTGAAATTTCCAACCTGAATGTTTAATGGCGAGGTTGAGGTATAGTTTTAACTTTATGTCGTTTGGTTAGGTTAACCTTACCTAACTAACCAAACGACATGTCAAATACAAATGATATATCGAATTAAACAATGGAATAATCATTTGGTTGTTTGTGCCGTCAGATATAACAGTGTACACCACATAGATCTATTACGCATTTTGTTTACTTGAAACTGTCAGATACTGTATTTGTTTCAATATAATGGTTTGGCCAGTATATCTGAAAATATGCAAACCAACTGCTGTTCTTTATATACTGTAGGAAGGTTTCTACTGACCACTATAAGATCCCCGTTCGTAGAACGGGAACACAGCTAGTAATCAATATTGAATTAATACATCTTATCTTACTAATCTTACTAATCTTACTAATATTGTTTGTTTGAAGTTCAATTACGCATTAATTACTGGTCAGATTGAGCTGGAATTCGACATGAAGATAGCTCACATTCTAGATTAACATATATACATATTCTTATCTCAAAGATCCTTTCGGGCTCCACCCTAGTGGCACTGGGAATTCCCATGTTAACCTTATCAGTATTCATATTTGAAATCAATTAAAGAATTTTACCTGCTGTTTCAATTACACAAGTTGGTTCTATGATATTCAACAGCATAAAGGATTTATAGTGTTTACCATTAGAGTGCAGCACTATTATTATTTTTTTCATTTACGACAACAGCTAATTTGAACCAAGCCGCAACAAAAACCTTTGATACACAATTAGAAGAGACAAAATAGGATTGTTTACAGTTATGCTTATGTTTTTGATTTATAAATAATTTTTCATATTGTGCGAATCTTTGGTGATTTACTTTTTTCTGCTGTTTAGGTGCAGTGGTAGAACATTATTATGGATATGGTAGATGTTTATACTATAGCATACCGTAATCTAGTTTTCTCGGAATAGACAGCGTAAATTTACATTTTGTCGGTACATACAGAACGACAGAAAGACAGACAGACAGAAATTGAGATGATACTCGTTTCGGCTCTCTTAGGCTATGAAATGTAAAAATAACGAAAAACTGCATGATTCTACGCAATGGACATACAAAGCTGTAATTTTATTTCTATAGAAGATGACTGCTACTCTACTAGTCAAATTTGCACAGTTTCGAGCACTCGAACATTACACGAGCACACGACAAGCTGGTCGGTGTCTGACACCATTCATTGAATCACTGCAAGGGATGCGCAAAGGGGTAGACGAACATTCAGATGAGTTCTGAGAATTTCAACTTTCTCGTTTTGTAATGTGCCGTTATAGCCTTACTTGGAAGAGGGGGATTTTTGGGCCACAAATGAGTTCGTATTTGTTTAGTTTTAAATAAATCCGACCTGAATATAAAATAGCAAATGCAAGTCCGCAGTTTGCGTTTTTGATCAGTAACGTAATTAAAATAATTTTAATTATTTATATTTTAATTATTTTAATTAAATTATTTACCAAAATAAAGTAAAGTGTCTAAATCTAGTGCAACAAACCTAAATATTGACTACTGGTTTTGATTAACGTCAATTAGTAATACTTAACGTTATTTAAGGCTATTGTATGTTTGATAACTGACCTCCTGAATTTTATTTCAGTTCCTAAGTAGGCTACAATATTATTGTCAAACAATGCCATAATGTTATTTCATAAAATTTGTACCTGAGAAATTTAAAAATGGAAAATGTATTTCTCGTGTAAGAAAATCTTAAAATGATACGGTTCGTAATGATACGATCTTAAAACGAGCCATTCAGTATTCTTATTCAAAACACCAAACACCCGCCACTGGATAAAAATATGTCCGCTACAAAGCATTAAAACAGCAAAGTACAGTGTATGAAAGAGGTGTGATTTATTTCTTGGTACTAAATTAAGTCATTCTTCAAGTATAAGTAAAACTTCAGCATGGGCATACTCTCTAACGTACTATCATATGATGGATTAGCTGAAGGCAGATAAGTCCGATTCAAGCTTATTGCTTACTGTAAAGATTGTTGTAATACAATTATATTTAACTAGTGGTCGTCCAGTGGTCGAAAACTCGACCAAAAATATGTTATATACAGGTTTCAAATGATTTAGGCCCAAAATTCTTTAGCTGTTTGAGTAACTACGGACTTCTGGAAAATTTAAGTATGATATTTAGATATGTGCTTACTCAGGAACAATGCCGTTCCGGGACACTCTGTAAAAATGGACGTTAACGTGATTATAAATTTGCATTTTACATAGTCAAAATACAATAGGTATTGCGCAACCATGATATGTTATGTCATTAACCTTGGTTCAGTAATAAAAACTACACCGTGTGCTTTCTCAAACAAAACAAAACTTGCTTACTGTACAGCAATAAAACACGTAAAGAACAAAACAAAAGGAAATCTAGACTAGTAGACTACTGATACCGTAGTCATCATAGGCTACTACTACATGATGTTTCAGAACAAAAGTATGGTGATAAAAATATTAAATAACTCATAAAACATTATAAAATCATAGTACTGTACTTAAGTCTTTCTGGTAATAACAACAGTGATAAAAATAAGATAAAGATAACAATGTTGTAAAACACCTCTTATTATTTCTCTTTGTTCTATTCTTTCTTTGGTTTCTCTCCATCCACAAGTTGTCATGGTTACAATCACCCAACGACCCAACCACAAAATGTTGTAGTGTTGTGACAGCAGACAGGAACAGACGATTGTCAGTATGTCAGTGTCAGTGCAAGATTGTCAGTCTGTAGGTGCGAGCGTATAGCTTGACCTTGAAGCTACTGGTCAATATTGTTTTGCTTCCATCTTATTTTTGTCAAATGAACTGTAATGTTTCAATAATGGGGAACCTACTGCAGATAAAAATTTCCGTAAATAGATATATAGTTCATATCGAAATATTAGACTGAAAAACACAATTCATAAAACATTTTCTTGGGATTTCTGAGGTTACCGTATATAATATATAGGCATCATATGATCCGATCCCAGTTGAGCGAGGTTCTAATGTATTTGCAAGTTAAAGTTACAAATAGAAAACCCCATTACATTATGGTTGGTATTCAATGACCGATGTATTATCAAAAAATAATTCATAACTTATTTTGATATTAATCAGAAGCATTCATTACAGCTTGCAGCACTTATTGGTATATATAAATATCCAAGTTACTATTACTTAAAAAAAAAATAAAACACGAAATTGTGAGGCCATTCAATTTTTATAAACACAGTGTTAAACATTTTACTCTGCAGGATACTGGATGGTAAAGAGTGTTTGTTTTCAAGAAAACAAAATAAAAAAATAGTTTAGCCAGCTTTACTATTTATTTTTAAAAAACAATAGAAAGGAAACCATAAGGATAGGCATAGGATTGAACTGAAATAATTGCAGGGAAACTTAAATAGTAAAGTCCACAAACTGTACATCGTTAGAGAGAGAGGGGGGGGAGTGAGAGAGAGAGAGAGGGGGGGGGGAGTGAGAGAGAGAGAGAGGGGGGGGGAGGAAGAGAAAGAGAGAGAGAGATTTGATAAGGAATATGAAAAGTAAACAAATAATCGTTTCTGGCGTTTGTCATGGTTTACCCCCCCCCCCCCCCCGTATTTGTACTCGTGACCACTTTTTGTTGCTTCCTTATCTTTCATCCGTCCCAAAATAGAATTCCTGTAATGGTTTGTTTGTAAAATTAAAATTATTATAAACATCTTTATCTATCGCATGTAGTTTCGTGGTTATTCTTATCAGATAGATTAATATCGTTGCCACATGTAATAGTTCCTCCTTCGCGTTACGCAATAGAGTAAAAAAATAGTTTCCGTATCTCGCAGAAGATTCCCGATCTTCCCGGTCTGTGGACACACTGTAAATATTGTACGTCAATAAAGGAGATATTGACTAAAATTTCTACTGAAGGTGTAAAAAAGAAAACTTAAAATATGGGATGATGACCGGGTAGGTTTTTAAGATTCAACCATTTATAATTAATTAATATTCGTAGTTCCTTATTAGAGGTGCATTATCTTTATTTGGAATATGAACACGTTTAAACATTAACACGTAGTTAATGTTAATCACTATCCCAACATAAATAGTAACAAGGAGTAAGCGAAGGTTACCGACCGCTGGGTGTTACCGCTACAAAGTAGGCAAGGAGGGTGCCGTACTGGCTACACTACTCCACAATAGAACACACGATGAGACAGTCTCCGCATTGGTATTGCAGTTACGCTTATCGACACAGGCAGCAGCACCGGTTAAGCTGTTTTCAAACGTATAAAGTGCACGGGAAGCCATACCTGACTGGCTTATGGGAGAGCTGACTGGCTTTCGGGCGGGTGACTGCCACACCGAGTAAATTACCAGCGCAGTGACTGCCTCTCCGGGTGGGCACAAAAGTATATATGTCCATCCGCACGATAAATTGAGTAATTTTTGTCCGATTTTGATAAAATTTGGTTTGAAGGTGTAAGGCGGGATAAACTTGAATGAGTTTGCGAACCAGCATGATCGGACTATGGGAACGGGGGTTTATGGGGGGTTTTATGGGGTAAAAATAGGTTTTTCCCATTTTTGACCCTAAAAACACAAAAATTCACAATTTCTTTTTAAACCATTTTGTAGAGCTAAAAATAACAAATAATTTAGTATATTGAAGCATTATTATGCGCCTAATTGTTACGGAGAAAGAAAATAAAAAAACTCACTAGGACAGCAGGTGAAGAACCACTTGTCTGAGGGACAGGAGTGGGGTAGATGAGGTCCAGTGTTACCACCTGGTAGACAATCTCCTAGACCAGTACCACTTCCATCATCACACCATCCACACTCTGGGTCATCCCTACATTGGAAACATGTGCGAAAGAAGTTACACTGCGACCGACCTGAAACAATTACAAAATATTATACAACTGTTAATCCCCTAGATCTGTGATATTGCCTTCATTACATCATACACACTATTTGAATAATGTAGAGAGATAATATTTTGAATCAGTATGTTAAAAGAAATCGAATCGGGTACACTAGAACCAATTAGAAATAAAATGTGTGTATGGCTTTACAACAACCACCGACTGTACTTTACCTGCAGTTGCTCTGCACCGTGCCTGGTGGGTTGTCCATTCTCTACACTGTCCGTAGGGGAAGCTTGCAGTGTACGCTGTCTTGTCTACACATTTCTCTTCGTTCTGACACCAGATGCATTCCTCTACAGTACAGTTTAGACATGATGTTAGCTGGGCACAGCTACTGGGACAGATTGTTGGTTCCTACAATACAGTTAAACACAAATCAAACTAATTATTCCATGAATAAATTAGGAAATAAGATGTTTTTAGTTTTATTTAACCACATCTTGACCAGCTTAACACGTTCAATGCAAGGGGAGGGAATTCTCGCCCGCGGAACCGGCACCACTAGCGCGGGGCGGGAAATGTCGTCCTTCTCCAATGCCAAAAACCTTGCTTCAATGTGAGCTCAGCCATTGCCAGCGAATGTTATAATCGTTGCCAGCCTGTAGCTTAGAATGTAAGCTTTATTCTGGACATTCTGGTGTAGGTTAGTACTAAAATTTCCCGTCAAATCCCATCTGGCAATGCTTTTGTCCTGTTTTCGGGGATTTTCTCTATTCGAGCCATATTACAAAGACTCTGGTTATTGATCCAGGCAGTGCTGCTACATTTGGGGGTTTCAGTGAACTACGTCCACTTTCGGGGTAACGCAGAACAACCACCACTGTTTTACTGTGATTCACAACCATCACTGTGATTCGTCTTACTGAGATATTTCAATGCCAATAGCGATCAGATCACTGATTCAGTTAGCGCGCCGGGGCTCTGCCCGGGCCTCGCCGCAGTTTAGGAGCGCCTGTGTAAAGGTTTTCAGCAGTGAATGTGTTAAGCAAGAATAGTTTTTACTGAAGTGAAGAATATTGCCTGAGGTGTTAACACTCAGGCTATATTAATTCTCTAAATACATACTAGATACTATTAATCTTCATGAATTTTATTTTGATTTACTTATCTCATCTGTGACATTTTATAAAAACAATAGCCTTCATACCAAACAAAACTTTGCTAACAAGCTACGCTGGATGGGTAAAAAGTAGGAAACTGTCTAATCATAAGTATAACTCCCAAAGAATCTCCCCAGTTTGACAACTTCCGTCAGAGTCATCCTCCACTCAACTTAGGTCATCAACTCTGACACAGGCAAGTAAACTCCTCATGAGACGCACAACACTACTTTAGACTGAATTCAAACCTCAATTTTTAGAGTTGTCTCCTGGCTAGAGACAATGTCTTAACCTCATCCATCAGATATGTATAAGACACACTAGTGATTATTTATAGACATGTATCCTAGAATGCAGCACGAGTAAACCCTTTTGCTTTTAGCCATTTTGTTGGGTTTTGTTTGCATATAGTTAAGGGCTGGAGCTTTAGTACCTGTTGGTCCTCCAGGGTGAGGTTTGTCGCAGGTTTGCAAGGACCCCCGTAGTGCCAGTGACACAAAGGATGAGCTGCACAGGCCTGACAGGAGTGTAACTGACTACATATAGCCTCCTGGGACACAGCACCACACTCTTGCTCCGATGTCACCGGCTGAAATATTAACAGGAATCGAGTGTTGAGGAACAATCTGATCAAATTATTTTATCGGGAAAGAAACCACCAAAGCCAGATTTAAAATAGGGTCTGCAGGCCAGACATTTTTACTTTAAGTCAGGTCAACATTTTTGGCCCACTAATCTCAGGTCAAAATCGAGTAGTTTAGGAAATATTGATTAAAAAAATAATATTTGTAATATCAGTTTATACATTAAATCAGTTAATACATATAATCAGTTAATACATAAAATTGTACATTGTCTCTCCAATATTGCGGTAAAATCATGAACATCTTTTGAAGTCACAGAAAAATCGTGAACATCTTCCTTGGAGAAATCAAGTACATCTGCCACAGTCACAGCAAATTTGTGAACCTTTTTTCTTTTCATGCATTCAAAGCGAACTCATGAACATCATCTGTGGTCTTGACCAAAATCGTGAACATCTACCTCAGTCACGGCAAAATTGTGAACGTCTTCTGCGCTCACAGCAAAATTGTATGCATTACACGCAGTCGCTGAGGAATTGTCACTTTTTGAAAAATAAAGGCTCGACTTGACCCGGCCTGAGTTAAGCCCAAAAATTATTCCTGGCCCAAACCAATCCCTCGTGCTAACTGTTGGCTTGACCCCGACCTGAAAATATAAGGGTCCGTCAGATAGTTGGTTGACACATTAAGGTACCTAACATTTTAAAACTGGTCATAACTAAAAACCGATATTTCCAAGAAATAAGAGAAACAAAAGCGGACAGTGAAATATTCATACCCTAACAGTGGTGTATCCTGGGGTATTGGGGATGTGCTCTTTGCATCTCTCCTCATGAGTACAAGTGTTGGAGGCAGGGCACCAGCCACACATGAGGGAGGTGTGCACACAAGATGTACAATCACCCAGGGACTGACAGGTCAACAGTCCTGTGCGCACTGACTCTCTACCCACCTCTGGGCACTTGCTGTAACATTTCATACAAGATCATGAGTACAAGTGTTGGAGGCAGGGCACCAGCCACACATGAGGGAGGTGTGCACACAAGATGTACAATCACCCAGGGACTGACAGGTCAACAGTCCTGTGCGCACTGACTCTCTACCCACCTCTGGGCACTTGCTGTAACATTACATACCAGATCATGAGTACAAGTGTTGGAGGCAGGGCACCAGCCACACATGAGGGAGGTGTGCACACAAGATGTACAATCACCCAGGGACTGACAGGTCAACAGTCCTGTGCGCACTGACTCTCTACCCACCTCTGGGCACTTGCTGTAACATTACATACCAGATCATGAGTACAAGTGTTGGAGGCAGGGCATCAGCCACACATGAGGGAGGTGTGCACACAAGATGTACAATCACCCAGGGACTGACAGGTCAACAGTCCTGTGCGCACTGACTCTCTACCCACCTCTGGACACTTGCTGTAACATTACATACCAGATCATGAGTACAGAAGTAATATTAAGAAATCAGTAAGACATTTTAAAAGAGATAATACAATTTTAATTTAAGTAGCCACCCATTAACCTGGCATCTAATGATTAATTGAATACTTGGATGCTTTGTCTCTGACCATATAATATCAACACCACAGTGACCATACTACACAGCTTTCTAAGAAGGAAGACAACCCTTGACAGCTTCAGCCAACCTTGACAGGTTTGAGCTACGTGGTGGTCCCAGTTTAGCTTTTGATCCAACCAGGAATACAGCAGTTTTACCGGAAGGTTTTCTATGGATGAAATTCAACGTCCGAGAGTACAAATCAGGAGTTGAGTCTTGTTTTCAATTAGTTTTAACATCTTAGAAGCAAACCACTCAATTTTAGTTTCAAGCTGGGCACTTGTTTCTCTCTTTACATCCACTTGTCACCAATTTTGAGTCATCTGCGAATAGCAGCCCCTGACTATCAACCCCTACGTTATTGATGAGTATCAGGAAAAGTAGAGGCCCCCGACAAACACAGTGAATGGCCTCAATTCTTTCAGGATTTGCCCTTCCTCCCAGAGACACAATTCACCTTATGTTTAAAAGCTTAAACAATTTTTAAAAGCTCAATTCCTGTAACTCCATATGACTTCAGTTTACTGAGCAGGATGTCATGTGGGACATAATCAAATGTGCAACTGAGATCACAGAAGGGAAGAGCGAATGATTTGCCAGATTTGAAACTAATTTCAAATTATCAGCCCTTATTGTTGCTTCCAACATTCTCAAAAATCTATGAGAGAGCCATGCACAAAAGGCTATTGGGATATTTTGAGACAAGGGGTTTGTTAGATGAATCTCAGCAGCAAAGGGAGATCAACTGGGACTGCAACAGCAGAATTTGTGGAAAACATTCTAAATTCAATAGATAAAGGTGAAACATGTATTGGCATCTTTATGGACCTTAAACAATCATTTGACAGTGTTTGCCACAGTAAGCTGTTGGAAATTCTAAAGAAAGTGGGAATTACCAAAATTGCTTATAATTGGTTTCTACTTTCAATCATATATAGAAAACAGAGCTCAATATGTAGAAATTACACACTCCCACAAAAACAGTACAACAAAAATAACAACATCAAAACTTAAATATAAAGAGGTGTACCTCAAGGGTCAATTTTGGGATCCTTATTGTTCACAATCTACATCAACGGTTTAAACCAAACACTAGTAATCAAAGGCATAGCAAAATAATTCTTTATGCAGATGATTCAAACTTAACCCTAGCAGTGGCCAATGTTAGAAGTGGGGAATGGCCAACCCATTTGGGCGATTTTGCAGACCGGTTGATGATCTTTACACCTAGCCAACCTCATATTCATTTTGTTCAGGAAGAACAGGATAATCTATAAATTAGTAATAGAATAATGATTTAGATAGTGTATTTTTTCGGAAAAGTGAAAAAAATAAACTTTTTTTTTTAATTTCAAAAGCGGCCTCGGTATTTTTTTTTCTACAGATTTTTTATGGGAAATTCATTATATACATTTTGAAGACAATCTAATTGCCTACATAGAAAAATATAACATGTTAGGAAAATATTTTTTTTTATAAGTTTTTGGGGCAAATATAATAACAAACGGAGAACCGAAAAAATTTAAAACTGTACAGTATTAGTTTGTGTTGTAAAAAGTTATATAATATATGTGTATACTAGTGATGGGCGGATCCAAGAAAATGTCGGTACCGGATCCGGATCTTGAAAAATCCAGATACACACTGTCATAAGGGCTTGTTAAAAAAAATTTAATTAACAGAATGCCAATTTAAATCATACTGTTTAAAATTAAATTGGTAAAGTTTAAAGGTTAATATATCTTATATATAGAGTAATCTCCAGTTGAGCCAATAATCCCTAATTTTTTAGGGACACTAAAACTTTTCCAAATCTTACAATAAAACTATTAGTTGATGATATTAGTTGGGCAATGTCACAGTACTATATATTACGACGTAAATAACCTGTATGGTGTCGAATCCGGATCTCGAATCAACCGAATCTTAAGTAAAGATTGGGATTTGAGAATATATTTTTTAGAATAGAATTATGAGGCATATACTGTAACATTGACTAACCATAGAGGTTATTGACGTCAATAACCTGTATGGATGGACAATGTCACAGTACTGTATATTAGGACGTCAATAACCTGTATGGTTAGGCAATGTCACAGTACTGTATATTACGACGTCAATAACCTGTATGGTTAGGCAATGTCACAGTACTGTATATTATGACGCCAATAACCTCTATGGTTGTGCAATATCACAGTACTGTATATTACGACATCAATAACCTGTATGGCTGGGCAATGTCACAGTACTGTATATTATGACGTCAATAACCTGTATGGTTGGGCAATGTCACAGTACTGTATATTACAACGTCAATAACCTGTATGGATGGACAATGTCACAGTACTGTATATTACGATGTCAATAACCTCTATGGTTAGGCAATGTCACAGTACTGTATATTACGACGTCAATAACCTGTATGGTTAGGCAATGTCACAGTACTGTATATTACGACGTCAATAACCTGTATGGTTAGGCAATGTCACAGTACTGTATATTACGACATCAATTACCTGTTTGGTTAGGCAATGTCACAGTACTGTATATTATGATGTCAATAACCTCTATGGTTGGGCAATGTCACAGTACTATATATTACGACGTCAATAACCTGTATGGTTAGGCAATGTACCTGTATGGTTAGCATACAGGTTATTGACGTCGTAATATACAGTAGTAGAGTCCTGCAAACTCGGCGTAATGTGGACTGGAAGGATGCCGAGTTTGTGAAATGCCGGGTTATCAGGAACAAGGGTTTAAAATAAGAAAAATACAATTTTTTAAGCTTTTTAACCGCCTTTTTTATTTATATTTATAATACAAGTCAGTATTAAGTCATCAGATATAGTACAACAATTCCTTGGTATGAGTTGCGAATGATTTGCTTGAGCTGGCTTGAGTCCATTTTTAACACGGACTCAAAATATCACTAATTTTCTAAGCCAGGTGATGGCCGAGTTATCCAGACTGCCGGGTTATCGAGAGCCGAGTTTGCGGGACTCTACTGTACTGTGACATTGCCCAACCATACAGGTTATTAACGTCGAAATATACAGTACTGTGACATTGCCCAGCCATACAGGTTATTGATGTCGTAATATACAGTACTGTGACATTGCACAACCATAGAGGTTATTGGCGTCGTAATATACAGTACTGTGACATTGCCTAACTATAGAGGTTATTGACGTCGTAATATGCAGCACTGTGTTATTGAGTAAATAATTGGGAAAAAATCGGTATTTTACATGGATACAGACAGCTTTGTGTTAGTAAAAAAATCGGGGAAAATCGGAAAAAATCGGATCCATCAAAACCGGATCCAGCCCAAGATCCGGTATATTTTAAAATTAAAGTTTCTTTAATGTGGAGAAGATGCATTTGGGTACAAAGAAGAAAAAAAACTTTTTTTGAGAAGTTTATTTTCTGTTCACGCTATTGGAAAAAAACTTTTAAAAAGTAAAATCCAAGTTTTTTATTATCTTGATATTTTTAAAATTGTTATAGCAATATTCTTTTAATATGTAGTTTAAATTTAAGATTGTAAACAGAGCAACACCAACTATTTATCCTCTAGCAGTAATTTTTTGATCATTGTAGAATTATACTGGAACTGGAAGCTTCCCTCCCTACAACCTCTTGGATTTTGAATTTTGTAAAACCCTGGCTTATTGCATATCTACACCTTACGTGGACCCTTTATGTCAAATTTTATAATTCTAGGTTGTATATTTACTATTTAGTGAAATATAGTTCTTCTATGTCAGCCAGTCATTCAGTGAAAATTTGCAAATATATAATTGATTTACTAGATATTGCAATACAAAGCGGAATAAAACATCATTGGACCTCACTCATATCTTATTGATTTTGACCATACTTACATGATGATAGATTTGTCTAACTCATTGAGGATTAGTGGAGGGACAGAACTGAGAGGCACACAGCGGCTGTGCTCCTTGTGCCACACACACTTGACTCCCACAGTGGCCTTGACACACTGGGCAGGGTTGGTCAGAGCTGAGCACACTCCAGGGGTATACCTGTTAACAAAACCATACTCTTAGTTTGGGGTTTTTTGCTAAAAATCTGTAAAACAAGGGACTTAAAAAACTGACCCATACCTAAAAAAACTTTAAGTAAACCTTTGTTATTATCTAACTACCATATTAATGCTAACCTAACCTTACCTCAACATATCATTCAGCATCTGTCCGTCGAACCCTCCGTAGATGTAGAGGCTGTTCTCAAATACAGCAGCAGACTGTCCGAACCTAGCCAGATCAGCCCTCAGCTCCGCAGGAACGGCCAGGGTGGACCATGAGTCACAGGTGACATCATACGCCAGGAAGTCATGGGAGTAACACTTGGCACCGTGGGAGTGAGCTGTGTCATTGTGTGTGTTGCCACCAAACACAAGCATGAGGCCATTGAGGAAACTGGCCGTGTGTAGGAACCTGGCACTAGTGGCTGGTGTCAGCATCCGCCTGAAAATATGAGCCTAATGGTTTAAATTCATTCCATTTTTAATTCTAGAATCAAAGATTGATTTCTCAATTAAAAATTACGTAAGGAGACAAAGGAATTAGCTGACTCTGGAACCTGCTAACTCGATTTTGTCCGGCGGCGGAATTCGCTAACACTGGAAGTCGCTAACCCGGCCGTGCCCACTGCACAGAGTGTTGCCAACCTTGTACGACAAAATAATCGTACACTAACTGCCGTATTTCAAAATGTCGGTGTCAATAAAGATATAGTAATTGTAATAGTTTTTTGTTATCGATTCCACTTTTAACAGCTACCTAGCCCAAAGTAATTAAAAGGTAATTACAAAATCATTAAAAGTGATTTTTTTATTTTTATTTAAGTCTACAATGGCCAATTGAATGTTTATGATTTCGATCTAAATATAAATGCCAGTAGGCGTATAGTGATTGAGGGAGAGCAGGTGTGGAGGAAGTCATATGCTACACCTCAATAAAAATATATTCTCCAACTGATACTGTAGTCTATTGCACTCACCAGACATGAGTGAAAGGTTCGTAGGCGTAGAGTGATTGCGAGAGAGCAGGTGTGGCATTGGAGTCATACACGAGACCTCCGTACACGTATATCCTCTGAGTGATAGAGTCCCAGGCTGCACTGTGTCCGTAGCCTCCCTTCACTGGGAACCCTGTAGTTTGTACGATGCTCCACACACGAGTACCTACATAATATAAGCGTTCAAAACATTGCTGATGTAGAGGGCCTTTATCCCAGAATAATGACATTTTTCCTAAACGAGAGTTTTCAAGCAATGCTTCTAAATTTTTGCACTTGACTTTAAGATAAATTACTTATGACTAACTAACACTCAGTATTGAGCAAAAATGAATCAGAGATAAAAATCTTAGTTAAAAAATAATTAATTACAAGTAAACAGATTGTAGTATAATATTTAATTAAAAGTAAGGTTTTGGAATTACATTTTTTTAATAATATTGATGTAGTATAAATGTGATAACTTTCGATCAAACTCACCAAAGTGATATTCCTGCACAGTATTGAGGTAGCCGTAGATAGGAGAATGCCCAAAGATAACCACCATTCGCTCAGACTTCTTTTGTTTGTTTGTGACTAGAGTAGCTGTGTGACCAGCCGAATGCATGGGACCTGAAAAAAGTTTTCTTTAGTTGTAAATTTTACAAATATACAATGATTTAAATTAGCTAGCCGAAGAGTTATTTTTAATAAGTTAGGCCTTATTACTATTTTCTTTATATACTGATATTTTTATTAATGTTTTGAAATAAAAGATTTCAAATATTTTTGTCTGTTTTTTGCCAAGTTTTTAAAACTTGGTAAATATTTCTGAACTTAAAAAGTAGATATAAATTTTTTTTATAACTTTTCATAAAATCTCGTCTGAAAAAAATCCCGTCCCGCCGGAATTAAAAAAATCTTGTCTCGTCTTGAAGTGAAAAATCTAGTCTCGTCCATCACTAGAATTTTATTTCCTTCGCGATTTTCAGGACAGGATGATTTCTCCTTGCAAAAAACAGTTTGTTTCAAAAATCTTTCATAACATTATTGTAGATATACAATAAATAGCAAAAAATCAATTTTAAGCCTTTTTGGCACTGATTCACCAAAACCAATAATGGGTATAAAAAAAAACTTGTGACTATTAAGTTCTTATTTGGTGCATTTTAACTGTGAAAAATCAGTCCCATTATAAAATACATCTAACTATCCACTAACAGGTTTCTAAACAGACTATTAATGCATTAAGCTTGATAGAGTGTTAAGGCCTGACTTGGGTATCCATAGGAAAGCGGTTAAGCTTTAAAAAGCATAAATTTTGTAATGTGTAAAACCTGTCCTGAGGTCACGACGCCATCGCTAACATGTCTCGCGGTCACGATTCCATCGTTGACATGTAATGCTTTCACAGCACCTTCTTATCATGTCATGCGTTTACAGCACCATCGCCGATATGACTCGCAATTTCCGAAGGGAAACTTTCGGGACCCATCCATTTCTAGTGCTCATTGTAGGAAATTACGGATTCTTATACCCTTTAGTGGTGAACAAGCAATGATACCCACCACACAGGTTGGTTGAGTTGGGTAGGCAGGGCTCAGCTTTCACTGTGATGTTCTCCCATGACTTGGCACTGACATCAAACGCCCAAAGCTCACGACACACTTCTCCTCCAAACTTCACTCCTCCATACATGTAGATCTTATCCTGAAACGCAATGCAGATTAAAGTGCATCATCAGCAATAGTATTTTTTAAAATGAACTTTTCAAGCTACAGTTTAACTCCTTATATTCAATTACAAGTATGTGCAGGGTGCAGGGAATCCAGTGTCCCATAAGAATAACATTTCAAGACAGGTAAAAAAGTTCTAGGACAAAACTTGTCGCTCAAAATAAGTAAACTTTATACTTTCTAGTACAGTGAAAACCATTCAACCATTTAATAAATAACTCAGATTGAAGAAGAAATGCATAAAACCATTTTAAAATAAGAAAGTTGATATGAATCAAACATACCTACTAAACAATAAAAAAAAATATATTAAACATGCTTCGTTATTTTATTTAATTGGATCCGGTATAAACAAAAAAATTTACTAAAACCTAAACAATATTTTAAATAGTGTCATGAAGTAAGAGAAAGAAGTAAAATCCACCGATTACTATCCAATAACAAGAAAATAAATGTAAAATCTTTTATTTCTACCAAACGTTACAAATCTAGCAAAGTTGGGAAACATGTGAAATGGCCACAAACAATAAATATACATAACGGCTAGAATTTAAAATAAGCTAAGAAATCATACAAACACATAATTTAATAAATTGTTAACTTAAAAATACATTTTTTTAATAAGCAATTTTGTAAATTATTTTTGAATTTTTCAGAAGTTTCTTTTGACTTGATATCATTGAATAGTTTTTATGCATCTTTTTTCTAGACACTGTGGAAGCGTTTCAAGAGAGGCAAGCCTATGAATGGGCAGTTTTAAATCATTGTGAAGTCCCCTATAATCATTATTGTTACAGTTTTCATTCACAAAAAATTCAAGATTTTTGAAATTAAGAGTAATGTTTGCAAGGTGTGGTGTAAGTTGATGGGAGTGATAATATTTTTAGATCTTCAAAATAAATTGTCCGCTGTTTACCTCGTTTTGCATTATAAAATGGTGAGTTTTTAGTCAATTATTTTGCTTTTAGTTGGAAAAGCAAATAAAAATACAGAACAGATTATATCTTCAATCAAAAGTAATGTAAATAATGTCACACAAAGTACCTAGTATAAAATATGTGATTTAATCTTACATCTACTGCTCAGTAACATAGCTCATACCCCAAATAACACAGCTGAATGACCATAGCGAGGTCTTGGAATGTTTCGGCTTTCAAGATGTGGCGTCTCCCACACATTTCCTGGAAAATATTCATGATTTATTTTAGGGATGGACGAGATTGGATTTTTAGTTCGAGACGAGACGAGACGAGATTTTTTATTTCTCATAAAATTTCGAGACGAGATCGAGACGGGATTTCCCTTCTCATACACAACGGGAAATGCACGTTCAAAATTTTTACCTGATTTTGTAACATTGTTAGATGACTTTTTAAATACAAAAATAATGATAATAGGCAAGAATATTTACAATCTTTTATTAAAAACATCAGCATAACATTTTTTTATTAATCACGCCTAACTTATTAAAAATGCCTACGATTAGGAAACATAGTGATATCAGTTAGGATAGAGTTCAACTTATCCTAAAATAAAATAAATCATAAAATAAAAGCAATATTAATTTTTATAAAATAATTACTTGTTTTGACTTTTTATAGTAATAAAACATTTCTCACACTGCTTACACTTTACAAAACTTCTCAAATGTTATTAAAGTAATATTATTAAAATAATTAAAGTAATATTTACATTTAAAGAATTGATTAAATAAGAACGCCTTCACAAAGGAAACGCAACTACAACACGCTCCTGTATTGCGGGTATTGCATTGACTTTCTGCAGGCGTTTTTGATTTTTTTTTTTTTTTTTTTTTTTTTTATTCCCGTCTCGGTAAAAATCTCGGCCAAAAAGAAATCTCGTCTCGTGTAACGAGATTTAAAATTTCCCGAAAATTTCCCGAAATTTCGAGACTTGACCATCCCTAATTTATTTCAAAGATTATAGATAATACCTCTTTATATTCCAATTATAGAATACCCTACCGCAGCAAACCTTTAGATTAAGCGAATTTCCAATCTTCTGATTGAATTTCCTGAAACATGTGAGACTTATTCCCATTTAAATATGATTAAGTTAAGTTTAACATTTACAATAAAAACCTCACTAACTCGACACCCAAAAATGTGAAAAACCAATTTTTACCTCATAAAACTTTGTTCCCAAGGTCCGATGATGCTGGTTTGCAAACTCGTTCTAACTTCTAATAAACGTAGGTTTACACAAATTTGATTAAAATCAGATAATTTTAACTCGAGTTATTGTTCTCACACACAAGTTTATGTACAGGGTTGGGCAAGAGTCTGGACTCCCCCTAATAATCTTTTAATTAGTTACACCAGAAAAGCCAAATTCTGCACACGTCTTATATGGCATGAAATTGCATTTTTTTATTACAATTTTCAATTTTGTCCGGAAAACCAAAATGGGGTATTTTGGGAGCAACTCAAAAATGTTTAACATTAAGACCCATCAAGTAACACTTAATTTTAAAGACCATAGTTAATCAAGACAAAACTATGCTGCTATTTGTTATAAGTTAGGGGATGAGTTATAAGTGTTTTGCAATCTTGTCTTTGTAGCTATAAGCCCTTCTCAGATAAGCTGACTCAACTCCTTTTTAATATGTTAGTCAAGAAAGCTACAAACAGATCTGACTTACTCCACACTCATCTCCCATTCATTTTTGGATTAAAATAAACCTTAGTAGTATCCCCATCTTATAAAAGTTATATAAATAATTAAAGAAAAACTCTTTTATCCAGGCCCGTTTTTGACCATGTCAGCGCCCTAGGCACAACTAAAATAGTAGCGCCCCTTTGCAATATACATATAACAGGGTGACCACCAACCGGGAAATCCGAGAATTAAGCGTGAAGTTTTTTGAACCGGGAATTATGTGTGAATTTTGTATTTCTATCTGGAATTGTCAATTTACCGCGATGGCGCATGACAACAGTGACGTTTCCGTGACCACGGGAGACGGGAGATGATAATATGTCTCCACAAGGCCGCGAGAGATGATCAGAAATTTGCCGCGATCGCATAAGACGACAATAATGTCTAAACGACCGCGGGATATGATCATGATTTTACTGCGATCGCGCAATACGATAATGAGATCTAAAGAGCCGTGAAGGATGATCAGAATATTGCATCGATCGCAAGAGACGATGATAATGTCTAAACGAACACGGGATATGATCATGATTTTACCGTGATCGACGTGATCGTGCGAGAGTATGATAATATCGACACGACCGCGGGATATAATCATGATTTTACCGCGATCGCGCAATACGACAATAAGAGCTACAGAGCAGCGAAGGATGATCAGAATATTGAATCAGAATATCAGAATATGACTTGCTGGAGCTTGATTTATATTCAAAAATATTTGCCTATGCTGATGACACAGCTCTTGTGTGCTCAGCTTTCAATAAAGAGTCGCTGAAACTAAAAATAAGAAAAGATTTAGACAAGATATCAACTTGGCTAATTGAAAACAGATTGTTAATAAACTCCTTAAAGTCTAAATGTTTATTTTTCTTTGATTATAATCAATCTCGAGAAAATTTACAAAATGAATTTAATTTATTGTGCCATAAACACTCTTGTTTGTATAATTGTTCTTGCAGTTGTATTGAAGTAGTAGAATATGTTAAATATCTAGGATTGTTTGTTGATCATCATTTAAAGTGGGAGCAGCATGTAAAACAACTCTCAATTAAATTAAGGAAAATAAATTATGCTTTATATCACTTAAGAGACAACATTAGGAGTGAGCATTTAAAAAAGGTATACATCTCCTGGTTTGAAAGTGTGATGAGATATGGAATAGTACATTATGGGGGTACTTATCCTACCATATTACAACCTGTCATTACGAACCAAAGACATGCACTGAGGACAGTTTTTGGATTAAAAAAATATGATAGAGTTAGTTATCTTTTTGAACAAGAAAACCTTTTAACCTTCAATCAATTGCACGTATACTGTTTGATTATGTTTGTTTTTAAATATCCGTACATGTTTAAAATGAAACCTGTCAATAGAATATCTCGATCAGCACAATATTACTTGTTAGCAGAAAGCTTTTTTAAAAAGGAAACTAGTAGGCATCAGTTTTGTTGTCTTGGTCCAAAATTTTTTAATGCATTTGTAAAAATGTTTGGTAATGAAGTTTATTATGATAAAAGGTCTGTGATAAAGTCAAAAGCTTTGTTGTTTTCTATCAATCATAATATAGCATAAATAATCTGTAACTTATTTTTAGCATTGTTTTAGATAAATAACTATTTATATTTGCATGTAGAATTATTGTCTTTCTAAAAACCGTGTTCTTATTAACTTATTCTAAATTGTTTATTTATAACATAAGTGTTATTTATATGATTAAAACTGTTGCAATAGGAAATGTCTACTCACTGTTCTGTAAAGTGACAAAGAAGAAAAAAATGAACTGTTTGCTGCCAGAAAATGAAATTTATTACAGTAATAAAAATGTGTTTTTCATCCCGCGCGTGCTTTGCATGGCACATGGGATTATGTATTTAATTTAAAAATTGCATGAATAAAATTGTTTGAATTGTTTGAATTGTGAATATTGCCGCAATCACAGAAGACGAAGATAATGTCCACACAACCGCGGAAAATAGTCAGATATTTGCCGATAACGACGATAACGATCTCTACATCACTGCGGGATATTATTAACATTTTGCCGTAATAGCGGGAGACAATTACGATGTCTTCACGACCACGGGAGATGATTACGATGTCTTCACGACCGCGGGAGATGATTACGATGTCTTCATGACCGCGGGAGACGATTACGATGTCTCCACGACAGCGGGAGACGATTACAATCTCTTTACGACCGCGGGAGACGATTACGATGTCTTCACGACCGTGGTAGACTATTACTATGTCTACAGGATCGCGGGAGTTACAATAATGATGTCTACTCTACACGGCTGCGAGGGATGATCAGAATTTTACCGCAATCACAGAAGACGATGATAATGTCCACTCAACCACGGGAACGATAAGAATTTTTCCTCATTCGCGAAAGACGATGATGATCTCCAAACGACCGCGGGAGATGATTACCATTTGCCGCAATGGCGGGAGAGGATGACAATGCCTCACGACCGCAGGAGGCCATTATGTCTTCACGGCTGTGAGGGATTATCAGAATTTTATCGTGATCTTGCAAGAAGATGATAATCTCATCACGACCTCGGGATGTGTTCATATATTGCCGCGATCAAGGAAGACGATAATTAATTATGTCCACACGTCCGCTGGAAATAGTCAGAATTTTGCCGCGATCGCAGGAGACGGACGATGATGACGTATACCTATACAACCGCAATTGTGGGGGACTGTTAAGCTGTCTACACGGCCGCAAGGGATTATCAGTTTACCGCGATTGCATGAAAAACGGCCACATTTTTTTCTTTTAACCCATTTTTTGGCGCCCCCAAAAAAAAACCAATTGCCTCGCGCCCTAGGCACGTGCCTACCTTGCCTATTCGGTAAATCGGCCCTGCTTTTATCAGTTAGAAGGTTTCCCTTCAAAGGTCAAATTTATTAGGACAGGCTTATTCAAATCTTGTACAATAACTTGATTTTTTACAGAAGTTTAAATTTTTTAAGAGGGTGGGAATCTTTTAGCAAGGAGTAGGGCAGAACAGTACAACATGAACTATACTGACAACTTTGATGCACAATAAGATTTGATTGACCTACCAGGACCCTGAGACATCTACTGACAGACTTTAGTCCTTATCGCTACCAAGTACCAACTGACCCATTGACTCACCACTAGACTACCACTAGATTGAGACTGTTCAGACTACTTTGGACACTCACCATTAAAATCGTATATATACATCATCTGCGAGCGGTTGTAAGATTCTCCTCCAACTATGTACAACGAGTCTCTCCACACAACGGCTGTATGAGAGGCAGAGCCGTCTGGTTGGAAGTCTTTAGGCTGGACCACTTCCCAGTAGCCAAACTCTGCTACCTGGCTGCAGTCTTCTCCTGCAATCAGCCAAAACCAGCCAGAAATTATTTCTAACTTGTTACCATAAAAGAAATAAATTGGTACAGAAATGTAACATATTTGTACACAGAAGTGAACTTTTAATATGACATTTAATGTGAAGTGACAAATACAACAGTACAACAGCTGACCAGCTGATTCACAGCCAGTGCTGCTAACGTATTTCGCGCGCATACGACACTGTCTGCATGTTACGTGCTCACTATTTCGTGCCTTAACGTTGCAAATCTGGAGTAAGACAAAGTAATTAGAGTGATAGACACTGATGAGCGAATTGGCAACTTTGCTTTCTCAAATCAGTGAGAGAACATTTACATTGTTAGGTAACTTAACTGTAGGAAAAATCATTTCTGATCTTTCAAAAGCAGTCTGGGTAAAATTTTTTCTACAGATTTTTTATGGGAAATTCATTGTATACATTTTGTAGACAATCTAATTCTCTACATAGAAATATATAACATGCTAGGAATTTTTTTTGTAAGTCTTTTGGGCGTAGTATACGAGCGTAATTAAGTATTACTTGACGGGGCTTAATGTTAAACAGCGGTGTTTTGGGCGTAAACGGAGAACCAAAAAAATTGAAAATCGTACAGTGTTAGTTTGCATACTAACAATGATATTACATATTTGTAAAGCTAATGAAGTAAGGAACCCAAAAAAGTCATAAAGATTATGGTAAAAATAATTTTTATTTATAAATATTTGTAGGCTAAATAAATAAAATCATGTTTTTTATAATTTAGCAATTTGTGAAAAAAATCATAGTAGCCTTTAAAACTTTTGTACATATTTTTCAAACCATAATCATCTTGTAGTGTATTCATTACCTACATAAGTATAACACATTGGGTAACCATTTTTTTTTTTTTTTGTAAATGTTAGGGGCATAATAATATAATAAGCAGAAAACCGCAAAAACAACCGCAAGAAAAATACAATCTTTTATAAACACTATTTCACACTATTCAGTAATATTCATGCATAATAAAATAATAATAACGAATTTAGTAATAGATAGCTAATAACACAAGAGCGAAAACTCATCAACAACAACACGCAATGGCGAATACAAGGCACTTAGTGTATGAGACCTTGACAGTAGTGACGCACTTCTGTCGTCTTCCTGAGAGCAACGGAAATAACCCTGAGGAAAGGGCTGCCACTCTCAATAGCTTTATTTTTATTTCTTCCTCCTCAAAATGACATATTATATGACTAGTAATAATAACTTACACTGTATATCATTCATATTTTCCGTACTATCATATTGTGATGATTGGCCATTTGTTATAAATTCCAAAAACAGCTGTTTTCATAAAATCATAACTGTTGTCCAATCAACATTTCTTTCTAAAAATCAATAACACAATGAAAATAAACTCAATGGCTATCCAGTGGTACCACATGTAATGTCCCAAGACGAAAATTGCCTGAGCAGGGTAATGCCAAACAAGTTGTGTTTTACATTTTCCGAGCGTTGACTGCAGGAATGGTGTAGCGACAAAATGTCATTGTAATTATAACCGTCGTGACATTGTTATACAACTTGTATACGGTTAATTTATGAAATCAAATTAAAGTTCAGAATGTGATCTTTTGAATGGTATAAATATTCTTCACTTCTGAGTTAATTATTAGTGGTTTTTTTACCATTACAAAAATTTTGGCCTGTTCTATCGCATAACAATGGTGGCCATTATAGGCATCAGGGCAAACGATCGTATGAAGATCATTGGCCACTGCTAGGGTTAATTTTGATTCCCCAGAGGACAGAAACAAAATTTGTTCAAATTTGTATACATCTATAATATACGGTATATAGCTGAACACATTAACACTTAGTACTCTTTTAAAATTAATTTTTATTTATCAACAACTAGCTTCAACCTTTAGGTCATAGTCATGTTGTCTTCATCATCTATTGTGTAGGCATCTATTGTCTTCTTAAATTAATACGCCAACATGAAATTTGTCCTTTGAACTCCTCCGTAATTTCTTAACCGATTTTGACCATTCACGTCTTATTGGAAAGACCGTATCGTGAAGATTTGCAAACTGGCCTTAAATTTTTGAAAACGTCCCTCAAGCTATGCCCCAGTGGCTTTTCAAGTTCCCATGTTATCATTATGGAAAAAATGTTTACATTATGATCAACATGGACTAAACTTTGTGATCATTACAGAGGAAAAGCCTCTAAGGCTGAATAAAAATGGTACAGCCATGACATTAAACATATGTTACCAAAAACGTCGATTGATTTTAGAAGAGTGTATGACTACATCCAGTAAAAACTTAACTAAAACTTTCATTGAAGGATTAAATTATTATTCACAGTTAAGGGAAAAACATCAAGCCTTTTAACTTTAAATTTTCTCAGGTAAAAATTATTGACGTTATTACAGCAACTAACCAAAAGAATAGGAGTTGAAGATAATAAAATTGTGACAGGACTGAGAGTACTTTAAGATGGGTATGCAGGAAATCGGGTAGTTCTTAAGAAATGTGAAGAAATTTTATTGCTATAAAAAAAGACGAAATTTGTAAATATACTGGCAACAATGGTACCATGCATCATATTGCCTACATTATCAAAGGCAAAACATGGAAAACCTAATGTGGTTATGAACCAAAATCAATTTATACTGTGCCATAATCATCCCAGTACTAGAGTATGGTTCAGAAAATTGGGTGTGCCCTATACACCAGCACTAGCGCTAGAAACCACCATTAAATGTTTCCTCTGTATCTTGCTTCACTGTGGGTAAGGTAAGACAAAATAGTATACAGAGGAAGGTGGTGTATACCTACTTAATACTAATACTTGAATACTTGATTCCCGTGCGTAGGACGAGACCACAGCTAGTTTTGAATTAATTGTTCATATAATTACGTACATTTTTTAAATAGGCTCTAGCACGGGATCGTTTTCATATTACTTCAGGCTAGGCATTATCACTTATATTTAAAATACATTGGTGATTGGCAGGATTTTAGCCTTAATACCTTAATACCTCCTTCTTTGTCTTTTACCCACAATGTGGGATTGACAGCGTCACTTTAAACACGATTACTAATACAAAAAAACAATATTTACAACTATTTACATACTTCCGGCAGGCAGTCTGGGACCTCAGAGACCGAACTCCTGTTCTCTACAACTAGACCGGCTCGCTACCTGAGTTTTTGGTATATTACCATTTGTTTTAAGTGACGAGTTGCCAACATTCATAATTTGTGACACAAGTTCAGCATTTGGAAAAATATTGTTTTTTATTTCATTTAGGCCCTACTATGCGTACTGACATAATTCATGTTATTTATTTTCGTCCGTTAAGAGGATGACCAATGATTTATATTTTTTAGATAGGCTAGATTTTTTACAAAAAAAATGGTAGTTAAACTACGCAAGCCTCTGCAACCTGGCAAATTGAAGAATAAAAGCAATTGACTAGTCACTTTACCTTTGTACTTGTCCTCACAGTCACAGCGGTGAGCCTCTCTGTTGCACACCCCATTGCTGTAGCTACAGTTGTTGGGACAGATCTCCTGGTCACAAGCCTCACCCATCCACATAGCATCACAAGTACACACTCCGTCTAGACACACCCCGTGACCCGAGCAGTTCACACTGGACTTGCTGCTGGGACACGAGTTAAGTCTGGAACACACAAACACACCAAATAAATAAAGTCAGTGACTTTCCAGTGAAAGTACAATTCTTTGTACTATGATTAATATTCATTTGTTTGTCTGTTTGTTTTATTTTTTTTAGTTATGGCGGACTTTTATTTTGGATGAAAAAAATTAGGCTAGTGGCATTTTTGATTAGGCTATCATAAACCCATTTGATTTGAAGGAAATCAGTCTAAACCCATGAAATTTGGATAAGCTAGGAATCAGCATCGTCTCTCTTCCACACTGATTACTAGGCTAGGATCAACCCAATGAATTGTCCGCTAGTTAATTAACAATGTGTTCGGTTTTCCTCTTGTAACAGCTTATAGCTAGCTAAGGAAATTTAACTATCAAATTTAATAGCCTGTATGTCACAATTTTTTTTTTTTGCAAGATTTATATAGGCTATTGATTTAGTGAAACTGACCTGTAGGATATATTGAAGCCAGTCATGTTATAAGCAACATCACTGTAGAAGTGCAGCAGAGCAGAGCCAGAATGCGCCACCACCTCTGGTATCCTACGAATTGCATATGAGTCCTTGTACATGAGTCCACTGTAACATTACAATAGTAGGTTAGAGGCAACTTACTGCACATCCTGCTGGTACAACAGATGGAACAATAGCAATGCATTTTAAAGCTTGTAATCGAGGGAACAGAACATTTAAAAGAATAAAATTATGAAAAAAGAAGGAAAAGATCACTGATTTCCCAAACCTAAGAAGTGAAGCTAAATGTTAAACATGTCATTAAAATAACTGCTTATCTAAGGCCCACTCCATATTTTACGACACTATCGAGTTTGGAGTAAAGCAAGTATTTTAAACATTAAAATTAATTAGGCCTACTATTTATTATACATTATTGAAACAGTATGGTTGTGACTTCATTGCACATAATTGTGTTGTTTGTAAAAATATATGCTACGAGCAGACATGTGTGCAATTGTACATTTTAATAGAGTTAAAAACATGTTTTTGGGGGAAAACAAATAATGCAATAGGCCTACCCTTTTACCTTTCAAAGTCTATGTTTGCTTAACATAATGACAGTTATTAGGTGAATAAAACTGCTAATTGACAATGGACTAAATTTGGGTGGATCTATGCCTAACAGTTATTTGCCTACCTCAATAACGTTACAATTATCACAAGAAGTCGTCAAACATTTTCATTTAGAGAAAATATAGATTTAGTAATGAATATAGATTTTTCAAAAAAGCCTAGGCTATTTAAAATCTATTTTCATGAACTGTTACGTCTCTTGTCTACTACTCAACTGGAGGATCAGTTGTTATCGAATTACAATTCACATTTTAAACTGGTAAAAGGAAGATTGTTCAGCATCACTAGATCTTTGAAAGTGAACTTTAGAAATCAATCGAACACTATGGGGGGAAGCCCTGAATAAAATTATGCTTCAAGTTTTGTCCCTCCGTTAGTTCATAAGCTTTAAAATTACACCTAAACCATAAAATTCAGTTCAGTAGGACAGGGAAAGAAGGAATGTTACAGGGGAGAAAACACTTAAGTTATTGTAGTAAGTACCCTATGCGGATATTTGGGTTTTCTATAAAATTGTCAAAGCAAGTTGTTTGTAACAGGAAAATGAGAAAGGCAAAACATGGAGAGAGATTAAATTGGACAAGTGTTATATATTCCAAAAATATCTATATCTTTTATTTTAATATTGATCATATGGCTGGAATAATTTCATATTGTAAATAATTCAATGTTTACCTTTTATTATTAAGAAATAAACATATATCAAGAGTTTTGCTCATATATTTTGTATAGTGCCTCGTTTTCCCCTTCGACAAAACTGGTGAGAACCTCTTCTGCGAAGGAGTGGGGGGCCTGACGTCACTCTACTCTTGAGGGAACACCATTACTATAACATGACGTTTTGATTCCATCGGTGTTCGTGGCGTAGTTGATAGCGTCTTGGACTGGTGATCAAAGGGTCTGCATTTCGAATCTCGCCGGCGACACTAACTTTTTGTCCAAGATTTTGCTTATTTTTTTAATTTTAACTTTATTTTTTTAAGAACTATTTTTTAAATTAGTAAACTTTCATTTGATATTTATCTTATATAGTTTTTATATTATTAGCAAGTTTGGTTGGTCCGGTTAGGTTATGTCAGTTTAATTTTATAATAAAAATTTTAAAATTAAGTTAATTTTATAATTAAAAATTGTAAGTAGACCTTCATTAGATTTTTATCTTATATCTTTTTATATCATCAGCAAGTTTGGTTGGTTAGGATAGGTCATTACAGTTTAATTTTATAATAAAAAATTTTAAAATTAATTTTATATTAATAAAAAACTGAACAGGCGCTGCCTAATCCTTGGAGGAAAGAAGAAGAAGATTAATTAAAAATTATAAGTAAACCTTCATTTGATTTTTATCTTATATCTTTTTTATATTATCAGCAAGTTTGGTTGGTTGGGTTAGGCTATGACGGTTTAATTTTATGATTTAAAGATTTGCTTAAATTGACAAAATGGCTCTCCCACAATCCCCCACTCCGCGAGAGTGTCCACCAGACCAAACAGAAAAAATTCATGAGTAAACAAAAAAATTCCAGGTAGTTCAGGTCATACATCTATACTAAAATTTCCAACGTGTTTTGCGCCAACGCAATGCTGTTTTAGTGCTAACTTTATCAATTTCTGTACAGACACCTGAAAAATAGATTCTTAATACTGATAATTTCAATTTTACCAAATTTTCTGAAGGATTATCACACCAACCCCTGTCTTTATGTACTTTCATATAGTATTTAATTTTGGAGTTATAGGTTGTTTCTCAAGTGACCTACAGAAATAATGAATGTAGAAATTACAAAATTTTTACGTAGCCAATTTAAATTTTAAACCCTTATAAATAAATACCGCGTTAAAGGTAAATGAAGATATGACAAAATATAAAAAAAAACTTGTGCCATTTTGAAATTTTTGGTCAAGCCAAACTCGAGGTTATATCGTGATCATCTAACACTGTCATAGAGACTCCATCATCGTTTTCTGCAAAAATCCTGAATATTTCACTCAGTAACAGAAACATCACCACTGTCTTTCGTGGTCGTGACAAAATCCTGATATTGTTCTACGGTAACGGAAACATTATAATCGTCTCCCGCGATCACAGTAAAGTTATCATTATCTTTCTCGATTGTAGCTTAATTGAAATAATTTCCCGCGGTTACCCATCGTAAAGCAATATTTTTTGGACATCATCATCTTTTCCCGCGGTTGCGGAAACGTCATTGTTCGCATTCGCAAAGCTTTTTCTTTAATTCTGTTGTAAAAAATAGTTACACATTCCCCTTTGGTTTTTCAGGAACATAACTCAATTGAAACTCTCAGTTTGAAAAAATATATTTCTTTAAGGCTAGGCAAACTTATAAGGCTACCTAGTGTGAAATGATCTACAGGAGTCAGTGGGATTAGCTAGTAAACATAAATGGAATGGAATAAAAAAGTGAGGAGTGTTTCACTAAAACTGTAGGTAAACTAGAATTGGTAAGGAATTAGATTGGTTTTAAACAAAATGACTAATATTTTTATCAACAGTAGATAGCCAATATATATTTAAGTACATTCATTAATTACTTAAGTCAACACATTACAATGGTTTTAAAAAGCTAAACATATCAAACATTAGACCTACTATCAAACATAAAATTCTATTTATTTTTAACAAAAGAATAACCTAAACATACAATTTTATAATGCACAGTTACAAGGTGGGGAGGTGGACAGCGTAGGAGTTGCTTTTATTAGTATGCTAAGTGAGTGCCAAGGCCGATGTCATGATTTGTAATCATGCCGACACCTAATGAAGTCTTCAAGACTGCCCACCGTCTTACACCACCCTCTGCACGCTTCCGACCAAAACTTTACACTATACGTTTTACTCTTATTTCTATTTATACTGGAACTTATTTCCAGAAAGTATTTTTGATGTCCTTCTTGAGAAGTGCATAAGTATAGAGTTAAAGCTAACGAAGAAAACTCAGCAAAGTTATGGATTACAAAAATGTTAATTTGTCCTTACGATTATTTACATTATACTGTACTTACTTAATTAATTATATTAATATTACTTGCACTACCCCTTTTACCCCCCATTATTATTCATTTAGCTATTTTCCCCCTCCCATTTTGAAAACAAAAATTGTATCATTTTATCTGTAAGTGGACTTACACACACAGTTATGGGTTACTTGGATAAAAAGAAACAATATGCCTGATATTCAGGTGCATAAAAATTCCATCCGTTCTGTCACTTCCACTGGAGCCATTCACTTTTTATTTTAGGTGGACCTCCCCTACTAACTTTGCTATGGACACTGGACAGGTGAACTTAAGAGTTGCATAATAGATCTGACAAACAAAGAATACAGTAGACTCCCTTTATCTCAACTCACCGAGGCCAGTCCAGATAACGGTTTTCCATTTAAACCAATATCCCATTATAACTCAAAAACTAACCTAAATATTTTATTTAAATTTGGGAGAGCATTGTATTTAGACAAGGATCAAGAGAAAAGCCATTTCACCCATTTAAAACAGTCTCCCACTTTCTTTCGATCCAGTCCTGTTAAACAGGTGTGCTAATAAAAATTTTCTAAAGAGATGTCACTTCTGCTGAGTGTAGTCCAATTAAACAGTGTCTGCCTAAGAGGGAGTCTACTGTAGGCCTACTGGATACACCCACAGGCCACAGAAGTTCCATACTTGACTCCCATGTAATACCATAATATATCAAATATACAGCTTTATGATGTAATCAACTTGTTTAAGTGAAGATTTCCTTTGATGGCCGATACAGTGAACTTAGAGGATACAAAGGTTAATAGTGTGTGACAAATCATAAGGGTAGTTTTGATTGTATCAGAACATTGTTATGTCTTTAAATTTAATTAAATATAATAGGTAGTAGTGGTGTGAGAGGGTAAATTGACCAGACATTAATTATAAAAAGCCTACATCAGTAGTAAATCACCAGTAATGACAAAGATAACAGTGACAAGCTCCAGCCATCTAGTACTAGTTAGTGATAAAACTGATGGAGGCCCTTAATAATGAACTGTTAATAACTTTCCAACCTGACCTTCTAATTAAAATGATATCATTTCTATCATTATCATCTCATAAGAAAATCACTCAAAATACTTGACTTTTAGTTGAGTACAATAATGTGAGAATTGTAGGCTACACAGTTTATCAAAGAAAGCTATTTCATTGTGGTGTGAGCAGCCTCCGGATTGTGAATAATAACTAGTAATAGTGGTTTAAATGCCTTATTCTTGCAATCCGATTGTTGTCTTCAAAAATAAGTTTCGACCTGCTACAGGAGGTCATCATCACGTGTGTACAAGGATGATATTACTTCATATGAAGGTCGTCAGTAATCAGTTTTTTACATTTACACAAACACATGACAAATAAACACATAGTGCACACACATAAACGGCCGATAAAATATAACATCGAACTCGACAAGCGGACCCGTGTTGAAAATGCGGAAGTTGCGTCTAGACTGCGCTCTGAGTCTAGACTTAACTTCCACATGGTGTGACCGTAACTATTGAAATACACACACATTGTGAATTATATCTCTTTATTTTTAACCCCTTCGCTTAAAGCGACGGCGATTCGCCGTCGTGCTCCCGCGAGCCATTGTGTGAAGCGACGGCGAATCGCCGTCCGCCATTAAAATCAATATTTGCCGAGTTAGTTCCCAAAAAATCCAACAGATCGCATATGCTTCTTGTTCTGCAAGCTTCAGGCTTTCATTTGGTTGTATTTTCGTCGTCCACAGCCTGCCCAATCGGCAAAAACAATCAATTGAAAATTACGATTTACCAGCTGACGTTGGGAACGTTGTCTTGGCAGCTGTCTGCGTTGGTTGTTTGTTTATGTTTACATCGTCATTTCACAACAGTATTTTATTTATATCATGTTGAATTCTATTTTTCGTTTGCAAATAGTTGTTTTATAAAATAAATAAGATGAGTAACTTTTTATTTGTTGATGAGTGTGGAAGGGAATTGGACGAAAGTGAGATTGCTAAACTTATTGAATGTGACAGTGACTCAGACAGTGATTGTTATTTATTTGAAGAAAGGCTTGAGAGTGATGATGAATTATTAGAAATAAACAATGAACACGTAAGTGAAGCATGCAATAGTATAAGTATTGCTGACTGTGAACCTCAAGATTTAGCTGATAATGGTGTGACAGAGCATGCTAGCCCTAGGCCTGTTATAAATAGTGATTGTTTGCATGACCTGCATGTTAGGCCTAAGCCTGTAAATAATGATTGTTTGCATGACCAGCCCTCCTGTAGTTATGCCCGACCTATGTCCCCTCAAAATGTGCCTCATAGGCCTAGTCCTGTGTCCTATGAACAGCAAAGTTCTGATGATGAAAACCCTGTTGGATTTATGGAAAAAATTTACCGAGGTAGGGTAATTGCACCTGCACTATCTCCTACACCCAGTGAGGAGGCTGAGGCTGATGACCCTAGTTTTATTGAAACAATTCCTTGTCAAGTACCTGAGTATAGTAGAGGTGCAGCTATTGGTAGATCAAGGGGAAGGGGAAGTCAAAGAGGTAGGCCTAAAGGAAAAAATCCTAGTTTAGTGGTACCTAAGCCTACTAAACGGTCTAAGGGCCAACCTAAAACAGCTAAGAAAAAGAAAAAACAAGGTTGGAAATGGACCAACACCATAGAAGACAATAGTATTTTCAAAATACCTTTTACAGGCTGTCCTGGTGTCAGGGCAAGCTTAGCAAGAAATTTAGGTCCTTCTCCATCTGAAGTAGAAGTATTCAACGCGTTTGTCGAGGATGATTTTTGGCAACATGTTGCTACAGAAACAAACAAATACGCCGAAGAGACAATTGAAAAAAATAATGCAAGTGGTAAAGATAAACATCTACTCTCTGAATGGTTTGAAACAACTCCTGATGAAATGGCATGTTTTTACAGTCTATGTGTTTTGATGTCACTTGTGAAGAAAAGGACCATTCAATCGTATTGGGCCCCTACTGCTACTACTGAGACTCCGTTTTTTCGAAAAGTTATGCCTTTTCGTAGGTTTTTGCTCTTATCATCAATGTTCCATATTTGTGATAATAAAAATAAGCCTCAGAATGACAAACTGTGGAAACTGAGGTATGTCATTGATTACATGAATCAAAAGTTTTCACGGTTATATTTGGCCGATGAAAACATTGCAGTAGATGAAAGCTTGATGAAATTTCGTGGGAGGTTGGGGTATGTGCAATTCAACCCCAAGAAAAGAGCCAGGTTCGGAATCAAATTTTACAAATGTTGTGAGTCAAGCAGTGGATACTGTACAAAATTTAAAATATACACCGGTGCTGAAGTGAAACAAGGCGAAACAGTGGAAGAAGGGGGTGGAGACACTGCTGAGGGTGATAAACTTTTGGTGAGTGAGGCCATAGTAATTGAAATGGTCAAGGAATGTTCCGGTAATGGTCATACCCTCACAATTGACAACTGGTATTCCTCACCTCTCCTCTACTATAGATTGAAACATATTGGTTTCAATGTGATTGGGACGGTAAACTCTTGGAGGACAAATATGCCTGACAGTTTCAAAAGTGGAAAACTTGAGGTCGGTAATTATGAAGCTGCGTTTAGCCATGACATGATGGCCCTTAGATGGCAAGACAAGAAAGAAGTGTGTCTCTTGTCTACTTTCCACAGTAAGGGAGACAAAAAAACAACTGGAAAGAGAGACAGAGTCAGTGGTGAGGTGATTACCAAGCCTGAACCCATCCTCTATTACAACAGCTCGATGGGCGGTATTGACCGAGAAGACCAACAGCTTGCTTCTTTTCCTACGATGAGGAGATATGCTAAAGGGTATAAGAAGATTTTTTTTTTATATTTTGGACATAGCTCTCTTCAACTCTTATGTTGTTTTTAAAAAAATCACCCAGAAGAAGATAGGATTTGCTGAATTCAAAAGTAAATTTACGGAGCAAGTGTTCCAGACCAGACAACTACCGGCCTACAAACGAAGAGGGCGGCCATCAACATCTGAAACCCCTCTACGGCTTCAAGCAGCTTCTTGGGGTCATTTCCCAAGACAAATCCCACCTAATGAAGTAAAGCAAAACCCATCAAGACGCTGTAAAGTTTGTAGTGCACAAGGGAAGCGGAGTGACAGTCGGTGGGAGTGCGAAATGTGCCTTGTTGCGCTTCACCTACCCGAATGTTTCAAGACATATCATACTAAGTTGAACTTTGCTTGATATCTTTTTGAGTCTACAACATGCCAATCAGTATTTTAAGGCAGAACAGTAAGATATTTTTAACTTTTATAGTCAAAATTTTTTTTAAAAGGCAAAAATAAAATTAAAAAAAATTTATTTTTTTTTGTATTATATGGTATAAAAAAATAATAAAAATACTTTTAACCAATAAAATGTTTGTTTTTTTTTTATCTAAATTCAATTCTGATTAGAAAAATAACAGTTATTTGATATAAAAATACAAAATTCTGAGTGCAGGTAAAAATATTGTAAATTGTGTAAAATTACACAGAAATAATTCATTTTTTTGGCCCGGTTAGGTGTAAAAATAAGTTTAAGCGAAGGGGTTAACACCATAGAAGCTTGTAATGTAATGTTTACAAAAGTAACAATAAGAAGTGTCAACTAATTAATATTTACTAACAGCTGACTATTTAGAATAGAGTAGGCCTAATAAATCAAGATTATGACACTCTCCCTCACTTAAAAATTGAGAGGATCATAAACTATTTTTGAAGAACAGTCTTTTAACCAAGGTGGCTGCCGTCGTTATTATTTCGGTTTTTACTCGTCACCAAAAAGTGTTGTGACCGTACTATTGAAATACCCGCACATTGTAAATTATACCTATCTCTTTATTTTTAACACCATAGAAATTTGTAATGTAATGTTTACAAAAGTAACAATAAGAAGTGTCAACTAATGAATCAAACTAACAGCTGACTATTTATAATAGAGTAATATAACAATATTATGACAGACAGGCACTAAATTCCGAGGCGTAAGGCTTGGGAAGATTGTACATGAATGCTAGGAAGGGTTGCAACTGATAGGGAAAGTTCTTCAATGTCAGGAGTGGCAACATATGCCCAGAGAGCAAGGTGGACTATAGGTAGATCTTGTTACATTGGAGGTTAAAAATGGGGAGGAGACGATGTTGTTGGAGAAGACCAGGCCTACAAATATTGTGGTAGAGGCCACAAACCATAAAAAAAACTGTCCTCAACACATTGTCAATTAGCAAAAAAATGTTCTAATAAAGAAACTGAGCTTACCTAAAAACAGCAAGAAGAGGGGAATGGACAGAATCACCATCAAATACGTATAAATGGTCCCAACCACATTCGGTGGCAAACTCCTCAATGTGCAGACGGATGGAAGCATTGTATGGCTTAGCATCCACCAACCAGCTGCACTTGACGTCGATGGAGTAGTTACCTGCTCCGTCATGGATGTGTCCAGAGAGCTGAGACAGTCTGCAACAAGGTACCTAAGTTTACTGTACATTCTAGGTTAGGCATTTCGAGCTTGTTTACTATCATCAAATCACAAATATTTTAATGTGAATTTTATTTGGCACAACATTCTATGTTAAGTGACGGTTAGACTTAAGAGTTAAAAAAACAATAACCTCATTCCCCTGCATTGACAGTTGGTAGGCCTACAACTACAGCGGCCTTCATCGCTGTGTGCGCCACGCTACTGCCTTTCCGCCTATACCCACCAAACACCACTGAACACACCAGAAGCACAAAGCATTACACAGCAAACCGTGAATTTAGTCAAGTGGTTTCAGATATTAACTTATGTTGAGGACGGTCAACGCGATCGCCAAGAAAATAAACTGTTGACAAAGTGATTCTACTTTAAATTTGTTCACAATTTTATCAATAATTATTATCTATATTGATGTATTTTAAATTATTGTATCAATATGGTCGGCCAATCAATATAGGCCCCTAAATTAGAGACATTGATAGGCTTAAACCAGGTTTATCTAAGTTAATGATCCAAAATTAATAAAAATATCTTACAATTTAAAATTTAAAAATATTCATAAAAAAAAATACTAGCCCTTCCAGACTACTACATTCCTTCTCGCTTTGAACTTATTGATTCTTCAGAAAATATGATAGCCTACCTACTGTTTTAATGGTAAACTAAAAATACTAACCAAAGATGAAAACAAAATAGTTTATCAGTTTGTTTATGTTTATTCGTATATCATGAATGATGATGAGGTCAAGGGACATTAGAGCAATCTGTTGTTGTGTAAGCTGTAAACATCAAATGTTAAAAAGGTATTATGTTGTTATTGTCTCTAACTTATATCGTCCTTGTAAAGAATAGCTTAACTTAAACAATTGTTTAAAATACCTACATTGATGGTTAATAAACGAATCTTCATCACATTTTGTAAATTTATTTGTTTTACAAAAGCCTAGATTTTGCAAGGCCAAAAAAAAACGCTGTGAGTTGGTAATTTCTAAGTTTAGGCCTACTCTTAGATTTCTGGTAAGTTTACTCTCACGGAAGTTATTTCTAGTAGGCCTATAACAATAAAACTAAGCTAAACTTTTAAGAGTAATTTAATAGGCCTACTGTAATAGGGCTGGTACACTTGGACAGTACTTTGGTTGCCTGCTCCCTCAACTTGGGATAACCTAGAGTCAATATCTCCCATGACAGAAGTTTGAAACTCCATGACTTCAGCCACTAGGGTTGGCGACCAAAATATATATGTCATTCGTCAACAAATAGATACAAAAGGGCTGAACATAAATGAGTTTGTAAACTAAGAAATTGAGTCAGCAATAGAGGCTGACTCCAGTACAATTGAATCCAGCAAATCCAGCAAATCCAGCAAAGCAGCAGGTGCAACGTCTAATAACAGTGATGTAAACTGCAGTATATATAAAATACAAATTTAAGTTAACAGTGCAAAAAATACTAATTGTAAAAAGATAAAAACAAACAGGACAACAGATTCCGGACAGTGACCTTAAAACATGGAGACATTTTAATCCAACTACCGGTACCGGTATAACAATCCCTAATAACTTAAACGAGAACCTTTTTTATGAACTTCAACTTGTATGTGAACAAATCTACATGTTGGCATGCTTGATTTTCAAGTGTGTGGAGCCGTGGCATTGTAACGTGGAAATTTGTTAGACAAAGTATCACAACTTCCAAGGAAATACAGTTCTGCATAAAAATCATGGAACAGTTTTATCAAAAGAGAGCAGAAAACAAGTCTAAGTATTTTTTATTCTTGATAAGTTAGGCTACATGGATAATTTGATGTGGGTTCCATATCAAGCCGCCATAACTTATTCCAGCACAGGTCCATACAACATCTAACTTACTTAATGACAAACACAACTATTATCAAAGACCTTGTTTAGTGTTAGTTATGGCTTTAGATGCTATAAGTAACAGTATTGCAAACTGTAGGCATATTATGTGCAGGTCAGGGTTTAAATTCCAATATGTTAACTAAACTTATGTTAATTAGAAGTTATGTAAACTCCTAGATCGCGCATGTGGAACTCTTTGAGGCAGGATGGCATTATTTATTCTGTAGAAGTAACTTATTCAATGTGTCGCTTGGTACAGTAGCCTACGGTAATTAAGATATAACAGCAGAATTGGAAACATGGATGTCAATGCAGTTTGCCAGGCATAAGTTATCAATTGAATGCTAAACATTGCTGAAGCGAGGAACCGTCAGCCTGAGACTTGATATACTTGAAAAAATTGCTATCATCAGCAAACAACAAGCACAGAGAGTCAATACAATCCACAATGTTGAAGAAAAAATATGTACCCTGGAGGTGAGAACCTTGAGGGATTCCCAAGTCCGTAGGGGAAAGGAATTGACTTGGCTCCCGCAAACTTGACAGCTAAGGTACCGTACCCCATGGTCTTTGAGATGATGATGATTCAAACCATCAATTGATCAAACCATGAGTGGCTTTTGGATATTTAAACACTTTCTTCTCCAGTTAGCAACCTTAATAACAGCTTCCTACATTTTTCCCCCAGAAGCTAAGTAGTCTACTGCCACCAAGGTTATTAAGAAGAAGCTGCAGTTAAGTTTAACAGGATAGCCTACTTAAGTACCGGTACAGTAACTTAAGTAAAATTGTAGTTTTAGGGCAATTAACTTATTTAACTTAGATAGCCTGACTTGTTTCTTGAGATTGCCCTAAGTTATGCATGAACTAAAGTAAGTTAAATCAGTTGTTATTCACAAGTTTTTAGCCGTTGAACTTGGCTTACCACCGGTTTACCGGTTAACCAGTTGAATTAACATAAGTGTAGCCTAATTCAAGGGTTCTGAGTTTTACAAATGTTGTCTGTTAAAATATTACCTATAACTTCTCTTAGCCAGTCCTACCTTATTATATTGCGTAAATTGTATAGGAATTGGCCTAGGCCTACTTATTGTTTAGCTTAATATATTCTTACTCACTTAGGTAACTACTAAACTAAAGTATTTGACTAGGCCTACTTAACTTACTGTTTTCTACTTACATTCTACGTTACTTAAGGTAGGGTAGTTAGTTTCTAAGCAGCCTAAAATACTTTTTTGTAGACTACCTAGGTTTATAACACGACCTAGCTTACTAGCTTAAGTTAATTATTAAAAGGCATAAGTTAAGGCCTAGGCTTAGGCCTACCCTTACTAAAAAAGTAGGCTATGACAAGAATTCAGTTTCTTTTTCCTCATTTGAATACTTAACTTAACATTCTGCAAACTAACTTGGCTAAAATAGGAGTTCCAAATAGGCTTCACCTTTTCTGGGCAATGGAATAGTTTGTGTTAAGGTAACTTAAACACGTTTAAATTAACTTAATACAGCCTGTTTAGAGGTTTGGGTTGGTGCCATTCTTTACCACTGGCATTATTAGTAAAACCAGAAAGGAACATATTTTTGTATGAATTAATACAGAATTCGGGATGGCATTGTAAATGGTCACAGAGTTTAAAAGGATCTATTTATTCATTAGGTCAGACAAAACCACCCAAATTCTAGCCTACTAATGCAATTTGTCTTAGTGGTCTTGGCTAGTGATAGGGTTGTTCTTGGAGAAAGTTTTCATTAAGCATCCATATTTACAGTTATAAAAAGGCAAAACATATAGCTTTGTTTAACACACTAATAACACATGTTTTATTGATTTTATATAGAACAGATAAGCATTATTACTTACCTTACTTTACCTCCACAAAATTGACAGGAAGGCCCTTGCCACCCATCAAAACAAACACAAGTTCCATTTATGCATTCACCATTCACACAATGTACATCACTGCACTTAGCACTACACATAACATTTAACACAGATGAATAAATAATAACTAAGCAGATAAAAATTTCTTGAATATTACATTTTCGGCGATATTTTGATTTGAATAGGAATAAAAACAACTGCAGATTAACTGCCATGTCGTCTGAACCATTTCCGCGATGGTACTGTACGATGACGTCACAATCTACTTACACCAACATAGAGCCACCACCTGGAAACTGGAACAAGATCTGGCAAACACAAAATTCCCTGAACATCAACAAAAAAACTAAAATCGCATACAGTATTATATATAATGTATACCAAACTATCAAGCAAGATCAAACTACCGATATATTTCATCCAATATATCGTTGCTATCACTATTCACCGATGTTATACAAAACAAAACGGTATTGTTTTTTGTAAATTATAGCTAGGCCTATGTTTGTCTTTCTGTATATTGGATGCCGTTAAATAAAAATATTGTCATAACCTTAGACTTCTTAAGGGAGTATGCATAGTCTATGTCGTCTATGATTATAACATAACCATGGTGGAAGGAAAAAACAGATTATAACCAAGACGACCTTCTCACCGCAGTATTTCACCTTCCTTTTTTTGAACTTTTGGAACAGTTACACGGAACTGTTTGGAATAGATTTGTTAAAACCGTTACATTACAAACAAAGAGTTCCATTCCATTTCCTTTTTAGGCGTTCATTTTGTTTTTCGTGGATCTCTGTCTTTAACCTCCATTTTGTCAAGTGATTGGAAACTTTATCTCAAATCGATGGTGTTATTTCAAGTTAAAGAGTTACTGGATCAGTATGTCTGATATTAATACAAAAAAGTTTGAATGTTCATTTTGTGACAAACACTTTTGCTAGTAAATTTAATTTAACGCGCCATACACGTAATGTGCATGATAGTTGTTGTAGTGAACAATCTGACTGTTCAAACAACCCGAAAAGGCTTATTTGCCCAAAGGCCCAGAGGGTGATTGCTCTCATCAATTTTCGTGGTTTGAAAACTTGATCCAGCATCTGGAAGAAGCCCATGCCATTGAAATAATAGTTGGGGAGCTGAATTTTGAAACAGAAGAAGGTAAGTTAAATAAGTATAGATTATGAACTTCACAATACTGTATCCAAAATATAACTATAAATATAATAGTAAAACTTTTGATTTTAATTTGGATGTGCTTTTTCATTGTGACTCCTGCTCCATCAACAATACCTTATACCTTATAACCTTTCTCATTGTTAGCAAATTTAACAAAACTGTGCAATTTCTTTGAATAGTTTTCCTTAATATGCTATTATATCATTGTCTTTTAAGAATAAGCCGGTTTTCGTGATGTAATGTAAGAATAATTAAATAAACGAAACCAGTTAACTAACTTACAGGTTATGTCCATGTCTATAAAAGACTTGTTATTATTATGAGGAGGAGGAAAAAAGGTATATCATAATAATTAAATTTTTATGCAGGAAAAATAATAAAGTTGAAAAGGAACGGAGCTATTTGTAATATAACGGTTTCGCCTAACCTATTCTATACTTTTTGTCACAGTTGTATTGAACATTATCCCAAACAGTTCCGTGTAACTGTTCCAAAGGTTCTAAAAAAAGGGAGGTGAAATACTGCGGTGAGAAGGTCGTATAACCAAGAGGCAAGTTTCCCTTAACACCTCTCACAATTGTAAATTGGCGTTGAACAGTGGATGGATAAATAAATAAATGTACAAACGCGAGTTATATCACATTGCATAGGGAACGAAATACTGTACAATACTACGTCCCGGAAAACGCTGGGTCACCATCTAGGTGCCAGGTGCCACCCACGAATGGTGCCACCTCTACATTCACGGCCACCTTTAACTCCAGGCCGCGGCCTTCGAAGTAGCAACATCGCATGGTGGAAGGAAAATCAACATCGCAAGTAGTGTTGTAACGTGGTTGTACCAGTGTTTTATTTGGAGGCAGCTAATGGTAATTGTGTTTGTTTAAAGAATACTAAAGCTCGGTTACTGGTCAATGAAAATATTGACTCCACTTTAAAGTACAAAAATAGATTTTCAGTTAAAACATTGTTTTGGTTTTAAATTCTTTATGTTTTATTTTCAATTTTTTAATAAATTTATGTTTAAAAATATTAATTTTAATGAATAACGCGTGAATTAATGAGCTGGTGTCACGTGTCTGCCATGTTATCCTTAATGAACATTGCACTAGACAAGACAACACTACTTGCAACGTTGGCAATTCTACCAGGTCACGGCCTGGAGTTAAGGGGACCGTGCTACAATAATTGGGGTCACCGGAATTTTAACCCCCTGGAATTTTACCCCCTGGTCAAAGCTGACGTCACTATGACGTACTAACCTGAGGGGCCAAAAGTTTGTTCGCGACCGGAATTTTACCCCCGTGGATTTGGAAGTCTAATGAAAATAGCCAAAGCGTGATTAATTAGATTAGCGATAAAAACCGGCATTTTACTCCCTGTCCATATAACTAGCGTTTAGACAACTGAAGATGTACGGGCCGGATTTTTACCCCCGGAATTTTTCCCCCGGAATTCTACCCCCGGATTTTTACCCCCGTATGTTTACCCCCCGGAATTTTACCCCTTGGCCGATTTTAGAAATTGAATGATCGATTATCTTATTTCTGTTTTTAAATAATTTTAAACATTTCATTATTTAGTAACCTATCTTTATTTATTTATTTTATAAAGAAATGTTCGAAACAATTATCATGCAGTTGATTGTTTATACGTCATTTTAACCAACTGTTGGCTTCAAAGATCGAATCCTAATACTAGAATCTCAAAATTAAAATTAAAAACCTGTTCGATTAGTTAATGTTACAAATAAATTAATATGGACTACTTGATAGTAAAATGTTTACTGTTAAATTAAAACATAATTAATATAATTAATCATTCTCACTTATTTATATATCTGGCCAGGATGTAAAATTCCAGGGGTAAAAATGCGGGGGATAAAATTCCGGGGGTAAAAATCCGGGCGTATAATTCCGGGGGTAAAAATCCGGGGGTAGAATTCCGGGGGTAAAAATCCGGGACTCTAGGTTTTTATAATTTGATGTGTTCTGATTAAATTCACAACCGTGAAAATATATGTTTTGTAATCAACCTTAAAGTTAAGAATATAATGGAAACTCCGTGTACAGTATCGAAACTTAAATTTATTTAATAAAAATACAAAATTGATGGTAAAAGGAAAGAAAGGGTTCACAATAAAGTTTACAAAGAGTGGGAATGAATTTACTAGTTAAAGCTTTAGGCTAAGCCTATTACAATAGTTCTAATTTAGGTTCAGGTGTTATAACTTATTGCATGGATCTTTATCTCAGGTGTGACGTCACGTTTGCCCAGGGGGTAAAATTCCAGGGGGATAAAAATCCGCTACCCCCTCCAAACACCGCTCCGGCGTTTTGATCAGAGGCGACAACCAGCCACTCTGCGCCCAAAAAAGCAGGGTTGGATTGTCTCCAAAATCCAGGCCTAACTTCTTGTTTTTGGGAGCAGGTTTTTTGTCGGATGGCCCCTTGAAGCGTCGCCGGAAAAAAATACCCCCTCAAAACGTCACAAAACCTGACAACCATAATAGGATATATAATAGGAATATAATAGGATAAAAAGTGTACATGCACTATTAAAGTAAATAAAAAGACCACATTTTCATTAATAGCCTATTATATGTAGATACAAATATTGATTTGTTTATACCTAGTCATTTAAAACTGCTGATTCACGAAATTGTTTTAATTCCCAAACGCAAGATAAATATTATTTGTTATAACCTAATTTAGATTACATAAATAAAATATGTAAAATAGTATACACCTATTTGATCAGTGGTATTCATCAAATGGGGTATACTTCTCTGTTAGATCAGAGGTCAGGAGGTCATCATCATATACGATTGTTTATCCTTTGTTGTATTGTGTTTAGGTCATTGGCTTGATTTCAAACATATGCTATGATTCTTTGTTTTGCTTACATTTATTTACATTTTTAACCGTCATTGCAACCCATATAAGGCCAAGATCAAAATTTAACTTTGAACTTTGAAAACTTTAAGTTACTTTAAAAATAAATACCCCCGTCGCAGCAAACCTGCATACTAAGCGAATTTCCATTTACCCGGCTTGATTTCTACTAAAATATTCCCTATAAATTTTCAGATTTATTTCCTATTTAAATAACATTATTTTAGTGAGTAGTTAGGTTTGCTGCTACGGGGAAGATGTTGAGGTGTGTTTTTTCAATTGAAATATTGATAGCTTAGTATGAAATAAACCAAATTGCCAAATTTGATTAAAATATATCCATAAACAAGCAAACTAGAACAGTTTATTTATTCTCCATAAGAATAACATGGGAATTTTAAATTTACAATTTTTTTAATTTTCTCCGTAGTCAATGAACATTCAAAAACACTTCAATATACTAAATTATTTGTTTTTTTAAGCTCTTCAAAATGGTCTAGAGAGAAATTTAGAAATTTAAAGTTTTTAGGGTCAAAAAAGAGAAAAACCCATTTTTACCCCATAAAACCCCCCATAAACCCCTGATCCCATGGTCCGATTATGCTGGTTCGCGAACTCGTTCGAATAAATGTAGGTTTACACGTTTGTACCAAATTTCATCAAAATCGGATCAATTTTGCTCGAGTTATCGCGCTAACGGACACATATATAAATATATATATATATATATATAAATATATATATATATATATATATATATATATGAATTTGAACGGATGGTGTTTTTGGCCTCTGGGGACCTCAAAACGAAAAAGTAAATCGGTCCCGGGTCTAGGTCTTACCATGAGACCTACGGTAATAGCTTATTCCCTATATGGGAAATTCGCTAAAACAGGCATTATAGAACATTGAAATTGTTTCTTCTCAAACCTTCCAAACATTTGTTGATACAACCTTGGTAAGTTTTGGATAGAATATGTTCAACCGTTATTGAGTGATAGTGTTAGAAAGTTTGCATTGAAGCCGATCACATAAAAAGCTTCGCTTCGCTTCACTCAACTATCCCAGAAGTACTTTATGGTTCAAAAACTTGGACATGACCAGAGAACCGAAAAACCTTATCACTGGGTTTGAAAATAGAGTGCAAAGAAAAATTATACGGACCATGTCAAGATAACGGAGGTTGAGATACAAATTATTAGAGAGATAAAGTCTTTAAAATATTACTTTGAAATTTTGTATGATAAAATAACTGTAATAAAATAATATAACCTGTGGCTGGAGACTTTTGACTGATCTTACCATCAATCATTTTGTCAATTATTTCGAATGACGTATTGCCTCAACGGGGGCAGGGCAGCTAAACCAAAATTGTGAATTATAGAGTTAAAAATAACTTCATGTACTTTTCATGCTTTAATGTGGCTCTGAGTTAAATGGCAAGTCTCCTTTATGCCTTAATCTTTGAACATTTACAATAAAATTACCCAATTTACAATGCATAGTTGCGCACCATTACAAGTATAATGTCACGTCTTCTATGGATGAACATGTTGTTATATTTATCTTCTACAAACTAATTATGTAAATAAAAAAGTCAATTCAGTTTCGAATGCAATGTAATATATATGTATCATGTAACCCAACAGTCTCGCCATCTTTGTATTTGAATTCGCTTTATGGGTAAATAATGTAGTAATAAGTAAATACGACTATCAGCAGTACTATCCTGATAATTAGACCAATTCGTTATCACCAAGGCGAAAATGTGGTTCGGATTCCACTATAAACTGTAGGTCCCTTAGTTGAGCTGTAATGGGCTATTAATTAACAGCTGTGTCAAAGGAATATGTCAGCCTTAGTCAACAAGACTACAAGATCGCGCCACTCATCCTACACTCATCTCCATTCATACTTAAAATACCTACTTTGTATGGTCACCATTTCATTGAAAAGTATAAAAGTATAAAGTAAAAAACACTTATAAGATTAAATCCTATCTTATTTCGGAGTGGGAGTAAAAGTTGCAGTTCCATAGTAACTTACATGTATAATTAAAAATGGCTTAATAAATAATGAAACCATACCCTACACATTATTAGACCTACATATTTAAGCATCAATATGAATAATATGATATCAGATTCAAATCCATATTAAGAATTAAATTGGTCTTAACAGTTGATAAGTTGAAGTTCGAAGCATTAACAATTTTACTTCTTTTCTCTCAATCCTTTAACCTCATTGGTCCATTATTCGTGTTGTTGAGTAAAACAATGCTGTTATGTAATTAGTCTACGTTAAGTGAATGTTTCAAATTCTAAGAACTAAACTGAAAAGTCTAGTTTAAAACACCGTCCTAACCAAGTAAAATAAATAATAGAGACTCCTATTGTAAATCCTTTAAATAGATTAAAGGATAAATGCGCACAATGATAAATGGCTCCTATGATTTCCTCTAAATTGTTGGGAATATCTTAGTTTCAGACTAAAAACAAAACAATATCCATGCTAACCACTGTTCTGGAAAAATTCTTTTTTCGTTAACAACTGAATGAAATTTTAATATTTTAACATTGGTCCTATGGAAAGCTAGGTGGCCAGAGACAGCTTAAAAAATTTAAATAAATTAATTTTAACTTAGGCCTACCTATTCTAATAACAATTCATATACGTAATAATAACAAATAACGAAATACAGTAAAAACACAGCAGAAAACCACATATAGTATTCAGGGTATTCAGAGTATTCGGGGTGTTCACTTGCAGTTTTTACTAATAGTGCAGTAAAAATAAGAGAAAAATTCCAAAAACCTAAAAAAAATTAGCACAACCAGGGAATTAGGTACAGATGTTGGGTGTACCTTCTTTTTGAACATACTAAAAGTCCCCTAAAATTGAAGCTGTGCTACGGCCGCCATATTGGAAAATGGCGGCATATTTCAGTATTTTTCGCTATAGTGACTTTATTATTAGAGATACAGGAAAAAGATAAATATACAGAATGTAGGTCATCTAAAAATACACATTTTTTGTATTTACCATCTTTCTCTAAACCCAACGGTTTTTGAGTTATTTGCTATTAAGTATATTTAGTTTTTTCTGTTTATCAAAAATAGGTGAAACACGTGGAAATTGACCGTTACTTTCAAGGATTATGATAATGTATTCTATTTAGTTAAATAGTGTAATACTATAAACTCTAAAAATTTAAGCTTATTTTATAAGTAAAACAACTCTGCCACAGCAAACCTGCAGACTCAGCAAATTTCCATTTGATTGGATGTTTTATTAATTGTATTTAAATAAAATTAGATTCAACAGGTACCTAGGTTTGCTGCTATAGGTAGGTTATTATAGTGTGTTTTTTTTAGTAAAATATCAATAACTTAGTATAAAATAATAAATTTTCCAAGTTTGATCATAATAAATCTATAAACAAACAAACTGCAACAGTTAACTAATTAATAATAAAAGCATGTTAGCTTAAGATTTACAATTTACAAATTTAAATACAGTATACAAATTTTTGTTGTGTTTACTAAAAAGATTGCGATTATTCGTTACGATTCGAATACAAACCGAAGTGGTTTTCAAAAGGAGATGAAGCAAGTAATTAAAGTACTATAATATTAACTCGTACCAAGTATCGGAAATATTGTATGCAGTGAGGAAATCAACCATATTTTGTAAACTACGCAATAGTCATATTAATATTTTATACTCATTTTTACCCATTTAATAAATTAACATTTTAATATTTTGATGGCTTACCACTATCACTCTGATATCAACTAAGTGGGATGAATAATTGTCGTAAACCTTGAAAGTAACCGTCGATTGCGATGGGTTTCACCGATTTTTGATAAATAAAACAAACTATACTATACCATACTTAATTAGTCACCAACATGAACTAGACACGAAAAACACCCTTCCAAATTTACAATGGGATGTCAAGTATAGTTAGTTAGTGTGGTGGTGCCATCAAAATACTAAAATGTTAACTATTAAATGGGTAAAAAATGAAGATAAAATATTAATATGACTATTGCGTAGTTTACAAAATATGGTTAATTTCCTCACTGCATACAATATTTTCAGTACTTGGTACGAGTTAATATTACAGTACTTAAATTACTTGCTTCATCTCCTTTTGAAAACCCCTTTGGTTAATATTCTAATCGTGACGAATAATCGCCACCTTTTTAGTAAACACAACCAAAATTTGTATATTCAAATTCGTTTATTGTAAATTTGAAACTCCCATACTATTCTTATGAATTAGTTAACTATTGCAGTTTGCTTGTTTATAGATATATTTTGATCAAACTTGGAAAATTAGTTATTTTATTGTAAGGTATTGATATTTTACTTAAAAAAAAACACACTATAATAACCTACCTGTAGCAGCAAACCTAGGTACCTGTTGAACCTAATTTTATTTATATACATTTTTTAATAAAACATCCAATCAAATAGAAATTTGCTGAGTCTGCAGGTTTGCTGTGGCGTAGTTGTTTTACTCATAAAATAAGCTTAAATTTTGAGATTTTATAGTATCATACTATTTAACTAAATAGAATACATTATCATAATCCTTGATAGTAACGGTCAATTTCCACGTGTTTCACCTATTTTTGATAAACAGAAAAAAACTAAATATACTTAATAACAAATAACTCAAAAACCGTTGGGTTTAGAGAAAGACGGTAAATACAAAAAATGTGTATTTTTAGATGACCTACATTTTGTATATTTATCTTTTTCCTGTATCTCTAATAATAAAGTCACTATAGCGAAAAATACTGAAATATGCCGCCATTTTCCAATATGGCGGCCGTAGCACAGCTTCAATTTTAGGGGACTTTTAGTATGTTCAAAAGGAAGGTACACCCAACATCTGTACCAAATTCCCCGGTTGTGCTAATTTTTTTTGGGTCAAAACATATTTTTACTGTACTATAACTATTTTGCTGTTTTTATGTCCACGTTAACTTATTTCTAAGAGTAGGTTCATTAGTGAATTCATTAGTTTTGAATAAAAATAACATTTTCCCACAGTTGCCTAAAAATGTACATGTTCTCTCACTGATTTGAGAAAGCAAAGTGGCCAATTCGCTCATCAGTGAGACAATTTTAACATTCTCTCACTCTAATTACTTTGTCTCACTACAAAACTCAAAACTCGCCTACGGCTCGGAAGTATTTCTCTCGAGTGAGTCAATTGCTCACTTTGCTCACTAGTTGCACAAATAACTATTTATTAGGCCTAGCACAAAACTATACGATACGTCTTATAGCAATTAAATTTGTCAAAGTCAATTTATTGGCAGAGGAAACTCAATGTCAAATACGTGCCAATAAACTATTAAATATGGGATTAACTATTATAACACCTAATTATTATACAATGGCTCAACTTTGAAAAATGGCATTGCTGTGATGATACCAACTATTTTAAAATGCTGAATTTTCATTTTGGTATTTTTACTGTGTGTCAGTAATACGAGTTTATTTAGGCCTACAATGGTTTTAAATGACTCGAGACGTCCAGGGTCCTGCAGATAGCACCAAATACGTGGACATGATAAAGTTCCAGTACATACATAATTTATTTTATTACATATTCTATACTGTATATTTTATAATACCATGAAAATTTTACATTATGTAGGCCTGTGTTTATTTTTTAACGTCCCCTGAAAATTAAACTCCACGAGCAATGCTTTGGTCCTTTGGCACTTAGCTTTAAGTGTGAATAAAGACGGATAAATGTAACAGTTCTTATATCGGAGCGGGTGTAAAAGTTGCACAGTTGGGTAAAAATACTTCACCCGGTCCACGGTGTACGTATAAATATGTTGTAATTATAGGTTTGTGTCAAAAGATTGGAAAACGTTAGTCCATATACATAGTCCATAAGTCTAAATGTGTTGTTTAAATACTAAATTAAATTTCCGATCTAGGCTGACATTAATTAGTATACTTGTACTCATGTGTGGATTGAATTTTTATACTACTTTAATTTATACAGTAATATAAAACTTCCTGAATTAAATATACGTTTCTTGTTGTGTTTTAACTTAGAATAACTTATAAGAATTTAAAGTCCTGTATTTAAAGTGAGTTCTACGCACGTATGATGGAGCCTGTATCAATCAGATATCATCCAGTGACAGTGCTGACAGTCCGTGTATTTCCCTGGGGTTTCTGGAGCATCCCTATTTTCCGCTCTGACACACCTCTTCATACATTGTTACGTCATTGGCGTTGTTACCCGCCATTGCGTTGCGTTGTGACGTGGATAATGACACGATGCTCAAAACTATACAGAATGTACGGTACCCAGCATCATAAGTTGTAAGTTATTATGATATGTACAGTATTTGGGCGAAAGATAGTACTGAAATTACGATTCACTTTAATGAAAAAAAAAATAAATACTTTATTACTTATCTAAAACACAACTTGAGCACTTGGTCATATAGTAAAAGGAACTTCGACATCACATCATACTGGATACAAGAGACGAATCACATTTTGCCGCTTGGTGCCTGGTGCCTGCTACAGATCATCTCATATTCTAGGTTAGACCGGAAGAGACCGTAATTAGAACATTACAAGAATAACAAATATCAGTTTTCAAAATAGGCTGAGCTATTTATTTTAAAACTAAAACAATAGTGATATAATTTCTGTTCATTAAAAAACTTTTCTTTGCAAAAGCAAGCTTTAGAATATATTTTTAAAATATTCAAAAAACCTACAAAAACATTTGTCTTTGTTTTAGTGTGCAATGTTTTTTTAAGTATTTTAAAGTGTTTTGGGATTACAACTACAAACAATACTAAAAATAAAATAAAAAAGATTACAAAAAAATAATTGAAATTTTGATGTAACATGTTATCTAGGCTACATTTATGCGTCACAAACACAGAATATAGAAACTTTAGGTTCTATATTCTGTGGTCATAAACGATGAGGCAGCTGTCTTTGGTTGTCTCAAAGTTATCATTAGTTCGCATTGGGAAATATCATTTACACGAATACAATACAATTATTAGCAATATTATAGTTAGTTAGAAATGGGATTTTAGGTACACTTTAATTATTGAGATAGAAAATGCAAGTGTTGTGTTGCTTGATAGGTTTTGGTTATTGTACAGTATGCTGTTTTATTTGGTTTTATAACGCTCTATTATAGTGGTGATAGCAAAGGATTGTTTTTATGAGGGAGGGGATATCATATAAATTAACTAATTGAAACTATATATATATATATATATATATAGGTACCTAACTGAATGTATTTAATTTGGATTTGGATTACTAACGAGTTAAAAACCTGGTTCATGTGCTGTGTGCTGCTCCTAGCGGCGAACTCCTGAACTGTGCCGAGCCTGGGCAACCAGAGAACATTAATACTGTTTCTTTAGTCGGGTCTTCCTCTTTTTTGTTAAATATTTTGTTTATTTGAACAAAAAAATTGTTAAAAATAGTATGAGAAAATTGTTAACTTCTTTAGCACATAGAAAATTAGAAAACTTTAGCTTTAGAAAACTATAACAGGGTCATTAATAATATAATGTGTACCTACTTTATACATGTTACACGTCCTTGGTGGGGATATGAATCAACAACTAAAATAACTATGGTAACTAGTGTAGCCCTCCAAATGGTAGCTTTTTTAGTTATTTATATAAGAGAGCAATTACATTTCTGTAACAAGTATGCCTACTGTAAAATGATGACATCAATAACTTCCCTCGCCGCAGCAACCTGCAGACTAAGCGAATTTCCATTTGACAGGATTGATTTTCAATTCAATCAATTTAAATAACATCACATTTAATGAGTACCTAGGTCTGCTGCTACGGGGAGGCTAATAAAGTAGGTTTTTAGTAAAATATTAATAGCTCAGTATAAAATAATTAAATTAGCCAGGTTTTATAAAAATATACCCGTAAACAAGGAAACTACAATATTCTCCATAAGAATAACATGGGAATTTTAAATTTACAGTTTTTTATAATTTTCTCCGCAACCAATAACATTACAAAAACATTTTGAAATACGTACTAAATTATTTATTTTTAAGGTCTTAAAAATGGTCTAGAGAGTAATTGGGATTTTTTTTAAAAGGTATTTTGAGGGTAAAAAATGAGAAAACCCAATTTTTTCCCTATAAAACCCCCGTAAAATCCCGTGCCCATGGCCGATCATGCTGGTTCGTGAACTCATTCAAGTTTATTCTGCCCTTCAAACCGAGTTTCATCAAAATCGGACAAAAATTACTTAAGTTATCGAACTATGTTTTATTATTTTATGGGGATCGAGCTATGTTTGGTGGTGTTTACTTTGTTTAGGAGGCTAACAATACTTAAGTTAATTATTTAAATGGTGACTTTTAATTTAAATAGCCACCATACCAATGTTATGATTTCATTAAAAATGATAATATTATAAAAGACTGTCTAAAATATAAACAAACTAATTTTGTCCAATCATTTGATCAAAAGTATGTATTGGTGCTATCTATGCAAAATTTTTTCACAATATTATCATCTCAAGTCATTAAACACATTAATAAACTCGCATTACTTTCACAGTCAACAGCATACCAAAGGAAATAGTTTGCGAAAAGGCTGGCTAAAATTAGTTGTTCTATCAGATAGCGTATTTCTACGTCGATGGTGTTAAGATAATAAGTAATTTAAAAATGTAAAATAATAAGCTATTTTAAATTAAAATGTACGATTACTAAGTCATTTAGTCAATTAGTCATAGTGTAATCAATAAAAATCTATTTTGGACACTTTCAACAAATCTTCCTCGGTTTCCTCGTAAGATCAATTTTAAGCTATACAATTTTAGTCTTCAGTCTTAAAAAATAGTCAGGGGATGAACTAGTTTCGGGTCAAAGACCCATTATAAAATCCACATGAAAATTGAATAGTCTATAATCTGACGGAAGTCTTCATCGAAACTCATATAGTTCGACACATAAAGTTCATATTTACACACGGATACGAGTACATTTAAATACATTTAACAAGCTGTAGGCTGGCCACATTAATTCACGCACGGGACAAACCGACACCCGTGTGTAAATATGAATTATGTGTCGACTTGTATATACGTTTGATGAAGACTTCCGTCGGATTATAGACTATTAAATTTTCATGTGGATTTGATAATGGGTTTTTGACCTGAGAAACTAGTCATCCCTGACTATTTTTTTAAGACTGAAGACGGGCAGACGTGTGTAACCTTTATATTATTTCGTACAATCAGTCTTGGTGGAATAATGTTTAAAATACTAATATTATTCAATTTTATCACTGAATAATTGGCAATTCGTTCTGAAATGTATATTTATTTGCTCTCTTGAGAATGACATAAATTCAATAAACCGGTATTTTCATACACATCACATGTCGCGCTTGGATTGCACACAATTCACATGACAAGCAATCACAACTGCAAGGATCATCAGGAGAACGTTGATTATTCGCAATCAGTCTGGTTTAAGTCGGAAGATTATTCGCGGAGCTCGACGATGATCGAGTCGCTGGGGAAATCTCCGTCATCAACGGAGGTAAAAACTCCTCCATCGTCGCTTTTGATGCCTTTACTGTCAATCTGGGCGCAGTCGTCATTTAACGGCAATCTAGCAGACTCCACAATTTTAGCTCGGATTTCACTTTAATCTTTCCATTCAAGATGAAAATCTAGAATCTCTAGAAGACTATCGATTTTTACGAATTGCCGATTCATGCGATTGTTTGCTGCTAAATTGAGTGGCATAGACTATTTGGTAATAGCTTTGCACAATTATGTTAAACATGAGTTAATCTAGTTCCAATATATGAACGCTGTATTTGTATAGTTTGTGATTGATCCATGGGAAATTTAAGATAGGGTGATACTCGTGAAAATATTTTAATTCAAATACAAAGGAAAACAATATGAAATGGTTGGCAATAGGCATCCAACGATCCGAGCACGATCTTGAACACTAAAGGAGAAATCGGATTTGAGTGTACTCTATTAAGTTCATTCAAAAACCTATACTGTTTAAAAACAAAAATTGGCAATAGCCGGTTTATAAATATGACATAGTTTACTCCATTATCCAAAAGCTAATGGTTTCAGTTACTCTCGGGAAGGGGTTTATCCAATATCGATTCAATGCAACATATTTTGATCTCACTCACCAAAAATATCATCCTTCGACCATTAGAAAAATTATCTATCTGGTCCCTGAAATTATGAGGATTAATACGAGGAATCTGAAGCTCTATAAAACTGCGGGAGAAGACTGAAAGTGGAGGGAACTTCAAAGCTGCGGTCAAATATTAATATATCAGTTGTAAGCCATATGAGTGTTGAGCAGATCAGCTGTTAGCAGACGACGGGATTGCAGAGATTAGAGCCAATCACTCCGATGACTGATGTAGGGTGAGGTGGTGGGAGGGGGGGAGGATAATCAACTGTACACTTGGTCACCCCACGATAACAATCTACTGATGGCTCTTTGAGGTTCTGATTACCAAATTAGTTTGACACGACTACTAGTAAGAATGGAATATTAGGAAGAGCTGCTATACCCGTACTTCGCAACGGGAAGAGGACATGGACGAAAATAATGCGGTTCTTTTGGTCTGCAGTAAGAAATAGTAACACATCCACAATTCATTTTAAAAGAAAAAAATTCCTCGCCTATTTTGGTAAAACTTTTTTTTAAACTCAGGTAAGGGGTTGTTATTTCCTAGGCAACATAGTAAGGTGTAAAATAGGCATTCATGAATTTTTGAAACTGCTATAACTGTAAGATTTAATTTTCAAAGATGCCCTTACTTTAAGTGTAGGCCTACTTACATTTAAAACCTTACTTATATTTTTGAAGCTAATAAATCCGAATACGAAAGCATGAAACCTTTTGGGTGTAGCAATAAAATCAGTTGCTTTATATTGAAGTATCATAGAGTCAAACTCACTGTATATATTTTACAGTAAATTATAAGCTAAATTTTACAACAATTACTACTTTTCGTTAGTAAAACAACACTCTTAATAAAGCCACATATGTTCGCAATCCATAAATCCCAAAGTACCCATACAATTTTGAGAAAACTAAAAGTCACACCCCCATAAACCATATAATTAAATATACATAAATTGCCCTTTAAGGTAGTGATTCCTTTCTACAGGGAACTTTCTATATACCTAATGTTAAAAATACCTCAGCTGTACTTATTTGTTTGTTGTTCTTTTAATTTATTACCTTATTAAATTTAACCAATCAATAATTGTATTAATACTTATGAAGTCAAACGGGGTGAAGCCCGTGGATAACACCTAGTGTAGATAAAGCACAAAACACATTTTTAAATAGCTAGCATTACGACTGTAATAGCGAAATTCGACTAAATCACAAAAAGTCATTTTAGGGCGAGTACGGACAATATTTTTCATCACATTGTCATATGTTATGGCAGAAAATACAAACAAAACAGCTATTTATTGCATTGAACAGCTGATTATCATTCAATTGATTAAATAATGTAAACTTTAAAACCATAAGGTCAGCGCCCTTTGGATATTGGACAGAGTGTGGCGTTTATTTAGGAAATTAACTAAGCTTCATTTTGATGTGTCATATGCCTATATATGTATTTGGTTGATTATGCAACTCTAATACGAGCCAACAATGTTGTTTGTGCAATTAAACATGTAGGATTGATAAACTATTGGTGCAAAGGATGTTAGATGGGCTTTTTTCAATCACGGGGACGATGGTTGTACAATGCGTTTTAGTAAATTTAAAAAATATATTTTAAAAGATGTGACACAACCTACTTGTCTACGTATGTTTGGTTACATATAGTTGGCAGCTGGTACCACAGTCTTTCATATAGGTACTTCAAAAGTTCCATATAATTATTTAATTGAAACCCGTAGCAATACATTTTTAGGTTTGCAAATCTCTCAATAATCCACCACCGTTTTACGTGTGTTTTATGTTTAAATTTAACTTATAAGCAAAATATTCTTTCGTAGCTGTTGGTTGATAAGACTAGATTTTGCCTTACTTCGTACAGTAAAATATAAATAAGCTAAATATTATTGAGAAGGTTTAAAAAGTTTCAGTTTCTATCAAAGAACTTACTATTTACGTTGTTTTCTTTTATCAAATCTAATCTCCTTTGATACAAATGTTTGTGCATGTACGATAACATACAGTTAACAATTTCCAAAGTGATTTAATTAACTTTGTATTCTGAGTTTACGTTTACAACGATGTTCTTTAAAGAATTGAACTTTAATCATAGATAGGAGCCGTGGTAAGCAGAGATATGGATGGCCAGCTGGTCCGCACATTCAAGCAACCAATTACAAGATGATCACGTGACCTGTAAAGATTATCCTTGCTCATATGACTACTTCAAAGCCAAACATTAATACAGCGCCCTTAATAGTCAGCGACTACCCGCCTTTTTGAGATTTGATCTGCGGTAGACGAGTGGGCGGAATGTAGGGCGGAGTTTGGGCGGATTATTCCATCATAAATTAAAAATCTGCTCGGCTCTACAATAGATTAAATATATTATCTTTTGGATTTTTCATACTCAAGGATCATCTTAAAGCAGTTTTAATGTATGTTTATTTGTACTTTAAGTAAAAAAATTGCAAATTGTGTATTTTATGTTACATTTTTAAAATTAAATTAACGAAAAAAGATTAAACCAATGAAATTTTTTATTTTTGAAATATTGCTCGCTTGACTTAATTATTTGTTTCTAAATGCCACACGATGCCTGAAATGAAAAATGAGAACTCTATCTTGTAAGGGTTTAAATTTGAATACCCTCGTTTCAGAAAATTTAAAAAAATTCCATAGCATCTTGTTCTTAACCCGATCTAGCTGGTTCATGAACTGAATAACGTTTATCCGCCTCCACACATTCATACAAAATTTCATAAAAATCTGACCAAAACTACTGGAGTTATCGTGTTCACAGACACACATACACGAATAGTGTTTTTGGCCTCTAGGGACATGAAAACGAAAAAGCAATACCGTCCCATTATGTAGTTTGTTTGTAAACATAAGGTTAGATACTTCAAACACAGACTATTAGCGCCCCAACGATTTTAATAATATGGTGTTCTAATTTAACTATTCTACTACCAAGATATTTTTAGTTTAACATATTTTATTTATATTATTTTATAGCAATACAATATCTTGATTTGAAGGCTTGAAAATATTTGATATTTTATTTATTGATTCATCTCATTGAAACGTAAGAAATAGTTATGTCCAAAATATTCTGCTCTTGTTCTATGAGTATAAACTGGACTGAATTGGAAAATACTTAAACTGTCTCTTAGTTTGTGTATTTTCAATGCATTAATGTCTAACAACCTAATAACTTTCAGCACAGAATTAATTGTACTGGTTTTTAATTGTTATCTTAAATTTATATATTGAAACGTATGGAATAACTGTTAGTTTCTAGATTCATAAATTAATCAATCCCTTTATTCTTGAGCGCTTCTCAGTTCAAAACTGCTTCACAAAATAGCTCACGTTACTAACACAATAAACAAGTCAGTAATGGAAATACTGAACAAATTATACGGGGTGGCTGAAAAGTAACTTGCACCCCCCCCCCTTAACTTTTCAACCATTTGAGATATTTGAAATCGGTTGGCGGCAACCTTCTTAGATATGAGGGGCTACTCGAGTTAAAGAATCAAGTTAATGCAAAGATTAATTTGTACTACAATTTGTATACGATTCATATAAGGCCATCGCGCTGCAGTTCACTTATCGGCCCACTAATAACAAAATGGTGCCCTAAAATGTATCAAATCCAAATAACCATGAGGGTGGCTGAAAATTAACTTGCACCCCCCTTTACCTTTTTAACTATGTGAGATATTTGAAATCGGTTTGCGGCAACCTGTTTCGTTATGAAGGGCTACAATAATGATGGTAAATTTTAAAAAATTGGCCTTAGGTGTAGTGGGGGTTGGGGTAGCTTAAAATGTTCAAACAGGAAGTATGGTCGAGTTTGGTATCATTTTACAGGTCTTGACATAAATAAACAATTAACATAAAGGAAATTGAAATCAGACCATTAATAACAAAATGGCAGCCAAAAATGATTAAGAGAATGGCCATTAAAAGTAATTTTTAACTGCCATTTTGTTATTAATGGTCTGATTTCAATTTCCTTTATGTTAATTGTTTATTTATGTCAAGACCTGTAAAATGATACCAAACTCGACCATACTTCCTGTTTGAACATTTTAAGCTAACCCCAACCCCCACTACCCCTAAGGGCAACATTTTTTTAAATTATCCATCATTATTGTAGCCATTCATATCCAAACAGGTTGCAGCAAACCGGTTTCAAAAATATCAAATAGTTAAAAAGATAAAGGGGGGTGCAAGTTAATTTTCAGCCACCCTCATGGTTATTTGGATTTGATACGTTTTAGGGCACCGTTTTGTTATTAGTGAGCCGATTTTCGTTTTCTTTATTTCAATTGTTTTGTTTCGCCAAGACCTGTAAAATGATACCAAACCCGACTATACTTGTCATTTGAAAATTTTGACCTACCCCCTACCCCCGCTACCCCTAAAGGCAAAGTTTTCAAAATTTACCATAATTATTGTAGCCCCTAATATCTAAGAAGGTTGCCGCAAACCGATTTCGAATATGGTTGAAATGGTTGAATGGTTGAAATGGTTGATTTTGTATATGGTCGATAATGGTTGAAAAGTTAATGGGGGTGTAAGTTACTTTCTAGCCACCCTGTATACATGAACATATGTAAAAATGAAGGATACTGTATTAGGATATACTATACTAACTGTATCAGCATAAGCGAACTACAGTGCGATGGCCTTATATTAATCGTATACAAATTGTAGTACAAATTAATCTTTGCATTAACTTGATTCATTAACTCGATTATCACGCTTACTTAATATCTGTAGGTTTACAGAGGAAGTGTACTAATGACCACACTTGTCACGATGCGCGAGTGAAGAATGAGTTTTTGTAGTTTGTAGTTAATCATCCACAGTAAATTAGGCACCCGGGTAGTCCGGTAGGAGCGTAATAACATTGATATAGTAATAGCATCACATTTACTATAGTAGTGGTATTTCAACACTAAAAACTGCGCACGATGTGAGAGGGCAGGGTTCGATTGGCAGCATGTCCACAAACAATTAAGGAGTTTTTACAGCTTTCCAAGAAAAGGTATTATTCTCAATTATATAATTCCACTAGCGTTAGAGATCCTCGTATCTTACTTACAAAACGTGCAAATTTCCATTCACCCATTTTTATTAATTAAAATAGTTTCTTTCGGATTATTTATTTTGATACTTTGATAACTTTTTTAAAATGTGGTAGTTTATTACAGTTACAATGGTCTCAAAATTTAGTTTATTCAACAGTTAGTTATTTTAAAGAATTAAGTGCTATAACAATATATAGGCCTATCGAACATTTAGCTCAAACTTCAAAATGTTAAAACTCACAATGCATGAATGTATTGTATACAATACCACCATCATTGTTTGCTTGAGAAAACTGAATGTTGTGGAAATACATATACATTTATTACATTACTTTAATTAGATAATCAACGAAATACAATGTATATTCTCTATGTAAGTAAATAGGTGTTTACAATTTAGGTTATGAGTTCAATCGATTTACACAGAAATAATAAACTTTCTTTTAATGTCAAAGAGATTTCATCATGCATTTTTTTAAATGATATTTTGTTTCAGACAGAGTATTTTATAAATTAAATTTTGATACAATGGTCTTACAGTTAATCTCAGTATTTAACTGTATTGGTAAAGAATTTTGTTGATATGTTAATCGTTAAAAGGCACTATGATAATTGTGACTACAACTTCTTTGCTACAAAAAATCATGACAATGGTGTTTTCATCACGGGCGCATCTACACATTTTCTAGGCTTCTGAGAAACTTTAAATGAATGATAAGGAGATTTTTACTGGTAGTTAAGTACAAAGGAACTACCACTTAGGGTCGAATGATAAAATAATTCAACTGTGATTAAGTAATAAATCGTGTAAACCTAACTTAAAACTACCCATTACTCCTCCTAAAAGACGGGGGGGGGACTTAATTTGGAAGGATAAAGTAAAGGCATCCCTACAATACATTGCATTACTCTTGATAACGTCGCTGGTGATGAATTAATGATCGGAAAGGCACTAAATAGTTGTCAAGGGCAAAACAAACGAGGGGAGGGTGGAGGGTAATTAAGGTGCGTGTCGTGATAGATAAACAGTTGGGCAGGGGCAGCAGTTGGGCGGGTAAAGTCGTCCGTCGCCGCCAGATGGTACTAGTAGAGAACTGCTCAGTTAATGGAGCGACAACCAATCATGACCATCTGATATCTGATCAATCATCGGCGATATGATAAGTCTATCAGGGGTTAAACTCCCGCCAATATGTCACCCCTTGGCACGACTATGCGGGATGGTTAGTGGCTTATGTGCGGTTATAGTGCGAGGGAATGATTGAGATATTGTTTGGCATTTAAACATTAAAAAAGTAAACATTGTAGAAGGGTTGTTTTATTGGTAGTTAAATAAGTGTGATAATAAATTGTATGAATACATGTTTTTTGAATTTCAGAGGAATAAGTATAGTTTTATCTAGAAATCTTTGAGTTTATTTTTTTACAAGAGTGTTGTTAGTTTGAAAAGTTAAACTATCAAACCAATAAATACAACCCCCGTCTCAGAAAACCTGCAGACTAAGCGAATTGCGATTTACCTGGTTGGATTTTCAGTAAAATACTCCCATAAATTGTTAAATTTATTTCCCACCAACCGCTATACCCGACACCCATGCTTTAGCTTAGCTTGAAATAAACAAATTTTGGAGCTATATTAGGGCTAAAAAAAAATAAATAAATGAAAACTGTCAAAATTCATTCTGTTAAATGTATTATTGTATTTATTCATTTTTTGTTCGTGCCGTTTCGTTCTGTGTTTACCTTTTGACGATGTTAACTACTAACTAACTGTAAGCTAACTGTGAACTATGTACCTGAAACTGATGATGGCATTTTAACACCGAAACATGTCCTGAATTGACACTTTTTATTGATCTGTGACGGGAACACGTAGGTAATTTAGTCTTACATTACAACAGTGGAGAGATATTGCAATATATCTTGGGTTAAATATGGGAAGCACCCACCAATGTTCACACCATGCAACCCTGTTCCCCTGGTCTGATTATGTTGGTTTACAAACCCTTTCGAATAAATATAAGTTAACACGTTTGTACTGAATTATATAAAAATCCGATTATGTTTACTCGAGCGTGGCAATGGACACTCACACATACTGTTTATGAATAAATGTGCATATTAATGTTCAAACTTACTTTATACTGTATATAAATATATATTATTATATACTATGAATTTGAACGGAGATTATTTTTAGCCCCTGTTGACATCAAAACAAAAAAGTAAATCGGTCCCGGGTCTAGATCTTACCACGAGACCTGCGGTGATTGCTTTTGAGTGTCGAGTGATCCACGATGACGATAGTGAAAGTTGACAGAGTGCAGTGACAATGACAGTGACGTCTCCCAATCTAGCAGTCAACTGTGATTGCTGCGATCCACCATTCGATAAATCCTTCACCGACTAATCGACTAATGGTTCGATTGCCTCGTTTAATCGCAGTTTGTTATATGGGCGGATGAACAGCTAGCAGCGACCGCCATCTGTTCACTATGTACAGTGAGGATACAAGTGGACCAGTGGTGTGTGTAACAATGTCGATGTTAGGGTGTAAATCGGAAATAAGGTTGTCGTATCACATCGTATTGTACCATTGACTTTGAAAAGTACAAGTCTTCTCATCTTTTTGTAAAACCTGAAGCCCGTTTATTGTGTGTTTCATCATTGACTATCTCGTTGTCTTCATAATTAAATTTACTACAATAAAAGCTATATACAATATTCTCATAACTTTAGTTTAATTGATACAATTTTAAAAATATGTACAATGTCATTCTGCTTTTCCTACTTCATCTTTACTTCCTCCTCCTATACAGAGTATGGGGAAATTACTATTTTCGTCAAAACTTTTGAGTTTGAGTATTGGTTGAATATACCCCACATTTTAATTTATATATAAGTCTCCCTGAACAAAAAAAGTATTTTTGAAGTGATTTCGGTGTGTTTATGTCTGTCTGTATGTGTGAATGTGCTACTGACGACACCCGTGCTCAAATTTTGATGAACGTTGGTATTACTAATCCATGGTCTCTCCAAGTGTTTTTAATTTTTGGAAATTTAGATTTTTAACTGGGATTTTTCCCTAAAACCCGGAAAAAGAAATTAAAAAAAACCCTGTCCACACGATATTGGTTAAAATGTTGTATGTTATAGTCCTTAAAACTCTAAACCAAACGTTACAAACCACCCCCTCGCTGTAAAAATTACTGTTCAAAAGTTATTGTCATTTACGTGATTGTCATTTTTAAACAAATAAAATATATAAAAATCAGATTTTGAAAAATTGATTTTAGTTAATATCTTGTATGTTTGGTCCTTATGATTCTGATCAAATTGTAGACCCCTATTGCTGTAAAAATTATTGTTCAAAAGTTATTGCAGCTTTTTTTATCTTCCCCATAAATTATCATTGAATAGTTAATTCCACCGCCAACCTTTAATATAAGTTTATCGACAAGCTAATGAGAGAAAGTATGAGTCATATCGTTTCCTATCCTTATTTTTATTTGTGAGAAATTCCAAAAATAGTTCCTCTAAGGTTGTTGGACGTTTTCTTGTGAATACTTATACATATATTCAAGTAGAGGATTCTGATGTAAAATTAGACGGGAATGTAAATAGACGATGGACCGAGCGATAGATGGGCAACCCAGGTGAGCCTGTATATGACACTTTTGTATGGTACTGTATATATATATTATATATATTATATATATATATTATATATATATTATATATATATCTTCTATATAAATAAAATTAGAGTTTTGTCTGTACATTGCTCAGAATTATATACGTTTAGGTTATTTTTACGTTTTATACATTAAAGAAGCAGAAACGAGTCTTATCTCAATTTCTGTCTGTCTGTCTGTCTGTCTGTCTGTCTGTCTGTCTGTCCCTTTGTCTGTAACACTCAAGATGGCATTTTACGCAATCTTCTCCGTGAAAACCAGAGTACCTATCAAGATCCAAGCCATTTTAATGTATTCACTGGATTGGCGAGAGTGTCTTTAGTGATTTAAATATAGCCTCACTACTTTGTAAATAAAATTACGGACGTTCAAAAATGCAGTTTTGAGCGATTTTTGTCAAATTTCCGTTCAATTTTAATCACATAATCATCTATGAAATAACGAACAGCTGTTCGGATCAAGATTATTTTTTCTAGCTGTCAATGACATGTTTACAAATGTTGTTTACAAATACCGCAACTATTTCGAATCACGTTTTGAAAGCAAATCCCAACCAAGTGAGATTAAAAACGTTTTTCTTACATAACGGATTTAATTAATCGCAAGTGCAATAATATAGTCTAATAGTGTAACCGTAAATGAAATTAAATAACTAGACATCGTCCAAATCGGTACCAGAAATTCTTTGAGTATAAAATGTTTCTTGAGTTTTGACAACCAGAAAGAAGAATACCTTGAATCAGTGTTGTATAGGGCTGTGACACTGAAATGATCGTCGCCAATAGCTTACAAAAAAGGTTTCCACTCATTGACGGCGCTTCAATGGCGGTTGTGTAAAGTTTAAAGTAAAAAATCAAAACTGCAGTGGGTGATTGTAATAGAGGTTTAACAGAGGAAGTGCTAAACTCGCTTTTCCAATGTGTCACTTTCTGTTTCTACTCACCGTGTGATGCAATCGCTGGACCATACAGCCAATAGGCCCATAGCTCATATCTTGGGTACGTAAGCCTACATATTTATTCATAACAACCTTTTTGACGACGATCCTTGATACCGGTACTTTTCCATAGAATACATGGCCTACCTACTTAAAAAATAAAATTACAAATGACCAAAACCCCAACATTGTGTGATTTTCGTCACATTTCCTTCTAATGTTAATAGATATACTAATCATTGTTTAGAGAATGCGTAATCTATTAAATAACAAAAAGTTGTTTGGGTAAGGTTGCTTTTTTTCAAACTGACACCGATAAGTTTACGCTATAACTTTTTACGAGAAAATCCAAAAGCAAGAGATCAATAACCTCGGGACTAGATATTAATGTATTTAATTGGTCCAATTAACTATAGTTCTTAGGTAGGTTCTTACGTAGGTACTGGTTCTTTTCCTTAGAACCGGTAGTTTACAAATTTGATATCGTTGGTGTTGCACCTTATTTATTAGAGCCGTCCGTATTCAATTTAAGTGATGTCTTAACTCTGTATAGTTTTGCTTTTTCTGTCTGGATTCCAAATCTTAGCTTACCCGGTATGCTAAGAAAATGATAACCTATTTGAGTAAAACATTTGTTGGGCAAACCATCATGAATTGTTTACGCCTTTATTTTTTTTATGTATCAATAGTTCGTGGCCTTTGTTGGATTGTTGTATTGTGTTGTTTTGTTGTATGTTGGTAACGCATTAATGTCCTTATTTCTCAGTGTTTCACGGAATGGACAAGAGCACCTTTGATACTGAAAATGTCAACCGGAATAAAGAGTTAAATGGTGAGGTTGAGGTAGTACTTTAAATACGTTTAAGTTAACCGATGTGGAAAGTAACTTTCAATTATAGGCCTACTTTAGGGCTACGCTTCATGGATCTATAAAACATTTTTTAGTTTAATCATTGGACATATGGACCAACACGATCCGGGTGACATTTAATTGCGAAGCATTTATTTTGGCTTACTGTCAGATACTGTATTTGCGAAGGTTTATATATAATAGTTTTGCCAGCATATCTGCAAATGTGCAAACTAATTGCTGTTCTTAATCTTAATATAAGAAGATTTCAACTGACTACTATAAGATCCCCGTGCGTAGAACGGGTATACAGCTAGTATAATTATATAGACAACGAGCTATTAATTTACTTAATAAAATAAATCTATGAGAAGAAAATGCGTTTGAGCATACTACTCAACTTTTACTTTGAGGGGGGGGGGAAGGACTGGGAGGATTTTAGGGGACTTCGAGAATAAGTATAGATCTAGTTGGGTACCAATGATTGGTACATAATCTTTCTTGTCTCTAATTTCTTCCAACATAGGCCATATTTTTTCTACATTGACTTGGCTATCTTTTAATAATGTAGCCTTTACAAACAATGTAACGCTATCGCCACTTTTATTCATTTTTTTGTTTGTTTGTTAAGGAGCGATCTAAAGCACTAGAGCCTAGTCTTGTTACTATTGAAGGAGAGTCATTAATTATATTACCAAAGATTATTACCATATTTTTGCAGCCAGATGATTTTAGCCTTGGAAATTAATAAGAAGTTATCCCATTCGGGAACGAAGCAGTAACCTTTTGAATTGAAGTATAGTTATGTTTAGTATAGGCTACATGATTTATCTGAATAAAAACGTACTAGATCTGGTAAAAAACTGTCCACATTATGTAATCAATACTGATAATTCAAATGTAAACCCTACACAATCCTGTTTTATGCGAACTCTTCCTCCTTGAGCCGTACGCTGTAGGCCTATTCTGTCACCTCATAGTCCTCAGTCAAAGAGTAGACCTCTATTATAAAAACTACTGGAGGTTTCATAGCACAACGTTTTCATAAATCGTCAAATAAGTTGGAAACCTCGCTAGTCAAACATTTGTATAGACCCCATTGGATGGTGACACTAATCGCAGAGCTCTCCCGTCCCGGTGGCAAATGAAGACGAATGCATGTTTGATTAAGTCTGTACGAGGGAGCCGCGTTAATCTGGCGGGTGTCATTGTGGGGATGAAAGAAGTCGAGATGAATTGGCGCCAAAAAGCGACGCTCCATGTCGAAAGCTCATCATTGAACCCCTGCAAGTGTTCAGCGGCACGGTGTAGTTAAACTCAACCGCATCTTTCATTTAACCAAACCAGGACTCAGGACTCGTATGGAGATTGTATGTTTTACATGCTGTAGGAATACCCTTTGATGTTACATGTTGTCCTATTTAAATATATACGATGCACAATAATTATATATTCCAATTTAAATTTTAGCCTCATATTAAATTTTTTTGTTTAATTTAAACTAGATACTTACTACTATTGTGAACCTAATATTACTGCTTACTTCTATCCTTATTGTTGTAATGTTATTATTGTTACCACTATTGTTATTGTTTGACTTACTAATAATGTTGAGCTAGTATTGTGTGTAGGCCTATATATTTTTTGAGTTGTGTTTTCAGGATGGTCAACAGTTTTTACAGGTTAGCAAGCAAAATTATTTGTCACAGTAAACTAATATAAACATATATTTGGAATGGTATTACAGGATGTTGTTTTTTTTTTACGGAACCCAAATTATTATAACTACCGGGAGACACTTTTTTACGACAAAACCAGCTCATATGTTGGTATCCAGTTTTTATTATTATTATATTTTACTTAATTGCATCATGATGAGTCTTAATCACAATACATTAATACATTCCTAATAAGACTGAAACCGATAGATAACTTTGGAACAATACGTATCAGCTAAATGACAATGAAGTAAAGAAAACAGGGATACCAACATGTGAGCTTGTTTCGTCGTTAAAAAGTGTCTTACGGTATTTTTAATTTGGGGTGCGTGTTGAAAAACACCCTGTATATTAACGAGAAGCAGGTATAAAAAAGGGTGATAGAAAATCATGATATAGCATATTCTCCATTTATTTATGACTAGATAACCTGTTGCTAGAAATCGAGCAAAACTGAAATTGTATAAAAAAATAAACAAAAAACATAAACAGCAAGACCTTAATCAAAGAGTCACTCTAAAATAATTTATATGACTGATTATAGAAATATAAAAATTTTATGATGTAAAAAAATTTAAAAGCAATCTACAATATTTAAATTTACATTCACTCTCATATTTCTTTGGTTATCTCTTATTTATAGTACGCGGGTGCACTATATGAGCACGTAGATGTCAACCACACACTGTAAAGTGAGCTTTTGACCTAATGTAGCTCAATTCCTCTCTTGACGCCAACCATCGCTACTCTTATTCTAGCATTGTTAAATTATTTCTTTGATGTGTTCTGTTTTAGGCGTGTTTAAATTAGGGGCCCCAACCCAAGTCTCCGGTTGGGAACATAAGAGGGTAAGCAAGTGGATCTGACGACAGATCTATAATGGATACGCGTTTAACATTATTAGTGTTGGAAAAACTATACGATTTATTTGGCCAGGTGGTGCTTTGTTTTCAGCTTTAAAAATTGCTGCGAAATCTACACAGGTAGCACCATTGTAGCGAGGGAAGACACTTCTTCTGTCTCTTATTATGTACATAAGAATCTCACTTGACTCCTCGGAGCTCTCGTCCCTACATAATATCTGCCACAGTCTTCACAGATTTGCAAATGGGTTGGCATTGTGACCCTATTTCCCGTGTATTTTTTCATTGAATTTTTTTAATTGTGCTTACACACAATTATGCCTAGTCCTTTGGGTTCTAGTAACATTGTCGTACTTACTTATATATCTGTGCGTATTCAGGATCATCACATTCTTGAAGAATTAGAGGACCCACTCGGTGGTAAAACGTGTCATGGATCTTAAAATTTTTAGATCCCCTGTGGAACTTTCTCATCTTAATGAGCTTTGGAGCTGACCATGGTAAAGGCAGAACTGAATTGACGAATTTAATCCAAATAATTTCTGGATATAAGTCTCACAGTCCTATTTTCAGATTGGGAGTTTCCAATAAGAACCCGTGGTGAATTGCACAAATGAGGTAAACGAACCTTTCATTTATGGCAACAAAGAGTACAAACTGAACAGTCTCGGCCAGTCTTTTCTTGCTTAAAAATATGTAAGCCACTACAATGTAAACATTTAACGTTCATTTGTCCGAAATTGGACTATCACAATGGTGGTACTACCACTATGAACCCATCAAATTTTCAATTGAGAGGTTGATGCAAGCGGTCATGTTCGCGCGCGCGTACAGATTGGCCAATGGTTTAAGGGTCGTTTCTAACATACAGATTGACCAAAGGTCTTAATGAGCAGCGTGACAAAAAATGGGGGAGGAGCTTACAGCAGCGATGTCCCGTTTGGGGGAGGAGCTTGTCCATTCAAGTAAAATGTTTGTCAGCATATAGCAACAATAGCATATTCCTTCGCTCATACATTTAATTAAAACTGAACATTGTGTGCGGAATACTAAAGACAGACATTTCAAGGTAATTTTCAAATAAGGGACCTACACCTACAAACGAGAATGCGTATCCTTTGAATCTTGAAAGAAAACTCCAGGACTTTTAAATTGTAACATTATCTTAACCAGCTGTAACCCACAGCCTTCAACCCGTTTGACTTCATCTAACAGTATAACAGTATATTTATACGCTAGGCATATTTTTGTCATAATTGTTTTGGAGCGGTGGTGCTACCGATCACCATGTCCAAGGTGTCGTTAGAAAGGTCTTAGCATGTAGTTTTGCCATCAAAAAAATTCTTTGGAATTCCATCAGGGCTCTGTCCCAAGGGCCTTCAGAGTTCCTATGTTATTCTTTTAGGGAAAATGTTTCTATACAGTTGATCAGATGAATACTTTGAAATTGACACTAATATTTGAAACAGCTGGTTGTACTAAATTTGAGACATGTGCTATAATAATTATTAGATTAGTTGAAAAAATTAATGTTTCATTGTGTTTAAACCAGTTTTTATTTGCACAAAAAAATCAGAACATAACCAAAAAACGTTCGACATAATTGGAGACTATAAGACAGTAAGTTGAGCTCGAATAAACAAAACAGAATACAGTAATACAAACAAATAATCACACCTGATTTTAATCATACAGTACTAATATTATAAATGTGAAAAGTTTGTGTGTTTGTTTGTTTATTTGTTTGTTTGTTTGTTTGTTTGAAGTTCAATCATGCATTAACTACTGGTCGGATTGTGTTGAAATTTGGTATGATGATAGCTCACATTCCCGATTAACATATAGACATATTCTTACCTCAAAAATCCTTTCGGGCTCCGCCCCAACGGCCCTAGAGTTTCCCATTGTGACCTTATGAGTATTCATATTTAAAAGGAATTAAATAATTTTTCCAGCTGTTTCAACTATACAATTTGTTTCTGTGATATTCAATAGCACTAAAAGGTTATACGGTTTACCAACAGGGTGCAGCATCATTAGTTCTTTATACATTTATGACAACAGCTAATTTGAACCAAGCAGCAACAGAAACCTGAGTGTTGGAACTTTACTTCTTTCTATTGTTTAGGTGAAGTGGTCGAACATTATGGCTATGGTAGATGTTCTATATACTATAGTATACCGTAGATTATAGTAAGTTAAACCAAATTTTCTCAAAACGTGTCCTCCATCATTAAAAAGGCAAAGCACGAGTATTTAACTACAATAAGTATTGTATACCAACCCCGTACGAAGGACGGGTACTCAGCTAGTAAGGTAATAAATTGAAAGAATAACATACTAATAAGTACAGCTGAGGTATTTTTAACATTAGGTATATGGAAAGTAAAGCAATTACGACCTTAAAGGGCAATTTATGAAATAATTGGATAGTTTTGCGCAAGGTTTCTCATCATGACGAACATTTTAAGTAAATGGTTTATGGGGGTGTGACTTAGCGTTTTCTCAAAAGTTCATGGATACTTTGGGCTTTATATATGGATTATTGCTATAAGTAGGTAAACAAATTAACAATTTTGTAACAAACTCCTCAAAATACCAAAAGATGTACTTTGTGCACTTTACAAGATGTTGATGGCGAGTTTATCCGTAATTAGTTATATTAGCGAATTTCCCTATAGGGAAGTAGCTATTACCGTAGGTCTCATGGTAAGACCTAAGCCCGGGACCGATTTACTTTTTCATTTTGATGCCCCCAGAGGCCAAAAACACCATTCGTTCAAATTTGTATATATCCATATATAGATATATCTATATATACATATATACATATATATGTATCCATCCGCACGATAACTTGAGTAATTTTTGTCCGATTTTGATAAAATTTGGTTTGAAGGTGTAAGGCGGGATAAACTTGAATGAGTTCGCGAACCAGCATGATCGGACTATGGGAACGGGGGTTTATGGGGGGTTTTATGGGGTAAAAATAGGGGTTTCCCATTTTTGACCCTAAAAACACAAAGGTTTTTTAACCATTTTGTAGAGCTTAAAAAAACGAATAATTTAGTATATTGAAGCGTTATTATGCGCCTAATTGTTACGGAGAAAATTCAAAAAAACAAAAAAATTTTAATTTTAAAATTCCCATGTTATTCTTATGGAGAATAAGTCAACTGTTGTAGTTTGCTTGTTTATGAACATATTTTAAATGATTTTGGAAAATACTTTTATTTCTTACTAAACTATTATCATTTTATAAAAAAAATCTTTTTTACCCTCCCTGTTGCAGCAAACCTAAGTACTCGTTAAACGAATTCTATTTAAATAGGAAATAAATGTGCTATTTTTATTTAGGCATTTTACTGTAAATCCAATCAGGTTAATGGAAATTCGCTTAGTCTGCAGGTATGCTGCGGCGGGGGTATTTTATAACCTATTATTTGCCTCAGAATACCGCACTGTTTTATTTAAGCTGTAGTCGAGTGTAAGAACCTTATTTGTTTACTAAACAGCTTATATAAAACCTAATGTTTTATAAAATTAAATGCGTCTCTTGAGTTCGGCCACCTATTTGACTGTTAAGATTAGGAAGCGTTGACAAACACTTCACGTGAATAGACAAGCTCCTCCTCCACACGGGACATCGCTGCTGTAAGCTCCTCCCTCATTTTTTGTCCCTGCTCATTAGGACCTTTGGTCAATCTGTATGTTAGAAACGACCCTTAAACCATTGGCCAATCTGTATGGGAGGGCTGGAACTGCACTCACGGTCAGTCCCTGGTCCTAATCCAACTACGGAACTGCACTCACGGTCACTTTAAGCCTTTCTGGAGGTACTGGAACTGCACTCACGGTCAGTTTTTAATTAGCCTATATCACATTGTGCTACACCATGATTGAATTGATTAAAACTTATTAAATTAGTTGAAATATATTGAAAAGTTTTGATTAAATTAATCTAAACGTCAAAAAATAAACTTACTACTGACATTGTAAAAAATACACATATATATGTGCACAGAAAATTCTAGCATAGTATTTACGATAACATGATAGGCTATATTCTTATTATAACGAAGCTTCTTTTGTAAAGGTTAGGTTAGGTTAGGTTAGGTTAGGTTAGGTTAGTTATTGTTGTATTTATTGGGACAGACACTAAAACGTGTATTAAATATAAGTATTGGATAAAGTAAGACAGAGGACGGAATAAACAGATGACTAAGGGGCTAGCGAAGCGTTCAGCCTTGAAAGACCGATTTTTTACCGTGAGTGCAGTTCCAAATGGCTTAGGCGGGCTACCCTTCCAACCCTTGTAAATTCCTTTGACCGTGAGTGCAGTTAGTTGTCAGCCATCTGTATGTGGCCATGTTCGCGTTCCCTCCAGCCACTCACAGCTCTTCGTCGTACTGGCGGCATTTCATTTGAAATTGAAATTAAATAAGAAAGTTAAACAAACAACAGAATACACTATAAAGGAATTGGAATTTTGATACACATTTTAAATTACGTGATAATATGGTAATGTAACGGATAACTGCCCTGTGAATAATCACTTTTAAACATTCACTTCATCACATCGAACTGTAACTACATGATAATCAGTAAAATACGATGTAAGGTAAATCAATTTAACCATAGACAAAAAGAATTAAATATTGATTAAATATTTATTCCCTAACACTTTGTTGTCTAGTATTGATAGGAAACTCTTCATTATGAACCAGACTTAGTTAACATATTGAAACAGCTTTGCTCTGGAAGTTTTAAGTCCTGCAGTCTGTGGTTAACCTTAAAAACTATTTCAAACTACGTCCAAATGTTATTTGTAAACAAAGGGAAATGAGTTTGATCAAATGTCAACAGATAGCGCCACCTTCCAAACTTTAGCCCTTAAGTGTACTTAAGTGGTGCCCTTCCTAAATATTCTGAGACGTATTTGCACATCTACATGAAAATACCTTTAATTTGACACCTCAAACTTTAAAATCCATCAAGCCGTTATTGAGTTATGACTGTGAAAAGAAAACTGCTTGCGTATTAATATATAGATTTGAGCTCAGGCCCACATAACACTTCACCTAAATTTGCCACAAATTTAATTATATCGGCAATTGCTTACAATTAATTGTAGTTTATAAACCATTTAGACCTTTGCAGACCTTTACTCAGATTGGCTTTTACCACTGCTGATATGTAATGTCTAAAGAGTAAGTATATCACTACAGTCAATCCAGTTCTAACATTTATAGTCCCACACTATTTAACCGAGCCCATCTGAAACCATGAAGAAACTGCCTCTTCTCATTAAATAGCTTGGTTGGAAGGTGATTTTTTAGCAACATCTCACCAATTCATGAAACTACCTAGGTTGTCTGAACGGGAGAGAAAATCTTATATCAATATGTCATCGTTTTTAACTTTGATTGGTAAGAGTCATTTCTAGGGTTAGAAATCGGTAAGTTTCGATTTCTTAAAGATGACGTTTCTTTGGTTGATGTGTACATAGTATTGGATAATGATTATCCTTAAGTCAAACCACAAAACGGTAATTTACCTGAGATACATTTGAAAGAGATCATTTTTGTTATTACGTCCTATCCTCCCACAACCACTCTGTTGTAGGCCTACCCGTCGGTTTGCACTGCTGGGGGGGGGGGGGCGTTTGTGTAAAACTATCGAGCAGCACGTTTAATCCCCCGAGGCCCGGGTCTTGACTGCGCGACGCCGCTCAACCTGCACACTGCACAGCGCTCCAACGTTAATCTTTGAAAAATCGCGCTTTTGATCTCGTAGACGTATTAATATCGCAACCACAAAAAGTGACTTTATGAAAAAGCTCCGCTGGGGGCAGCGATACCGTAATTACAACAGGACTCCGAAGCGCCGCTCTTTGTGCACTTATTTCGGAAAAATCTTTTCTTTTGTTCGCGATGTTAAAACATTTTCATTCCGGTGAATAGTTTTTGTTGAAGATAAAGAGCAGCCCTAAAAGCTTTGGCGAACGTTGCGAATTATTTCTGGTCATGTGAAGTCCGTCGGCGCTAATTGTCCCTTTACGTCGGTTGCTACATTTTTATATTCGCTCTTACTTAACGGTGCGCATTTTTGATCAATTCAGGCGGCTTGTATCTGATCGGTAAATGGACGTTAAAGCCTACTTTGGCCGCAACACTCATCAGTTTTAATGCTACTTTCGTTGATTTCGAGAAGAATCAAAGTATTTTCCCCCTTTTTACGATAAACGGTAATCTTTTTCAAACCTCGCCCTCTTTGCCATCTGATATCCACCAGTGGCTTGTGTTTCAACACCGAAGGCAATCCCTAATGACTCTTCAGATCATTTCGCAGGTAAATTCACATACGTAAAAATTATTTGCAATGCAAGGGAGTAAGTTTGCTGTCAAAGTACACTATGTTCTAATTCAAAACTTTTGATCTGGATAAACAAATTCATGAAATTTAAAATTATGAAACAGTGTAATTATTATAACTAGTGTACATGTTGCTCGAATTCGAGCAATTTCAAAGTATTACAGGAGTTATTCCAAGACGAATAACAGTCATATTTACAATGAGCTTAAAAAAGTCAACTCAAATATTACCTGTGTGTAACTCATGGAAATACTCACGATTTGAACAAATGGTGTTTTTGGCCTCTGGGGACATCAAAATGAAAAAGTAAATCGGTCCCGGGCCTAGGTCTTACTGTGCTACCTACGGTAATAGGAAAATTCGCTAATAAGGATAACATGTGGACTTTAAAAGCCACTAAGGCAGAGCTTTTTAAACTTTTAACTTTAAAAAAAATTAAGGCCAGTTTGCAAATTTACGCGACCCGCTCTTTCTAATGAGACGTCAATGGTCAAAATCGGCGGAGAAATGGCGAAGGAGTTCAATGGACAAATTTCGTGTTGGCGTATTGATTAGGCCTATATAGAAGCTATTACAAAAGTACAAAGAGTATTTGTTTTTTAATTGAATTATCGTCTAGGTGTACATCTAGTGTTGTTTTAATCACAATTTTTCAAGCAAAGGGTTAACTAATTACCAGATTAAGTTAACATATTAACTAAAATATTGTATTATTGGATATAGATAGTCCATTGTTTAACAAACATAATATTTTGTTAGTATAAATAATATGGATATGCCTACCCTATTTAAATCAAGTGATTATGAAGTATTGCAGTAATTGAGTACATGAGTGTTTAAGGGCCCTATTAAGATATGTAGAATAGCTTAGCAAAAAAATAAGCAACAGCAAAATATAGTGTGGCATATAATAACTTATTTATTTCAATAATCAACAAATTTTATAGGTTTGTCCTTATTTTTGTAGGTATCACACCAACATAATGTCCTATTAAGGTCCCCCAGAATACAATTATACAAGACAGTAGTTAGATAACTAATGTTCAATCATAATATAAGTTCTATAATATTTTCATTGTTATAAATGACAAGACTCGTTCAACTTATAGCAACTATCTAGACGGTGGATTAACCAAAATACCATTCTCATAACTAGCCAAAGATGGTTGGTAGTAATTATATCGATGACATATTAAAGTAAGGCAAACAATTTAACCAAAACTGATTTATAAAGCGAGTTTGCCCCATCAATTATAATAATGATCTTATAAAATCTGTGAAATAGTTATTTGTGTAACTAGTGTGCGAAGTTGCACTTTGCACTCGCGCGTCACATTATATTTATCCTACAGTTACTATAAAGCATAAACACTATAGGGTTAGTAAAAAGTGTGGAGACCCCCTGTTATTTTTTTAACGGCCTATACTAGAAAAACTAAACTCGGCACACCTTTATGGCATGTTATGAAGTACTTTTTGGGCATAACCGTCACTTGGTGTACATCCCCAAAATGGGGGATTTTGGGGGAAACTCAAAAATTTCAAATACAAAGACCTACCGAGTGACCCCTCATTTTGAAGGTCCTGGTAAAAGAAAACCAAAAACGCAAACTAGAGGTATTTATCTCAATCCAGTAAAAAATGGCAGCCAATTGAAATTCTCAGAAATTGAATTTAACTTGCAGCTTTCCAAGTCTGGAGATCCCCTGTAAATTTTGTAGCGGCTCACACTAGGAAAACTGAACTCTACACACCTTTTTGGCATGTTATGAAGTACTTTTTAAGCATAATAGCCACTTGCTTACCAAACCCAAAATGGGGGATTTTGGGGGAAACTCAAAAGTTTTAAATGATAAGCCCCATCAAGTGATCCCTCATTTTGAAGGTCCTGGTAAAAGAAAACCAAAAACGCAAACTAGAGGTTTCTATCTCAATCCAGTAAAAAATGGAAGCTGATTGAAATCTTTAGAAATTGGAAATAACTTGCAATTTTATATTCAATTGGCTGCCACATTTTACTGTGTTAAGATAGAGACCTATAGTTTGCGTTGTTAGTTTTCTTTTATTATGGCCTTCAAAATGAGGGGTCACTCGATGGGGCTTATCATTAAAAATTTTTGAGTTTCCCCCAGTATCCCCCATTTTGGGTTTGGGAACTTATGAGAATTTCAATTGGCTGTCATTTTGTACTGAGCTGAGATAGAGACCTCTAGTTTGCGTTGTTGGTTTTCTTTTACCAGGACCTTCAAAATGAGGGGTCACTCGATAGGTCTTTGTATTTGAAATTTTTTAGTTTACCCCAAAATTTCCCAGTTTGGGGATGAACACCAAGTGGGTTGTGCCCAAAAAGTACTTAATAACATGCCATAATGGTGTGCCGAGTTTAGTTTTTCTAGTATGGGCCGTTAAAAAAATAACAGGGGGTCTCCACACTTTTTACTAACCCTGTATAATATACATCACGTCTTTAAATTAATCCAAGTGTTAAAAAAATTGCGAACACGGCACCATCTGATCATAGTCGTAGTCTTTAAGTGTTGTCAAACTATTTTCAAGCTTACACGTATTACGTGGCTTATTAAAAGCACACTGCTTTGTGTTGTTTGGTTGGAATACTGGAGTAAAGAAAAAATAATTCTGTATAAGTAAATGCAGCGATTAGCTACTTTACGTGCTATAATCAGTGGATGGAAGCATACTTTGTCATGTAACTTTTGGAAAATGTTAAACCATTCATAAAATAAATTAATGATGGGATTAATTGTAAAAATATTTACAACTTGCCACTCTACCCGTGCTTAACGATTGAAAGAGAACGCGGAAGAGAATACGGGGTTCTTTGGATCTGATGTATTATATAACTATACACCCATCATTATTTTTTTAAACGAAACTTAAGGTTACTAATCAGATTGGTAAAATGTTTTTATTTTAATTCGCGTAAAAGGTTTAAAATTCTTACGTTAAGGTGTACTTACATACCCATATTATTTATTGAAGTCACTAGATACAAACGATCCAAAATCATACCGTACTGCAGCAATAACGTAATTTTGCATTGTTAGTCAAGCCTATTGGCCTGTTCTAGCTTCATAAAATTTTACAGAAAATGATGAGCAAAATTCTATAAAACCCGAACTAACTCGTACGATAAATAACACGCACATCTCAAAACCCGTTTGAAACATAACAGCGAGTGGGCTTATGCTAATATCACATTGATGATATTAGTACGGCGATTCAATTATTAAGTATAAGGCCTATTCATTAGAATAACATTGCAAAATTTGAAGTAAAAAAGGTGGAGAACTAGGAGAGTTTTAAAATAAAATTTGGCTACTTCTTTCGGTAATATATTGACTATTTGTATACGCATTGAGTGAGTTACAAATGTCGCTGTATAGTATTTAGATATCCCTGCAAAAGTGCAGCTCAATTGTTCTAGGGTTTGGGTAAGTGCACAACCTTAGTAGGTTATGCTATGTGACGTGCTCACAAACCACAAACATCCAAACTTTATGCTATTTATTAATTTATATTATTAGTAAGTTACAAATTTTTTTTCTATTGTTTGGATTCTGTAAAAGAAAACAATTGAAGTATATAAATATACACACTGAAGACCGCAGAACAACGTCGTGTATCGCGACTGAGATTGCCGCTTGAAACAAGACGTTACAAATGAAAACGGAAGATAATGAGAGTGGGAGAGGTTAGGTGTGATTTGGGTCTATTGTCGAACCGACCACAAAAGGATTTCATTTAAAAGGAAAATGACAACTTCTTGTGTAAATCGAGAAATGGGGGGATAGAAAGCAACTAAGCGAAAACGAATTCTTGGCGATAGAAGAAGTGATTGTAACTCGTTGTGCGATTGGTTGAGGGAGATTGCTATCGGGCGCTTTGAAGGGGCACCCCTCGCCCCCTACAATACTAGGGGGGGGGGGGTTCGATCAAAGATGGAATCACAATCCTGAGCCGGCTTTGCGTCGATTCTTTATAGAAAGTATTTGACGTAGACGACATTTCTCACTTCAATTAAAAGGAGTTCTGTGAATCGGCAATGCTGCCACATCGATTTGAAAATCTACGCTGGAAAAGATCTTCGGTTGCTTGCCATATGTTTCTTGCTCTACCAATACCCCACTCCTGTAGATCCCAGAATCATTCAAGCACTGTGTAATATATAACGAGTGGTGGTATTTGATAAATTGGTAAACTATTATGCAGTGTAATAAATAATCAATTTAACATCTCATAAACGACGAAAAGATCTGGTAGGTTTGGTTATAATGTACACGTTTTCTTCAAAATTAATTAAGAATAATTCTTACTGTAGCTTATTTTTGAGTTAAAGCTAAGCCTTTTTATGCAAGAAAGTTGATTTCCAAGAAAACAGCATAATGAACTACTAATTTCAGACTATTATTCATATTGTACTAGATATTTCGAACAACAGTCAATAGTCACTATCTGTATAGTGTTACGTTACGTTAGACATACAAAAACGATAATTGGGTAAAATCAAATAAGAAAACATATTTGAACATGGTGCTAAATTGGTTTAAATTTACACACAACGAGTGGCAACAACAAGATTGTAGGTGGTTGTAGGTGGGACGTTTGCTTTACATAGTGTACCAAGTGTACAGTTGTGACGAGTGTACTTTGCAAGTGTCTTGCAGGTGTAAATTTAGAAGACTCTCCCGTCGGAATAAGGCTGATACAGAAGTCTCAATGTTAAGAATTATGCCCAGGACCATTAAATATTTGATTGTTTTCTTGGCCACACGCCACAAAAGTAAACACATCTTTGTTTTTATTTGGAATACACAGGGTGTCTTGCAATCTTATGAACAAACTTTGGCACGTTATTCAGCATGTCAAAAGAAACAAAAAATGTATTATAACATGTGTCCTATATCATTCCATTTCGATTTATCTGTCTGTATGTGATTTTTACAAAAAACATTTATGACTCCTTAACTGTTTAAGCTACAGCGTTGAAATTCTGTAAACAGGATTATCTTATTGACCACTATATCTTTGTCCAAACATGAATAAAAACTCTTGAACAGTTTAAAAATGGCACCTTTAAAAGGTATTTTTTTAAATTCCATAAAAACCGTTAATTTTACTAAATATTTCCATGAAATGTAAAATTTAGTAAATTTTATGCAGACTACAACGATATCTAATAAGCTTAGTTTGGACAAAGAATAACTGAGAAAAAATTAATTGTTTTCTTGCTATACTTTCAGGTTTCATTATTTAAACCATGTTAAACTGATAAAACTACTTTAAAACATTGTTTAAATGGAGTAAATTGAAGGTATAACAAGTAAAAAATTATTTCTCAGTTATTCTTCGTGTAAAAAATACTATGCGATTCAAATAAAATTGGGATAAACATGTAATCAATAACTGAAACAGTTCCTTGGGTGGTCTAATACTTAGCATCTAATTAGACATACATTAATTAATTCTATTGTAAAATTATTTAAAACTAACACATTAGCTGTAAACTGTCCTAGTCTTCAGATCTGTTCCAATCGGGGATTTAATACTTAGATTCTTCTAAGGTTAACCGGTGAACAATTTAGGACGGTGTACATAATTTATTATGCTGGTACTTTGTATACACGTATTTAATTTTCTCTGTATAATGGTTAGGTTAGGTAAAGTCATCTGTGGGTAATGCTTTGTAATTGTTTATGCCCCTTAACCTATTTTGTGTGATGATATTTATGCTTTTTGGTTATTCCCTTAAACCGATAACAAAATAGTTTACTTTTTATTGGTATGGCTTTGTTTATTTTTTTAATGTTACATTAGTATTTCTATTACGGTTCGTCTAGTATAAAAACGAACACTTTAAAGTCGATAGTCAATACGTTTGGGCCTCAAATTTTGAGATTCAATATATTTAATATGTAGCCTACCGTTTTTAAAAAATAAGTTTCTAGGTAGCTATTTTTGTTATATTTCTAATGCATTGTTTTTTTCATAGTACATTAAAAAAGGCAAATACATATTTAAAAAATAAGTATATTCAGTAACTAGCTGAAATGCTAAAGTATTATTTCATCATGTTTCTACAAAAAATTTATTAACGTTTAAGCCGGGTTTTCCTAGGCGCGTAGTCGGCCAGCGGAGAGAGGAACGCGGAGAGCGGACTCAGCTTGTCTTAGGTAATTTAATGTTACTGTTTTCCTAGCAGCGGAGCGGAATGCCATGTTAATTTCAATTCCGCTCTCCGTTGTCCGCTCTCCGCTGGCCGACTCCGCGTCTAGGAAAACCATGCACTATAACATTTCTCATTAGAATTAAAACAACAACTGTATTGCCAAACAAAATGTTTCCTCTCCGGCCGGGAATCGAACCCGGGTCTCCCGCGTGACAGGCGGGGATACTGACCACTATACTACCGAAGATTGGAAATAACGTGTATAATCACTAAACACGACCTTAATAAAAGATAATTCACACGTGGATCCACACATTAAACATATAAGATAACATTATCTATTTCTTTTATATGACAACATGTCATATAAGGATATAAACTTCATTTTTATTTAATCTTGAAACTCTAGAAAATATGAACAAACACGGTGTTTTTGGCTTTATCCAAATTACAAGTAGTAGAGCAGTATATGGGGTAGCGGATTTTTATCCCCCTGGAATTTTACCCTCTGGGCAAACGTGACGTCACAAACCAGGGGGTAAAATTCCGGCCGCGAACTTTTGAGTTTCGCGACATCAGCTCGATGGATTAAACGCGGAATTAAACATATATTTTCACGGTTGTGAGTTTAATCAGAACACATCAAATTATAAAAACCTAGAATTCGGCCCGGATTTTTACCCCCCGGAATTTTACCCCCCGGAATTTTACCCCCTGGCCAGATATAAATTAGTGAGAATGATTAATTATCGTCATTCAGTTTTAATTTGATGGTAAACATTTTATTATTAAGTAGCCTATCTTAATTCATATGTAACATTAACTAATCGAACAGGGTTTTAATATTAATTTTGAGATTCGAGTGTCAGGATTCGATCTTTGAAGCCAACTGTTGGTTAATATGATCAAAATAAAACAGCGAATTCTGTTTACTTAGTTGAGATTACAAAATAAATAAATAAAGATAGGCTACTAAATAATGAAATGTTTACAATTAATTAAAAAAAGAAATAAGAAAATCAACTATTCAATTTCTAAAATCAGCCAGGGGGTAAAATTCCGGGGGGTTAAATTCCGGGGGGTAAAATTCCGGGGGTAAAATTCCGGGGGTAAAAATCCGGCCCGTACATCTTCAGTTGCCTAAACGCTAGTTATATGGACAGGGGGTAAAATTCCGGTTTTTATCGCTAATCTAATTAACCACGCTCTGACTATTTTCATTAGACTTCCAAATCCGCGGGGGTAAAATTCCGGCCGCGAACAAACTTTTGGCCACTCAGGTTACTACGTCATAGTGACGTCAGCTTTGCCCAGGGGGTAAAATTCCAGGGGAATAAAATTCCGGCGACCCCAGTATATACCATATAGTCACTGTTTGCAGACAAAAGAAGCTCATAAGCTGGCAGCTTTCTTTATCTATTCCATTTAGTCCAGTCAATAAAGGGGTTGTAGAGGACATGGAGAGGGGGAAATTTTTTTTCTGCGGGAATGTGTTCGGGGTAGTTAGAAGATAAAAATACCAAAAGTCCCCGCCCCTGGCCCTGCTGCTTCAGCGGGGGGAGGGGGGGAAAGACCCCATTTTTTAGTTTTTTACTTCTACACTGAAAACCGTGCATCGTACGGAAAAAATGTAAATTATAAAAAGAAAGATGATGAAATTCTCTACAAGAATGATAATATTCATTTCTTCCGTATAAGCATTGGTTTAAAAGATATTCTCAAAATAATATAAAAATTCTTAAATAAATTGATTTTTCATGCGTTTTTTGTCAAATAAGTTTATACATATAATCCATTAGCCTGTTGTTTCACATCAATCAGGATAGAAACCCGGTTTTTAACATTAACCTATATAATATAATATATCAATCGTATATATTGTGTTAAAAATAGTGTATATAAATTTAAATAAGTTATGTATATTTGTCATGGAAACAAGTAATTTTGGCATAATTATAACACTAAAAATTAAAAAGATTATAGTTGTAGCTATATTTGTCCAGGTTTATTTATATCAATTACCGAAACCAAGACTTCATACTATTGTTCATGGTCTCGGTCTCTCCATAATCCAATTCTAGTTCATTAGACTTAATATCTGCTATCGATGTGAGAGTGTAGTGTATATATTCTTCATCATCCTCATTTATCAGAATTGGCTTTCTACTTAAACGGCCCCCTTAGCAGTTCTGGCATAACGGCCAACGAGGAACATTTAATGGACATTTCATTGCATGTACATCTTTCATTGCTACAATCTTTAGTATATTTCCAAAAAACAAGCCCAATATTTCTCATGGGTTAGGTGGTTCATTGGTTAAAACTGGGAATAGATTACCTTTTTTGCGCTCCCAATCCCACATTTCTGAGGGTAGTTGGTTTTCCAAACAGAGTTGTCCTTAATTAAATGATACAAATGATTAAAGGGGTTGTAGGAGATGAATCCGTTAACTGTTACGATGCTGTAATGCTTGTAATCATTTGCAGACAACAGGCTGTCACGGGAAAATATGGCTCTCCCTTTGTCCTCTGTGAGTTCAACCATCGATATCAATGATTAAAACGTTGCAGCAAAACCTTTAATTCTGTTTCAAAGGATTTGTATAAGTTAAAAAAGCTATCAAGATTTAAAGGATTGTTAACGATTTGAACCTGCTCCATTTCCCTTTATTTAATGAGAGTGGTATGAGTAAAGACCAAAAATGCCTGCACTGTTCAAGTTCTTTGGAACCAACCAACAACAGTTTTAACGACTTTTAATTTGGTTATCGATGGGCTATTTCTCACGCATAAGGTTATATGGCAAACTCAAAGGGGATCTTAAGTGCCTGCGATATGTGATGGATACGTGAGGTACGTGGATACCTATTGTAAGGTAATGCATTGTTGTTTTTGACGGATATAGCAATTCAGAAAACAGCACGAAGATGGCAGACCAAGAAAGACGCTACAGATTGAAAAAATCAGTAGCAGTGGCGGTCCCAGGATTTAATTTCCTTGGGGGGGGGCTTTCCTTGGGGGGGGGGCCTACGGTGGTTAACCCCCCCCCCTGAAAAAATGTGGAATTTAAAGCACAATAACGTATTTTGATATGCATTTGAGCTCTAAAATATCTTCAAGCTAATAGTATTTATGTTAGCTAATAAAATATTTCGGAGAGGATATATACCTCCCACCCCTAAGGGACCGCCACTGGTCAGTAGATATTCATTTGAACATAGACACCAAAATTATAGTAACCAGGAACAGTTAATCCCTTAACCAAGTATTTTGCAAATGTACTAAAGATTATAACAGTGCCAGATGTGCAATTTGCGCATGCAAGAAAATGTCCAATAATTGTTCTCCGTTATGCCAGAACTGCTAAGGGAACTTTTTACATGAAATGCCCATTCTGATGAATGAGGAAGATGAAGAATATATAGGCCTACACCGAATTCTCACTTCGATAGCCAATATTGAGTCTAATCAACAAGAATTGAATGATGGAGATGTCCTAGATGTTGGTTTTCAGTTCCAGATGGCACCAGTTTTTGGGACAGAAGTCTCGTCCCAAGTGAGCCATACCATGAACAATAGTATGAAGTCTTGGTTTCGGTAATTGATATAAATAAACCTGGACAAATATAGCTACAACTATAATCTTTTTAATTTTTAGTGTAATAATTATGCTAAAATTACTTGTTTCCATGACAAATATACATAACTTATTTAAATTTATATACACTATTTTTAACACAATATATACGATTGATATATTATATTATATAGGTTAATGTTAAAAAACCTGTTTTCTATCCTGATTGATGTGAAACAACAACAGGCTAATGGATTATATAAACTTATTTGACAAAAAACGCATGAAAAATCAATTTATTTAAGAATTTTTATATTATTTTGAGAATATCTTTTAAACCAATGCATATACGGAAGAAATGAATATGATCATTCTTGTAGAGAATTTTATCATCTTTCTTTTTATAATTTACATTTTTTCCGTACGATGCACGGTTTTCAGTGTAGAAGTAAAAAACTAAAAAATGGGGTCTTTCCCCCCCTCCCCCCGCTGAAGCAGCAGGGCCAGGGGCGGGGACTTTTGGTATTTTTATCTTCTAACTACCCCGAACACATTCCCGCAGAAAAAAAATTTCCCCCTCTCCATGTTCTCTACACCCCCCTTTTGAGCATTCATTGACTGGACTAATTACTGATTTGCTGACATAAATTTTCATTTTATCATTGTTGTATACACACAGTTAAACGTTATTTTGAATTTATCGTGGATTATGAACCTTATGAAAATCCCATGCTGAGTCTTAATCACAATAATTCCCAATAACACAAAGCCGTGTAGAGAGACACCAATGCTAAAATGCATATAATCTGATCGTCAATAAAGCAATGAATCTCCGTACTTGTAATTTTTTTGCGTAAAAAAACACCCTGTATTTTCCAAACATATAAAGAGATATCCTTCCAAAATTAATGTACATTAACAGAAAGTTATTCATTCATTTACAAGGATAATTATTTTAATATTCCGTAAAATCCAAAAGGTTAACAATTTGCATAAAATATTATGTTTTTGTTAAATCAGAAAAAATAAATTCCATTCACTGTGTAAAATCAAAGTAAAAATGTACGTACGTTGTAGTATTTCATCGGTTGTAGGGTGATTATATGTAAGTTTTCGTATGTGATAACCTCATAAATTATACGTATAAAACATTATCATGCTACAAATATCCTCATACCTTCATGGAGTCTACGTTGTTGGAATGTTGGTAAAAGTGGTCTTAAATTGGTCTGAAGAGCATTTAATTTACCAAATCAAACTAATGGAGTGTATCATTGCGTGTGTGGGAGAGTGTGCGCTTACAATACAACTAATGTGGCTAATAAATACATCAGACACAACACACAACACGCTAGCCCACTATTCATCTGATTCGTATCACCGCTTGTATTGTAGGCCTACTGCAGCTGACTGTGGTGTGTGTCCACTGTGCAGTTGAACATGGACATCAAATAGATATGAAATGTACACAGATGATGCTTTTAGTTACTCTTTAGTTGGTAAATAAATATATATTGAGAGAAAACTTATATAACAATTTTGGTCTTACTAATTATGCTTTCTAAAATAAGCATTAACAGGTGAATGTCTAAAGTCAAAGTAAATGTTAAGCATTCTTCTGAGACTTGATAAATGTGATTGTCGAGAGCTTAGGACCACAGACAAAGATATTCTTCAAATTAATAAGCTTAACAAGTGCTGAGTCTCTGTAAAAAACGAAACAAGATTATATCGCGTATTTTTTTTTATAAAAGTCTTACAACGGAAGGACCCCCTTTTGAATGTCTGTTTCGCTTTTAACTTAATATCATTTGACATTCGGCTGAGAAATGTTCCAGGAATAAGAAAAGCTCCGTTTTAATCCATTCGCAACACATACTTAGCGTTGATCACCAAAGAAACCCGCGTTCGTTCCGTATAATTAAAGGAAAGACTGATTTAGAACATTCGCTCATTCCTTTAATCCCGTCCAAGTAAGGCTTTCGAGACATATCTGTTTATTATAACCGGCGCCCTAACCCTTTGAAGATTCCGTTTTCTGATCCTTGTCCCCAAAGAAGGGTGACAAAGGCTCGCTGGCCCGGAGCTGCGAGTATTATTTCAGCGGTCTATGCATCATTGTGCTGACGTTTTATTTGTCTTTGGTCCGTCATTGTGAAGGTGTGAAGGTTACTTTGGAGATGAGTTTGTCCGTCTCATCTCCAGATTATACCAGCTTTGTCTGCTGTGTAATGTTCACACTCAATGTACCCTAGACAACACACAACACTGCCTCCACTACCTCCACTACCCCTACTGCACCGACACCGCCTCTTTGTTCAATTGTTTCATTTTTCATCATTTTAACTACCTAACTGTAAAAGGTAGTACCGTAAAATTAGAATTGCGTGAATTCCCCAACAAAATAACACGATACACGCAAAACTCCCAAAATAATAATTGGTAGGATAATGATTAATGTTAAAAAATTGAGATTTTTAGAAGCTCTATAAAATGTTTTGTTGATCACCTAAAGGTTATTCAGGTTTTATTCAGTTCTGCTCATAAATAAATCCTACATTTATACTTATGGCTTTAACCACCGATACGTAGAATATTATATTTGCTAAATACAATGGTGCAATAAACAAAATAATGTTATTCCTATTTGACCGTACACTTTTTTGACCTGTCGTCTTTAAAATTAAATTTAAAAACCAATCTCTATTATAAACTAACAATGGGGGGAGCGAGCTGGTAGAGCGCGGGACTCCGGTTCCTGGGGTCCCGGGTTCAAATACCGCCAAATGACCAATGGACACTTATGGATGACATAAGTGATAATGCCGTAACCCCTAGGTAGCCTGAAGTAATGTGAATAACAATTCCGGGCTCGTGCCTAGCGTCCTAAAACAAAAAATTATAAACTAACAATAGTACCACATGCATTATTACGAATAAAACTACAGATATTGGCAAAAGACTATGCTGTCATAGAAAACATATTAGTTATTTTAATTGATAATGATAAATTCAAAAACCACCAAAATGTAAAATTAAATTATAGACATACAAAAACATACAACAGAAATTTAGTCAGATTTAAATTTAGCAACATTTAAAAAGTCATTGTTAACTGTGGTTCAATATTTTCTAAGAGTTTTCACTTGATCCTCACGATGTGAGCTATCATTTAGTGAGCCTTGAAGGCAAAATCATCTCTTAAACAATGAAATCAATCAGTATAAATGGTTCCCTGGAAGGCGTGACGCCGCGCTGGGAAAGGTTCCTTACACCGAGATATCGAGACCCACGAGGGATTCATTAGGTGCTCTTTGTCATTAACCTCGGCCATATCAAACTTTGTGTTCCATTTAATATCACCGGGTAAGAACAAAAGCGCTGCAATCTTTTAGTGGCGGAAAAAGGAACAAACAGCATGGAAAGGGAAACAAAGAAATCGCAGATATGGAGATGGGGGAGGCGCACTCTTAAGAAATTAGAACGGATCATCTCCGGTGTCGCTGTGGGTGGAGGATCTTTGAACTTTGGTACCCATTGTTGTCGACAATGTCGTATGAAGTTTAGCTGGTGCGATAGGGTACAAGTAGTACTACTGGTAGCAGACGTACAACCACCCTGTGGGAGATTGATAAAACTACCTCGTCTAAACAACAAATCAAGTATGACGATGGCAAGACCTGTCTAACAGTGAATACACTCAGAAACAACGTTCTGTCAATTCTCGTGTGTTTCAAAGCTAGAAGGAAAACACTCACGCAATTGCCACGATTGTAATCGCAATACACAAACGTCATTACAAGAAAAACGTTGATAACACAGAAATTGCCCACGCAAGTGGTATTTGACATTTTTAGCATATTAGACTTCTCTAAATGATTAATACAGTAATTGTGTAATTTAAAAAGGTGTGGCAATTGTCATCAAAATTACCGCCACGCCGACGGTTGTGTAAATATTTACACGCTGCGGGCGTGCGATCACGCGTGTTATACACGGTCACGTCATCTTGTTCCTCCTTTGTTTAAACACGTATTTAAGCTCGCGTGTAACAGCCCTCCACTTTCCTTGTATTTTTTTAATTCGTTTGATTGTTGCTTTATCTCGTTCAACACGCATTTTTGCCAGAGGAATTGAGTTTATAAATGAACAATGCTGGCGTAACAATACTTTACAAACATGTGTATACTATTTAACATCGTAAGCTATATCCGTTTTGGTACATTGTTTGTTTATGGAAGGTTGCATTATTATGTATCCTGTGGTACAGTAGCATATGAATAGAACTACCAATTGTTACCTTGACTGAATACTTAGTTACGCATAATAAACCACACAATACGTAACTCAACAATTGTATAAATAAAAATTAAATTTAACTCCCAGTGCAATAGGAAACTAAATATGACTCCCAGTGTAATAGTAAGTAATTATGACTCCCAGTGCAATAGTAAGTAAATATGACTCCCAGTGTAATAGTAAGTAGTTATGACTCCCAGTGTAATAGTAAGTAAATAGAACTCCCAGTGTAATAGTAAGTAAATATGACTCCCAGTGTAATAGTAAGTAAATATGACTCCCAGTGTAATAGTAAGTAAATATGACTCCCAGTGTAATAGTAAGTAAATATGACTCCCAGTGTAATAGTAAGAAAAATAAGAATTGATTTAACAGTCTACGTCATGAACCAATAATAGGCTACACACATTGGTGTAATGGGTTCATCGTTTTTACGACTACAGCATTGAAGGATAGACGAGTATTTTTGGCAATATAATATCAAACACACCACTTGTTAATTAAATGGACTCGCTACTGTGTGAGTGGCACTTTTACCGAACACGATGGTTTGAAATAAATGAGTTATTGGCTTAATTTTGGAGAGTGAAACAGGATTGGTCGGTGTGTGATAGGTTTTATTGAGACTCAACCGATACAACACTGCCATTCTCCAAAGTGGTTATTTTATTATCATACGAGTGCCTTTTACATTTCATTCTACGAAAATCTAATACACTAATATTTGTTCTGTTCAAACCTATTTACAAAATGTTCTTAAAAGTTTCATTTAAATTTACGTAAATTATTGAAATATTTATGAATTACTAGTGTTATTGTAATTTTTTTCTTAGTGCTTGTTTACTCAGGGCATTCCAACTCTATTGGGATAATTAATTCTATTGAAATACAAATTGAATATCAATTAATAAACATCTCAGGGTAGTTGAGTAGTGACAGTGGTTACCTTTGAATCTGAAGGATGCTGGTTCGATCCAAGTGAAACACCCGAGTACTCTTAGAACCCAGATGACACGTTAATGTCAATTTAAGAACATCAGGAATTGCAATATATTGATGAGAATGGCTATGTGAAGTTTTATTGATTTTAATGTAGCGTTTGTGTTTTATGTTGCATTTTAAGATTGCGTTTTGTAAAAAAATAAAATAAAATAAATAACAAAACTGTATCAAGCTTATAAATTAATTAGATTTTTGCCCCTTGGATATCTATCTATCTATCTATCTATATATATAATACGTGAAGCCGTTTTTTGTTAACGCAACTCCTCCCTTATTTGTGGACCAATTTCAACGTTTAAGGTGTCAAAAGGTTCCTCTCAATATGTAGTTTTGCAATAAGGTTTTAGAATTTAAAAATTCCTACTCTTAAGGGCGTGAGACCCTCTCAAAGGTCGGGGTTTCCCCATAAGAAATACATAGAACAAATCTAAGAACAAAAAACAGCTGTTTATGAAAAGAAACTCATGAGCTTTTTGGGAGTAAACATTAATGTTTGTAATATAGTAGGTTAAGTAAAGACCAAGTTAAACAGTTAATCAGTTTTGTTGGAAGAACAGAAAATGCCTCAAGTTCAAAGAAGAAATATTGAAAACGGGAGGATGAGACAATTAATAATAAGATATCTTATGCGTATGAGGAGAGTAGAAAAAGAGAGGCCTGGTGTAACAATAACAGATACCCATCCCGGTACACATTCACTTGGTGAGATGAATAATATTTGCCAGCTCTGCTATGCTTTTGGAAGTTACAACTTACTTTGGAAGTGAGGCAAATAATATATGCTGTTCAAAAAGAGAAAATGAAAATTGTTATTCAAATCTTATAGCTACAAGAGTTATCCAACCTATTTCGACAAATGAATCCATACCACAGACAATGGAATAAACCATTAAAGTATAACATAAAGTATAACATTAAAGTATTATATTGTCTGTGTCACTGTGTCCATACTTTCAAAACTTTTGGACTATTAAGAGAAACTCCACTGAACAACGTGAGAACGTCCTGATGCGGGGCATATATACTGTGACTATATAACAGACCACACATTAAAATACGTTAACCAACTTTCAATGGTGTTGCTGCATTAGCCTATTCAAAGCAGATTATGGATGTCCAGCTGGTAACCCGGAGTTTGTGGGTAAAAAATGGATCACATGAAATGGTTGATACTGTATCATCCCACTTTACAGGATTCTCTACGGAGAAAATTCGTTTTATTAGGGGATGTCTCAAATCAAAGGAATAAAATTACCCAAACACAGGTTATCAGTAAGGCAATAGTTTTCTCAATGCTGGAAAAACTTTGTAGCATCATGACGTTAACTTGAATTGAAGCAGATCGTTCAGCATTCATTAGAAGTTAGTTATCAGTTAAAACTGAGAGCAGGAATATTGTATGTGAACCTTGACAACACAAATACAGATATTTAAAATTAGTTTCAAACAAGTGTTTAAACAACTCTAAGATGTAACTAGAATTACTCGAATTTAAGCATAACGTTTTCCTCGGCGTTATGTTTCATACTATGCGGTTCATTGAGCCGCACGGGTTCTCTAGTTGAATAAAATATTTGTAAAGGAACTTTAATCAGGCATGTGTCTTAGGGGCCCTATTTTTTTTCGTTTTGTTAGTTAAAATCTAGAAATCGACCAGTCTGGTATAATATATTGTATTATATCTTATGTAACATTTTTATTTACAACAAACTCAACAAAGACAAAAACAGATTTGGCCATTTATTTTATTTACATTTGTTATTGGTTATATCTAAGAAAAAGATTGACATTAGATAGTAACAGGTCCAGGATTTGTACCATATCATAAAAAATAGAAAAAATTCCACCGACGTAAACACACGAAATAAAAATGCAAAGTTTGCACTCGATAACGTGTCAGCTTTGGGGTCCACTTGCATAACCGGTTTACAACATTGTGCACACAAACTCCTCAAGTGGCAGCGTTGATAGCCACTTGGGCACTTAACGAATGCTACATTAAATCAATGTTGTGCTGCATGCTGCATGTTCAACAGTTGGCGCGACGTCAACGCGGCGTGTAATAGACTCGTTGAATTAGTGGCGACCGACAGCCACACGACCATACCGCCGCGCCGTGTGCCGCTGCCGCGTGCGAGGGACACGGGCACTCTAGCGAGCACAGGATAACTAGAGAGAGACATTTGTAAAACCATGTGTGGGTCAATGTATTGAGTTGTTTCAAGAGTTTGGAGTATGGCTGTAGTATGTGTGTATGTTTGTGAGATTTTTCTTTAGTGCTGTAGATACGCATCCTGTACCTTGTAGTGTAAAACAGGTTCGCACCAGAGAACAGCAAAATATTTTTAAATATGCATTCTAAAATTGGCTAAAAACAGGTGCTGTGAATTAAAAAAAAATGCTTTCGGCTCCTCTTATACTCTCCTCTTATACTACCACAAAGTATATAAAGGTCCTTAATCGTTGTTGTATAATATACTTGAATAATACAATTTAACAAAATAAGCAGAACGAATACCTTTTACTTTTGGTTTGCATTATGACAACGACAGGAATGTAATACCAACTTCTGTACAGACAAGACAAAAATACATTTCACCAATTCGCAAAAAAGCCCGTCGATTTATATCGAAACGAACCTAGCTCAACTGTTTTAATGGATATAATATATAAGACTTACCGTCTTGAAGCAATCCAGTTTTTGTACTTAGTGTACAGCTGTTTCGGCTTCATAAAGCCATCTTCAGCACATTCTTCTAAGGTCAATTCATTATAAATATGCGAACATTCTGGTTCTTGTCAACTTTTTACAACACATTTTACACATAAAAGATGAAAACATAAACTTTGGTAGGCCTACCCTACTTGTATGTCGCGACATAACCTCACTTTTGACATGTGCTCAACTGACAGACAACAGACGACAGGCAGTTTCGATTTTTTCTAGTTGCTGGAGCATCAATGCCTTCATGATCATTTTTTTGTGTCTTCGTCCGTTCTGACTATTTTTTCATATATTACATTAGCTGTAAAATTGGATTGGACATTGATGAGGTTTTGGTTGTCATATTTGTGAGCGCGATATATTTCCACTTCCTCTAACCTGTCAAGCCTATATGATTTGTTGCATGTGTGCAGAACCTCTAAACAATCTTCAACTGGCTTATAATCATGCATTGAATCCCTGATGTGTGCTGCGAAGTTGGATCTTTGAAGGCTGGGCTTGGAACCAATAGCTTTTATGTGCTCCTTGTACCTTAACTTGAATTTACGCCCTGTTTGGCCTATATAGAAGGAATCACAACTGCCACATCTTAGCTTATAAACTCCTTGTTTTTCTATGTCAGGGATTTTTTCATCTAGAGGCTTTAGCACTTTAGATAAGTTGTTATTTGTTCTAAAGGCAACTGTTACAGGAGTATTCTTGTAAACTTGGTTAGCTAGTTGTTCGGCAGTCTTACTGTACTCTACTGTAACAAACTTCTTGCTTTCTGTCTCTTTAGGGGGCTTTGACTGAATATTGCTATATATTCTGTCTATAAGTGAGGGTTTATATCCATTTTGCTGAGCAATATACTTAATTGTTGTGAGCTCTTTATCCTTGTCTTCTTTGGACAATGGTACTTTAAGGAGGCGGTTTAACATGAATCTAAATGCTGCAGTTTTGTGGGAATGTGGGTGGTTTGAATCAGCATGAATAACTTGATCGGTGTGAGTTGGTTTCCTGTAAATGTTAAATTTGTGGTGCTGGTTATGTTTCATGATGGTTATATCTAGATAATTTATTTGTTGTTCCTGCTCTATTTCTTGAGTGAACTTTAACTTGGGATGTAGGCTGTTTATGTAGTTGCTGAGTATGTTTATCTGCCTGGTGTTTCCCTTGTACAAACATATGATGTCATCCACATATCTTTTCCAGTAAATTATTTTATCATGGTACTTATTGTTTTTAAGTATGCGATTTTGTTCGATGTTATTCAAGAAAATCTCTGCCAAAATAGACGACAGTGGGGATCCCATGGCCAACCCTTCTGTCTGGTTATAGTATGCCTTTTCAAACTCGAAATAATTTTGTGACAGGACTAGTTCCGTTAAATTGAGGAGTTCTTCTATTTGGACTGCTGTAAGTTTGTTTGCTGTAACTAAATTCCTCTTCAATATCTCAATAGTTTCTCTTACTGGTATGTTGGTATAAAGGTTTACTATATCAAACGAAACCAAAGATGCTGACTGTGGTATTTCTATGTTTTTGATTTGATCAATTAAATCTAAGGAATTTTTCAGGGTTGTTTCAGATTTTAGTTCGATAGAAGACTTAATAATATTGTTGATTGTTTTTGCTAATTTGTAAGATGGGGCTGTTTGGAAGTTTACCAATGGTCTGATAGGGCAGTCTGGCTTATGGATCTTAGGCAAGCCTTTTAATTTGGGTGCTGAGGGGTTCATTACCTTGAGGTGTCTCATCTGTTTTATTGTAAAAATGTTTTTGGATCTATTTATGTTTTCGTTAATTATTTTATGGTATTGAAGTGTAGGGTCTTTGTTTAGTTTCTTTATTGGATTATCGCTGATGAATTTCTGCACTTTGTCTACATAATCTGTTTTATTCAATACTACAACTGTGTTGCCTTTATCAGCCTTGGCTAGCAAAGCATTGTTTTGAGATAATTTATCTCTTATGCTTCTAGCAATTATTCGTTCCTTTTGTCTTGCTCTACTTTTTGCATTTTTAAACTTCCTTTTGTCAGTTATTGATGAAAATTTGTTGATAATTTTGTGTCTAAAACTGTCTTGGTTTTCATCTGGCAATGTTCTAATTGAACTCTCAAAGTCTAAAAGAGTGTTACGGTCCTCTAGCCTACTGTTACTAGCTAAATTATATTTTAAGCCTTTATTAAGCATCTCATTTTCTTCTTCGGTGAAGGATATTCCAGCATTATTGACTGTTCTTTTGTAAATTCATCAGCGATAATCCAATAAAGAAACTAAACAAAGACCCTACACTTCAATACCATAAAATAATTAACGAAAACATAAATAGATCCAAAAACATTTTTACAATAAAACAGATGAGACACCTCAAGGTAATGAACCCCTCAGCACCCAAATTAAAAGGCTTGCCTAAGATCCATAAGCCAGACTGCCCTATCAGACCATTGGTAAACTTCCAAACAGCCCCATCTTACAAATTAGCAAAAACAATCAACAATATTATTAAGTCTTCTATCGAACTAAAATCTGAAACAACCCTGAAAAATTCCTTAGATTTAATTGATCAAATCAAAAACATAGAAATACCACAGTCAGCATCTTTGGTTTCGTTTGATATAGTAAACCTTTATACCAACATACCAGTAAGAGAAACTATTGAGATATTGAAGAGGAATTTAGTTACAGCAAACAAACTTACAGCAGTCCAAATAGAAGAACTCCTCAATTTAACGGAACTAGTCCTGTCACAAAATTATTTCGAGTTTGAAAAGGCATACTATAACCAGACAGAAGGGTTGGCCATGGGATCCCCACTGTCGTCTATTTTGGCAGAGATTTTCTTGAATAACATCGAACAAAATCGCATACTTAAAAACAATAAGTACCATGATAAAATAATTTACTGGAAAAGATATGTGGATGACATCATATGTTTGTACAAGGGAAACACCAGGCAGATAAACATACTCAGCAACTACATAAACAGCCTACATCCCAAGTTAAAGTTCACTCAAGAAATAGAGCAGGAACAACAAATAAATTATCTAGATATAACCATCATGAAACATAACCAGCACCACAAATTTAACATTTACAGGAAACCAACTCACACCGATCAAGTTATTCATGCTGATTCAAACCACCCACATTCCCACAAAACTGCAGCATTTAGATTCATGTTAAACCGCCTCCTTAAAGTACCATTGTCCAAAGAAGACAAGGATAAAGAGCTCACAACAATTAAGTATATTGCTCAGCAAAATGGATATAAACCCTCACTTATAGACAGAATATATAGCAATATTCAGTCAAAGCCCCCTAAAGAGACAGAAAGCAAGAAGTTTGTTACAGTAGAGTACAGTAAGACTGCCGAACAACTAGCTAACCAAGTTTACAAGAATACTCCTGTAACAGTTGCCTTTAGAACAAATAACAACTTATCTAAAGTGCTAAAGCCTCTAGATGAAAAAATCCCTGACATAGAAAAACAAGGAGTTTATAAGCTAAGATGTGGCAGTTGTGATTCCTTCTATATAGGCCAAACAGGGCGTAAATTCAAGTTAAGGTACAAGGAGCACATAAAAGCTATTGGTTCCAAGCCCAGCCTTCAAAGATCCAACTTCGCAGCACACATCAGGGATTCAATGCATGATTATAAGCCAGTTGAAGATTGTTTAGAGGTTCTGCACACATGCAACAAATCATATAGGCTTGACAGGTTAGAGGAAGTGGAAATATATCGCGCTCACAAATATGACAACCAAAACCTCATCAATGTCCAATCCAATTTTACAGCTAATGTAATATATGAAAAAATAGTCAGAACGGACGAAGACACAAAAAAATGATCATGAAGGCATTGATGCTCCAGCAACTAGAAAAAATCGAAACTGCCTGTCGTCTGTTGTCTGTCAGTTGAGCACATGTCAAAAGTGAGGTTATGTCGCGACATACAAGTAGGGTAGGCCTACCAAAGTTTATGTTTTCATCTTTTATGTGTAAAATGTGTTGTAAAAAGTTGACAAGAACCAGAATGTTCGCATATTTATAATGAATTGACCTTAGAAGAATGTGCTGAAGATGGCTTTATGAAGCCGAAACAGCTGTACACTAAGTACAAAAACTGGATTGCTTCAAGACGGTAAGTCTTATATATTATATTATTTAAAAAGCAAATCCTGGTCAGCCAACCACAAAGTATGTTTTAATGGACTACCTGTTTTTGAAAGCAAAAAGCGGGTTAGTGCACTAAATGGCCGTATCCACCGATGAATCGATAAATTTAACCATCGCGGACTAATTAAATGTTTTTTATGGCTGCGGAGTAACTTTTATCGGGATCGCTGACTCGAAATAAATGAGTTATTGGCTTAATTTGTGAGAGTGAAACAGGATTGGTCGTGGTTTGATTGGTTTTGTTCAACTGCGCCAGTTTATCGACAAATGACAGCCAGTTCCAGCGAACCTCCGATACAGAGGACAGATACAGTGATTAATCTAAGCGAATCGCTGTAATTATACATCAATCGCATTACACTGTCCTACCACAGCATTGGTTAAACCGATAGTGATAATGTATAGCGCTGCGCTATATGATTACATTAGAATGGTTATTTAACACCTTGCGAAAAATATATAAATATACTGGACACTTTAAACTTCTCATAGAGTGATGATACCACTACGTACATACCATGTCCCACCACAGGAAACCTGCATACTAAGCGAATTTCCATTTACCTGGCTGGAAGTCCACTAAGTCATTCCCATAAAATTGTCAGATTTATTTCTTATTTAATTTTAATGAGTACTTAGGTTTGCTGCTACAGAGAATATGTGTGTTTTTAATTGGAATGTTAATAGCTTAGTATGAAGTTAACGCATTATCAAAATTTCATTACAATATTTCCATTGACTAGCAAGCTACAACCGTTTATTTTCTCCATAAGAATAACATGGTAATTTTAAATTTACATTTTTTTATTTTCTCCGTAACTACATCTCAGAACAAAAAATGTTGAATAAAATAAATATATGTCATAATTTGCTGTCAAAGAAATCTCTTGTGTCTTTAATTAGGTGCAGTACCTAGAATAGCGTAGGTTTGGGTGCTGAAATGGTATAAATATACAGGGTCTTTCCAAATTGTCTGGACATATTTGGTGAACTTGTTCCTTGGGCTAAGACAAACATAAAAAGCCATATAAGTATGGGTCTAAAATGTCTGGATTTCTGTTTGTCGGTCTGTTTGTGATTTTTAAGAATTATTTTATATCTTGGGCATTTTTCAAGGTAGAAACTTTAAAATTTGTATAAATGTGTATTTTAGTAGGTAAATAGAGCTTACAAATTTTCGTTCCAATATCTCAAACCGTTTCAATACGGCGGCCTTTTAAAATCTTTAATGCCAAATTCCATGAAAACTGTAAATGTTAAGAACATTGTTTTTCGAATCAAAAAGATAGAAAATTTAAATTCTAATCAAATGACACCTTGTTTGTTAAAATCAGATGGCAAACAACCGAGTTATCATATCTCTTCTACATTTGGTTACACAATTTAATAGGACTTTCATTTTAGCGAATTTCCCATATAGGGAATAAGCTATTACCGTAGGTCTCATGGTAAGACCTAGACCCGGGACCGATTTACTTTTTCGTTTTGAGGTCCCCAGAGGCCAAAAACACCATCCGTTCAAATTCATATATATATATATATATATATATATTTATATATATATATTTATATATATATATATATATATATTTATTTATTTATATATGTGTCCGTTAGCGCGATAACTCGAGCAAAATTGATCCGATTTTGATGAAATTTGGTACAAACGTGTAAACCTACATTTATTCGAACGAGTTCGCGAACCAGCATAATCGGACCATGGGATCAGGGGTTAAGGGGGGGGTTTTATGGGGTAAAAATGGGTTTTTCTCATTTTTGACCCTAAAAACTTTAAATTTCTAAATTTCTCTCTAGACCATTTTGAAGAGCTTAAAAAACCAAATAATTTAGTATATTGAAGTTTTTATTAATGTTCATTGACTACGGAGAAAATTAAAAAAATTGTAAATTTAAAATTCCCATGTTATTCTTATGGAGAATAAATAAACTGTTCTAGTTTGCTTGTGTATGGATATATTTTAATCAAATTTGGCAATTTGGCTTATTTCATACTAAGCTATCAATATTTCAATTGAAAAAAACACATCTCAACATCTTCCCCGTAGCAGCAAACCTAACTAGTCACTAAAATTAATGTTATTTAAATAGGAAATAAATCTGAAAATTTATAGGGAATATTTTAGTAGAAATCAAGCCGGGTAAATGGAAATTCGCTTAGTATGCAGGTTTGCTGCGACGGGGGTATTGTTTATTATATTTGTTATTTTACAGTGCAGTATGGTAGTCCTATTAAATTGCGTAACCGAATGTAGAAAACAACTAATAACTCGGTTGTTATTCATCCGATTTTAACAAACAAGGTCTCATTTGATTTGGATTTAAATTATCTATCTTTTTCATATGAACAACAATTTTCTTAACATTTACGGTTTTCATGAAATTTGGCATTAAAGATTTTAAATGGCCGCCATATTGAAACGGATTGAGATATTGGAAAGAAACTTTGTAAGCTCTTTTTACCCACTAAAATACACATTTACACAAATAGTGAAATTTCTATCTTGAAAAATGCCCAAGATTTCTGTTTGTTGGTCTGTTTGTGGTTTTTAAGAGTTATTTTATATCTTGGGCATTTTTCAAGATAGAATTTTCACAATTGGTATAAACGTGTATTTTAGTAGGTAAAAAGAACTTCCAAAGTTTCGTTCCAATATCTCAAGCCGTTTCAATATGGCGGCCATTTAAAATCTGTAATACAAAATTTCATGAAAACCGTAAATGTTATGAATATTTTTTCCAGATAAAAAAAGAGAATTTAAATTCAAATCAAATGAGAGATGTTTGTTTGTCATCTGATTTTAACAACCATTGCCCAAGAAGCAAGTCCACAAAATATGTCCAGACAATTTGGAAACACCCTGTATATACAATATTAGTTTTTTCCATTGTTATTTTACTCCAACAGACGAGTTGAGGTGGAGAGAGGTGGTGAGGTATTGGCTAGGGAGAGTCGCAATGGCATCAAGAGATTAGATGAGGGGAGCCACGAGGGGGAGACAGAGTAATTCCCAAACTTGGGGTCTCATAACCAAACTATATTTGATTCTTGATCTCATGTCATAAAATCTGTTTACTCGAAAGGATGTAGCTGGTCTGTGGGCAAATACTATTGTTAGTAGAGTAAGTAATACCTTTGACTATTAATACAACATACCTATGTTTCTTTCGTATCCTACACTATAGTACGAGTAAGTTTTGCATGCACAATGATCCCAAAAATGGATCTAACGATTTCCTCTAAATGTTAAAATGTCTTAGTTTTAGCCTAAAAACAAGATGTATGCCAAACTTTGTTCTGGGAACATTCGTGACTCTTTAAAAACGTTAAATGAAATTTTAATTGTTTAAAATTAGTATTTTTTTAGATTCTTTTATAATCTAATGTTCTGTTCAAGTAATGTATTGACACAATTTTAATCTTTACACATATTCTATCGCACATGAATAATTGTTAGACATTGCATTTATCAAAGCCATATTTTCCCGCCCAAAACCAGACTCAGAGTATTTAAAGTGTTGAGAGTATGCAGTGTTAAATAAAATATTTTGTATTTTTTGTATACTAAATTTCAATGTATTTATAACACTCGGACAGTTTATCATGTGGACGTAGCACAATACTTCTGTACGCTTGGACAATTGACATAGCTAACTCGATGGCATTGTAGGCCTATAAACTATAAAATAGGCATGAGATTAACAGTTATAATACCAAGCCTTGCATAATAGCCCAGCTTTTTGTAAATAAATATTTAATTTGTTTAATAAATTATATAGTTACTAGCTGTTAACCGTTTGAATTCATAAGTATTAATAAAACTATTGATTGCCATGGTTCGGGTGGAATTCCGAGTGGCTTTTCATGTTTGCTTCGAAGAACAACTGTGGACTTAATAAGCTGTCAAGGCTGAGCCCTAAGAGAGAATAGTAAAATAAAAGATTACTATGACCATTAAGCCTGCGGTTGTATTGGCTCTATTAATGAAAAAATCAGCTTATTGCTTAAGTAGTTTTCACTTTATTGACATAATCCAAACATTCATATCTATAATATTACAATATAAAATAGGTTACGTACCTTTACGTCGTCAATCCTAGGTTAGTCTTTTTAGCAGCGACTAGTTTCGAAACTGACGTTTCATTTTCAAGCCTTGTCAAACATAAAATTAGTTAGTCAGTTTCGAAACTAGTCGCTGCTAAAAAGACTAACCTAGGATTGACGACGTAAAGGTACGTAACCTATTTTATATTGTCTTAAATCAATCCTGGAGGCAATGCTGAATAAACTATAATATTAGTTCATTCCATCCAAGTCATTGGCTTGATCAGTAATGCACTAAAACGATGAACTCGCCACTTCGTTTCCCAGACATTATTCTTGGGGAAAACATACACGATACTTAAAAAAAATTTTTAAAAAGCCAATAAGTTGATGAATTATTATGTACTTAAAAATAAAATTACCCTTGCGAATGCACAATAGCACAACAGTTTAGTATTTGACAGTTCTAGTGTATCACAGTTTTGTTGCTGCTTTGTTCAAATTAGCTGTTTTAATAAACTAGCTGTTACCCACGGGCTTCACCCCGTTTGACTTCATAAGTAGTATTTAAATTAACTAACTATCTATTTCAATGATGTCAAAATTTAGAAAATCAACCCCAGTGCTAAATAAAAGGACTTTATTTTGTTAATTAATGCTAACTCGGATTCGAATTAAGTTTAAGAACTTATTAATTTCTAAACAGTTCTGCAAACAAAGTTGGAAGCTCGCGAGCGATAAAAGTGCGAGTTGCTGGTTGATGTCAGCGGGAATAATAAAGTTATTCAATCCCGATGGATGCGGGGGAAGGGGTGAGAAGTTAATTTTCAATAAAGATAATTAAAGACGAGACAAAAAGCTGCAAGTTTCCAATAATTGGGAGGAAACAGAAGACGCTCGTTAAGGCGTCGAGTCGATTACCGCCATCTTGGATGTAACGCGACGCCGCGCTACAATTGCCGTCTAATTCCCGCCACTTTTAGGTAGTTTCCCGCGCGGGGTGGGGGTGGGGGTGGTATCTTACGGCAGTAATTGCCCGTGCGGCTGCTGGGCTGACAATACCGCTGCTGCTCCGATGCTGCGGTCGACTTCAACTTCTTGACGATCGATACCTCGAGAAGATTGTAACTTGAGTGTTCTCTACATACAGTTCCTCACGTGCAGACAAATCTCGTGGAGAGGGGTTCACTATTTACATGTGTCACAGGATTTATAAAAATCCTCTTACATTGATTGGTTTTTAATTTAAACTCTGAAACACTTTGGAAAAGATGACTTAAATATGAAGGAATTAATTTATTAAAAATATTTGTACGACCATCTTTAATGTTTGAACTTAGATATTACCTGGAAATTGCAAATAACATTAAATATTTATATACGTGGTAAAAGTATGTAAAACAATCAAACAACTAGAAAGGAATTAAAATTCATTGTTGTAGTCCCGGAACTGTAATATATAAAATATTTGGTTTTAAAATACCTTTATCAGTTCCAAAAACTAAAAGTCAGTTATCAAACTAAAAGTATTTATTTTTATGTCGTACGTGTCGTGTGTAAATGTTATTTGTCGTGTAATGTGTTGTGAGAACGAAGCTATTCAAGCGGATATACATATTCCTGTAATGAAGTGTTTGACAATGGCAGCTCGCCGAAACGTGTAACACGTTGACGAAGGTTACTTTTGGAACTGATAAAGGTATTGTAAAACCAAATATTTTAGAAAGAAATTATGAAATACATGGAGCCATACTTAGCACTTACCTTTGTGAAGGTGCTTTAGATTGTGGTGAACAATTCTTTCACGATGGCCATTGGCACTGAAAACTATTATTTTATTTTTATTTTATGTTAGATAGTTTTTTAACTTGTATAGCCTATATTTAGTGAAATACCCTATTGGAAAGAAGCTATTACCTTAGGTGGCGTAGAAAGAACTACCTATACCTGAGACCGATTAACTATTTCACTTTGATATCCTCAGAGGCAAAAAACTGTTCTTTCAAAGCTGTAAATATTCATATGTATGTGCATAAATGTTTAGAGCTGGAAAGCTTGATTCAGTTCGCGAACCAGCAAGATCGCCTCATGGGAAAGGGATGTTATGGGGTTTTGAAGTTTTTAAACAAATGATTTTTTCACATTTTTACCCTTAAAACATGGAATTTTCCAATTTTTATTACAGCCATCATATATCGGATTGGATGCTCGACTATGTCTTTGAATACATATGCTCAGACATTTCTATATGTATTGCTCTAAATACATATAGAGCTTACAAAACAAACCATTTGTTATTGAAGGATTGTTCTACAATATTAAAGGTACTGTAAATGGTAAAATTCCTGAAAAATTATACATTTGAAATTCCCATATTATTCTCAAGGAGAAAAATAAAGTTTTTGTAGTTTGCTTGACTATTGATTTATTAGTTGAATAGGATATATTTTTAGTAAATTTGTCAAATTTATTTATTTAATCCTATACTATTAACACTTTATAAAAAATCCTTTTTCCTTCCCCGTAGCAGCAAACATAAGCACTGGTTTAATCTAATGTTACATGAATGGGAAATAAATGGAAATCTTTGAGTTAAAATCCAATTAGACAAATTGAAAACCGCTTGGTCTATAGGTTCGCTGCAGCTGGGTTATTTTATTTTTTATTTTGACATAACAATATGTGAATTTATGGTACCTGTCATAAGTCCAACATAATTATTTTATTGATTGTATCCGAGGAGGTATATTTAAAGACTTTTAGTTCAGACGGTACACTTCTTTTCCAAACATTTTATAAATGCAACGTTTCCTACATTAATGTTGGCAAACAATAAACCACGTTCACGTGGCTTTAAAATAAAAAATAATACAACTGTTTGTCTTGTTGGATCAAGCATATTTTGCTTGTAACAACTAAAGGAATTTGTTAAAACCCGCTTAAGGATTTTGTGTTCTATTATTTTAATTTTAAAACCTGAATCACTAACGTCACTCACATTATTCACAACACTATTTAGGCTTAAATTGTTTAGTAAAATAATTTTTAAACCTTGCTTGCTAGTTCGTATATTAGTCGTTTGTGCCTTGTGGGTTATAATTGTCTCGTTCACATCTGCTATGGACAGAACAACAGTTATTTACGCCATAATTTGTATGATAATCGTACTGTCCATCTGCAACCGTATATTCAAGCTGAACAATGAAATTGTGGTATGGATAAACATAAGTTTTGGGCGTGCTGCTGGCCTAGTAGTTGTTAGCGTCTCAAACTAGGTGTGAAGAGACGAATTTTCATTGGCTACACAATATGAAGTAAATTATATTGTACATATATAATTCCTCCGATACAAACATGCATACCAAGCAAATATCTACATTCTTTCTTGACGTTTTTATATAAAGAATTTGATAGGGTCACAATTAACTTCCGCAAACCCTTTGCAAGGTTTTACATAACGAAATATCTTATACCAATTTTTCCTTACAGTGTGTGTACAGTAAACTATGTACTGCTATGTCCTGCCATTCCGGCACTCCAGTAATCCGGTGTATTGTATTAACATCGAATGAAGACTTAAGTTACCAAAGATGGAAACAAACCTCTGCGATTACTCAGCAGTTGCAATGAGAGCACATATAGTTTTATCATGCGACCTGCAAAGCAACGCAAGTAGGTCTTATTAAAATATAGCGTTTTGTGCATACCTGTATGGTTTCAATTTGGCCCCACTGGTAATCTGCTGTTTGGACTTATCCGACAAAGCCCTAGACTATTGAGCCTAATGGAACTTTCCTGTTAAAGGGAACATTCATTATTATCGATGATTTATTTTCGATATATCGATATTTTTGTTTTACTTCACGATTGGTATTCCTTCTGTTTTAATATCTTCAAACGCATTTAAATTATAAATTAAGAACTAACCTTGTCTAGGCAAAAATAATAGCCTATATATTGGATTTTTTAACTTTATTTTATTTTACAATCTGTTCAGTACAACTGTGAACAATTAGTAAAAGGCATAATATAAGTAAGTGACTTGAGGACATGAAACTATTCTAAACTAACCTAACATAACTAACCAAACTTGCTGTATAGGCTAAGTTACCGTTTCAAAATTCCATTTGATAACAGAAAAGGCATATGGGGAATAGGAGTGTAGGAGTTTTGCCAACGGGTATCAGGTAGAAAGGGTCCCCATCCATGAATTCCACATACTGCGGAGTCTTGCCAACGGTTGTGGGTTGCGCGAGAGGGGGTGGAGGAGGGAGAGAGATTACACGTGACCGTGAGGGTGGCTTCCGCTAAGGGGTGGACAAACCAGGCAAGATGCTGACTGTGTTCAAAGTAATGGAGTTATGCACTTCTGACTGTGAAAGGATATGTATTGAATTTTTAACCTAACCTAACCTAACCTAACCTAACCTAACCTAACCTAACCTAACCTAACCTAACCTAACCTAGCCTAACCTAACCTAACCCACTGCGACAAGCGCATAACTGCCAAGCGTAGACAACCCTGACAATCGCTCTCCTTCCCTCCGTCACACTCTTTCTCCCACCACCACCGTTGGCAAATCTCCGCACCAAGAGGTGGCCGAAGGCATCCCCCCCATCTACCTGACACCCGTTGGCAAAACTCCGGTTCCCGGGGAATAGGCTATCAAACGGATTTTTGAAATGTTACAGCAAGTTTGGTTGGTTAGGTTAGTTTAGAACAGTTTCATTTCAATATAAATTTTTTTTAATTGTTTGTTGATACTTAACAATATTTATTTACTGTATCCTATATCGTACTTGTCAGCTGATATGTTTCAATTTGTTACTATCAATATATCGGATGGAAAACAAAACTATCGATATATCGAAAATAAATCATCGATAATAATGAATGTTCCCTTTAACAGGAAAGTACCAATAAACCATCGGTACATTTTCCAACTGTTCACTCTAATGGTAGACTACTAAAACAAAGAAACTATGAATTTAAAAACTATTCCGTTTAAACAAGTGATCATCTTAGGGGGTTGAAGAGAAATACACTCAATGTAAGTTCAAATGCCAGAACACTTAATTCCTCATAAAATGTTCGCCCTCGCTGTCCATCGATCACGGATCCCCAAACCGCGGAAACGTCAATCATTGCGACTCCTGCACGCACGGAAGTGGCATAAAAACTAACACCCTAATTAAGGTTAAACGCACTGTTAAAACTACCCTTGTTAGTCGCCGAGTGTTGGTATACGTGGCCACGCGACCCAGACCGCCCCTAGCCGGCTGTGGCCTTATCTGGCATCTCGGGCATTAGGGCGCCTAATAACACACCCCGTCTCTAATTGAAAACCCAAGACGAAGGAAATTGTTTATTAATTACGCCACATTTGTAACAGTTGTAAATAACGGGTAGTTATCATATTTGTTATTAATTCTTGAGCAGTTAATCATAGCTCGGCTCCATTAGGCTAATTGTAAGCGTCTGCAGCTCAGGGGTTGTTTGTTTTGTGTGAGCCGTTACACGGCAAGCATTTATAGGATACGCGTTTACTCGCTAAGCTGTTAATGAACTTAGATCTGAGGAATTAGTTGGGTAAATACATTTTAATAATCTTGTGTACATTTGAACGAAATACGTAGTGATACGGTTGTAGATTTTTTTTGTGAGCAAGATAAAATTGTAAAGCCATTCCTGCGTATAGAAGATATGGCCATTAACTTTTGGATACTTAATGGATACTGGAGTAGCCATCCCAGATATACAAACCAAATGTAGCCAATGCCCTTTTAATGTTAAGAATATCACTCAAAAACCCCTAACAATGTGTGCAGTCTGTGACATTATTTACCCCCCCCCCCCTCTATTTATGTTGTTATGATACATAACTGATGTTACATAAGATTCTATAGCTTACAATAAGTATCATTTTCGTTTGGCTTGGTTATAAAGTCAGCGTATTCAACATAGGCGCACTCTGTTCACTCAATTCAACTACGTACGTTTTGATTTTAAAATTGGCTACCACTTTAACATAGGTATACAAACCAAATGTAGCCAATGCCCTTTTAATGTTAAGAATATCACTCAAAAACCCCTAACAATGTGTGCAGTCTGTGACATTATTTACCCCCCCCCCCCTATTTATGTTGTTATGATACATAACTGATGTTACATAAGATTCTATAGCTTACAATAAGTATAATTTTCGTTTGGCTTGGTTATAAAGTCAGCGTATTCAACATAGGCGCACTCTGTTCACTTAATTCAACTACGTACGTTTTGATTTTAAAATTGGCTACCACTTTAACATAGGAATTGAATTTTCAGTTCTATCCATATATAGTCCAACGTAGCACACTATACTATGGCTGATGCGCTGCTGCAAAATGCTCAATTTGTTACGCAAACAAATGTTTAGACTCGTCCCAAACTAGAGTCAATTGGCAACGTCTTGTAAACCTTATCATATTTTATGTCCACATTTACTGTAACACTTGTACTATGAAAAGCGAAGAAATAGGCTACAATAGAGCCTGAATATTATCATAATCTACTATAAGATGATCATTGGAATAAAATCGCTTCGAGTAAAATTGGCTTATAAAGCTGACTTTAGTAACCAAAGTTAATGGCTGTATAGCAACCAGAACTAAAGATGATCCATGATAGGAGTGGAGAAAAAATGCGAAATTGATCATTGATTTATAAATTAGACCAAAGTTGTCGGATTTGTTTATAAAAGTTATGCCAACATTTTGTCTAGTTAGTTAGATTGGGTTTAGATGGAAGTTGGATGAGTTGGGTTGGATGGAAGTTAGATGGAATATATCGCCATAAAATTAACGATATACACTTTCTAAAACGGGGATGTATAATCTTTCAAATTGGAGCCTACCAGAAGTTATAGAATATGTTGTTATATAGAAAGTATGGTTGCTTAGTAAAACTAGATATTTAGTTTATTTTTCTCTAAATATACATTTAGCTCCATGTACATTTAGGGGTTTGAGTTACATTTAGCTCGTTATGTATTGAGGGTAAAACTTTTTAAATACCCTTTTACAAACTCCATTATTACATTTATGAAAAAAATCTACAAAAATAGATATAAGCTTATTCCGAAGTAAAATTATAAATTAAAATCTAGTCTATATTACATATTATAGAAAACGTGGCATCAATTTGATTAGTAAACAAATGATGAATCATTTATTTTTCTAGTATGCAGTGGAAGACTGATGAGGGGCCGTCCCTGATGATGGCTTCTGCACCTGCTAATGACTGCTGACTGCTGATGATGACTGCTGCTGTTCTGACGCCTGGTGATTTGTCTAGGACCGTCAGTAGTGGGCGATGGACAATGTCAGCTATGGGCCGCGGTATTTAACAACTATCATTGCGGTTTGAAGAGTCTTCTGTTGAATCACTTATTAATTGATTAATTGTTACAATTTAGCGTAGTTATATGTGTTTTTTACGCTTGTTGTTAAAATAAGATAGTTGCATTTTTTTAGGCTTGAAAACTTTTGTTTTACTGCATACAACTTTTTCAAATCGTTGATTTCAAAAATCTAGGTATTTTTTATTGTGGGTTTTAAGATCTGTGTTTCTCTGCAGCTAAATAACAGTATATTATTTAATGTGTTCGGAAACCCAATGCCAAAGGAACAATTATTTGCTATTGAGTTTCATCTAGGGATGGCACCTGCCTTCTCCGGATCACTTTGTGATTATTTTTAATTGGTGCTCAACATAAAAGATTAGAAGTTATTGTTAAATACAATCCCGGAGTCCCTACTTATAGGCTAAAACAACGTCATAAATGAGTTTAAAGGTTTAATTTTTACTTTCTCCTCGTACGATATTACCTACGTAGAAAAGCATTGTTTTCGTTAAACATTTCAAGTTTAGTTATTTCTGTCTGTGTGCGTGTGTGTGTAGGTCTATTTGTCCAATTTTGATTAAATTTTGTATGTAGGTACTAATCCATGGTATCTCAAGGTTTTTTTTCATTTTTTTAAAATTTTGATTTTTAGTTGTGATATCCACTTAAAAACCCATAAAATAACGGGAAAAAACTAATTTTCTAGAAAATGGCCCAAACGATTTCGATAAAAAATTTGTAGATTGAGGACCTTTATATTCTGAACAAAATAGTTTAAATCCCATTGCTGTATAAATCATGGTTCAAAGGTTAATGCAACCTCTGTTATTTCTCCATAAAATCCATAAAATAACAGAACACCGGGTTTTTGAAAAATCCGGTTTTGATTAAAATTAGAAAGTTATCGTTCTTATAATTCTAAACAAAAGAGTGCAACCTCCCATGCTGTAAACGTATGTGTCAGATTGCTGATACCGTTTTATGTTCGAAATTTCAGCATAGCATAAATAAATATTTTGAATGTACAGACACATCTGCAAAATAATTTTGGTGTGACGATTTCATTCTAAGAAAAAAAGAGAAAGAGAAAGACGCTAATGTAGGCCTACATACATCCGTAATTATGCAGCTTCTACTTAAACCAGTCGTAAAATCTAGGCTTTTTTACAAACGATGAGTAGAAGTTTTGATCCAGAATAAATATGTATTCCATTGTATAGCACTGAAAGATTAGATTAATTGGGCTACCGACTGTAGGCTTACTGTGCTACTGTAAAAGAGGTTTTCTGAGTTAAACACAAACGTTTGATACGTGAAAATGTCAGAATCAAAAACATGTTTAGAAGAGTAAGATTTATTTTTCGCCATCAAAAGCGGTGAGAACTTAACGTAAAAATATTTTGTAATTTTGAGACTGTTAAGTAATCTTAGACAAACTGGTCAAAACTTCTGTAAAATCAATATTTTATATATTTTTACCACACAATATAGTCTAGTTGCCAAAAGGCATTTTTCACCCAAACCTGAAAGTAAGGTCCACCCGAAGTTTTATGGTGTTTTCTGTTTCTTCAAGACCTACATAACTAAAATCTGCAAGGTGCCACTTTGTCACCCTTGAGCAAATTGAAATATTCAATATGGCGGCCAAGATGGCTTAAAAACTGTATATTTGCTGTATCTTTCCCTATAGAAGAGACAGGATAATAATTTTTGTGTCTAATTTTATGTTTTAAGGGTCAGAGAATACCAATAATTGATTATCTTAGTAATAAAAAGACCCCCGCCACAGCAAACCTGCCGACTAAGCGAATTTCCAGTTGCCTGAATTGATTTTCAATTAAATGTATTTAATTAACATTAATTTTTATGAGTACTTAGGCTTGCTGCTACAGGGAGGGTAAAAAGTGTTTTTTGTGAAATATTAATAACTTAGTATAAAATAAATAAATTTACCAAGTTTGATCAAAATATATCCATAAACAAGCAGACTACAGCATTTTACAATATTCCCCATAAGAATAACATAGGAATTTTAAAATAACAATTATTTAAATTTTCTCCGTATCTAATAATGGTACAAAAACACTTTGATATACTAAATTATTTGCTTTTTTAAGCTCTTTAAGAAGATTTGAAGAGAAATTGGAAAATTTTCCGTTTAGAGGGTCAAAAATTAGAAAACACAATTTTTACTCCATAAAACCCCGTTCCCATGGTCCGATCATGCTGGTTCTCGAACTCATTCAAGTTTATCCTGCCTTACACCTTCAAACCAAATTTCATCAAAATTGTATAAAAATTACTCAAGTTATCGTGTTCACGGACACAAATATGTAATTGTCTATTATGAAAAATTGAATTTTGGTATGTTTCAAAACCCCAACTTTTTCAATCAATCAATCAATTTATTTATTGAACTATAATGAATTCATGCATATTATACAATAGGTGCAAAAACCATACAAGGCTTGTCTGCACCAACATATTATGAAAAACAGTGTTCAGTGTTCTCATGCTAGGATTTTGTCAGATCTTTTTATACATTGCCCTATATGTATGAATGTATGATTCCAAAATATGTTTTAAATGTTCTCAAAGCAATTTTTCCCACCTCAAAGTGTATTTTAATCGAACTAGATGTAGTGGTGCAGCCCGCGTCACGACTAGCGTTCCAAGTTGAGGACTAATAACAATATATCCCATAATATATCTTCAAAGCAATATACAAACTGATATGAGGTTGATAATTATTGAAAATTGTATTCAGATTCTTTTAAGAGCCACAAAATATGAATGTTCTTATCACCTGAGTTTGTATTCGCAAACATTTAAAGGTTTTACAAAAAAAATCTTCGAAATTTGCTATTGTTTCAATTTAAAGCTGTCTATTTTAAATAAATCAATAATGAAATGGTATAAGGTTATTATTATCTTAAAGTAAACTTGAAGAGGAATCTATTAAGACAAACCGCAAATCGTTAAGACGATTAGTTGTCAAATAATTGATGTTTTACTAAAAGCTTACATAAATCCAATATGGCGGAAGTTTTTTCAAAAATGGCGGCTTTCCACCACTTGGATTTTCTTGATTTTTAGTATAATATTCTTGACACCTTTTTTGACAAAATCCCATATATTTTGGAATATATGGGGAAGAAATATATTTTATTTCTTTTACCTTAAGTTTGATGTTGGACCGTATTTAGACTAGCCTAAAGAACAGTGTTTTTTTCTTAATTCAAGAAAACTATAATTTAAAAAGCAGTTGATAAAGTCATTCACTTTTCCTGAAGAAGGATAATGCACTGTCCCCAGTACAGCACAAGCATCAATTAGGAGAACTGCTTGTAAGTTAACTGATTTGATGACTGTGTTCTGTTTGAATGTAGCACTTATCCTCAGAAACCATAGATATAATGTTTTAAGTCAAGTAAATACTTGAAAACATTGTTGATAAGGTAACTTGGCAACAAATTAATGTGGAAATTTATTAAAAACTTATATTGATTTATTATTTTGGGTAATTTTCTAATTAAAACATCAAACTAGGCACAAAATGATTATCCTGTCTCTTCTATAGGGAAAGATACAGCAGATATACAGGATTAGTAAACCGAACCAGCATGATCGGACCATGGGAACGGGGTTTTACGTGGGGTTTTATGGGGTAAAAATTTGTTTTTCTAATTTTTGACCCTCTAAACGCAAAATTTTCCAATTTCTCTTCAAACCTTCTTAAAGAGCTTAAAAGAACAAATAATTTAGTATATCAAAGTGTTTTTGTACCATTATTAGTTACGGAGAAAATACAAATAATTGTTATTTTAAAATTCACATGTTATTCTTGATTATATATTATATATTTTTTATATTAGGATATATTTTGATCAAAATTGGTAAATTTATTTATTTTATACTAAGTTATTAATATTTCACAAAAAAAAAACACTTTTTTACCCTCCCTGTAGCAGCAAGCCTAAGTACTCATAAAAATTAATGTTAATTAAATACATTTAATTGAAAATCAATTCAGGCAACTGGAAATTCGCTTAGTCGGCAGGTTTGCTGTGGCGGGGGTATTTTATTACTAAGATAATCAATTATTGGTATTCTCTGACCCTTAAAACATAAAATTAGACACACAAATTATTATCCTGTCCCTTCTATAGGGAAAGATACAGCAAATATACAGTGTTTAAGCCATCTTGGCCGCCATCTTGAATATTTCAATTTGCTCAAGGGTGACAAAGTGGCACCTTGCAGATTTTAGTTATGTAGGTCTTGAAGAAACAGAAAACACCATAAAACTTCGGGTGGACCTTACTTCCAGGTTTTTTGACCGGCAACCAGACTAATACACTTAACTAAAATATCAGAGTAGATTTTAGCCTAATACAAGTCACCTTACGTTAATACATTGACACAACTATGCAGCGATCGCTTCACAAACATGAATGGCAGTTCTCGATGGTCTGATGGTTTGATGGCTTGATCTCCAATTGAAGTGATTGACGTTTGCTGGAGTCGCTATTGTAGCTATTGTAGGCCTTCAATCAGCTCAGCCTACTTGATTGATTCGTCTTGATTCTGTACATGCGCATCGGCCTTGTTGTCTAATAGATTACCATACCTACAACAGTCTCTAGTCAGGTAATGTAATTAGAATGAATGAATGAAATGCTCTTTATTGTACAATAGAATATAAATACATTTTGTATTCATACACATACACAAACCTATGGTTAACCTTAAAGATATTTTTCAAACTAAGAGTTTCAATTGTGTTATGTTCCTGAAACCAAAGGGGAATGTGGAACTATTTTATACAACACAATCCAAGATCAATTTTTTTTCGCTTCAGTGTCCTCTCCGTTGCAAATCACGGGTAAAACAGCTAGTTTATAATAAATGTAACTCGTTCCATAGTTCAAAACGTGTCTGCATTTACATTAATTTACATCATTATTTAAAACATCGAGTAAAAAAACATAATTACGTTACAGATTTTCATTGATTTTAGATACAAAAGTTAATTTCGTGCAGCTTAGTTTTGTGATATTATACATTGTAATGATCCTTCTGTTCCATAAAAATACGTATATTTTCATAAATATTTTAATCAAACTCATATTTATAAAACTTTAGAATCTTGGGAGCAGAACCTGTATCTCTTTTAACCTCTGCTGTTTGAACTGTCAAATTATAGTATTTACAGCTTACTTCAATTAATACTTTTTACTATTTACATTCTTCCAAAATGTAAACATTGAAACTTTGGAAGCCCATGGGGCGTAGCCCAAGGGAAATATAATAATAGGCTTATATGTTAACCAGGTATATAAGCTACATTCATACAAAATGTTATTTCAATCGGTTCAGTGGTTCTTGCATTGTAAAGTAACAGACAGACAGACACACACACAAACACACACCATCTCATTTTTAAATATTAGTATAGATGTATGCTTGGCGTAAACATACTCTTGGATAAAAACCTATGTAACCATAAAATATTGAAGAGTTATTCCAACAAGATAAAATACTACAATACGTCAAGTAACGTATCAAACGTTACGTACTGTATGGTGATCTTCTAAATTATTGAAATACTGACCAAAATCGTGACCTTTACTTGTGAAAAGAAAAACATTATATTTCTATTCATATTTGATACCAGCCAGCCTATTCATTGTACAAATAACAATATTTTGAAGTGCAGTATTATACACTTATTATTTTTTGAATTTTTAGATAACAAACTCAATCTGCTGTATAATTTAAAAATGCAAAAAATAAAAATACAAAATGCCTCAAGTATTACTACCACTTTTCATCAATTCGTTTTCGTAACCAGGAACTGAAAGGATAATTGACAATGAGTCACAGTGCGTTACAGTACTGTATACATGAGCCAGTACACAGGATGTGAGGGCCACTTACACGATTGCAGTATCATCAATTAATTAGTGGATGAGATGGGCGCAGGCCTGGGGCCACATCTGAGGATACTGAGTGCTCAGCCCCGGCCTTAGGCCAATCAGCACACAAGCTCAGTTGCTAATCACAATCTGGACATCCATTAATTAACAGTTTATCACGTTTAGTAAACTATGACGTCGATTGCTAGAATGCTATGCGAAACATGTTTGTGTTTAATTGTTATGGGCTTTGCACACAACATTAAACTACTTTGCAATGCACTGCGCTTGGTGATATGTTCCTACCCAAAATATTTATTCTTGAAAACTATAATGAATATTTTAATTTTCTAAAATATGTAACTAAACTAAAATGTGGTTTTTGAAGAGAAATATTTAAAGAAGGTTACAAATTTTATTTTTAATGTGAGTAAAAGTGTTGGTTTGAATAAGTTGTTGGTTTGATACAATTAATTGTCAAAAAAAGTTTTGCCAGAGCAGTTAAGGAGTGTAATCAAACATTTTCAAGGGGTCTAGGGGATACACCCTTAAAAAGTGAACCCATTAAACCGACGATTAATTTTTTTATATTACTGTACGTTGTAAATATCCATTGTAAAAGCCCACAATCGCGAAACTTTAGTTTTGTACATTGCTGGTCTGCTGTATCTTTTGAATGTAAATTACTCACTTTCCTCATCCATATCGATAGTTCCATTACAGTATGATAGATGCGAGATGTTCTTAAAATGCCATACTTATATGCCAAATACTTATCTGACTACTCTCAGAGTCAGTTTGATAAATAAGTTTTGCTATAAATAAACTTAATAAATGTAACAGGTTTAATTTCGACAACACTTTTTTCTTTCCTTCGATGACGTAGTAATGAAGCGATTTCCAGATACACTTGTCCTATTATAGATGACCTAAAGCCTTACATTAATCACCTATACGATGTCAATTACTCCATAATCAAGTTCCGTTGAGTTCGCAAGAGTGGATAAACACTGTGTTGCTATAAAAAGTGAAAGCAATAAAACACAATTAGGCGGAATTAGCTTGGACGGCTACAAACTACAAAGTCTGCGTCGTTATAGTCGGCCACAATTATTTGGCGCTATAAACACGAGTAAACAGGTGAGCGGCATGCGCGGGACATATCATTTACTGGGGAATGCCGGGACATTAGCATAATCAGCTGATCATCAGCTGGACCCTGACAATTACGAGATTCCGTCACAGCCAAAACAGCTGATCGCGAGAGGAAAGTCCGGCAAGAAACGGGAAGGTGATTATAAGTACCGGATGATACTGTGGCGTCCTAATTATATAGGAGCCAGGGAAAATTCGTTAAAGTAAATAAATACTAAGTGGGTGAAGAAGCTGGCAACTTTCTATTGGACAGTTTGATACAAAAACGCAATACTGTACAACAATCGAAGAGGTTTTCTTCAGTGACCAAATGCAGCAGTGCTATCGTAAACGTAATAAACTTAAAAATTAATTTAAATCGCAAGGCACATCCATTAACTAAAATATTGTTATTGTGTCACTGCTGTGTGGATTAAATGTATGTATAAATGACTTGTCGTACTGTTGCAGCATCTGATTGTTTACATTGTGTTTTGTACTGTCAAACTGTAGCGTTTGCACGCACATTTGACCAGTTGAGTTTGTGTAGCGACAATCACGTAATGTGACAAAGCGATTGCTGTTGATTACTTTGTGTCTGTTAAACATAAGATAGCGCTAGATCGATCCCGAACATTGAACACACGGTCTATCCGACCCCGTCCGTACAACAGCAATCGGAGCCCCTTTCAAAAGCGGCGTTTAATTTCAATGAAAGCGTTTGAAAAGGTGCCCTCCCTCGTCACGGCTAAACGGGATGTAATTGGTTTTTGACAAACAACTGCCACCAGAGGCTTTTCTTTTCTCCGATTGAAGCCGAAATAATGCCCGGACTCGTAAACGCGGAGGGACGCCTTTTTATGCGGGACTACAAAAACAACGGCGAAATCGAATTTATAAACAAATAAATGAGCCTTTCATTGTCCACCGATGGTTTTGGGTTACCTGCTTTCGAATTGGCTCAATTAAAGAAGCGAAGGACTTCCACAATGGTTGTCAGGTGTCACGTGGTAAGACTTAATTGGAACGAGGCTTATTCAAATGTCGGGACACAATGCGTTCCGGGCCCGGACTCAGTCTTCCGCATACTCACCTATATTGTCTGATTCTGGTTTGATTAATCAGATAAATTACCGCGTGGCATTTCTCGTTCTGCTTGTTAAGTGGTCCGGCACACCCCTGTAAATATCGTTTTGGAATCAATTATTAATTGTTTAGACACACCGAGAAGCATAACCGGCTTATTGAATCATCCACAAACGTGGTTACGCACTCATATTTTAACGGTCTAGCTAGAATTTGACCAAACACGAGTTAATACTCCTAAATATGTAAATATTTATTTTTTATCTGCTTCAAACATATGTTGGGGTTTGTTAATGGTTTGCAGTAGCTTCATAATAATTCATAAGAACCCCAGGGGGGATTAGCATTAATTAGGGTATAGTTATTTCTGCATATAGATTTGTTACAAGTAAATCTCGTGATGTTATACGCAATATGTAAAGTTCGAATCATATACAGTATAGCCCACTGTTTGGGCCAACCGTTCTTGTTTTGTTTAGGTAGGGATCTGTTATGCAGATGTAACGTAACTTTATTAATTATTTGTCGATATCCATTGAGGATATACTTTTTAATTGGATTTGTATACAACTTTCACTAGTGATGAATCAAGCTCACAACCCTTGTTATGTAATTTAATTACAACGCAGTAATGTGTCATTTAAATACAGATGATTGACACTTGGACACAGCTGATGTTGTAAGGGTCTCAGCTGACCACAAGTGGGAGTTTGAAGTTCATTGTAGCGCGATTGTGTGAGTGTGAGTGGACGACGACTAGTGACGCAAAACACAACTGAGCTGTTTACCAGAGCATTGTGTGCTCGGCTCGGGGCCGGTACCATGTGTTCACGGGAATTAAAAGCCCACCCCTCTCTGACGACTCCGCCCCAAAAAACAAGGGAATAAAGCTCTCCGAAGGGGAGCAATCATTAACAACTCAAATTTCAATAAGCCGAAAATTAGGTGACATTCGAACTAACACATGGGTGCACAAAGGCTCGGAAGCGGAGGCCTCGGGTTCGATTCAGTGATTTATTCCGAGACGTTTTTCTGCCCCCGAGGTGTCGAGATCGAGTTGTCGCCAAACGGAAATATCCTTTTGAGGGTTTTTAAAAACTACCGCGCCCATTGAGGAGCCGGTCTGTGGATTAGCTCCTGTCACTTTTTACCACTCACAATCATAACGAGTTTACATAACAGTTTGGTCCCTCTTCCCCCCAAGCATAGTGGTGTGTGATTGTAATGTGTATACGTGGGGATATACGGCTCACATTATATGCTACGGAATCTGACGATGGTAGTAGTACTTAATGTATTATTTAAGTTAGTAAAAATTCAACTTATGTGCATGAAATAAACTCGACGTTCATAAACACTAAAATTATTAAACATGTGTAAGCATGTTAAGTATAGAGAAGCATAAAAAATCGCATTTTATGTTCAACGTATTATTAGATTATTAATTGCATGTTCAAATAAAGAGCGTAAAGCAAATTTTTTACTTATTACAGATTTTGATCAACTTATTCATTATATTTTATGTTGGCAAAACGAACAACTCATCCGTATTTATATTTATTGAACAAACGCTAGCCTATCTATTCGAATTAAAAGTACAAGAGGGTTTAACTCCGCGATACTATGCAATTGACTAAGTATCGACTAAATAGTATTAATTACATTTTAAACCTAAGTCCGTATAGTATTGGTAATACACACCTTGCTTTCATATCTCAAAAAGATTTTGCATCTCTATAAATTGGAAATAATCTAAAATCTAGTGAACGATCATAAAATGATTATGAGTGAACTTTTTAAACTAATACCACAGACAAAATAGCTAATGCCATCACAACGAAATATGTTTAAATAAAACGGTATCATTATTAATAATCATTAATAAGTAATCATTATTAATCAAGTGATAAAATACTAAAGTAATCCACTTAAAATATAAACACAGGCACTAATCTGAAAGGCTTAAGGCCGAAAGATACCACTCCAAAGCACGCCTTTCCGTACACATTCTATCGAAGCAGTGTCTCAGGGGTATTTTTTCGAAGCAGTGTGTTTCGGAGTATGTTTTTTGGGAGCAGTGATGACAAACTTCCTGGATCTATTTCTAAGTAAAGCCTTTCGCAGTAGTGCTTGACCATGTGTGGTTTGTCAGAGCAGTGCCTTGAATAGTGAATTTCAGAGCAATAACTCATGTCGCTTAGAATAACGTACTACTGTACGAACGTTCCGCGCCATTGTTTTAAGTAATTTACAGTTCTCCAGGCAGATGATTGATCAGCTGATGATTGAATGTTAAGAGGTGAGAGTGATGTGGAGTGGGAGGGGAAGGATAAGTCCCGTCACCCCCAGGTTATCCCGGTCCTGAGGGACTCTACCCTGACGTTTACGGCTCCAATCTCCAATCTTTCGATCCAATCACATTCCTCCGTGTTCTCAACACTTCAGATTTTCTGTTGCTTTTCTTAAATGGATTTTATATAAGAAATTTTCTCTAAAAAAACTATCTTCCATTCTTGATTTCTTGGAGCAATTAGTGTACAAGGTATAGTATAGTGTACAAGACAATTATGTACAGGTATATTAGAAGTTTTGTTCGTTTAAAAGTAAATGTATTATAAATACTTAGCCGCTTAAATATCAGCTAAGTTGGGAAATGTAATGTATATTACTACTAGCAGAGTACCCGTCCTTCGTACGGGGTTGGTGTATAAGTATAAAGTGCTTATTGCAGTTATAATCGTGCTTTGCGTTTGCTATTGGAGAAAACACGGTTTAAGAAAATTGTCTTCTTTTAATTTACGGTATGCTTTAGTATAGCACATATACCATTGCCATAATGTTCTACCACTGCATCAAAACAATGAAAAGTGAAATTCTCATTTTTCACAGCTTTTTGTTACTATTTGGTTAAAATTAGATGTTGGCATAAATGCAAAAATAACCATGCCCTCTCCCATTGCAAACGCAAAGTAGAACGACTATAACAGCAATAAGCATATACAGTACGCAAACTTGGTCTTATGTGATCGTTGACGCCAACCCCGTACGAAGGACGGGTACTCTACTAGTAACAGTATAAAACTTACCAATTTCTTTTCTGTTTATAGTTTGACTTATTAATTGTTTTAACAATTATTTGAGAACAAAAATCCCTCCTCATAAATATCAATTTTTTACCTTTAGGTGTTTAACCATTGAAAAACTTGAGAATGTTAACCCATTATTTTTGAACTAAATCATAACCTGTTATACTGTTTAAAGTCAACTTTGAAAACCGAAGAAAATCTTTGAAATAGCGAATATTAACTTCTACAATAATTAACTTGCCACTGCTAGTTTAGGGCAATCATACTGTGGTAAAGAATGCACTTATGTAACATCGAATGACATTTGGACCAAGGTGGTCAGTGCTTATCTTTATATCAAAGTAACGATCAAATACGATGAAACTGTTTATCTGTTCGAGATAATTTTAACGGATTATTCTAACTCAGTGGACCAGCAGCTCAGTGTCTCGGCAATATCACGTTGGTGATTGGTGTGATACTGTACATTATTCCTCACCAGACCTGGCGCGCACCACCTTAGATAATGTAACATGTTAGCATAAGTTTTAAATTACTAAAAATAAATAAGCTAGTAATTTTTAGAAAATAGTAAATGTATGTTAAAAATATTATGTAGTATTTTGAAGAACATTTTTGAAAGTCTTCTATTCAATTGTCCATCAGTTCAAATAGATAATTGTAGGACAATAGATTAGAAAGTTTGTAAAATTATTGACATTTTTTGGAGAATCTTTTAGATATATGTTTAAATCACTCAGTTAACTGTAAAAATTCTTTTAATATGTATTCTATTTATTACAAAATCTCGTTAGACATAATCTGGCTGTTGTGATATTTATTTTAGATCTCGTTTATTATGCTTGTAGAATTAATATTGCAGTATAAAAAATAATGTTTTTTATCTTTGTTTTAGTTTTGATGTTATTATTATCATGTAGATGCTGTAGCCCAGTAATCTATTTCTTAAAGATTTTAAAGAACACCTAGTGTAGACCTTCGTATAATTTACACCTATTGTACACCTTAATATAATTTACACCTATAAGTTATGTCAATATTAGTTATAGCCTGAATTGGATTCAGAAATTATGTTAATGTAAACTCAATATAATGTGTACTATGTATGTTTAAAATTTTAAAATGTTTTTCTTGTGAAATAAACTGCAGTTAGAATTATATAGTTCGAATTTATATTTGGTACCTTTGTTTAAAAATCGAAGTATAAATAATTTATTCATGTATTGTGTTATACTTGTCATAGGACACACCTCTACCGCGCGCTGAGTGTACGATCTGGTAATTTCTCTTATGTAACTTCATGGTAGGGTCTAATTATACATGAGTACCTGTCACATCGGCTGCATTCCTTCGCAGGCGGTTTGATTGTTGGCGATGACAAAGATGTGGAAAACGTCCGTTGACGAAAACGCTCGTTCCTACGGCTTATCTTGTTTGGAATAAACAAACACCTGTAGGCCCGTTAGTAAATTGGGACCATTAATCGGTCCCTGGTTAGAAGGGCATTTAATTGGAATGGGTGCTGGCCCTCAGCCCTATAAATCCAACGCACCTGCGCGCGAATCCGTTAGTCCAAATTAATAACCACTCTTCGATCTTCAATTATTTCTTCAGCTCTAATGTGTCGACCCAAAGACAACCTTAATTGTAGCATTGGATAATTACTACCCTACTATCTAAGTGTGAAGATGATGAAACTGTTACAAATCAAAAGTTGGATCGCAGTATTCTATAGTGTTCAAAATATTAATTATAATAATCTAACCTTTTAAAAATCGCTACAAAATATTATTGACGAACTTTTTGTAAGTCAAATTATAATGTACTATTCATGACATCTATTGTTATAGAGTCAAATTTACCACAAATAGGGACAATCAAGGTCATGAATCAAAATTAATTTTATCTTTGTTTTTGTATATCATGGTTTTGGTCCAAAGTTAGTGTAGTTTTTATCAACTCGACAGTATCTCAAGTAAGAGATGAAAAGGCGATGTTTAAATACTGTTCACTGTTAAAGCGAAAAGATAGGAGAAAGGTAGGACCTATGATAACGCTACGAGCGACTTTGAAACCTATGTCTACTAAGTAAACAAGTTGGATCTAAGGTAAGCCTTACATTTTAACAAAAATTTTTCTCCTACTTAGAACTAAATACTTAACCTGGATTCATTTCATCATTGATTGCTTGGAGATACTTCCTTATAGATTATAACTTGTATTCCATTAGTTAAAGGTATATGTAAAGCGAGTTTTTACGTTAGCTATTCACCTGTTGTTTTTCTAACTTTTAAACTATTCTAAGTAAGCATATTTAAATATGTTTTGGCATTTGGTATAATAATCAATTAATAAAGTCCACACTACAAATTACACCCTGAACTAATAAAAAAATATTAGAGATCAGTCCACTCAAAGTAACAGGATATGAAAATAGATACTAAACCAGGCTTCACTTCTCACACCAAGATGGGAAGACTACTTGCAGCATCCAAAGTCAATGTGTTACTTAGCCATGTTATTATCATGCAATTATCGGTTCCAAGCATTAACACTGGAGGTTTACCAATTGATTCTTGGTTTGTGTTTCCTTATTACAAAAAATATCAATCTGTTGTGGAATATTAATAAATACAATTGTTACATTTAAATTGTTGCATTTATTTGAAAATGTACATAACACGTATGAAGCGAAGGTCTACGACAACATCGAACATGGTACATTTTACATGGTAACCGTATTTAATATATTTACAACAGTTTGTAATTTCACTTTAGATCCAAGAATATTTTGTGAAGTGGAAGTACTGCACAGTAACTTGTCAATTTACAAATCACTTAAGATTGTGTAAACGCAGGTTGTCATATTCCAATTGAGAAAATAAATGTCAAGGTTTTGTACAATGCTTAGTGAAACGTAATTCTCTCAAGGGACCTTTGTTTTAAAGTTAAATGTTAATGTTCATAAAGGTACTCAATGACAATTCTTTACAAATAAATAAACTTACTTCCTAAACCTATCTATATAATACATTACTATCACAAATCTTTAATACTAACTACTATTTTGTACATAATTAGGTACATTTATTACAAAACGAGATCGACAAATTCAACACTGACTAGTCCTTACATATTTGTACATAAAACAACTTCTTTTCACTTTTCATCGAATATGGAAAAGAAATCAATTATTTTGTTGCAAGTTTCAAGTTAGTACATTATGAGATTCAAGCATGAAAACCATCAATTTATAAGGAAATGTTATGTAAATGTAAATTCCTAATATTTGGTCTATAGACAGGGCAAAACAATAGTTTTCATTCATAGTTGCAATTCGGATCTTGATGGGAAATTAGAAAATAAAATAACAGTGAATCACTCTATCTCTTATGTATGTTAGGTATGAAATGTTGTTTTTTACTTAAGTCTTATTGTTATAAAATAGTTAGCAAATTCATAACTAAAATAAATTAATATAAATCGCAATTTCCACATTTAAATGACTATTACCAAACGAAATTGTAATTATTTGCGGAATACTTAGGTCATAGCACAGCCTAATGGGTGAGAGTTACCCAAATTTAATTTAGTAATACATACATTAATAAGGTTAATAGTTTTAGTTTCAGTAAATGATACAGACTTTCAATGGCCAGTTTGTATCATTGTCCGAGCATGAGATCATAATAGGTTTGGTTCCTGAATATTGAAAATATAACTAAACTATTAATAGAGAATGAATTATTAAACAATGTACCTTACAACAAGTGACGAAAATGAATAATTTTGCTAGCACCAAGTACCAGTGTAAGTGTAGGATTGTCGATGTATTGCGAAATTAATGTTAGAGTTCTTTGCTAGGTGTGTAACAGAAATTGTCAGAGCCCGTTGGGAAGGTTACTCTGTAAGGATGGAAGGAAAAAGTGGTCGGCTCCTCCACAGGGTACACGTGAGGTAAACTTCAGACTAGGCTAGGCAAGGGCGCACGAGGAGGTGAGGACTGCGAGGAGGACGGGGGAGTGTGATGGTGGTGATGGTGGTAGTAGAGGGAAGGGTACGCGGAGGAGGCGGAGGTGACAGGGACGGACAAGTGATGCTGTAGTCCAGGAGTAGACGATGCCTCGTGGTACAAGATGGGAACTCTCACCAGTCTCTGTGCTGCCTGTGCCATGTTCGCGGCCTCCAGCTCGGCCGCCAGCTGCCTCTTCCACTTGTTCCGCCTGTTCTGGAACCATATCTTCACTTGAGTTTCTGTCAAATGCAAAGACGCGGCTAACCCCGCTCTCTCTGAGCTCGACAGATATCTCTTCATGTCGAAGGTAGATTCTAACTGGAAGACTTGACTTCTAGAAAAAACCGTCCTCGTTTTCTTTTTCCTCTTGTTATTGTTGCTCATCAAGCCTCCGTCCTTCTTGTCGTCCTTGGAGTCGAAATCGTCGTCTCCCTCCTCCACTTCATCACCGTCCACAACCATGTCGTCGTCGTGCCGTCGCTCCGACATGTAACTGTGCATGTTCTTCTGACTGGCGGCCGCGAGCTGTAGGTAGGAGTCGTGCTGATGGAGGAAGCTGGGCCCGAGGAGAGAGCTGAGGTGATGGTTACCCAGAGGTTGCCTCGGTGACGTCGCTTCCTCACCTAGAGAGCTCGCAGGGCTGTGGCTGCGTCGGTGAGGGTCAGCCCCAACAGAATGTCCATGGTCCTTGGATTGGCTGCTGGAGGGTGGTAGAGGAGATCCACTCCGAGGCCCGACACTGTGAGGAGTGCTCGGCCTACTGGTCTCTTCGTTTGTCGTCGTCGAGCCACCTGCAAGAAAATATGAATATATAGAACGTGCGAAACTGAGATATTTAAATGCTTTGAGCGTTTCATGCGGCTCTTGTTAATTGAATCGAGTTAGTAACATTATAAGGACAAGGAAATTTAAACTAATATATAAGCAACAACAGGTGTTTCGAAGAACGGACCCAACGATGTTATGATTAACGACTATTTCATTATTCTGCAGTTGTGTATCCAAGACCATACAAGTCTGACACTGGAGCGAAGCTGATAAATGGTATTCTTTGATCTAGATAGCGCAACACTCAATCAAGTCACGGCGGGGTTTCAAGGTGCTTCCGGCCGAACTAAAACTGGGTGCAAGATTAATCGATTGTTGTTTATAATGACGTAAATTAACTATTTAATCGAGATAAAGATGAGTATTTATTATCCTCTCAAAGCTGTTAGCTAATGTTTGAAGTCTAGTGCCCAATTCTATGTCCGGATTAATTAAGTGGTAAAACAGGGAGATTCTAAAAGAAATAAACATCTTTGACTGTCTAATACTGCTATGTTTTAAATACAAGGAGAATGCAGCCTATGTTTTAAGAAAATAAAAAAAAATTTCCATATAGTTTTTCCATATAGGTATTACAAACGTTTAATGTGAGCATTTTGGTTCACATAGCATAAGACAATCATTTTTTAGTTTTGTCCAAACTCCCAGAAGAGTGATTTGATAAATACTCTTTGCTGCAGTGACAATCCTTTCTTTTTAGCCGCAAAAGGTTTGACATTAGAGACTGTACAAACACTTTATATTTCACATAATCCTACACATATGCAACGAGGAAATAACTCAGGGCTTTGCGGAGAACATCCAAACATTAGGTCGATGTCAGCTGCACGGCCAGATCCAGGGCGTCTTGAGATTCTCATCTAGATATTCAAATTACGTATAGCTTTATAAAAACATGTTCAGCTGTTTTTTTTCATATAAGCTTTTAACCGTTTTTCGTAGAATTTAAAGTTATAAACTCACCTCCCTTACCGATTTCTTCGGAGAAAGTGCAATAGTTACAAGATATAACCCGAGTTAGCTTTATCAACTTTTACCGCAGCCCTCTCAGTGCTTTATTATTTGTTCAAACAACCTTTAATGCTGTGCTTCTTATGTACTTCGTAGCTAACTTTATAACAGGATGGTATTTACTACATCTGGTGCTAAATTAACGTTATGCAACAGTAGCTGATTAAAATTTCTTTAAACTCAACTACGCAAAACTATTTCATTAAAATTATAAGGACCATTTTCATTCCAATCACTTAACTTTGAAACTGTATACAATGCTTGCGTTGTTGGTGACAATGAGCTGTTTTTATGAAAACATGAAATATTTTACTATCCATTAACACCAACTACACTGACAATAACAACGTAACTATTAGTTTTAAGACGTATATATTGTATTTTAGATTTAAAATTTATACAGTAACTGGGCCTTTGTGTGGACAAAACATGTTGCATTTTTATTGTATCCAACCTAAAGTACAATACTTTCAATATATAAGAAACCACAAGAGGTTCTCAATTGTTACTTCCGAAATTAAAAGCTCCCATTCCACGTTGTTACTCCTTCGCATGTTAACGCTCGTAGGATCAGCTGACGATCAGCTGCTGAAGGTGGAGGAATGTCCACATGGCTTCTGGTGATTGTCCTGAGAGGCTTCATCGATTGTTATTGGAGATATCCCGGTGTGGTTTGTGTTCCGAATAAGTGCGTTACGACATCGTCTATCATAATACTGTGTTCATTCTTCCGGAACCCCAGCTAAGTGTACACATATTCCCGCACTATGATACTCTGACGTTTACTTTATAACTATGTATGAACACATTTTTTTACGGATGTGTAGTATTACGTTTATTGCCAGTTAAGTCGCTAATTTGGTTCCTATATTTTCGTAATGGTATTCGTAAATATTATCGTACCAAAATACAAGTTTACAGTTTAATCATTTTAAAAGCAGGAATTTAAGTAAAATACATCATTAAAAAATTTAAGTTCTAATGAACTGTTATCACAAAAAATAACCTTATCCATTAATCGTATTATTTCATCACTAGGGCGTAAAGTGACTATAACGATTGTGTTAGTGTACATTATACCATCGATATGTCGAACTGTTAACAAGAATGCAACAATAAGCTACAACCAATTAAAACAAGCGATAGGACTCGAAGTTTAGCCGAGTTTTCTCCCTAGGGACTAAATATACTTGTTACTCTCTCGGAAGTAAAATAGCTAATATGAACCGCAACTCATGTAATAAAAACGGCTGTTTTTGCTGAAGTATGACGGACAGAAATATACGAATACTTAATATGTCTTTCATATATTTGGGTCCATACAGTTCTTAACAAACCGAACATCTGATTACCTTGAAACTTTGGGTAGTAATTATATACAGTAAGTTTATACCGATGTGATGATTCTGTATTGATGCCAATCTTAGCCTCTTCCTTGTGAATATTATTATTTTTTTTTTTTATTTAGCCAAATCATTCATATTTTACAACATTTATACTTTAACTCGAATGTTACTCTTCCAGGTATCTCGTAGACTAATAAAACTGAAAGGGGTTTTTTAAATAAGAATTAAAACTCAAATTCTATGGTCTATAATTGTATGATTAGGGTATCTCTACCAACAGTTTTCCCGTTTGAACTCTTGACCCTTTGTGAAACATATGTACAGGCACTACAATAAAAAACGTTTTAAACCCCCCACCACAATACATCTTATACTGGTAATTTTATTATTTGTCTTAACCTATCGTGTACGTACAAGAGGTTGGCCATTTTGAAACGACTTGTTTCTCCACTTTAAAAGTGATCGAAAGACACTTGACGGTGATTTTAGCAAAACAAGAGAGAGAGGAGCTGATCCTTCGGGAGAGGTTCGCCGGAAACGCCTTGGAAATGATCTTAAGTGCCATGTCAATGTTTAATGAAGCAGAGACTCAAAACTCAAGACATGTCGATATTGAGCAGCACAAGACTTACGATATTGCTTCAACATTGGGAATTCATAGCTCATGGTTGGGGGTTGCGAATGTTTCATCGAGTCTTTAACGTAGCATAATCAAGTAACTCAGTAAAAATATGTATGTAAATTATTAATAAAGTGATTTAAATATTTTAAAGAATACCTAGTAAAATATCAGTCGTAGGAATATTTATTTGCCATACTTTGCCAAATACCTACACAGATGATATGTTATCAATGGACCATCACTGTATAGTACAATTTGTTATGCCAAAGGATTTGTTTCAGTGTTTATTCAAGTAAAAAGTATTTATTTTTGTATGGAGTTATTTGTTAGTCGTAATTAAAAGTAAAGTGGAAATTTAAGGTAAGTAAGACTTTTTATTCTGACAAGAAAATGTAAACCTTATGTATACAGTCTAGCACTAGTGCTTCCCCATACTATGAAAATCAGCAGTTAAAACTCAGGTACCTCAATAACTGCCCATTAACATCATAGAATTGACCAGTCGAAATAAACAAATAATATACTGAAATGTCCTTTTCCAACGTTATTATTTCTGAATATTAGTAATATTTCATAATGTTGTCAAACATAAAACATAGAGTTGCATTTGTTTTGTTAGTCCCAACTGAAATTAATAGCTTTTTAGCTACAATATTAATAATTACAAACAATTTTTTTATTTCGTTCATATAATATTTTAATATTTGTACTTTAGGATTGGATTTTACCTTAATTTTACCTTTTTTAACTGTACCTAAATGAATGTTTAATGTTTAAGATTGTAAACTCTGTTTTGTAAAACGAACAATTTACAAAGTATTCTCAAGTCTATTCTTATAAAAGTTTAAGGTAATTTTAAATAGATCCTTGAAGTATTTTCATTGAAGAATGAACTTGATACAAATCCGAAATGAAGTGTCTGCTGACAAAGCAAGGGCGGGAAGTTTAAAAACAGCGAAAGACAAACTGTCAACAAAGTGAAAACCAATAAGCAGTGGACACTTGAAGGGCTCCTAAGCCGGCGGAGAGAGAAGTGCTTAAAACGGCTTCGCTGTTTATTTAAAATCTAATTAACTGGAGCTTACAGTGAAAATGTGTGAGTGGGCACAAATTGGCTATAAGCCGATACCTTACTAGTGCAGGGCAACGGTTAACAGCGAACGAGTACTTACAGGGGTAGCTATCTAATAGCCTACTTTATTTTTTGAAAGTTAACAATTAATGGCGACCTAGAGTTAGGGTAGGTATTTAATAGCCTACTGTATCAACCTTCGAAGCAACAATTCACACTGGGTTATTAATCTAATAAACTATAATGACTTTGGGTCACCACAGTGTGATCGTTCTATACAATTATCAACGTAGTAGGTCATCTACATAATGTCTTAGGCAAAGAACGCCTATGTTCAGACAGCTATCTTGCAGTACCATACTACTCTTCTCATGTTTGCATAATATACTAATCATCGTCATATCTTTATCCAAACGTATTTTAGATACTCAAGGAATTTTTAAGAATAAGGTACATCAAAGTTGAACAAAATACAAACTTGAGTGGTTCAGGGTGTTTGTCCCTGTAGAATGTTTTTTAATCACTGCATGGCCCATTCGTTGAATATAGACTGTATATGTTACAAAATCTAATGTAGCCTATGCAATCACTGATCAGAAATTCGATGGATTCGATTAGAGTTTGGCGTAAATGGTCACAGCATAAAGACATTGAATCGTTATTCAACATGCAGTTGTTCTATAAGGTCGGGGTTTTTTAAGTATATAGATGTGGTACAAATACTTTTTTCCTAAAGATATGAGCAAGTCAGAAATACAATAATTGTATTTTTATTTTTTTGTACCAGAGATGAAACTCTAACGTTTCATGGTTTTAACGGAACTCAACTCTATCAATGATGACTGATGCTGGGGGCCGTGGGTTGTGTAAAGTAAACAGTTGTTATAGAGAGTCGGAAGAGAAGCCCCGAACACGAGCACCGGGGCGTTACATTCAAACTGCGACGCCCCGCAAGTGAGGCCCTAGTGGCCGACCCAGTTCTGGCGTCGACACCTCCTTAATCGGCTCTCAGTCTCAACTATACAACACAACTTTGCTTAACTAAGAACTGACACCTCCAATATAATCTGCAACTACAACCAACATCGGTTCTGTTGACATGACGTCATCAATATATAGGCTACTTTTTCAAAGATCGTTGATCAAAGAGTTCCGTTTGGGTAATTTCAAATAAAAAATCGTCTAACAATTCTTATTAGCTTTCAGATCTAAAAAAGTATTTTGGAGTTCTAGTACTCTCTAGTAACCCAGCATAGGATACGAAGCAAGCCACAGTTCGCTCACTACATTGTTTGTACCTGATCTGAGGTAGCATAATAAAAGTTTTACCCTGAAAACATGTACTCGTAGTTTTGGGGAGAATTCTAAAGTTATGAGATAACAAACATGAACCTCTGAGATCTCAATGTTGGAGGACCAGTACCACAGCTGTACCAAGTTTGTTTGTTTGCAAAGCTCACCTGTAGGGCTGGTGGTGGGAGGTGGCTGATGCAGTCTGGCCCAGGCAGCGTACCACGGCTTGTCCGAGGGAGTGCCCGGGGGTGGGTGAGGGTAGACAGCGATGAAGGGACTGCGACCACTGGCGGCGGCGGCCAGGGCGTTGAAATGGGACATCAGCCCCAGTCTGAAACATACACACATAAGGTTACACAAGAACATACGTACATTTAGAAGTGGGTAAAGCCTCATAGGAAACGTGCTGAACTGAAAGTATTCAGAGCTACAAATGATTCAACGAGCCCTTTTTCGTTCCTGAGAATAAATTACAGACGTTCTGATATTTTTTTCTCAGGGGAGTTTGCAATGTCGAGGTGTTGATGGATTCACGTGGGACAACGTATCCATTGGATCGATTGATATAACTACACCACAGTTTGTGCAGTTACCAAATGTCGTGAAAATATCCTTAAGTCATTTGGTGTGGACATAACAAAATTGAACTCATTTATACAATGGGACCTCGATAGCAAGACCCTCGATGACAAGGAAGCTTGATAACAAGTGTATTTTTCAACTCTCCTACAATTTATTTGACTTCTAATCATATGGTTCTGAAAACCTTGATAAGAAGTCAACGTTGATAACAAGTTTTAATTAATGATCCCCATGAGAGTCTTCTTATCAAGGTTCTGCTGTCTTTTGTGCCAACGATATACAGTACTTAACAATCGAAGTTACATTTTGATACTAGGCAATGTGATGTGTACAAGTCCACAGTACATTTTAAATTTCGTAATAATAATAAATCGTTTGATTATGTTTAAAACGAACAAACTGCGATCGCTGGGACCTTCGGTTTTCCATTTCTGTTTCGTAATTGTCGCAGCCACAGTAACCAATTGATTATTTAGTAATCAGCAGTAAATCAAAACTGAACATTTCTACTCAATATTATGTCCTCAGCTGGCATTTTGTTATTCGTTCCCGTAGCGGGATGGGTGTTACAGGAACTTGTCAATGTCATGTCAAGGTGTATTGTCAGGACAATGTGATGGTAAATTACCACCTGGAGATAACTCCATGTGAAATGAGTTACATCAACAGACTGTAATGTGACATTGCCATTGGACCTTCCTTGCCAATTACAGTACCTGAATGTGAAGGAAATAATGATAACAAACAGCAGACAGTGTCGTTAAGAAAGATGGACAGCTGGCAAGAAAATGGAACAATCGGTTATTCTGTTGATACCCTCGATATAGCGAGGTTGTTATTGGAGAGGTAGGAGACTTTGGTATTGGAAAGGTGTGACAAAAATAAAATAAAAAAACAATTAGCCTATAGTTTGTTTCAAATTGTAATCATCAAAAGCAACGACAGGCTGTAAAGAGCTCAGGCGTCCAATATAACGATGATTTCCATGGAAAATTTAACTTTAAGGATTAATCTGTTTCATGTATTTCTCATGGTCTTGTCTGTTTGTTTCAGTAGGCATATACGTTATATCAAGTTAGCACAGTACAAATAAGGTAAATAACCTTTTGTTTGTAGGCCTATACGTTATTCATGCGAGGACAAGTATTCTACTATACTGTTCTTCCAAGTGGTTATTAATAACGGCAATATTTAACTAACTCAGTTAAAACTTTAAATGACCCAATACATTTCGCAAAATACATTGGGTGAACACAAAATATGAACATCGAAATAAAAATCTGTTTTTTTTATTTACAGCTTTCTAGGATTAATATTTTTTCCCTAAGCGAGTGAATAAGCTCTAAAACACAAAATGATAAAACAGCGTGCAGTATATAGCCTGTACAGCGGGATCCAAGTACAGCGCTTTTTAAGCTCAGCGCTCTCTAAGTGCAACCCACTTACAATAATCGTTAATGTTAATACCCTCCGCTCATAACTTTTGTTTATCACACTTGAGGTAAATGCTTAAAAGGTTTTTGCGATTAGGAACTTAAATGCTCACTTTGCTAAGCCTTGATTATAAATTATAACAATTTTTACGAGCTGGGGGAAACATTTATTTAATTTGAATAGCTATATTATATTTGAAAAATATTTGTAAAAAATATATAAAAACTGTTTTTACATTCTATTTCTTGTGAGATTGCCACTGTTATTGATGAGGATGAAAGACCAAAAGTTAACTTTATCGCCGTTTCAGAAACACTCAAAGCGACTTGTGGAAGGGTTGGGGAAACTTGGCCCAGGTGGGAATATGCATAAGAGAGGTTCGACGTTCTATTGAAATGGATGCCTGAACACGGCACTTGAACTTAAGTGTTGGGCCGCTTGGGGCGCCAAAGTGCTTTCCCTGCTCTCCAGTCAAGTGCCACTCAATCCAAGTGTCGCCGTTTACAGCTCTCTACATCTAAATAAACATTTGCAAACTTCCCCACCCCCACCCCCCCCCCCCCTCCACAACCAAACCCACAACCCATTCAACCAATAACAAGTACCTTACCTTCAGCGGCCCAACCACACGATCATTGCTCATTCCGTTTAACATGAAAGAGAGTTTCTCAACTGGCATCGCTTTTCAGTTAAAACTGTTAAAGGAATTTGTTTTACAGTGACTTAACGTTGGGCTTTCGTCGATATACTTGATAGTTTAACTATTATTTTTTGTTGAAATAAGTCAGGAAACATATTCGTGTAGGGTGTTGGTCTATTCACATATACACTTTATTTCAATTCAAAACCAAATCGCGTGCTTGAAATAGCTCCTGTTAAGCTTAACATGAAACCGTTTAAAAATTATAATGAATACGTACGAGGGAGTAATAGGTTTAAAGTATTTTTATGTCCAATCTTTGGTAACCTTATAATGACAATCTCTTGGCGTATATTTTTAAAGCAGTAAATCTTTTTGAAAATCATTTGACAGGTAACATCCTTATTACCTATCAATAATTGTTCAAATAGGTATGTGTTTATTCGTCGAAGAGGTATCCTTCATATTAGTATGTATAACAATAAATGTACGAAGAAATTTGGGCGTTACAAATAGTTTTCTTATGTGTTAGAGATTTTTTTTAAATAATTAGTTTCAAATAACACACGTCAGCAGTTGAGTAGTTTTTTTCGGCTGACTTAAAATCTTTATCTGATTTGTAAGAATCACTCCAATCCAAAGTTGATCTCTCCTCTCGACTCCAAGTTTTGAACAATCTCACGTCGACGTCACGGTAATGAATTAGGAGCTGAGGCGAATAAAGCCAAGTTGCGAGGCGAAACAATGAACTTTTGTCGAAACTGTACATCATCTTACCTCTAAGTTCTGCCTCTTAAGTGTTCCTGCAAATTTAATACGCTTAGGGGCTGCAGCGTGGGGGGGGGAGGGGGCAAAGAGTGTTATTTACAGGCGGCTTATCGATTAACTCACTACTTAGCGGAGCAGCTTCGCGACCGACTTGTTAACTAAGTAAGCAGGATCGTCTTGGTTAACTTCCTTCCACTCCTTGGTACTTGCTCCTCACCTTCAACTTGGCGGTCTTCACTTCAAAACTTCTCCGAAAACGTCTAACGTATGGCTAATCTGGTGTTAGAAGTATTACGACTCAATTGTGTGGATATAATTGAATTATAGATTTGTCGATTTTATTTGATGATTTGACTATCGAATTTCCCGTAGGGAATAAGCTATTACCGTAGGTCTCATGGACCAGTAGACCTAGACCTGGGACCAATTTACTTTTTCGTTTTGAGATCCCCAGATGCCAAAACACCATCCGTTCAAATTCATATATGTATAAGTGTCCCTTAACGCGATAACTTTAACAAAAATAATCCGATTTTGATTAAATTTGCTACAAACGTGTAAACGTACGTTTATTCAAACGAGTTCGTGAACCAGCATAATCAGACAACGGGAACGGAGGTTTATGGGGGGTTTTATGGGGTAAAAATTGATTTTTCACATTTTTGACCCTACAAAACAAAATTTCATAACTTCTCTCCAATCCCATTTGTAGAGCTTAAAAAATAATTAACTTTGTATATTGAAGCGTTGTCGTATGCCCAACGGTTACGGAGATAATAAAAAAAAATAACTAAAAAGTGTTTTGTTATTCTTATTGTGAATAAATAAACTGTTGTAGTTTGCTTGTTTATGGATATATTTTAACCAAATTTGGACATTTTGTTTATTTCATACTAAGCTATCAACATTGCAATAAAAACACACCTCAATACCTTCCCTGTAGCAGCAAACCTAAGTACTCAATAAAAGTACGCAGTCTATCCGACATTGTCGGTCAACGACGCAGCACACAAGTATCAAGTAAGTAAAATGTATGTTTTTTAAATAGGAAATAAATCTGACAATGTTTAGGGAATATCTTAGTAGAAATCCAGCCAGGTAAATGGAAATTCGCTTAATCTGCAGGTTTGCTGCGGCGGGGGTATTTTACTTAGCTTTACTAGTTTTACTTTTTTATTGGCTGGATTTTCATCTTAAAATACATAATCGTAAAGGGCGAGAAAACAACAGTGTTCGTACAATCAGCTATTTTTAGTATTATAAAGACGAGGTGGTGTCTATCTGTGTCTGTCTGTCTGTTCGTTTGTACTGAACCGATTAGGTTTAATTAAAAAATATATATATATATATTTACCGCACCAATAACTCGCTTTCTATTCTTGCCTTGATATTGACCTGGGACTATGCCTCGTGTGCTTTCAAAGTTCTGAGGTGAGATTGGAAGAACTAAATATTGATGTGTCTCCATTGAAAAAAAAACAATGTTTCCGTTTGCGTCCACATTTCAATATAAACTTATCGAACCATTGAATTCGCTTTATTTTAGAATCCCACCTAGCTTATTTAAAAAAATTAATATAAAATACTGTAATGCCATGTGGTGGGTGTATTTATCCCAAGATTGTATCATTGATTTGTGCAATAAGTAGATTCTACAGACGTTGCTGTATTAACCTACAGTAGGTGACGTCTCCATCATAATGTTAATAATTATAATAAGTGGCTGGGGACCGAAGCATGGCTTGGTGGTTTGTTCCCATTGTATATTTTTGTTTACAATTATCTTTAATTCTTACCAAATGTTTGAATAAGGTCCAAAAATATAGATATTTTTTAACGATAGGATGATAGTTGTACAGAGTAATTATATTCAAAAGAACGGTAACTTTTACACTATTTCTTTGGTATGTAGTTTTTTAATCATTAATTTTAACAACCACAAATTCGAAAGGTTTTTACCCAGAGGTAGCTACTATTCCACCTTTCTTTTATTAGTGACTTTGGATAGTGAAAATAACCATGCTATTTTAACAATACTTAACAATACTTAACTTCATTTGCACTTACCTGAATCCAAAAATTACATTTTTATCAAAAAATTTAAAAGAGATTGACTAGTGAATGGCTATTCAGATGATTCTAGGTTTAAAATTTATGTACCCTAACTTTAATTTTGTGATGTTAAACGATGCCAACACAAATATTTAACAATGCTAAAACATGTCTTTTAAACCAAAGACTTGCTAAATCAAGAAAAATGAAAAAGTCACTTTCTATCAAAACATTTGTCTCAAACCGCTTTTGTCCTAAGGGCGTTTAAGATATACAAAACTGGGATAAACTCCAGAGGATTGTAACAGTTAATAGTTGTTTGGTTTATCAGAATGTTGCTGAGAGCTATTAATGATTGCCATCGGGGCTAGAGTATTGTTGTCTGTATAATTGAACACTTGCGAGAATAGGGAAGGAAATAGTGAAAAGAGAGAGGATAAGGGGGAGAAAAAGAGAGAGAGAGAGAGAGATGGAAGCGATTGGTCTAAGTGCTGGGGCAAGACATTAAAGATTAAGAAGACGTCTCCGATCGGTCTTATGAGCTGAAAATAATACAAAGCAGTCTATTCTTCGTAAAGTTTGCGTTTTTGCATGACTTTATAATATTATTTAATTTATTTATGTTTTCTAACTCAAATATTATAAATAAATAAAAACTCTTAGCCTTAATATGCGGGTTATTAAAATGTTATTGTGTATTTACGTAAAGATTATGCGGATAATATACAAGTCTCTTGGTTAAGTTCAATTTAGCAAAGCAGTTTAACAAATGTCCGGGAGTAGTTTTCTATTTTAAGTGTTAATAACTAAAAAAATAAATTGAGTGTAATTGAAATTTATTTGAAATAAACTCAAAAACGTATCTATATATATAAAATCCAATGTATGTTTGTCCTTTATGGACTACGAAACCGCTCGACAGACAGGTTACTTCTTCGCAATCCTGATTAAGTTATAGCACTACGGCCGTTTCGGAGATAACTCCATCGTCGGTCGTCAGTATTATAACCGTGCACGTGCTTAAATGTTTTCGTGTCGAGTCATGTGTTGTATAATATGTAGTATTTATTAACAATTGACCCAATGAAAATTCAGAAATCTCGTAAAAAAATCTAAATATCAGAGTATTTTGTTTAGTGTACGAATACATCCGACATTGGAGTAACCTCCGAAACAGCCGTAGTGGTAAAACAAATTCGGAATTGCAAAGACAGTAAGTAACCTATATATTTATACAGTGTGTAAATTAAGTATAGAAACAAATCTGTATTTTTTAAACAGAAATAGATAGAAATATTCTGGGTACTTATGGATTAAACGGAGGCCACATTTTGTCAGCGCGCTGCGGCGGTTACGTTAGGTTGGGTTATCGTAAATATTATGTGTGTAGGACTTTCCTCGCTTCGTTATGAATCGAACGATACTTTCTATTATGATAACCCAACCTAACATAACCGCCGCAGCGCGCTGACAAAATGTGGCCTCCGTTTAATCCATAAGTACCATATTCTGTTTGTCGCATTGATTGTTAACAAAGGTTTGCAGTTTTTTACATTAAAATATTGTTTAACCCCCCTAACAGCGTAATGGGTAGGGGGGGCTTATTTTTTTCAAATAGCAACCCCCATTGAGTGACCCTGAAGGGTTTGTAAAAAGAAATACAATGACGCAAACCCGAGGTGAATATATCACCCCTAGCCAAAATGGCGGGTATTCCAAAATGGGTGTTTTTCACATAAATCAAATTTTGGAATAACCGGCATTTAGGTGAAATATCTACCTCGGGTTGGCGTCATTGTATTTCTTTTGAAAAACCTTTCAAAATGAGGGGGTCACTCAATGGGGGTTGTTATTTAAATAAATATTTTTGATGTAAAAAAGTGCGGAACTTTTGTGAACAATCAATTCCACAAACAGAATATTTTTATCAATTCCAGTTTTAAAATACAGATTTGTTTCTATATTTATGGATTGGTGTTTTTCACATACTGTAGGTCTAAATCAAATTTTGGAATACCCGCCATTTTGGCTAGGGGTGGGATATCCACCTCGGGTTTACGTCATTGCGTTTCTTTTGACAAACCCTTCAAAATTAGGGGCCACTCTATAGGTGTTGCTATTTCAAAAAATAAGTCACCCCCTACCCCTTACGATGTTAAGGGGGGTTAAACAATTTTTGATGTAAACAAATTTGAAACCTTTTTAAAAATCAATTCCACAAATAGAATATTTCTATCTACTGTATTTCTGTTTAAAAAATGCATATTTGTTTCTAAACTTAATTTACACACTGTATACATTTTAGACCGCTACAATGTTTCAGGAAAATGTGGTGGTGATCTCCGACCACATAACTGTCGGAGTTAATTTAGACACAAATCATCAAAGTTATCGTCTCGACCAATTTCTTGTTTAGCATATTCAAGATTTATGCGCCGCAGAGTAGCTAGGGAGATAGCCGCGTGGTCCTATCTGGCGGTGGGATCGTGCGCCACGCGCGCATAACTAGAAATCAATTACAATAATTAATCGTATGCGTGGCCGTTAGTTTCGCGAATCGTCATCCGGTAACGAGGGACACGCTACAATTGACTCCCAATTAGGCGATGGGACAGACTGATAAGAAGCTATCAATTATCGCGAGTAGGCGCGGGCGCGGAGCTTCGTCGCGTGTCGCGCGCCACAGACATCTGGTCTCGGTACAACACTCGCATTACATATACGACTCGTCATTGGCCACCTGGGCAGATACTGTAATTAAATATATCGCGGAAATGGCGGACGACGCATGTGCTGCAAAATGGCGGTATGAACGCCTTGTGCCAACAGTGTGTACTTGTAATTCCCGCCCCTGTCAGATGCTAATGTGGGCCGTTCTCATGCAAATCGAGGAAGGATGAGCAGAGGGTCGCATTGTACAGGAGCGAGCGGAAGAAGACAGACGTGGAAGATACGTTACTGTTACAGCTATAGGACTGGTGGCTTGGAAATTGAATTGATAACAAAGAAAATTACTATCAGTAAATCCCATGAGAAAATAAGGTTGTGTACCACATGCTGCCTTATAAGTGTATCATAACAAGTTGTACATATTATTTCGTGGTCCTGCAGGGTCACATGATAAATATGGTTCTAAAAAGGAGTAATTCTTGATTTCATTTGCCATTTTTCTTTATTAACATCGTAAAAACAATGCAAATGTATTACCAAAGACTGCCAAGCAGATTGCAGCAAAAAATCTGAGACTTGGAATGTCAAGTCATGTCAATCAACTTATTACTATCATAATGTTTAAATTCGTCTAATCTTACCAAGGTACGTCTATAATATCACAGCCTGCAAAATATTAAAATAAATGTTACGTAAAAGCGACTTTATTGGGACACATAGTCGCATGACTATTTTTTCACAAGGTGCAATACCAACTAGCCTGGCAACTTGACATACATGACATGACACAATTCATGCTTTTAAGTACGGGTCTGCACTTTAAGTAACTACACGATCTCGGATGCCTCAAAATCACCCGTACTCTCCAAAATTTAAGAACACATAAAGTTTTTTAATCACTAATTAGTATGGATGGATACACCACGGATGTTACTGCTAGGTAATATATTCTAGTGCTAAAGTAGGTCTAGAGATTCTCTAATCTTGTCGTAGATATAATGAAGGCATTTGTTTTCAATAATTATCTCCCGGGGGCTCCACAGACACAAACGCCGACACTCCACTAAACTCTTCCACTACTAGACTAGCGAAATTAGTCAACATAGTTCCGGTTTTATTAATTGGAATTTGACAACATGGCAATCGAGATAGGCTGGCTCGTTATCCCACCTCGACGCCAAAACAAGTTCTCTAAAATGCAAATTTTGACAAAAACACTTAATTCTCCATCAACGATCCTACAGGGAACTGACGCGAGAGTTTTCGGGCCGGACATTTGAAAAGTTAGAAATAAAGTAATCTATTAGTTTTGAGGAACTAAAATATCCATCACATTCACATTTTTGTATAACAGTTAGTTACAGCTTGGATGCTGAGGTACAGATTCCACCTATACAGTAATGTACAGATAATGTACAGTAATGTACAGATCAGCTGTACTGAATGAGTCTTTCACAGAGTGTAGAAATTCATACTGAGTAGAAATTCTATTTCCTCCCTTATATTTTAATACTTTGGTGGTTATTAACAAAAGATATAATACAGTTTACAGGGGATTGCACTTCAAGTTGGGTTTGGTGAGCAAGTTAGCGTCTTTGACAGAAATGAGTACAATTGGCATCAGCACACTCCTGTCGATGGCTCAACAACTACCTTCATTTTTACTCTATTTCATTAGGTATTCTAGTATGAAACCGTAACAAAAGCTATGTTTTGCATGGTCCGTAATAAAACTAAATTTAATAATCTTTATCATTAAAATGCTTTTCTGTAATTAGCTTAAAAAAGATTGTTGGATATGTTTTACATAGGACTCGTCCTCAATACGTGATAGAGGAGGTGCAGCAACAGATGAGACAAGACTTATAACAATGAGCTTAGCGTTCGGTGGTTATAAGAGATCTTTGCATGTTTAAATAACACAAACATTCTTTTAAAATATGACTTACTGTGTATTCAATCTCATTTGAAAAATGAATTGACAATCTAAAAAAAGGGAAAGCTTGATTTATTTTTTATGGTTGTACGAAGTACATCTAATAATCAAACATTAAAAAAATATTACAAATGCTGTGAATTAAAATCAGAGTACCGTCATTCAAATTCTTAAAAAATAATCATAATACAGTAGTAGATATAAATTCTATATCTGAGCTCTGATAAATGTATCTATTAAAACTGCTGTCTACAATATTATTAATATTTTCCCATTTGTGAAGCAGAAGTTTAGTTGACCTAATTTGAATACCATTTAATTAATACAAATGTTATCATTCTTCCGTATTTTATCTTAAACCCCACCAACCGCATCTGTCTAAATGGATATTTCGAAGCATTCTTTCACCCAATGCTCACAGGTAAAAAACACACATTTACTCGAGGGTTTTACAACAAAAACCAAATTGGCACCCATAAAACCACCCACTCGTCAGTTGTAAACGTCATGGAAATAATACAGCGGTGAACAGTCGTCATAACTCAAGGGGAAGGGTGATTACGCTGTATGAATTAGCGACCTGGAGATCATCTTTGTTTCTAATTATTTCGCAGCAATAAAACTGTTGGAGCGGGTGCTTGGAGATGTGGCGAAGATAAATGAGTCAGCTGCTCTCGGTTCCAAAAACATGTTTGGACAGCGGCTTTTGGCTTTATTGGATTTGTAAACGTCAACGTCGTGTGTCGGCCGTCGCCGTTAACGGTTACAAAATTGCGGTTTTGGTTACCGTCTAGCTTTGTGCGTATTACGTTTATTTAAGGCTTCACAAAATACTTTCAGAGATCTGTTTAGTAAAATACAATAATTTAAAGTTTACGGGGTTAACCTAAGACTTCATAAGAATATAACTTATTACATTAAGGCTTATTGATAACAATAGTAATTTTTATTTGTGATTTCAGGAATTATTATGCTTCTGAACAAAGAGTATGTATATTTTTTAAAATTATTACGTGAAGGAGGGCTTAGAAAAAAAACTAAAAATATCTAATTAAATAATATAGATCAAATTTTGGTTGTGATTACGTCTGCGGCTGCTAACGATGGCTAACAAACAGATCTACTTTTAACAGACCGTCCCATTGTTTTGTCTCCAACATAACTTCGTGCCAAATAAAAGGTCATATTATTAAAATTTACATAGAAGTTCACATGGTCAAACTCTTTAAGTAAAAATAATGCATTCGCTCAAATATGGGTTTAAAATGTATTTGTATTTTATATAACGAACTATTAATTTCGACAGACATTTCGAAGAAGGAGATCTTTTATACAGAGTCAATTATTCTGCCTACAACTCCTCTTTTATATAGATGAACATTTAGCTCAAGTTTGACTCTGACATATTAGATCATGACATTTTCTTATAAAATAACTTAATAACCGTGGGAAGTGCGAAGATAGAAACCTATTCTCCAGAACCGAAGTCCCGTGGGCTTACCATTGGATAAATATTAGATGGATGAATAGATACTATTATCAGCCCTTTAATTTTATAGAATAATGAATAATGAGAATAGAAAAACTCCATCCGCATGATAGGAGATTTAATGAATGCGCAGTAATGTTAAACTACTCCCTCGCCACTCAGTGTTCGTTATTTCACTAACCCCGAGGCCTAATTAGTTGATAGTTGTAGAAAAATAGTGGAAAGCAAACCGCATTCGAATGACAAAGCCACATGACAGCGATGAATCTCAGTTAATTAAATAATCAAACAAAAATGGTTCAAGGCGACGTCCAAACAAAAGAGAGGCATTTTACAATAGATGAAAGTAATTTTTAACTACCTCTAGGGAAGATAATAGGGCAATAGGCGTTGTTTGTAACTACACACTTGCACAGTTCCGGTACAACAAATACTGTACACCACTCGCTCCGGGCACGGACCATGTTTGAATATTTTTAATTGAGGTCGGAAACTATGAGTGAATACAAACTCTTTGTGGCAAAAGCGTTTAATCACAGATACTCGTATTGCAATTGTAAAAACTGATTAATTCTGAGTGTTAAGGTTTTTTTTATTTGAAGAGTAGAATGTGAATCTTTACAATAATTCTGCCTACAAATAAAAAATTATGGTGATAAAAAGTAGGATGGAAAAATATAAGGTCATGTGGTGTTACTTCTTCTGTACGGTAAGGCTCAAGTATAGACTACCCTTAACAAAAATAAATTTACCGTATTTTTATGATTTACTTATTACGGAATGAGTTTATGATTTCATTAATAATAAAGGACATGGTACAACAATTTTGTCGACTATTTATTTTTACTATCTTGTTCATTCATACATTTAAGTAAACCTTGTGACGATATTATACAGATTTTCCTTAAATAATAAATATTTTACACGGATTTGACTGATTTGATTTGACTCGAGTTGCAATTCAGTGGTAGTTACTTCTTACCTATCTTAGTCTAAAGTAAAAAAAAAAACTGCTTCATCATAGGCCTAATCGTTTTTGGACTTTAGCACTCGTTTAATTAAAATCATTGAATCTACCCATCATATTTATTTTATTTCATGGAAACTCATCGCACTCATTTAACAAGATTTAGTAAATGATATCGGTCTATCTTTCCACTTAAGTGTGAATTTAAACGCATCCATAAAACTGATTTAGTGTATAAGTTACGGAAATACATATTTAAAAAGAATCGTTCTTGTACAATTATTTTGTATAAATCCTTTTCAAAAACGTCCAAAGTGTTCCCTTGTAAAGCACTTAAGCGCCAAGCTCTAGTATTATAATCGTGGTGCATTTATCCAATAAGAGATCAGATTCCCAGTAATAGATAATCCTGGCATGCAGTAGCGGGTAATGGAGTTTGTGTGTTGATTACTTCATGGCTAATCTATTGGTGATGCCTGTTCCATTAACAAGGCCTAAGTGCGCGTTCAGCCACTATTATACTCTATGGCGCTTACATTGTTCATCGCTCTCGCCGTGTACTCTGTGTACTGTACACAGCTAGCCGGTTGTTACTCTATGTAGTACATCTACAGGGCCTAGCTGCTAGCTCCAGCGGATAATCGGATCATCAAATACCATTATGACGTATTAATGCTCAAATGCCTTTTATTAGATGGACATAACTTAATCCTGGGAATTTAACGTGTTAATTCTACACAGTACTTATTTGCGAGAAATAGTTATGGCACTAAACGTGGGAGATTCCATGCGTTGTGTTTATCAATATACAATATATATATTTTTAAGATGTATTAGGCTTAGATTCGACTTTTTCATTAATTTCTGAACTCACTATGTAGTGTGAAGTATATTGATACAAACTTTTACTTAAGACTAAGAATTAGGGGATTAATCTCCATGTATACATAACTAATAATTTAATTTTTCACAGTTTAGTTATGGGTATCACATGCATTCTAAAAGAAAACAAACTAAGTAAATATAAGAAAATTATTTAACGATACCTATTATTATTTAACTAGAAAAAATATTAAGATTGAGCAAAATACCTTACTTACGAAGGTTTATAATGTATAGTTTCGTAACCTTGACCATGCAAATAGCAGGAAGTATGTTTTATAAAAAATGAACAGATTTGATTTATAAATTGAACTGTTAAAATGTCCACTTAATGTATAATAAAGAGTAGTTAGACTCTTAACAGGTGTATGAAACTGGGTTTTAAACGGAATTTCCATAAGGGTTCTTTTACCTGGTCCCGCGACCAACACACTTACAATTTAGGCAATCCAATACGTAAAATCCCCGTTAGTTCATTTATAGTATGGGATATGTTCATATAACTCTAGTATAAAATTTCCGATTTGAAGGAAATCTGGATAAAACGTTTCAAGTAACGTAACTAAGTCCGTAGAAAAGTAATTTAAGAAGGAATATTCTACTTATAAAAATGGAAATTTTAGCACTGTACACGTCACTCAAAAAGTATAAAATTATCTCATAACTAACCTATCTATATCCTCAGGAACATGTTAGCGTTGCGGCTAATGTTATTATATAGGCCCCTAGTCAATCCTGCCGAGCATGTTGTCTTTACCTGTGTATTATGCTATGTATTGTGTTATGTATAATGTTGTAACCCAGCAAGCAACAGGTCTTCCTTTCAAGTAAAAGATAGACGACTTAGCCGAGGAGGATTGTTTCTGCATTGGTAGAGGAAATGTCAAAGAATTATCCAAACAACTATTTATTTTTATGTTCAGCATCAATATAGATAAGCGTTTTGATTTGATTTTGATTCTTTGATTATAGGCTACAGTAACAGCCATCACTGTCATGAATATTGTGATATGACTATATGGGCCTTTTACGTATATGTAAAAAATTATTTTTTTATGTATTAAGTTACTAGCATAAATTAATATTAATTTGAATGACCATTTTAATAAAAAAATATAAATGAAATCTGTATTCACCAGTTAGTTGTAATCAGTTTGAAACCCTCATTATTTCCAAATTCAATTAATACTTTCTGTTTCGTTTAAGAGCATATACCTTATGTGTAACAACTTCATTAATTAATTAAACTTCAGGCATATTTGGGAAAGTTGTTTTATAAGTTCACGTATACTCCTTCAATGCAAGTTGATTAGGAGATTATTGTATATTTTTTTAAATAGTGGTACATAGTTGAAACTTCGTGGCAAATACATTTAAAAATTACAAGAAAGAATTTGCACGGATTCTGAAATGTTCACAGCGGCAGCGGTATCGTGTAGAAGTTGATAATTATTTAGTAGATTTTCGCGTGAAGACATTAATATATAATATTTTTATTTGATTTACTTGTAGAAGGGCTTACAATAATCCATACTGTAAGTCACGTATACTTAGATTTAACTTAATATTTTATAAACAAAAAATAATCTATTTTAATTTTAATGTTTACTGGTAAAATGCTTGGAGCAAAAGTTTAGGCGATGTTTTAGGTATTTAGGCTATCACATTAGTTATGATGATTATAGTTTTTAATTTGTATAATTTTTGTTTCTCAACAGTAGGGGGCCTACTACTATAAAGAAAATTCTTAAATATAGACCCTACTCATTGGGATCAAATATCTTCGCCTAAATAAAATGTTTTAACACAATGTATAGTTTACGTTAGCTAAATTAGCCTATATCTATCAATGAACTAATTTCCTTTTTAAATATAATTCAAAATGTATATAATTTCAAAGTATTGAAATCCCTTATAGCTAGTATTTTTTATCAATGCACTTACTCCAGACCCACTTTTTCTCCAATATTACGTTACACTGTCACATGTAGAAGACGAAATTTAATCTACTGATCTACATTGTGATGTATATATAATATTTTAAACTAAAATAAATAAGTAAAGAAAATACCTTCCACAATGTTAACCATGAAAGTAAATGTTTTATACTAAAAAATAACCCGTAGTACAGTATTTTGTAATTAATTATGAAGTCGAACATCGAATAGCTGTACAGAACCGAGGCCTCGCCAGGGAGGAAACTCTCGTGGAACTCGTTATCAGCTGAAAACTACGGTGTTTAGGTATAATGACAGCTGTGAAATCACCTCTGTCGCGGTCTTGTGTATTACCTCAGCTACAATGTAGTGGTTTAGCAAACTCGCTCCGCGTCGTCAGGCATAATAGGCTACTTATTGATATTCATCGATCAGAAAAATAAAAAAACCTGCATGCAATAATTACCTTGATCAACATTGTCTTTGTATATCTCCAGTAGCTTCTCATCCTATTGTTAAGTCTCACGCCTGTGTTGATCTGTGATTTATATCAGGTTATGTTTTACACGCAACTAGCTGTTGCCGACTAATTTATTATTTTTTTTATTTTTCTGTTAGGTTTTACTCTGCTCATTTTATTCTTCGATTACGATATAGCAGTAATTTATAAGTTAATAGGTACTTTGCTTTAATCGGTTTTAAAGCTGGTAAAACAAGAATAAATATCACACTTGAAATCGCAAACATAGGTCTATACCAGAAAGAAAAATGACTTCACTGTGGTCAGTTGACAAGGATGGCATGAGTAATGTAATAGGAGGGTCAAATATAAGGGTTCTAGCTTTGCAGGGGATTATGTTTAATCCACGGTATTTTAGATTATCTTATAAGTGCAGTTGTTTTTTTACATAAAAATATAATAAAATGCATATATTAAGGGTTCAGCGGATTTCCCCATAGGGAAGAATCTATTACCATTAGTGGCACGGAAAGATCTTGACTCGGGACCGATTTACTTATTCATTTTGATGTTCCTAGATGTCGAAAAAACAATTCGTTTGAATATATATATAAGTGTCAAATAATTTTGAGCAAATCACACATTCGACACATAATGAAAAAAACTTTCTCCAAAAGCTAAAATTAAGATAATCTGCATTGTGTTTTATAATCTATATTATTTATAACTAAAATAACCAAATAATAAAATGTAACACCCGTATGATAGTCAGATATTAGCGTGAGTTGGTTTTGGTCACTCAATTGGTAGTCGTCGCCCAGAATGACTCGTGTGACATGTGGCTCCGCGACGACGATACCGGTTATTTGTCAAATTTATTTTTTCATGTAAATGTTGTGTAATGACTGTTTTGTGTTATATTCATTCAAGACGAAGCTATTGTAGATACCTAAAGATGGCACTGTATTGACGCGTCGCAAATTAGCAGCGAATAGGAACGCCAGAAGGAAACGGTAAACCCAGTAGTAGAAGTGGGAAATGAATTCTAAGAATTAAAATCTTCACATAGGAACCAAGCTTTACCATATTGGTTATATTGCATGGGAGGGTAATTTTAAATGAGTGTTCTGTGTAAGGAGCCTCGTTATATTGACAACAACTAAAATATCTCCAATTACGTAGACTATTTATAGCTTGGAATTCTTAAATTTAGGTCTACATTTTGTAGTAGCTTTAAGTACTTATGTGTACCTAATTGTTTAGTAACAGATATCGTAATGTATTATCTTAAAAGTTAATTCAATAGGTTTTTTTTATTAAGCAATAAATACAACCTATAGTTAAACTTTTTGGTTATCACAATCTGGGACTATATGGATATCTTATATGGATGTTACTTAAGTTTATAAAGTTTCTTGATTTAATGTATACCAGAATATTTTTACTTTGGGTGTACATATCCAATGCCAATTCCAATACATTTTAATCTTATCCTTTATAATCGTATGGAATCTACTATATGTTACTTTGGCATCGTTAACATATTTTAAAAGTATGTACCGTTCTAACAATATTTGAACTGGCGGGACGGTTCACTGACCTGGACAGCATGGCGGGGTCGGAGTGGCAGGGATGGAGCGCCGCTGCGGCAGCGAGGTGAGCGACGTCCAGAGAGTCGCGGTCTCGTCGGTCCCGGTCGTCACCACGAGACAAGATACTACTGATGCTGAACGACGTGAACCCCGGCCCGGAGCCCTTGGAGTCGGCGACCTTGGGAGAGTGACGGTCCGAGGTCTTGGAGGGGCAGCAGCGCAGAGGCGACGACGGCCGCATCGGGGATGAGCACACATCTATCTGCGGCGAGGAACTCATAGTCGCATCACCAGTCACTGGTACTAGTAGAGTTTTGTTAAATTGATGTACTTTTTAAAACATTAAAATATTATAAATAATGTCCACAACGTTATAAAGAATTAAATAAAAAAAGATTAAAACTATTACTATCACTGGCACTTATCACAAGTGGATCGCTAGTCTGTGTTCGCCGGCCAAAGTGTTAAGTTAAACTGAACAACTTCTAGATGTGTATAACACAAATTGACGCCCCTCCCTCCCTAGCCGCGAATATCCATTTCGGGGTGGGGTTAGAAGTTCTTTGTCGCTGTCGTCGGTAGCCACCGTAAAATCGGAACAACCCCCTTTCGAGTCGGAGAATTACAAACCTCCCCTCGGCGATGTTACCCTAGAAAATAACATAATTTTAGAAACCCCCGCACGTCGAAAACCCCGAAACGGAAGTGCCACCGGTGTGAAATCGAGACACCGTAGGTATCCCCTCCGTCCCTCCCGGCGAGCGAATCTCGACCTAATCCGGGCTGATGTAAGGGTGATTTTAGTTTGAACGATGCGACATATCATTCGTGTCGTTTCTCGGCGATACACGTGAAGCTATCGAAGCCTTTCGGACGAAAAAGAGCCTTATTTCGTCCCACGTTCGGACGAGTTTCCTGCGCCGCGCCGGTGTTAAGTCCGACATAAAAATTCCTCCCCTTCATCGCTATAACCCCTGTTTTATCGGTCTAATAAAACTCTACCCCTATTTATGATCGACATGGTGGTGCGCAGAACTAGGCCTTATTTCAGAGGGTGGAAGGTCCAATTTCCCTCGCGCCGCTCATCGCACCTCCCCAGTTGGAGTGCGGGGGGAGGGGTTGCTGTGCTCTCATTGGTGCAGCTCATAATTTGATCGTCGGGGTTGGTGAGAATCGATAGCGCTCTCCGTCGCTCCTACTGCACAGTGCACAGTCGTCAGTCGTCCAGCCGTCGCCGTCAGACACACAACACACCCACAACACTACACACCACACTGGCTCGGTAGTCGGTCTGTATGTTCCATGTACGACCATACTGTCACTTAAAATTGTGTTCAATTATCTGGCAACACAACATTTATACCAAAATAACTCTTTTGATTATTTCTATTTTAAGTGTTTTAACTTTCTTAATTAATTTCCAAATACTTAGTAGTTATAAATTCAGCAATACATTTTAACAATAAGTGTAAAAGTATTTGCTTAAGGTTCTAAATTAAATCTCCGCTAAATAGTTAAATAGCTAAATAAGATATGACCTTAATAGGTTTATTGATTGTTATTATAAAATAAAAATCTCTATTTCACCGTTTCCCAAACATAAAATGACCAATGATAATGAAAAAAGATACTAAGCCTAGATTCGACTCTCATATTGAACTTTCCATTGTTAACCTGAAATATCAAAAGTGGAATTGATACACACGGCTTTTATTTCATAATAAATTCTAGACGAAGTTTTTATAAAACATTCAGAGTTACAAAGCTAGTAAACATAATATTAACATTTAAGATTAGTTCGGGCAAAATACGCTATATACCCCATCTGAAGATGTTAATTAATTAAACTATGTATTGATGTTTAAAATTACCATTTTAGAACAAATACACTTTGCACCACCCTAATCCCCGCTACAGAGACACAGGAGATCGCCAATACTGTACAATAATCCAAAGCAGCTGCAGCTCAACAACCAACTGCAACGTCTCAATAGAGCAAACAACTGTGAACTGCAGCGGTCAAAATACTAAAGGGTTAGTTAGCCCATTCAGTCACGGCCACAAATCTAAAGTTGGTGTTCAAGTATTATAAATGACACGTTAAAGAACTGTAACAGCTAACTCCATATTCATAAAAACGTTTTTTAACAAGACTGTGCCTTTTCAATATCAGTACCAGTAGTTCACGTTATAACACTAACGGATCAACGTATCTTAATCGTAGTTATTTTATTTGCCTATTTTGTAGCGCTTGAAGTAGATTGAATCTGAATCGATTGTTTCTACAAGAGTGTATTCCAACCAATTCCAACATACAGGTCGAAAGTTTTTCAGTGTTGTTCATATTAGTTCCCCTCTTGTACACAATATCACACAGTGGACAAAGCAAACTATAACAAAGAAAAGGCCAACCAGATTTATTGCCAGTAATGAATTAATGGAACTGGTGGAAATGAAAAAGCAAGAAGAGACGCAACCGAATGAAATGTCCAGTTGTAGAATTAAGTAGCTCTTTGTAGGCGACTTTGGACACTTTGATGGCTCAGGCGGAATTAAAAAGTCGAGGGAATTTAGAGGGATGAGGTTTTTACAAAATTAAACAAAGTACCCGTGTAATTTTTGCAGTTCCAGCGAAGTCCACTCAGATCTCCAGGCTAATCTTTGCGGTGAACGCTTTTAATAAACCCAGTAGTAAATGTATTCACCAAGGCAAAGCTTTTTGACTTCAGAGATTACCTCATTAATACATTTTAAATTTAAGGGACAGTGGTAGGTCTTTGAGTAGACTTGATCGTACTAAGTAATCATGTGTAGACGCTGCATAGTGGTATATTGTAGTGTAAATACTGAAGATAAAACCTTCATGTCATGGTTAGCTTGGTTAAATAATAACTTTTTCTACAATTAAAACTTTGGATATAATAAATAAAAGTAAATTTGTTCACAGCTAAGATACAATTACGAAACAATTTATTTAACAATATAACAAGACATTTTCAAAAAGATATGTAGCCTCTTTTAACCTTAACAATTTGCGTCAACATAGATCTCATGAACGTAAAAGGTGGGCTACCAAACCACTATGGTTGGTCATGGAATATAATCTATCTATATATTAATAGGCAAGCATGTTTCTTTAAAACCTTTTTTTCTCAGCTCGTGTGCATAGTAGAGAAAATATACGCATACTGTTAGAAAGATAATTTCGTTTAGATGTGCAGAATACCTTTATAAATTAAAAAAGGCTCAAAAATAAGCACAAAAAATTTGTTTAAAATTTCTAAATAATTAACATGGGGCTTATGGTTTACCATGCTGGTGACGAAATAACAACTCAATATAAACAGAAAATCAAAACAAATATAAAATCAAAATAATAACAAAAACAAATTTAGTTCTCAGTGGTAATTAGTCAGATTTTGCACTGATTGTGTGTTGTATGATATGTCCGATTATTATATACCTACTTACTTTTTGTTTAGTGAAATTTCGATAAATTTGCCGTATTATTTGATATTATAAACTAGAATGACTTCCAAGCATCATTCTGAAATACCTCTACGGCGAACATTAACTGGCCGGGTAGAAAGAAGAAACCGTCTCTATAATAGGACTATGAGAGTTAATCAACATGATGCAGTTATTATACCGAATTTGATGGATAGTTTTAAATGTGTCTAAGAGAAGTGCCTCGGAAGTTTTGTGGCTCAGACATTGGACTTTTATGAACTACTTAGAATGCAGATTTTGCTATGGGAAACACTTCTGGTCCAAAGCCACACAACGTGATACGACAGCATTCACATTATGTTGCCACATAGGCAAAATTGTTTTACAGCCCTTGATACAAAATGCTTTTTTCAAGACACTTTCAAAAGAAATCCCTATCACGTGTTATATGTACAGCGTGGGGTGAAAATAGATAAGTCTCTACATTACATATTTTTGGTCGAGTTTTCGACCACTGGACGACCTCTAGTATTGTTTATACAACATGGTAACTAGAATACACTCGCAATCAATAAAAATAATTATATACTGTAATATTTGGTTTTTTATCTAAACATATCTAGGTACTATTTTGTTGTGAATCAAGATTTGGTAAAAAAACAGGTTTTCTGAAAAATTTGCTCTGCCTTAAATAAAAATAAAAAAAAAAATAAAAAACTAACATACTACAGCATGCAAGAGATCGAATTAGTCTGTACATAAAATTGTCTGGGAATATAGGCTTGCTATTAAATACGAGACAAAGGCTACAATAGATAAATTATTCGATCAACATAAAAATATCTGTGAGTCCGAAATTCGAATAAAAAATAGCAGTGTTTATATTAAGAATGGAAAACTTCATGGAAACTTTACTTATTTAGATAAGGATTTCCTGACTTATGTTTTATTAAAATCATCTTTTTGAATCGGTTTTTGCCAGTTCGAATACCACGAACAATCCTAGAAAGTATTTAAAATATGAAGTACATACTAGTTTGTGAACTCATAATTTTGTAACAATGGGCTCGTGGTTGACTTGTTTCACCCTGAAGTTTCAAATACAAAAAATAGCTACATCTAAAAAGTAAATTAAAAACAAACTATTGAAGTAGTCAAAGTCATATACATATATTATATACAGTAGATATACCATATACATTATTATGATGAAATTGGAAATCGTTGTATTTTTAATGGCAGTTGTTTTTAATAGCTCATTGACTCGCCTCAAAACCACTCCAAGACCATTGAATACACATTGCAATACAGCTCGAGCGTGTAAGGAAGTGTGTGTTCCAGAAACATCGTTAAAGCTGGGAGTGTGGGATGATCGTCGTTATAATGGCTGCCATTAGGCCAAGATATGTTTGACCCGTGAGTTAAGGGTTCCATCCCTCCTTTGTTTGGCAATGCCCGACAAAGAGAAGCTCGCCGCCGCTTTTAATGAACATATTAATTAAACTGGACGTTGGTGAATAAAGGTGCAATCCGATCTTTGCTGAGGGACGGACCTCGAGCTATGCTTTTACCTTTGCTGCCCCTCTCCCCCCATCGTGCGTTTTAAAAAGCGTGAAGATTAAAATGTTGGAGAATTGAGGTAATGGGTGTTTTAATTACTGAGTTTTACGCACTCTTAGCGTCTATAACTGACTTAAAGTGTGTCTAGATATTACATGAACTTTCATATTAATTATTACAAATTGATAGATCATCCATTCAAATAATAGTTATCGTTAGTTTATAATGTATCAATAAATTGATCAATGATTCAATGATTGATCTCACATCGGGTGATGTAATAGCGTTTATAACAGACCACTTATTTTGGACTGGTTGAGATTTAGTTTTAAGTAGCTGTAGGGGACCAAATACATAATGTTTTTAAAGGTTTACAACCACGAAACTGACATTTTCATCACATCAAGTATGTTTTTCCTTGCTGATAACCCAAATTGTTTATCCTGTTTTATCGAGAGGAAACAATTACTTCTCACTTGCAAAGACAAAAATAACGCTGTTTTTATTCAATTGAGGAAAAATTTTAAATTTGTAATTAATTTTACTGTTTAGTTTCTTCCACTGGCAATGATCGGTTGGCTGGAATATTTGTCCCGGTACATTCGCGGTGATTGCGATGTTTTCACGGTAGACAGAGGCTGTATAGCTCAGTATTGCACGATCGTACGCTGCTTGCACATGTTCGCCTCTGCGTCAAGTCACTAGCGAGGTCCTCTTGAAACATTGTCCTGGTACATCGCGGTGATTGCGATGTTTTCACGGTAGACAGAGGCTGTATAGCTCAGTATTGCACGATCGTACGCTGCTTGCACATGTTCGCCTCTGCGTCAAGTCACTAGCGAGGTCCTCTTGAAACATTGTCCTGGTACATCGCGGTGATTGCGATGTTTTCACGGTAGACAGAGGCTGTATAGCTCAGTATTGCACGATCGTTCGCTACTTGCTCATGTTCACCTCTGCGTCAAGTCACTAGCGAGGTCCTCTTGAAACATTGTCCCGGTACATCGCGGTGATTGCGATGTTTTCACGGTAGACAGAGGCTGTATGGCTCAGTATTGCACGATCGTACGCTGCTTGCTCATGTTCACCTCTGCGTCAAGTCACTAGCGAGGTCCTCTTGAAACATTGTCCCGGTACATCGCGGTGATTGCGATGTTTTCACGGTAGACAGAGGCTGTATAGCTCAGTATTGCACGATCGTTCGCTACTTGCTCATGTTCACCTCTGCGTCAAGTCACTAGCGAGGTCCTCTTGAAACATTGTCCTGGTGCATCCATAGAAAACATATTAAATGTTACAGTAAATAGTAATTAAGTAGATACACGTTTAAAGTTTGGAAAACATAATAATAGTCTATAAATGGTATCTAAATATTATATATTACCTATGTAAAGCTCACTCATGAATTTTCACTCGCGAACATACATAAGATAATATAGGTACTGAAATCTGAATATTCATACAAATATCGTGAAAATTTAAACTGCTCTCTTTTACAAAAATATAGTTTTTAACCACAAGAAATGAGACTGGCAAAAACAATAAATGGTAAAGTGTGATGAAATGGTTTCAAAGACTTCTTAAATAAATGTATAAATAGTTAGTTAGGCATATAACGTAAAAGAAAAATGTTTAAAGAGTTACTTTTCAATATATTGTACCATACATAAACTTAGTTTTAGGAATATCAAATGTCATATTTGCTTATGCAGTGTAAAGAAAGTTTCTAGAACTAACGACCTTTGAGGCTGTAACGATATTACATTAAAAATACATTCAAGATATTGAACCAACACATAAAGGATTATCTTTAGAATCAGATACAAAAGGGCCAATAGAGTTTACTTAGGGGTTACTTCCTCTTCCTAGTTAGCACAATGCAAAGACAAGTAAAGTACGAGTAGTATGTGACGATATCGCGTCACGGACAGTGTTGTTTGATTAAATATATTTTATACTGGTTATGTCTTTTTGCACGTCCGGCATGCTTTCTCATATATTATTTACCTAGTTATGCTATTGTTATATAGTGATTAATCCTATTTAATGTATATTTTGAATGTAAAAATGGTGTTACCGTTGAAAGAATAAAAATAAATAAATAAATCTTGACACTTTAACTTGACTGAAAAAAATATTCAAAATTGTTGTTTACTTTTAACTCAAATTTACACAAGCATATAAATTCATCGTTCATAATTAAATTTATGCTTTGATTAAATATTTTAGATCGTTCACGATATGAAACAATAATCATTGTAAATTAGCATGTGTAGAAAAGTAAAGCAAAACTTGTCAATTGCAATATTCATTTGGAGGTTTTGCAACTACATAATCGATTGTTATCCCTGCGAATGCGAAGTGTTGTTATCTTCTGTTGTCTGTGTGTTTCTTTACCTAGCTGTGTAATAAGATGTAACATTATTAATATTTTAAATTCTATATTGTTATCAGTAATTTGCAGATAAAGTCATTGAGTATGGATAAATTCAGCGCAACAATCGTATAGGAGGTCTTATACGTTAACTAAGAGCTATCAATCAATGACATACAAATTCAAGAGGCATTTAAGGAGTCATTATGAACTCATAAAGCGATTTCAGCAATATATTAACAAGCCATGTTATTTACTCACACGGGTGGCACTTCTACCGCGTTAAATATGTAAATTGTTTCAGATTTATTTCCAAACCAATCAATCCCAGCTGTTAGGCAATCACTCCTGACTAATCACTGAATACATTATTCTCGGTCTGTAGCTCTAGCTGCTAATAAATATATGGGCACTAATTGGTGCCATTTATCACCCTTGAAAACGCCACCTTTAGACGAAATTTCATGTTGTTGAGCGGAAGACTATTGGCTAAACTATAACATATTAAATATTTCATAGCATCACCATTGACTATTATTATTAGACAATGGTATGGCTTGTAGTTGTGGGGAGTTGTATGCGTTTTCCACAGAGAATACTCTTTTTGCCTAAGAAACCGTTCCTTTTAGATAGGTCAAAGCCCAAGTTCTTCGACTGTTTTAGAGTTGTTTAAATGTCAAACCACCGACTTCTAATTGTTATGTAGCTGAATGTTACAAAAGTCCCACGCTTGAACAACTAGACCTACGGGGATATTTCAAGAGAAATATTCCGGATCGAATATGTTGCTAGTTATAAAAGGTTTATTGAAATCTATTAGCTTGATTCTGTAAAGACTTTTAAGAACTTGGCATAATTAATTGTTAACTAACCAGATTATGTTATTAATAATATACATGGTGGAACGAAGTTAGTGTAAGAAATGATATGTGTAAAAATACTAAGTATTGGCACAGAAAACTAGTACATTTTCTGTGGTAATGGTGACAAAATGTCACAGCTAAACATTACTTTTAATGATCAGAGACTTTACGTTTTTAGCTGCCATTTTTTTGTTAGTGGTCCGATTTCAATTTTCGTTAGGCCAATTGTTTAGCTTCATCGAGACCTGTAAAATGATACCAATGACGACTATACTTCTCTTTTGAACATTTTGAGCAACCCCCTACCCCTGAGGGCAAAACTTAAAAAATTGACCATCATTATTGGTGCCCCTCATATCTAAGAAGGTTACCGCAAACAGATTTTACAAATAGTTAAAAAGTTAAGGGGGTGCAAGTTACTTTCAGCCCCTACATCATTTTAAGGGTTATTAATTGGACTAATATCTGACCAGTGTATTACAGAAAGACTTACGTAACAGCCATTGGATTTTTCTCAAAATTCACAAATTCAAACTTCCATTGCAGAATAAGGACTTATACAGATGTTTGATCACAATTACTCTGAACTACTATTGGATCCTGAAAATTACAATAAATCAGAAATAAAAAGAACGTTTAGTGCACTTATAGCCATTTTATCTAAGCAAATACAAATATTAAAACAAAATCATAATTTTCCTTACCTGTGAGGGTATGGAAACCTAAATTTGTGCCATTTTGTCACCAGTACTTAGTAGTTTTACACATAAAATGTTTTTACATTTTGTTCCACTCTGTATAGTTTAATGGTTTGGAAACATAGTTACTGTACTATGCATATTATTCTGCCATAATGATGTGTTAATAGTATCCAAAACATTAATTAATACCAGAGTAAAGCACAACCAACCATACTACGTATAGTAATTAGAGATGCGCAATATTTTTCATATTTTGAGATACATGAATAGTTGTAGTCTTGAGATAGCTGTAATCATGGGTTGTAAGTTATTTCATTCTTTTACATACAACTGGAATTATGGTCTAAATTAAAGAAATGTGTAATGTTAATAATCAGTGCACCATACATCTAACCATACAAAAGAAGAATTTCATTTTTGATGCTATACTAACTTAATATCCCGAAATCATTTGAAACTTTCTAATTATTCATTATACCTGTAATTTGATTCTAAAAACAATCTAGTAGGTATACCGTGTAATTTGGAATGTTATTGTAATTATTTTCTTGCCGTCATGTGTGGTACAACTATCTTGAACGACTCAATATTACATTATTATTATACAAGAGTTTATGAGCAATCTCGAGCGGTGGAAATTGAGAATACCCCTCAGGTGTGGACGACTTGCATACTTTACTTGGGAACTCATGCATATTTGTCTTCAACTGTTATGTAAAATGTTGTGGTACAAAGAAAGCTAGTGCCAAACGTAAGTTAGGAGTCCCTCGTATGTGTGTATACAGAATAATACATACGTCAGGGATACATTATGCGTTAACGTGTACATTCTTACTATTCTGTAAATAGAGCGTGGACGTCGTATTTGATTGAGAGTAGTAAACAACATGTCTAATCCATTATTGATTGTGTTTCTAATCTCAATTTGACATTTTATGAACACCAATGTCTTACTTATTTAATTATTCTATCCATCTATAGATTTAATCCGTGAAAGTAATTTCTTGAAACACTACTGCTCTGTTACTAATGGACGGAATTTTACAAACGAAGTGTCAAAATAAAGTGTTTTATGTAAACTTCCTCTTTTACTAATAAAAGTAATGAAAATCCGCAGGCTTTGCTCAACATGCCTTCAAAGTTATAGCTTTGACTATATTGATACAACTTTAGTATCATAGATAGTCAATGGTTATAATATATTCCTTATGGAGTAAAGGTTTTTTTATTAGGTAGGTACTCAAACACCTGAACTATTAGTGTTTGTCGATACTAACTATCATTAAAATACATGATAAAATGTACATGTGTAAAATGTGCATGTTGTTCGCTGAAATAATCAAGAGACACAATGACGCCAAAGCCATTTCTGTTGTAAAAAATATGCTATCAAAACGACCAAACATAAAAAATGAACAAACACAGTGTTTAATATTATCATATCATTGACTATATACGATAATAGCCATGTATATTTATGGTATATAGTCAATGTTTGTATAAGCAGTAAACCAAATAATATGATAAGTAGAGCTTAAAGATAATAAATTAAATAATAATTAACAATATTACTTGTATAATACAAAACTTATGTGAAAATGTGGAGAATGTCATGAAGTAATTATGCACTCAAGTGAGTTACGCACAGTAAAATTGCGTAGTGTGTTCCCAGCCTTAGCGAGAAGAGAAAACTGTTTAAAGGGTGTGAGAATTGCCATAGAGTATGATTGTTGTGTTTTTTTCTATTTTGGTTTTTTATTCAATGATTATGATAGGAACCTTAAAAGATGCATTATCCCAATTTAATCGCTCTACGAGTTTGGCACAATTGAACAGTTTCTGCTTTTTTATTCCAATTCTGAATCGGAATGCCTACTTTTGCAGACGTGTATTAAAGGTAAATACAATTCATAATTTATTTTGTCAACATTTGAGATGGATAAGATTAGTTTCATCGTTAAAATAACATTAAAGAAAAGTAGTACAAAATACTTTGAGTCACAGTACCGATGCTAAATCATCAGGATACAATAAAAGTGAAGGTTTTCTGATGCGGTTGGCCAGCTGTCTGACTGTGACAGCTACTGCACTTTACAATCCCAATGAGCCACCGAGCCGCCAGCCAGATGTTTTAATTACGGTTTATTACACGGTAATTAAGTAGCCGCAGCTCCGTGGTCAGAGACCTTTAATTTTCTAAAAGGTGTCTCGTAAAGCTTTAGAAAAATGGACTTTGGGGAGTGTGAGTCAGAGCGCCAGTTGTTGCGAGGGAGGGAAGAGACATAAAAGGTGTACATTAGCTCGAGCCCGGCACTCCATTAATTTGGAACATTAGGGTTCAGGCATGTATGTAATAGAGTGTTTATGGGGGAGCCGGGTCGGCAATAATATTGGATAATTCGTTTGTCATTTCGTGCGGTCACCAGGGTGGGTGATGGTACTGTGGCAGGGGGAGGGGGGTTTGTGTCTCAAGGGACCCCCTCCCCCTCCCCCACCGATTACACATCGGGGATTAGCCCCCTCTAAGGAAACAGTTAGCTTTGTTGTCTGTAAGTAAGAGAAAACCAGGGGGAGGGTTTACTGGTTAATTGAAGTTATAAATCACAATCCGCTTACTAATGGAGGAGGGGAGGTTATAATAACTGAATCATGATTAGAGGGGGTGTATTAAAACACAACTTTGGGTTTTAGTAACAATAACTTTTCATTTGGCCATCGAGATCCACTTGGTAAACATTTGCCTGCAGTGACCTCATCAGAGTGCGTCGGGCTTTTAATGAGCTCTGTAGTAGCTTGCTCCTGCTGGTTCGGGTTGGCTGTTTTATGAAGCGGGAATCATTTAATGGATTGCCGTGACTGTATCTGCAACAAGCCTAGGATATTTCTTGGATTAGTTTCAATACTATAGCATATTGAAGCAAAAGAATGGCAACCTTGACTACACAAATGTTGTGGATCAATGAGTTATTATTATTCGATTTCATGATAAATGATGAATGAACGCTGAAAGTTCATAAGCAATGTGAGGCATTTGCTTCGGCGTCTTCAACCAAAGCAATTGAATAATCATCAAAAGCCCTGATTCTCAGTACACAAAAGGTGTATGCATATTTCCTGGAGACCCAGTCCCTCTCTTCTCTAAGCGTTGTGTGATTTTAGTTGTTCACCTGGCCTGGGGCTGGGCTGGATTAGGTGACAAAGACGAGGGTCTCTGTCAAAATATCTACTTATCGATGCGGCTTTCCGCGTGAACAGTTCGCACTTAAGTCCATCATTAGAGGTGAGACCTGGCCTTTGTGGTCGATTACATGGCCCGATACTCCAGGACTTAGGCTGCTTGGAATAGAGTACAACTAAAGCGAACGTTTATTTGAAATCAAAATTTTCACAAGCTTTATACATTTTTGCAGGCTTGGTGAAACTCTTACTTAATAGCAAAATATGTTAATTTTTAAATTTCGCCTTTGCGTCTATCAATGCAATCGCGACTCTCTACTCGTTATTCATATGTTTGTGGGTGGTTCAAACTCCGGTCTTGCTACTATAACGCACAGATCGAATACATGTGGTAAATGTCAATATTTCTTAGTCTGATGGCAAATGAAAACTGGAATTAGGACCCATAATTGTGAGACCTTTTAATCCGTCATGACCAAAACCGTGAGATTTTATTCCAGAAACGGTCAATTAATTTATTCGTTTGTTGTATTTATTAGAAACAAAAAGATTTGTCACTAACAAGACTACAAGATCGCGCCACTCATCCTACACTCATCTCCATTCATACTTGGCTTAAAATACCTACTCTGTATGGTCGACATTTCAATGAAAAGTATGAAAAGTATTTAAAGTATTAAATAAGAAATCAGCCAAAAATCTGTTACTCAATTCAGTACCTAATACTCTTTTATTTTGGAGTTATAGGTGATATCTACTTCACGTTCTCGGCAGTAGGTAGTGTACCTGCAGTCAAATACAAAACTTTTAGACTATTACACTCGCTATAATAAAATCATATTCCAAGACGTCAAGAGCGCCCATGGCCTCTCCTGGGTGCAGTTCAGCACTGCAACACTACAACATAGCGACGATTGTACCTGTTGTTATTTTAACCGTCTGTTGGCACTTACCTGCGAGACGCAGAGGACCCACTTCATTAGGGATTACACACAAAGGTTACACGCCCTGCTGCACTCGCACTACGCGGACTACGCGGATAACGCCTAATGGAGGATAATCTGATCTCGGCGACAAACAGCGACACGATTGTGCGAACACCTTTGTCGAGAGTCATCCACATGGCCAAGTCATTGAATATCTCACTCAATGCCCTAGAGAACCGACTCAGATAACTCATCTGTTTGTGGGAAAGTGGATAGCCTCTCGTTGTAGAATAGTTTCATAGATGTTTTTATAATGGAAGGGTGTTCACACTGTCATTTAGACAGGGACAGAATCCTAGAATCCTAACATCAATAATGATACGGTAATAAAAATGTAACAACATTATAATCCTCGTGTTTTGAGTCTATATAGCAATACCTTTGATTGTTAACTATAAGAGGTCATAACAACAACAACAACAACAAAACACGTGTTTATGTGTATGTTGTTCTCAATTTTAAACTTGTTTTCAGGACTACTTTGTCAGAACAAAGACTAAGACATTTTCGGCATGTGAATAAAACAAACCACTTTATCTTTATTTATAGGGGGGCTGTCAAATAAAACCTTCCTTGATGTGATTTGACTGCACAAGTAATTAATTTTTGAAATTTACTTTGATTAGTTCTAAATGAAAAGTCCTAGTTTATTTTTATACCGTAATACTAAAAGGGTAAGTAGAGTCCCGATAGTCCGAAATGGTTGGGACCGGGCCCATTTCGGATTACCGAATATTTCAGATTAATCGTTTTATTGTTTATTTTTTATTTTTTGAAAATTTTGAAAAAACTTAAATTTTTAAGTAATACCATGTAATACTTATTCTTTATCCCAAAAAGTTTGTAGCTGATGGTGTATTTGTAAATATATGGACAATAAGATCTGGAATTCTTCACCTTAAATTTGATTTAATAATAATAAATAAGTTATTGAACAAAAATACGGAATTATTTTTTTATTACTTAAGTATTGGTTATCCTTTTTATGATTACTTCTAACTAACCATTTTTAACGATTTGAATTAACACTAAACAGAAAACTGATTGAAACTAAATCATACACAAATTTAAAATCAATTAGGACACTCTACCATAGTACTCCAACTCAGCGAAACTAACTCTACGAAAAATTGTAAACAATTAAACCACGAAACTATTAAATCGCAGTCTATCTAGAATCGCCTCTGTGTCTAGATGAATCATAATTCTACCTCACCATTATTTGTATGCGTGACGTCTCGGCAGAGATGGCATATACAGTAGCTTGCTGATCTAAGCACAGACCAAGATGCCCGTTTGCAGAGTCTGTGAGTATAATTTAGCTTTTATCGCTGTCAGTATCAACTTGCTCTTCAACAAATCTTTCATCCGTTGACAAACTCATTCAGAGTCAGTCAAGGATCTCCTTGCCTCTCAGATTAATTAGTTGATAAGCTCAGAAATAAGCGTCTCTTTGGTCGCGAGTCGCGATCTTAGAGTAATTGCTACGTCTTCACTTTATCTTTCCATTCAGTGAGATCGTCTCCAGCTTGTCTTGTATTTCAGTTGTAATGATGTTTAACATAATTAGCGCTTTTCATCAGTGAGATCATCTCCAGCTTGTCTTGTATTTCAGTTGTAATGATGTTTAACATAATTAGCGCTTTTCATCAGTGAGATCATCTCCAGCTTGTCTTGTATTTCAGTTGTAATGATGTTTAACATAATTAACGCTTTTCATCAGTGAGATCATCTCCAGCTTGTCTTGTATTTCAGTTGTAATGATGTTTAACATAATTAGCGCTTTTCATCAGTGAGATCATCTCCAGCTTGTCTTGTATTTCAGTTGTAATGATGTTTAACATAATTAACGCTTTTCATCAGTGAGATCATCTCCAGCTTGTCTTGTATTTCAGTTGTAATGATGTTTAACATAATTAGCGCTTTTCATCAGTGAGATCATCTCCAGCTTGTCTTGTATTTCAGTTGTAATGATGTTTAACATAATTAGCGCTTTTCATCAGTGAGATCATCTCCAGCTTGTCTTGTATTTCAGTTGTAATGATGTTTAACATAATTAGCGCTTTTCATCAGTGAGATCATCTCCAGCTTGTCTTGTATTTCAGTTGTAATGATGTTTAACATAATTAACGCTTTTCATCAGTGAGATCATCTCCAGCTTGTCTTGTATTTCAGTTGTAATGATGTTTAACATAATTAACGCTTTTCATCAGTGAGATCATCTCCAGCTTGTCTTGTATTTCAGTTGTAATGATGTTTAACATAATTAGCGCTTTTCATCGGTGTCTTATTCGACGCTAGTCAAGTCTAAACAAGCTTTTAGTGGATAAAACTTTGATGAATATTCGTTTCAGTTTCAAACAACTTATTTTGCAGAAGTATTATTTTTACTATGTAAGTTAAACTTAACTGTTATTTTAGTTTAATTGTCTTTTGGAAGCAAAAAAAAATAATTAATGGGACTCAAATTGATAACTCATGAAATGGTTTTTAGACTCACGTGTGATATATTATATATAGAATATTTGAACTTTGCGCCAGAGCTATTTACACTATTTACTATTTAATTGAATACGATCCGAGCAAAAGTAAAACACATTAAGTAGCTAACTTGACTTGACAAAAAAGAGTCAATTAATACTCTACCAAAGCTATTTAATTTGGCTCAGTGATATTCGCATTTTGTAGCAGTGGTATTCGCATTCAACGTAGAATTACTGTACATAATTTTAAACAGATTATGTTGTGATTATGTTATGTAGCTGTTTACAATCATTTGCAGCATTTAAGTCTGCACAACCGTACACACAGTTTATCATAAACACAATTAGATGATTTTTAACTTCGAAACCCCATTATTGTTTGATAAGAAATATTTCATTACTGAACAAATTAATCCACATGGCTCTTCGAAGTGGACATTTTTTTTTTATCTATGTTATTACAAATTGATTTGTACTGTTTTTGCAATACTTTGTAAAACTTATCCAAAAACAATTCAGTCGTATATTTACCGTAACACTGACTCCAGTACTTCTCCACTTTTACTTACACTTTAAAAAGTCAGCAACAACAGTAAGGTCATGAGAAACGCTTAAAGGCTTTAAAGGTCCAACTTTACTTTTGTAATTGAGCAAAAATAACATTTGCAGAGGTGCTAAAACTCTTATTGTTACATGCCAAAGTATACATGGTGAAAAATAACTGATATTGTTTTACTGTCGGTTAGCGTTTAAGTTCCTCTTATATAAAGAAACCAGATAATCTAAACGAATGTGCAGAGCTGTGAGAAGACCAATCTTTAATAAATAAAAACATCACAAACATGATGAACTTTAAGTATTGTGGTCACTGGTGTTTGGGGAACTATCGGAAAAGTTGGATTTGTTTGAGCTATATTGTGACATATACTTCAATTTTTTTTAATGTAAATTGAGTTTTTAATAAATGTGATAAAATTTATATATCCTTATTTTACCACTATTTTACTAGCTCTGTTACCTATTTATAAGATTTAGTTTGCCATAGACGGTTGTTCTTTTCTAAGGCCAACTTTGAAAAACAACAAACGGTTTTAATTTAAATAACTATTACGCCTGTATCAATAATTATTTCGATAAATCGTTTTCTAGTAATGTCGTCTTCTTTCTTGTACAAAATTAATGAGCATATTTATTATAGTGGGTATAATAATTGCACAAGAGTTGTTTATTAATAGTATACAGTGATTTTATTACAATCGTTGACGATTGCTTCAGATAGGCACCAACAAGTGTTAACAAAGTTTTACCAGTAAAAATCACAGGCTAAAATTAAATAAACGCGTATCACTTCTTTTCAACTGCATTGTATTTTATTGCCTCGTCACTTCGTGGTCAGTTGGAGGACAGTGACACCTCCATTATTGCAAATCATATTGCAGCTTTGTTTAGTATATCATATAATTGGAGCGATCACCATAAATATCCACTTCAATAGAAAACTTATTGCTGATTTTATGTTACATTATGCAATGTACAATGCATTAATCAATAATAGTTTTAGGAACACTAACGTCACTTAAGAAGGATCTGAATATGATGTTGTATCCCTCAGTTAATGACTTAGTTGTAGGTTGTACACAAACACGTCTTACACTGACAAGTAGTTAGTGTAAGTAAGTAGTTCTGATGTATAATTTGGTGAATGTAAAGAACTATGTAAACCATTTATTTGTTAACTCCGTTGCAATTTGATTGTTTAATATCACAGATGACTCTGGAATTGCTTATTGGCTTATCACATTGGGCTTATATAGCCTTGTGTTGTGTAGGGGACTATAAAAATGGGTAATTACACTGATAACGCATACGTATACTGCGTGTAGTAGTTACTTCTTGAATGAATTATTTAAAACAATGTAAAACAAATGGATTTTACTGAATGTATGTATGTCTGCTTGAATCATCCCTGAATGTTTAAATGAATTGCCCGGTTTGAAACAGAGGTTAAAATTAGTCATAACCAGAAACAATATGGAAGCAAGCAATATGTGATTCCTGAGGGAGCAAGGCTCTATGTTTATGAAACAGTTTAGCCAAGTTGTGGTAATATTGGGTGTTACTCTCAGCGGACCACGACACATTAGTAAAGTGGAGGAGTTAGCTGTAGAGTTATAACTATAACTCCCTACTGGCTAGTGGCTTCAGCTGTAACACGAGTTTATCTCTCACTTAGCACTACAGGCTACAGGACAATGATTATTCAGAATTACACTCTTAATTTAGTCTGTTCCATCTTGTTTAAAGTGGATTGTAGTATAATTGTCGTTAAATATGACTATTTAGTAGTTTAATAAAGGACTATCCACAGATAATTTACAAGTTGTCTGAGCGTTAAAATAAAATTAATAACTTTAATAGATAATTTAAAATGGAATAACTCGATTTAGGATCAACATAAGAAAACAAATCGGTGCAACAAAGTTTAAATATGTTACTTTGACATTAAATTAAATTCTCTTTCTTTTATTTTCATTTTTTAACTGTTTCTAAATTATTATTTAATGCTATTTTATCACGTAAATTTCACGATCCAAACTGTTCATTATAAAAAAAACTGTTTTCATAAGAAAACTATTTTTCCTACAGTTACCTAACAATGTACATGTTCTCTCACTGATTTGAGAAAGCAAAGTGGCCAATTTGCTCATCAGTGAGACAATGTTAACATTGTCTCACTCTAATTACTTTGTATCACTACAGATTTGCAACGTGAAGGCAAGAAATAGTGAGCGCGTAACATGCAGGCAACGTCGTATGCGCGCGAAATACGCTGGCAGCACTGGCTGTAAATCAGCTGGTCATCTGTTGTACTGTTGTATTTGTCACTTCACATTAAATGTTATATTAAAAGTTCACTTCTGTGTAAAAATAGGTTATGTTTCTTCACCAATTTATTTGTTTTATGGTAACTGTAGGAAAAGTATAATGTGCAACTCGAGTGCAAAGTACAATTGCCTCACTCGAGAAACCATTCCTCACTCGCCTACGGCTCTAAGTAAGGATTTCTCTCGAGTGAGTCAATTGCTCACTTTTCTCACTAGTTGCAAAAATAACTATATTATATTAGTTATTAGTTAATTATGATGATAATATTAGCTTGGTAAATACAGCCTTCCCATGATCTGAGACTCATTTAAAAAGTTTTATGTGAAGATTTTGTAATGTGTAACAAGAAAGCTACAATATTATAGAACCTCGAGGAATTAAATTATTAAGTTTTTACCATTGAAATTTAAAAAATATTTACTTTGATAGAACAGATTTCAACAAACTACTGATCAATGTTACAAAAAATTGTAGGCTACGTACATAAAATGTGTTCAAAATAAAAAAAACAATTACAATACAAAACCATTATGGGGATTGCTGGCATTTAAAGGTAATGGCTTTATTTTGACTTTGTATGGATAAAATATGTATATAAATTTAAATTTCAGCCAAAAATGTTACCAATGATAGTTTTTAAATCCGAACTCTCATGATCAAATAAGTTGCTTAATATGATGGTGTTTTCTAGATTAATATACAGTGTGTTAGAAAAGTCCCGTAACGGTTTAATAAATTTGTTTAGCTATTATACGTAGAGTTAGTAAAAATACGTCTAATAACACTTGGTATATCACTCATATTGTTTTAACAAGAAGGTGAATATTTATAAACGGTGGTAATGGGGATCGATTTCAATTGGACACTCCAATCATCATCAGACCCAATAAGCGAATGTTACATGATGAGGTCAGATGATGATCAGGGTCTGATGATGATTAGAGTGTCCAATCGAAATCGACCACCATTACATCGTTTATATTTACCGTCTTGTTAAAACAGGATTAGTGGAAATGTATGTGTCAAGTGTTATAGACGTACAGACTTTCCGTAAAATCAATAACACGTATCATGCAGATTAAAAAGTGATATAACTATTATATATCTAAAGCAGTATCGATTGGTATACCTGCGACACTATCGCTTGGGTTTGTGGCATCATTTTCTACTAATTAAACCCATTAGTTGACCAAATAAACCTATGCTTAAATTTGAGATTTTTCATTTACTCCTCATGGACTGTCACCCTTATGAGATAAAAAATTATAGTTCCTTAAAAAAATCTTATTTTTATTAAGATATACTTACACTAATGTATACTATTTTACAAATAACGGTTAAAAATTAAACCGTTCCGGGAGTTTTATAACACAGTGTGTATCTAATAAATAAAATGTTACGATACTATAATGCAACAATCTGCTATAAACATAATATGTGCGAAAATGAAACAAGATAACATGGTAAATCAAGATATAACTACCCATCATTGTTATCACAGGGTGTGGGAGAAGTTTGGTGAAATGTATGAGCACGGACAAGATTGTCTTTGACATGAGGCTTGAGCTAATAAGGTACAACACATTGTGGAGACTGCATGCTTCAATATACCGATATAATAAACCGGGTAAATGTGGTGTGAAATTATGAAGCTTTATTAAACACTTGTAATTAAAAGATAATTTAGAAAATAAAAAATCAGAAATTTGTTGTCACGTAATTCCAATAACATTTCTCAATGACCTTTTAAGAATACAAAGCTAATCTTGAGTATAATACATACTACATTCGATTTGTTATCTAGGGAGAGCTAACAAGCGGCGGTGGCCCGCGGCTCTATATGCCGTATTACCACCACTTTACATATTATCTGCACTGGTCCGATACAGCCTCAATAGAGGACCAGGGAGACTCGACGAATGCCCTGGGCCTACAACTGACAACTTTAACATCATCTTTCCATTTTCATTTCTGGTCCAGTTTTATTTAAATAAATCAACATTTTTTAATTTAAACATTTACGAGTTTTACTATTGATATTTATATTACAAGTTTTGTTCGAATTATATCGAATCATCCATGCATCATCATTCATTCAATTACAACTTTATATTTACTATCTACGCACAAAAACTACAGAAGTTACAGTGTTTATAAACAAGCATACTTTTGCTACTCCGTAAATAAGTATTAAAATGCGGTAAATGAAAAATCTCCAAATTAAAGTACATCCTTCATAGCCCCTTTTTATTATAAATTAATATTAGTTGGTGTCAGTAAGCTTCATCATAGAGTAGTATGTTTTATCTATGGCTTCATCATCTCAAGTTCTAACCCAACTAAATGACCAACAAATATGTTGCAAAAGCTGAAATGTAAAGTAGATCCTATTACTCAATACTTGATCAAAATTAATTCTTAATACGAATTAACAAATAAACTACAACTCCACTTTAAAAGTTTCACTGAATATTTTTAAATCCATGTACACAAGTTTATCGCAGCCTATGTCCGATAGTATGCGATTAGGCTTATTAAATATCACACCTTCCAATAAGAAGAAATACTTCACAAATATCGGGCGGACCGTAGGGTATAAACATGTATGGTAGGATGAGTGTATCAGGGTATACCGCTCTACCAACCCCTCTTATGATACATACGCGGGTGGGTAGAAGATCTCAGAAATCGCGTTACGCCGCGGAGAGTGGAGAGTGGAGAAATGGCTACTGACCTAAACTCAATTTCCCCGGTCGCACTAAAAGCTACTGCGTCTTCTTCTTCAAAGAGGTTTAAGTAAGTCCGCGTTTGATCACTCGGGCAGAAAATACTGAATACAAACACACCCAAACATTTTATTTTAACCTTTCAAATTATTTTTCGTTCAATCTCTGTTTTATAACTTTTATTGCATAAAGTTATACTTTTACAAAGTCAGGAGCTTTTCATCTTTTGGAAATATTTCTTTAAAAGCGTCCCTTTTAAGTAAATTACTTTTTATGATCTTACGTATGCCAATCAATTAGTGAAAATAAAGAGTAGTAGTCTAGTCATATATGAGAAACCACCCAAAAAAGCTCTTATAAGTGTAAAACTTGGTACGTTTTTGAATTTTACTTCCGGAATAGCACAATAAAAGTCCTCGAAAAGAACTTTTGGTATGGCCACCATCTTGGAAAATGGCACCCAAAAAACCAACTCAAAAACTATTCTGCTAAAAAAAAAAAAAAAACATTAAACGTAAAAAATGTTTGCCAAAGAAAGAGCTACAACTTTTGTCATAAGAGTATTTTGATATAATTAACCGTTTAGCCATAAAATGCAATATTTAGAAAATAAATTAGAAAATTCGTAAAAAAATATTAATTGCCATTAAAAAAGGTTTTAGATAAATTATTTAAAAAATTATCTTAGTATTTTTATTTAAAAATTTGAATGTTCTGAACAGTTTCATACCAGTAACATAACTTCTCCTTTCCATTTATATTTTCTGTGAAATTTTAAATGTCGTTGCTAGACTACCATAAATTTTAAATGTCGTTGCTAGACTACCATAAATTTTAAATATCGTTGCTAGACTACCATACTAAACTAGAATAACAATAATAACGCGGAAACTTTTGGCAAGCAGTAGAACTTCAGTCTGATCATGAATGAGGTTGGGCAATTATGTGACAAGATACAATGGTAATTGTTTGAATTACAAAATAATTAATCGTATTAAAGGCGTTTGTTTCTTACTACATGCAATATTAACATATTTCCACTGATTTATAATGTCTTAATCCTTTGGTAAAATTCAATATCCATTTACTAAGATAATTGCCACTGCACAGGTGTTTTTGCGTGGTCTTTTTTTATGTTATTCCAGTAGGTAAATAAAACATTCATACCAAATTCCATCCTTGTAACATAATGAACTCAGTATAGGATTATTGTGGTAGTCTATCAACGAAAGGATCAGCAGTGTAACATTTAAAACTTAACAGCAAATTAAAAAGTTATGCTAATGGTTTAAAACTGTTCAGGAAACTCCAATTTTTGAAATTAAAATAATGAAATAAATGTTTTAATAATTTATTATTTTTTTGTAATGGCAATTAGTTTGTTTGACGATTTTAAAATTAATTTTCTAAATACTGCATTTTATGGCTAAACGGTTAATTATATCGAAATATTCTTTCGACAAAAGTTGTAGCTCTTTCTTTGGCGAACATTTTTTTACATTTAATGCTTTTTATAGGATGAATAGTTTTTTTGTAATTTGGGTTTTGTGATGCCATTTTCCAAGATGGCGACCATAGCAAAAGTTTTTTTCGAGGACTTTTAGTATGTTATTTCGGAAGTAAATTTGAATATACGTACCAAGTTTTACACTTATATGAGTGTTTTTAGGTAATGGGGAAATTTTGAGTTAAAACGCCTACACTATAGGTTGTCGTGGATGTTTAGTATGATATGTTATTACTCTGCTACAACTTTTTCGTTAATTTAGGTATTAGTGAATTTAAACTATTTAAACAACCACGCATACCACCATATATGGTGGTAGTTTTCTTTTTTTACGCAAAATTTTGCGTAGCATATGTAATCTTTGATATAATACTGCACATTAAAATTGTAATACTTATTAAAAACTTCAAACGATGCCATCACTCAAGAGTGCCTTAAAGCAGTGCTTTACAAACACCTATTAAGTATTTTTAGGAGCGTTCTGAGTGATACCCTAAGCGGATTGAGATAAGCTAAGGGCTGTTGAAGGCCAAACAGATCAGATATACTCGGGTCCAAAAAGGAGTTCTAAGTAAGTGGTGAGAGAAGAGCGAGAAAACACGTCCTTCAAAGAAGTGGTAGGCCGGCAAAGAGACCGACAGATCTAACAACCTAGTGACAACAATCTGAAGGTTTAGACTCTTTCTGTCAGTCGACGAGCTACCTGAAGTGATAATCCTCTAAAGCTGTTCCTTATAGCTCTCTTAAAATATATTAGGTGTAGGGGATCGTGCCGATTTGTGTAGTTGTAACACCCTACTGACAGTTGGATAAAACCGTTGTTTTATATAGTGATGGCATACACAATTGCTTCCTATGAGTATGAGTGGGATCGGTGTCGGATGTGATGAAGGACGAACATGTTAACGTTTCTATAGCAGAATCAAGGTTTTAATCATCACATCCTTAATCCCTGGTCCTATAACAACAGAATGTGGTTTGCAACTCCTGGTACAGTAATGTAGGGACAGACCTCGAATCACTCACACTTCATCGTCTAGATGAAGCAGCATTCCTTTGGATTAATGTTTTAAACCTTTTAGACTACTTTGATTGATGTAAGAGTAATGTTTTAAACAACAACCGATTTTTTAGGGAATTTAAATTGCAGGAATTTTCAAGCTTCTGTATTCAAAATTGGTTTTCTTGAGGGTCAGTCCCTAAAACGTAACACAAACCTTCAGGCCTATTCATAGTAAACGCATTTTAAACTACCGGAGACTATCCATGTGAAGTAGGTACACAATCTGATCTCTCTCACTCTTAGAGGAACTGCGCGAACTTCATAGAACCAGTAAGTATTGGGCCTTTGTGAACACAGATTTGTATCTGATGATTCCTCGTCACTAAGAAGACCACTTAGCCACTCTCGTGTAGTTCCACCTGAAGTGATGTGAGGTGACAGAGCGAATGGCATCAGACACCTGAAAGAGAGAGAGTGTTTGTGTGTGTATAGGGAGCATCATCGATACTTAAAAACAGGAGAATTGGCAATTTTTGAAGTATCACTGGCGACCAGATTTCTCCTCTAGAATACCTTCCTTGATTCCATCAATTGGTGTGGAAATGGAAGGATGTACTGATACACTATCGTCCTCTCGTGCGGTTTTGTTATTTTTTTACCAATTAGATTTTTTTCCTAGGACGCTAGGCACGAGCCCAGAATTGTTTTCATATTGCCTCAGGCTTAACCTGGAGGTTGTGGCATTATAATTTTGATAAAATCCATTGGTGATATGGCGGGATTTGAACCCTGGACCTCGTAGAACAATCCTGCACTCTACCACAAGACTTGTTCGTTCCCTCAACCGATTAGATTACTCCCTCTTAAAACGGGAATTACGTTTTGTGTAAATAATCATTTGTTTTTAGCAAAGTAGTTATTTTTGTATAAGACTTAAAAACTATAAAGAACTAGCCTACTGCATTTTATCCAACACAACGCCTTACATTCAAACTTTTTAAATTATAGGCCTACATATGAAAATGATGTAATAATGTAATTGGGGATTCTCTTGGATGTAAAGTTAGATGCATGTTTTATGTGTCGATTTGTTAGGCTGGCTTTGAACGAACGGGTTTCACCCAGTGAGTGTTGCCCAAAGTCAGCGACAGGGGGTGTGACATCTGATGTTTGAGTGCTACTGCAGCGAGTAGTTGAAGCTTCAACTAGGGCGAGATCTAATGTTTTTAACAAGGAAAACAGATCATATGACAGGTTAATGCTGACGTCACCACCAGTAGATAAACTCCGAAGTGGCGTGAAAAACGTGGCGTGTTCAGGTAGTTCTCTGTGAAAATAGGGGAACAAAAAATAAACAAAGTGTCCCAGGAATTTAACACCGTGTTGGTGCAAGTGCTGAGTGCTGGTCCAGTGACAGTGTAGGCGCCACTCGCCCACGCCACAGTGTTGTGTTGTGACTGCCACTCTCCTGTGACGAGTCCCGGGTCGACGGGTTAACCCGACCGATGTTGGCGGCGCGTGCGGTTCTTTCTGCTGATTTTCACCTCCATTTCCTCGTCAGATCGCGGAGGCTCTCAGCTGCCGCTGCATCTGTCCTCCTCCTCCGCAGAATCTCCTCTCTATGGGGGGCCGCGGTAGATCCGATTGTGGAGAGTTTTTGCTGATTTTGAAGAAAATATAAAAGATTTCAAGCTTTCGGGATTTGCTTTGTGATGGTAGCCTTTATCTCTATAGATATATCTGTTTATGCTTTGAAAGATTAAAAACACTCCTAAACATTGGAAATGTAATTGAGGCCCAAAAATTGGCATTTCGTCATGCTCAATAATTTGTGATTTTTGAAATCACTTACTGTGTGATCAAGTGTGTGATATGGAATTGATTTGATTCTAAATAATTAGTAACCCTTTGAAAGGATATTAGTTGTTTTGTAAATCTTAGAGAAACTTCAGTTTCTATACGGATATTATCTAAAGCTGAAGCGAGGAAGTGTTTTGATGAAGCGCTGAAGAAAATGTTAACTTTAAACACCGCGTGGTTGATGTGTATAGTTGCCGGAAGTTGTGACATAAGACAGTGAGTTTCTTTGTCAGCGTGTCAGAGGCTGGTGTTCGGTGTTCGCGTTGAGAGGAAAGTGTATTGTCCGGGAACAATAACAGCTCGTCCTCATCACAGCCACACATGAGACAAAACTTGCTTCTAAAAGCAGCAATTACCCGTTGCACATTATACAAAAGCTTCTCCCTCTCGCGAAAATATATCAAACGGCGAACTTCCCCGGGCGATCCTAGCGTGGATATGTGGAGGAGAACCAGAACTCGCTGAAAAGAATATTACTTTGTTTACTCGGAGACGCTGAGCTAGATCGAGGCTTTTGTCTTTATATGTATCTGACAATGGCAGTCACAAATGCGCATTCGAGCCAGTTTCTGCTTATGGGGTTTTCACTAACAATGAGGGAACTAAAAGAGTTCCCAGGCAATTTTAAACTGTAAAATTCCAAATTTTGGTAAATTTTGGTTTTTTTATGATGTTGATAGTACGTAAGTCACTGTTGTAGGTTCCGTAAAAAGGGCTGAGATATAGGAATTTATTTTAAAGCCTCACTTGTTTTCCAATTTGACATGATATAATATTTTTTTCATTTTTTCATCTGTTAAGGATTAACTGCTTATAGTAATTATTAGAAAACATGTTTAAAGCATTGAAAATACCTAAAATTTTGTATCTTCTATTGACCTATTTTGTTGATCTTTCCCTTGCAGGGTTAAATATTACCATATAATTACTATCTCAACGACAAAAATAACCAGTTTCATTGGCACCCTTGCAATAACTTTACATTGGCACGTCCAGTGAAAATGAAAAAGATGGTTACTACACTGGCTCTGGCCTCCCGGTTACGGAATTCAAATTATACATCGTATCTGCTGATTCCTCAGCACAAAATTACCACTTACCAACTATTAAAACGCAGTGGTAAAATCACAGGGAACCTAAACCCCTTTTTTCAATGCGTTGTTAGGTTCCAAGTAGGTCCACGGGAAAAATCATAGGTACCGCACATTCTTTTTATTGATGTGCTAGTAGTACATTACTGATCTCATTTCTTAGTTGAATTTTCTCTTGCAATTCACATAACACATTATCGATTGATTACACCAAACTAAACCCCTACTCCACTACATTCCCACCGGCATGCGGCATTGTGCGTTTAGACATTGTGTTAAACGCGCGCAATAATAACCAACACAATCGTAACAAGAGAGCAGCTGTCGGTCATTCGGGGGCACCCAGTGCAATCGAGCTTTGCCGTTCTTAAACAAATCATCGGGGGAGCAAAACCAACAATAATCATGTGACACTTAGGCGTGTTTCAATATGGAGGATAATTACACACTCACACACGCCTCTGGCTGAGGATTACCGGTCACCCTGTAGTGCACTGTGCAGCCCCTTCAGATACACCCTTTGAGTAATTGAGCTAATGCTGAACAACAATCACTGCCCGCTGGTCGCGGTGGGTGTGTCGCATTATACTTGTTGACAAGAAAAGAGTAGTCTGAAAATATTTCACCATGTTAAACACTTAAAAATATTTTTAACTATTATGGGATGATAATAGTAAAACCACACTATTTTAGTGAACTCTAAATTATGAAATTGTCTTATGCTAGAGCACAGGAACTAATGCAGCCAGGTCTAATTCCCTTGGACTTTCAAAGTAGTAATTTAAAATTATTGTTCAATTAAAAGTGGCAAATTTCATTCCAGGATGAAATCATACCCATTTTCTCAAGCAACATTATTGCAAATTTACACTTAGGTCAGGTTAATGGTGTATTCCCTATGTTTGTTCCCACATTTTTGACAAATTCACCATTTTAAAGGCTCGTAAGTGCCACATCATTCTATAGAACCATTTAACAACCATACACTTTAATTTCAAATTTAATGAATAAGCCTAATCCAATGAAAATAAAAATTTCGAGAATTGATTTTCCGACCCTTGGGATAATTTCACAGCCTGAATCTAAATTAGACTGTAAATCCATCTATACAGGGACAACAATATTATTTTTTGTTGGGCTAAGTATTTCTTTGTCTAATCACTCTTCCCACAAGTACAACTACTGTGACTTAGTCTTATATCAATGAAAATGTTGACGTGATGTTTCACAGTCTGTTGGCTTGGCTGTGTCTTCACCGTGGGGCATTGATAAGTTGATCAGTTTGATTAGTTTCAGCTTTCAGTTTAAGAAGTAATTCGACCGGAGTGCTCATCCATAGTGACAACAAGTCGCATTTTTATTGTAATCTGACTAGAAAACAAAGTGGGAAGTATTAGGTTGATTTATACAGAACTATTATTTCTTTGATTTCTAGATTAAAACCGATAATCAGATAAAAACAAAGTTAATGTGTTGTAGTCAAAAATTAAAGAACTTCTGTAGTTGTTTAACAATAAAATTACTGCACAAATGAAGCTTTTATACTACTCTCCTGCTTTTGTTTTACAAATACTTCTCCTGAACGAGCTGAAGTGATCTGTACGAAATTTAACTCAGTCATAGTAATCAACCATGGGAGGGTAATCTGAAATGGTACAAATCGGACCACAGGGCTTTTCCCTACATGACTTTAAACTTTTAGAAATTTAACATTGGCCTTATGGGTTAATTGGTCGTCATGACATTATTTGCGAGATAACAATAAAAAGGTAAACAAGAGTCGCAACATATGTTAGTCAACGAATCATCTAAAATAGAACATTACAAATACCGTACACAGAAAAAGGAAGAACAATCGGATTAATATCATTGAGCATAATTTACTACAAAATAAATATCAAATAATTAGGGTTGTCGGAATTAGGCTGATACATTATTTACTTTAGATACTCCAAATAGCTATTCCATTTATGTGAACCAAATATAGGCCTACCATTGAGTTTCGATACTGCAAGTATACTTTCCATTTATGTGAACTAGACCATTAATGCAGACTTTGAATAGATACTGCAAATAGGAATTCCACTAATGTGAAACAAGATACCATTGTGTTTGGATAGTACAAGTATACATTCCATTGACGTGAACAAGACGGACCATTGACTTTGGGTACAGCCTTGGCTTGGATAAGTCTCATTTACGAGAAACAGATGTAGCATTGACTTTAGAAAAGTATTGGATTGATACTAGCTCCCCTCAGTTAATAAATATTGCATGTTGCTCCAATATGCAAATATTGCTTGCAATATTGGCTCCGCTCAATATTGCAAGCAGACAACTGCATTATACACCTAGTTTTACATCAACTGTACTCATCGAGTTCAACTTACTGAAATAGGAGAAATTAACTAAAAATCATCGACCATCAGGCGTTATTATGATGGGGGTAATTATAGTTATTAGCTAATGTTGAATTTCAGCCAGTAATGTAGTGCGTTTAGTTAATCCGATTAAATGATCGATTGCATAAATAACATCAGCTGATCAGGATAAATGTGAAACAAAACTAGCGAAAACTACTTTATGAGTAAGGATTAATTATCCGTAGCCTGATCGCATGACTAAAATATTGAGTTAGGATAACACTTTACATAATTTCCTTCATTAACAGCTATTTATATAATTCGTCATTTAACCGCTCCACTTATTAGAAATCTTTAAAGCTGTAATAAAGTACTGAGTGCTTACAAAATAAATCATTTCAATAAATTTTATATTTTAAAAACATCCGATCTGAATTGCTATAATCATAGCATAGCCTATAAAAATTTTGAGGCTAACTCTAAAGAAAGACATGCGTCATAAAAATAAGCATCTATATTTATAAAAGAGGAAGTATGTATGTATATATATACAACCTTCCATGTACTCAGAAACCTTTCGACAGATTGTAATGAAACTTCCAGGCATTATTAAGCATTATTCAAGGGTGGGTTTTTGTGAAGCTTGGTGCAGATCCGTCAAAAGGGTTCCGCCCCAGAAATTTTTAAGTATTTTTAACTACAATGTTTACAAATAAATATAATTTAAAAGTAGATGTTTACTTTCACCAAATATTTTGTAGGTTTGAATAATCACAACATTCTGTATTCGTCATGATTTGAAACAGTGCCACACTGTTTCCATAGAATGCAGCACAGAAAACAATTTTACTTTTGAATAACTCCAAATATATTAAACCCCAATCACAGCACACCTGTGCACTCAACAACGTTTAAAATCTCCATTATTAAATGTAAACATAAAAAACCTTTATCAATGTATTATAAACAATAAAAGGAATGGCAATGCCCTAATATTTTTATCTTTTGTTCTATACCCACATAATCTAACATAAATTATGATTAAGTGAATAATAATCGTGTGTGCTATCTCAGGTATTCAAATGCCTCCAATTTGACATGAACCCCCCACATTACCGTCATTAAAAGAAAGAACTCAAATAATACTAATGGGAAACTGAAATCCACCAAATCTGTGCAACGGAACCATACTTACTATTTAAAAAATGACACCAAACATGATCGAAACAACAATCATCAGTGGTAAGTTTAAAGGAGAAATAGTCTTAATCCCAAGAATAATTATGATTTCATGATTTCATCCGAATTACCCTTTGAATTCAAACGACAACAATTTCCTTTGTGTCATGCTTTCACAATCATCATTTTAAGGCACTAGGGCAATCCCTGACTATCGTCGGTTTAAATTTAGAAAATGCATGCTTTTCACACGGACAGCTGTATATTGCTCACGTGGTGGTAGGTAGGCCTAAAAACTTGTATATTTATACACCTAATGAAAAAACAAAAGTCTTTGTTTATCCACTGGCAACAAATTAAAATAAATACATTTATTTTTGTCCCTGAATTTTTGAAAAAATCAAATGTTTTTTTACAAAAAAAGCAAGTTAAAAACACACACATATGTCACACATATGACACGTTTGATATGTGCGTTTTAACACACATATGAGTTTTAAGTTTTTAAAACTCTCAGGGCCTACCAAATAAATACTGGTTTATTTCTTGAATGCTGTATTTTGTTATTTTCTGGCATAATTTACTTTTCACTTGTCTTGACAACTTGTACTTTAGCCATATTGATCAGAACTAAAACAAAGTTAATAAAAACATTAAAACTGTTATCGAATTCAAAAGTACATTTAGCCCTCAAAGTACAACCTTGCATGGCGATGGAATATATTTCGTAACTATCAAAAATCCCGGTCCTAGAATTTGATCGTGTTGTTTCTATAGCAGAATCATCTAGTGCTCATAGGTATATTTTCCAGTTTATTTTGTTTACACACCACCCATATACTTTCACGACAAAGTCATCTGGAAATGTGAAACAGTAAACAACCAGCGAACAAAAGGTACACGGAATACTTTCAAACAAAAACGTCGGACGTAAAAAGTGGTGCAGTAGGTGTGGTCGAAACTTTGTGATCGCCTGTTTTATGGGGAATCACGCCAATCAGAACGATTGCTGCCGCTGGCTATCAAAAACATTTCAACACTAATTGTGTTTTCCAATTACATTATAAAAGGCTATCCAGCACAACTGGCAATAATGATTAACCGAACGATCCCGAGTCCTGATTATAGCTTAGTTGTTTATTAAATGGCGCGAATAAATACGTACGGTTAATTTACATTTTTGTTCACTTTCGTCGAGCGGTCGGTCCATTTAACAATCTCTATCGACGGATCTCGTTCATTTGTCTATAATTCGGTAATGAAATTTACATAGTTGTTGAAGAGACTACATTAAAAAATACATTTTTATTGAATTATTGATTTGTTAAATCGGTGGCTATTGCCGTTAACCACGTTATCTCTTTTATCAATAAAAATATTTCAATATGCCCTTTATAACTGTATACGTTAAGATTTAAAATCAACCATTCTCCTTCGTTGGTTCAGATTTAATCTTCCAGGTAGACAAATATTCCTCGAGGGCTGAAGGACAGTTTGACAGTATGACCACAGTTTGTTGTTCATATCCGAGTCTTTATCATCGACATAAAGGGCATGAGGCGATTAGGATGTGTAGAATGTATAGACGATGCAATAAGGAAGTAAAATAAAGTAGGAAAGTAAACTATATATTAAAAGAAGTATACTAAACTAAAACTTAACTTAAGGAAATAAACTGTAACTAAAGTAGGTAAGGATCAACAATCGTTGGCCTAACTATAATCTAGAATCTTCGAATAACGTTCAAATGTAATTAATTTCCCCATCACTCTTAGTTTGAAAACTGTACACTAATATAAAAATATAATCAATTATAACATAAATCAAAATCGTAGCAGTGGAGAGGAGCAATACGTTTCTGAGCTAGACCAGCAATATCACTTCAGGAATAGGATTCATAGTTGTCATGGGTGTGAGGAAATTGACAATTGAAATGGCTAAAGGGAAATTTGTGTTCCGAAATACAGGTAACATTTGATCGAGTTTTGGAGGTAAACAAAGTTTATAAAGCTAATAATTGTTTACATAATATATCCCATTTCAAACAACTACTATGTACATCTTATCAGTTTCTTAGAGTGATTATCAAAACATATACTAGCTTATAGAGTGTATTGTCTTATTGTTCAACAACTATATCATCCCCTCAACCCCCCCCCCCCTAGTTACATCAGCTGGCCAATGAGCTCACATGTTGTCTTGTTTTGTCTGAAATGATCGCTCCGAGCAAATGCATAATCAAAGCTTCTTTAGCTAGAAGTTCCTCATTGTTTCTCGTTGTTTAGTATAAATTCTTGCTGAGTTAATGAAACACTGTGTAGATTGGGATGAGTCTTGATGATGTATAATATGTGAAACAAAGCTTTGTGTATTGATTATAAAAACCATTTCTTAGTTTCATACAACCTATTGTATAGGATTCGTTAATGCCTTGGAAATTCATTTCAGTGTTGAAATTCATTATTATAAACGTGTTGATCATGTATTGGTGTTACATTTAACTTATCAAAGAAACTTGATTTTAGTTTTGCAATATTAATTTTGGTCAACTAGATTAAAACTAATGCTACATTCGACTACTTTGAAGGACATTTCAATTGCTATACTTATGAGCCAATTTCTTTGGAATTTCAAGATTCGTCTATGAACAGATGAGAATTGCGCATTGATAATGAGTATAAGTGCTAATCATAACACTTGCCTATTCGGTTTTTTTATCTGAAATCTTTAAATTTAAATATGTCCCAAGATTTAACTAGGTTTCGTTGAACCTATACCGTGGTTGTTATTACGGTAATTAATTCCCTATAAGATCCGTCTATAACAAGGGCATGTGTATATTAAAATCACTTATAAGATAAAATTACCAATATTTCACATAACAATGTGGATATGCGGAATCCTAGTAGAAGGGTGGTTTGTTTAACGTTTGGAAGGCAAAGGTTGACCTACAACTTAAAGTTGTTTTTTTTTTAAAGAGGTTGGTGGCCTCTTTTAACCTTGCATTTGCCCGTCCACATAGACTAAGCGCCCGTGCGTGGATCGTTAACAGCAAAGCAAGGAGTGAGCCGGTACAGTACAAAGGTGAACTGTACTGATAAAATGTTATCGGCAGTGACCAGGATCCGAACCCACGACATCGCTGCCTTGGGGCCCGAAGTCCGCGACGCTACCGACTGAGCCACCGACTCACTAACTTTACACTATGCTTGTAGTTTTTGGGGATTTCAAATTGTTTGACTACGTCACTAAAATTATAACGACGTTTCCATTATAATAAAGACTAGACTAGCACATACTAATGTATGCAAAACAATCATGTATCTATCCACCCGTTTCATCTGTATTATGTATAAAAAAATATAAGAAATCTCAAGTGTTAATGTAAAACACTACGGTACTGTGAAATTCTGTAGATATGTTAAACTCACCCCCTCGATTGATAAAAAAAAAACACAATTTTACCACTTACAAGATTCTATTTGGCTTATTTTAATTAATAGTTTTCACGGTGAACGAATGTTTACTTCCAAAAGCTCATAAGATCAAAACTCGGGTGACAAAGCCTTATGTCAATATCCAAAATGGTAATACTCTAATAAAGTAATTCAAATAATTGAATGATCTTTTTGCAACATTTTATGTTATTCAGACCAGTAAGTTATGGGCGATAGGAAATGAGGTAGGCACGTAATTTAGTAATAATGTAAGGTTTATTATATATTTGTTTACTACTATAATTTACAAGTGCAAGTAAGCCTTTTTTAGCATAAATAACTGAATAACTGTGGTAACTTTTAATAAGATTCATGTAGCTTGTTTTCCACCCCCGTTGCAGGTAGAGAGAGAGCTATGCAGCCCCGCGGTCCGGCGTCAGTAGTCGTTCAGAACAATCCGGCGCCGGGTTAGTTAGTTGGAAACATCAGACGGATATTGTTTCTCGGCCACCCTGTAGAATTGCGAAACAATCGAGCGAGCGGCCGACAAAGTGAGGTAACTCGATAGTTGCAGCATCGATATCACTCGCATCGATAGTCGCATTGTTCGACTATTGTTTCCATCGCCGCCGTGAGAAGACCACCCCTGAGGGATGCTCATTTCATCGGCCAAATTACGTTGTATCTCAAATATCACAACAAAAGGTCATCCGAGTTCTCACACCGATTAATTAGGCGTACAAAAGCGGCAGATTAAAGGACGTTTGTGTTTATTGTTATGGAATTTGGTAAACAGAAACTTCACTAATAACACAGTGAAGATTTTGGACAACGGTGTTACAGAAACATGATTACATGCAAGGTAGTTTGTTATGGACAGTATTTTATGTTGTGCTGTTGTTTCATGCTAAGCTATACTAAGCACAATAGTTCAATTGGTTAAATTGGTGCTATTTTGTGAAATTTATTCCTGCACTTACATTATAAGATAGTGTCTAAATAGACGAAAGATATCCTGGTGACAATACCTTTACTAGTTCTTAGGTTATTTTTCAACGACTTGGGAACATTTGGTATAAAACTTCATGAAAAATACAAGATATTCTAGTAGATTAACGTGAGAATCTATCAGACACAAAATTGCATTTACAATAATATTATATTGTTAATGGACAAGTTATCACAGAAACTTGATCCAAGCTACAAAGATGAGACTAAAGCAAAGCCAATTACGTGGTAATGGAGGAGGGCGTTGGGCGTTCTATTGTAAACGTGGTGTTGGTGGATACAGTTAGAGTTGGAGGTTGGAGGTAAGAGGTCTGTAAAGGCGCCACCTAACCTAATGAAGTGTCCCTGTAAAGTCCATTATAGCGGCTTTTAGTCCTGAGTGCCGGACCCGACAACAGCTGTTTAACTCTACACAGTCCATGTTAAATCCGCTATCTACACACTAAACAGAGGCAAATAAACCAACAGCATCATTCATCTCAAATATGTGTGAAATATTGTTTGATTTTTTTAATTAAATTTTTGTTAAAACAAAACTCTAACTGTTTACTCTTCTTCTTTAGTATAACATAAAAATTAGCATGATAAATATAAAGTAACAGATGTTCACACATTTACTGTCGTTGACTTAAAATGGATATAAAAAATGAATAATTTTTCGTAATTATTATCTAGAGTAAGAAGAGATATTGTATAGTACAATTGACTATTGACAATAGTCAAAGATAGTACGAATTACTGTTTTAAAGAATACGACATTTTGAGATAACTTAGTTGAAACAATAGATCATCAATAAAAAGAGATCGATGCAGACATACTTATTTGTCTACGTCGACATTGTTTATATATTATTGTACTGATGACATGTGAAGTTCAGTTGCCTTTTACACAAGTTATATTTTTACTATTTGAAATTCAGTTGGTAGTTTAAAGATTTAAATCGGTGAAAACCGCTTAGGCGGAACAAAATTTATTCAGCATGAGGGGGACGTCAGTATTATTTATTTTTTGCATTATCTCTTTTTTATTTGTGTACTGAATGTTGTATCGTCATTTTTATTACTGGATGACAAGTTGTTCCTTGAGTGTACTCGTATACTACATAGATGCCTCGGTTATTAGCGGTTCCTTTTATACATATCTGTCTAAGATGGTTAATAGCAACTGAACACACCAATCAATAATTACAAAACAATGTTTACGGATAAATGTCGAGTGTTCAAATAATTGTAATGTTTTGTAATCTTTATCAAAGCTATTTGATGACAAACAATTATTAATCACAGCTAACCAACCAATCTATAAATATGATTGTTGTGCAAAACAAACTATACATCTGTAATCTTTTCAACATTAAAGTTGCAAGATTTCATAAGCGTAGAAATATATGAGCATCATAAGAAGAAATTAGAGTAGGTTCTATAGTATTAAGTCCCGGCTTGAAAAGAACCGTGGTTTCATGAGATTCAACGAGGGGTAGTTTAGTAGCTTAGCAGTCAAGGGTGCGCTGTGTGGTGTGCAGAGCCTCTGAAAGGCGAAATTAAAATGTGACAGACAGTCCACTACCACAGTAACAGGGTGTGGAGGGTATTAAAGCTTTGTATCCAGAAAATGTTCCAAACTTGCGATCCCACTTTGGCACTTAATCAAGTTAATATCTATGGAAATGGCTTTTCGAGATTATGAACTATGGACATGGCTTTTGAAATTATGAAACTATTGGGTGATTAAAAAAACTGTTTAAGTTAAAAGGGTTTTGTATAAGTATAATAAAATAAATGTGACACTAAAATAAACCATTAAATAAATATTAAAGGTCTATTAAATTATTGAAGGCTTCTAGGATAGGCACTTAGGATTAAAAGAAAGTGGTCCACCAAGTTTTAACTAAATACAGATTTAGGTTCATTATAATTGTGAAGTGGTGGGAGGCTGAATGGTCACAGTGCTCGCTGAATAAACAGAAGATGAACAGTTCGATCCTCAATTAGTTCGGTAACATTTTGTTTTTTACATCAGGATTTTCAATTAGAGCAATTCTGGTCAAAGAAATGACTTTGTCTTAAAATATACGCTTTCGTGTCGGTAATGTACTTATATAAACTGATCAAAAATTATTTTTTAATGTATTTATTTATTTTGTATTATGCATGATACAGACATACAGTATATTATAAGTGGATGATCTAAAATCTCATTTTATAGTTTTTGTTTATACTTTATACATGAATTACTACAATAACCATTTTGTAAGATCCCGTAAAGCCCTACAAAGATTCGTCTGACAAATTACTGTCGATATCTAATTATGGAGTGGTTGTAGTGCGATAAAGAGAAACTACGGTTGAAAGGTAAGATCTGCGGCCGTCGAGTCTTGAGTCTTGAGACTTGAGCAGATTGGAAGACTTACTGCGATTCTGCTCAAAGCCTTTAAGTCTTTTCATCAGTCTAGATTAACTCTGCGACCTGCCGCTATTGGCTGCTAATATAAATTCCTTTCACGACAAATCCTTCCCCTCCTCGGTGAAGATCTGGTTTCCCAATCACCTCTGCCTCGATCTCTGTACTTCAAGACTAAGTTTCTCGATTACTTAGTCGGCGTACTTCTTTAAACACTTCTAAAACATTTTATCAAATAAAATAAAAACAAATCTTTATTTAAATTTATTTTTTAGTCATTAGGTAGAGTTTTGTACACTGAATGGCGTCGAATACAACTAATCCATCTAAAATATGTACACATATTTTATATCCGCATTAATGATGTAAAAACGAATAAATGTATTTGGTTATGAAACTAAATTAAATAACTCTAACTTAAGTTAAATATGAGAGGTGTAAAAGTAATTCAGTTTTAAAGTTTCTATTGTAAAATGTGTTGTTAGTTAACACGAAATAAACGAAAAATTTGACTAAAAAATCATGGTTTTCAATCTTTTTGATCCTACTACAAATCAAATACATTTTATCACGATGAAAAAATTATCTGATATTCGTAATCTATTCATTTTTAACCGACTTCCCCACTACCAACAAAAGGAGGAGGTTCTCAATTTGTTTGTGGCGATGTTTTTTTTTCTATGTATGTTCACCAATTTCTCTGTGATTCTTTTACCGATCAGTGTGGTTCCACCACCAAAATAACCAGGAGAGTTTCTATTTGGTACCTTATATATTATGTTTAAGTATAATATTTGTTTCGGTGAAAAATTCTGAAAACCTTAAATATTCAACATTTATTTTGTTTACATTTGTGCAGATTGTTTACATTTGTGCAGAGAAGGCAATAAATAATAATAACATTCCTACAGCTGTTAGTTGAAACCATTTAAATGAAGCTACAGACATTTCTTCATGAAACAGTTGCTTCATATTGATCAATAAACTATTTCTTGCCATGGAGCCTAAATGAATTACATTGAGAAAAATGCATTTTGTTTTGGTTACTATAAAAAATGTATTTTATCGTTTGACCTGATTTGTGTATACAGTAATTCTGTTTTTATCAGTATTGAATATTCTGACTTACAAAAACATATATGTTTCAGTGAATAGCTGTATGATATTGACAAATAAAGGTGTATTGTGAAAACCAATTCATTCGTAAAACAGGTCTAAATTTTAATTAAATGCAATTATTCCTTACACGACCTAAGAAGTGTGACAGTGCATAATCGTCAACTGTCTTAAAAGTGTTAAATATTTTAATTACTAAACCTGCATTTGCAGATGTGGAATGTTTATTGATATTCTCTACACAAGTTACTATATCATACCAATACTATTACCGGTATGCCTGCTTCGGAAAGTCCTAGAGGAAGATGATTTGCAATTTCGACTAGGCTATATCTTGATCAAACAAAACCACCTACATGGCTTGCACCACCTTTAGCTGAACCAATCTTTCATATACATATTTCATTTGCAGATGTGGAATGTTTATTTATATTCTCTACCCAGTTACTATAACATATCAATACTATTATGCCTGCTTCGGAAAGACCTAGAGTAAAGGCCTTTTCACACCGGCGTACTGGACGTACTGTACGTTTGGTACGGCCAGTTCATGGTTCGTACAGTACGCGGTCCTTTCACACCGAACAGAAACTTCCAAAACGTACACTTGTTCGTTTGCAGTCAGACAAGTAACACTGGCTGAGCACGTGGTTTTGGTGTGACCACTGCGCATGCGCGAGCTCGCGTACGCCTCGTACGATTTAGAAAAATCGCTCTCCGAGCGATTCTCACAAAACCATCGCGTACGTACTGTACGTACAGTACGTTCTGTACGCGCGGTGTGAACGAGCCCATATGATAACATGGACAGCGATTTGTTGAAAAAAAAAAACGTACCAAACGTACAGTACGTCCAGTACGCCGGTGTGAAAAGGCCTTAAGATGATTTGCAATTTCGACTAGGCTATATCTTGAGCAAACAAACCCCCCTACATGACTTTAGTAGTACATTTTCTGTGCTTTAGCTGAACCAATCTTTCATATAGTATTTTCCAAAGGTACTATACGTGTTAACGACCAATTTTCCACTTTTGAGAGATTTTTTAGTGCTGGTGGCTGAGGAATAACTTTCATATTGTTCCTAAAGACTTGAGACGTTACTGTATATCTTTTTATAATGTAGAAGTACACCGATTGCAGGAAACGATGATGTCTGACATTTCAATGTATCTAGAAAAGACAATTAGTTTTTCATTAGGCCTAATGTAATGGACAACTCTTTTTTTCTTAAGGAATATCTAAAAATATTTATTTTCATACCCATTGATTATGTAACCTGAACAGGTGACTCAAGCAGTTTTAAAATAATATGATTGTTCTGTGGAACTTTTGATTGTTTCAAACAGTTTTGCTTATCAAAAAACCTCAAGTAATTAATACAAAAAAAATTATACAGTCACTAAAAATCATGAAATAATTTATTTTTGTAAAAAAATACAACCGACTTCAAACGCTCTAAAAAGAATGAAATAATTTCAATAAAGTAAACTTTTGTTTTAGGCAAGCTCACGTATTTCAAGTCGGCGTGGCTCAAACTGAAAAAAATATGATTGAAATTAAATATTGTGTGTGTATTTTGAAAATCAATAAATTGTAGCTGGATAACATAGATATATAAAAAACATACTGAACTGTTTTGTTTATATATTAAAGGAAATATTTTCTGTTTACTTCAGAATAAATGCATTATGAAAATAACCCACACAAATGTTCTATATGAATAGGAAAATAATTTAGTTTGATATTATGATAGGGAAAAGAAGCTAGTTTAGTATTAAAACGTTACTTTTCCAAGTTAGAAACATTTAAATGCGTTATAATCTTTTTAAAGATACTCGTTAATACCACTATTATGCCGATCTCTGATTACGGTATAAATAACACTTAACGCATAACTATGAAAAAGACATGCAGATTTAGTTATAGATAGACACCTGCAATATGGACACCCTCTTTCAATTTTGTATCAAAAATCATCATAGAGCCGCGCCGACTTAAAATACGTGAGCTTGCCTAAAACAAAAGTTTACTTTATTGAAATTATTTCATTCTTTTTAGAGCGTTTGAAGTCGGTTGTATTTTTTTACAAAAATAAATTATTCTAATCTAAACACAATACGGCTGAAGAATTAATTTTAGTGTAAAATTCAGCTGGTTGTAACTTTGTTTATGTCAGGCAAAGTATTGTTTGTGTAGTGAGAGTAATGTTTATGAAACGAAAGTAATGTTTATGTCAGGAAAAGCCAGCTGATCACTATTTGTTTTTTGTGTATGGAAATTGAAGATTTTCGAAGATCTCAGCTGTATGGAAATGGGCTATTTTCGAATACAGAGTGATGAAATGGTACATATTTGAATAAGGTGGGTGTTGAAATGGAAAGCAATAATTATTACTGTAGTTGTTTCCTTACCTGTTCTTTGTTGTAAGATTATAATTTAACTATATTTTGAAGACAAATGTTTACATACTAAGGACAAATTCACTGTCTTAAAACTAGAACGTGAGAAAACCCCACACACAACGAACACATACAATCGCATCTTAAAACGCATTATGTTAACATCAGAACATGAACGATCAATGAATAATTGAAATCGAATAACAAACATTATTTAACACTAGGGATTTTCTCAAGTGTATTGATTCAGTTTTATTTTGGTTTATATTGTTAAACTTTCCACAACCAGGAAGAATGAAATGAAGCAAAAAAAACATAGTATGAACATGGCCCTAATGCATATGGTTTTCTATTAAATCATCTGAAGACCACATTAAAATAGGAAACCATTCTGTATACGTGGAGCTTATCGATATTTTATGTTAGTAGTTTCACTTCCGGCACTGGTTCAGGCGCAATCTCGACGGCGCGGCATCTGCGTGACGGCAATAGCACTCGTATGATATGAGCCGGAGAATAAGTGAAAACCATCATGTATTATAAAGTGTTGTTAACTGTTTTTTCCTCTGTTATTATAAACAAGAATAAGGAAAACGCCGAAACAATCACCCTAAAATGCGTGAAATCAATTTAGTCAATATCAGCTAATACAACCCTGAATCGTCATGAAACACGTATCAAAAATAGAAAATAGCAATTTTTTTACATTATCCAAAAGTAGGGTATTGGTAATTTTTTAATATGGCATGGTTTTAATAAATGTGAAGAACACCGTTGCAGTACAAGTTATTGTAGACATGAGAAATTAAATCCTTATTTAAATACCAGATTTCCATAATCAGTACAAAACCGAGTGAACCGCATATATATTTTTCGATATAGACTTTTTTCGTATTTTAAACACGGTATTGCTACGTAATATTGCAGACTAATTTAAAGAAGTTTGTAGACAAAACCCAGCAGGAAAAAGGCCCCAAGGAAGACCTAAGAGTCGATGGAAGGACCAGGTGGAGAAAGATTTGCGAAAATTGAGAGCAGGGAAAGAAGATTCAGAGAACAGGGAGAGATGTAGGCAACTTGTTGGCGAGGCCAAATACCACCTAGGGTATCCATGGCCTTAAGCCCCCCATACACGGGCGAGCATGTTCGCGAGCATGTTGGCGAACATGTTCGCGAACATGCTCGGCGTTGGCAACAGACGGACGAGCATGCTCGCGAACATGCTCGTCGCTCGGTAGCGGTTCCTAGGCCTATTCTTGCTTTTCTTGTGCTCTGTGACAGTCAAGTTGTGTGTAGGCCTATTAAGCCTACTCCTGCTTTTTTGCTGCAATTACAGCATTTAGTTTTTTTTTGCAACATACGCATTATTTCTTAGACATAAATCAGGGGCGATTTAATTTTAGCCGATTTTGTAATCGGCCGATCTAAAAATAGACCGTTTGTGCTAGGCCTTAAGTTATCGGATTAAATTCATCCGTCATGGTTTGAAAATAATGTTGGTTATAATTCCATAGTTGTGCAATAACATTTCTCGTAGTTTTGCTTATTCTAGCCTTTCTTAGAATTATTTAATTGTGACAAATTACTACAGAATTGATTGTACACATTTGTGTAGTAATATACATATTGTAATTGATGAACCCTCTATTTTGGAAACTCATTTAAATTTGTATTTATTGCGTTACAAACAAAAATATATATTTATTTAGCTTCTGTAAACATTGATTCTAAATATATTACTGTAACTGGAATACATCATAGTATCAACACCGTGATGATTACACGTGCAATCGGTCTATTGCGGCTACTTTGTAAAGGCGGTAACGAAGTAATCGTTTGGAACCGGAACGGTTACTTGTAATGAGTTCACGAGTGCAACTGGAATCATAGTAGCGGCTACATGGATGGAATGATTTTGCATATCTTTACCCAAGTTGCAGCGGCGAACATGCTCTCGAACATGGTCGTCCCCACAGACGGGCGAGCATGTTCGTTTTCGGGCTCGTCAAGTCCGACGAGCCGAGCGCCGAGCCCAACATGCTCGCCGCGACGGATCCCACACACGGGCGAGCATGTTCGTCGCCAACACCGTCACGAGCATGCTCGCGTGCTCGCGAACATGCTCGCCCGTGTATGGGGGGCTTTAGGAGTAAGTAAGTAGTAGTATTGTTACGTAAACTAAACCGTTATAGCTTTGATTGTTCAATAAATCTCAATTCATCAATGTTTGTTTTAAGTTTAACAAATCTGTTTACCGGGTATAAAACTTGGAATTATAACTTTATTAACTTGCCTATTCAAAATTATCACGATACCATTTACTTCTTACAAGTAACTATTTCGCTGAATAATTACATAATTATGACTGCTAAATATGAGTACTGTAGAACAAATTTACTTTCAGTTTGCTTTATTTACTGTTATTTTGAGTCATTGCAAATTGATGAACATGTTAACTTACTAGGTACATTTTCTATGTCATTGTCATAAAATCATTTCAGTTTAAACGCCTTATTCGAAATTTGAAACACTACTTAATATTCCTACTTTTTTCTAGTTGTTTTTAACATTTGGGAACCGACTATAGTGTCAAATGAGAAGTATGAAGCTTTTTGCAACAAGTACACTAGAACCTTGATAAAAAAACTCTCAAGGCTACCATGTTTGTGTGAGCTCCACTATGCTTGTGTTGTGTAAGATTAAATATTACTTGTTATTCAGGTTCACTTCTTATCGAGGTTAGCAATAATATGTTATTAAAGGTGAACTAAATTCAGGGAATTTGAAAATGATACTTTTTATTGAGGGTCTTGTTATCGAGGTTCCACTCTATATTAAACATATGGAAAATACAGTAGTAATTCACGACGCACTTCATGAAACTGGTTATTGTATTTAACGCATTAAACATTACTAAAACATGTAAAATCGTATTACATTAACATCCTATTACCAGGGACATTTAACTTTGTTGTTAGCGACGATACTGTACCTAACTGATGATCTCTCAAGTCGCACAAACAGTTGGAGTGTAATTGTTGTTAGCAGTCAGCTGGGTCGAGGGACTTTCAACTTTATTTGGCGGGTAAAGTGGAAAGTTGGCGGGAGTGTCGCTGGCCCAGTCTCTAATTACTCTTACAACTCTTCACTTGCCACCGCTCTTCACAACCAAACTTCTGAATCGCATCGCTTCTTAGTAAATTTTCTTTTTGAGGAGTTACAGAAAAAGAAATTCTTCTTTTAAACCTCTCGCTGTGTTCATTTGACGTTTCCCCAAACACTTTGTGGACAGTTCGTGTAATAACACCATCCTTGAAATCAAAAAAGGCAAATATTCTTGATGGATTTAATAGCGCTTTTTTATTCAATAACGTATTACTGACTGTTCTGCGGCACAGCTTTGTGAATACTCTCCACGGTTCGTTAAAATTCGCTAATAAATATTAAAATGATCAAATCTGATACCATGATTGTTATAGTCAACCATTTATTAAACAATATAAACTGTTATTCATTCCACTATTGTTATCAAACTATTATTGAAGATATGTAAATAAATTTCTTAACAGCACACGGAATCTGATCTATGACCATCGATGTAAATAACTAATGTAGAGTTATTATACATCGATGTCTATAACATATCTGATATGTGATGACGACGTGAGTGTTGAGGTAGTTTTATACCATTAATTTGTTTTTCCTTCTTAAATAGCAGGGAGAAAATAATATGTTTGTATAGGCATGTTTTTTAAGTAACTACCGTTTTTAAATTTCTTTGTTCCAGCACTGCGATTGGCATTTTCAATATTTGCGCTGTGTATGGGCATCTATTGGTAAGACCTAGCCGGAAATTCAAGAACAATCGGCCGTGTTTACATCCGGTTTCGAGCATTCAAAATGGTGCCGCCAATTGAGACTGCCGCCGACTGTGAACTGCGCGCTGTAATTAGATTTGTAAGTGCTAAAGGTGTGAAAGCCATTTAAAATCATCAACAGATTAGTGAAGTGTATGGTGAGAACATTTTGAGTGCCGTTATGGTACGCAAGTGGATAAGGGCATTTAAATACGGCCCAACCAACGTTCATGATGAGCAACGCGCGGCGTCATTACTGTCCCCGTACCCAGTGCGTTGCAAATAATGAACGTTGGTGGGGCCGTCTTAAAATGCCCTTACCTACTTGCGTACAATTCCATCACTCATAATGTTCTCCCCATACATTCCACTAATCTGTCGATGATATTCAATAGCTTTTACACCTTTAGCACTTAAAAATCTAATTACAGCGCGCACTTCACAGCCGGCGGCAGTCTCAATTGGCGGCACCATTTTGAATGCTCGAAACCGGATGTAAACACGGCCGATTGTTCTTGAATTTCCGGCTAGGTCTTACCAATAGATGCACCTACACAGCGCAAATGTCGAAAATGCCAATCGCAGTGCTGGAACGGAGAAATTTAAAAACGGTACTTACTTAAAAACATGCCTCGTATATTGTTGTATTTGTGTTCAATTAATGCATAAGGATAGATTATGAATTGAAATATATAACAATCTAATACTGTACATCAGTTCATTTCTTGGCATTGTACTAGTATTGTCAACAGTTTTCACTTAATAAATTATTAAACAATATATTTCAGATGCACAACAAGATCCTCTTTATTCGAACAGCAACTGATACAAAATTTAAACGTAATGGAGAAAGTTAAATATTTCAATTATCTTGCCATATAATCCGAAACTGAGATTGCAAGTAACTATTCAGTTAGATTAATGTCTGAAGTTCTTAACGTTGTACAGCTACGGCATATCTGTGCTCATTTAACCCGCGGAAACTTAGTTACCGTACCTGTTGGAACAACAAAAGGGAAAATTAATTATTTCGAGTTAGGAGTTGGTAACACTTTAGACGTTTACAACACTGAGGTGTTTGTTCGTTACAGATAAAGTCTTCCAACCGAGTTTGTTCCTCTTAAAAGCGGTCATAAGAAGTTTACGAGCAAATAATATCTTTTAACTATTTTCTGTTTAACAGATTTTTCCCGTTGCGAAGCAAAAATTAAAAGTGAGAAGAAGAAAATATCAATTGTAAACAGTCAATGTGTAAATTATCTATGTTGTATTAAAAATGTGTATAGTTTTGGATATTGGTTCGTGTTTAATGATATAAGTTATTAGTTATTGCATTTTTTTTAAGGATTTGGCATATGAGTAAGCCTATGATAAATAACACAATTTCAGAGTTCTGCCAGTTTTTTTGCAAGTCTGTCCTGTAGAGTTTAAAGAAGCCTACACCTTATTTTCTACAAATTGGCTAAATAACTTAGGTGCGGTACTGTCCTTTTTACGTTGACTTAAATTGTAAGCTTACCTTTTCCCGTCCATGGGCAGTTTGATTGTTAAAAATTAATCCTTTAAACTGGAATAGGACTGTAAAGTAAATTGTGTGTATTTCCATTAGTTAATAATCTTTTAGTTGACTCTTTTAAAATCATCGGAAATTATGACTGTTATTAGTTTGTAAACAAGTTATTTGTTTATAAATAACTCATGTACTTCTTTGCAATTGCTCGATTTCGAGCAACATGTACACTAGTATTTATAATCTTACCAAAGATTACATAAGCATATTACTAATATTATAAATGTGGAAGTTTGTGTGTGTGTTTGTTTGTTTGTTTGTTTGTTTGTTTGAAGCTCAATCACGCATTAACTACAGGACGGATTGGGCTAAAATTTGGCACGATGATAGCTCACATTCCCGATTAACATATAGGCATATTCTTATCTCAAAAATCCTATCGGGCTCCGCCCCAGTGGCTCTGTAGTTCCCCATGTTAACCTTATGAGTATTCATATTTAAAGGGTTAAGTAGTTTAGTCAGCTGTTTCAACTAAAAAAGTTGGTTCTATGATATGCAAAAGCATTGAAAGTTATAAGATTTATCAACAGTATGCAGCACTAGTATTCTTTTATTTATCAAAACAGCTAATTTGAACCAAGTAGCAACAAAAAACCGTGATAGGCAATGAGAAGTTGGATTGTTTACACTTATTTTTATGTTTTTAACTCCATGAATAGTTAGTGATATTTTCCGAATCCTTAATAATTTATTTTTCTCCAATTGTTTAGCTGAAGTGGTAGAACATTATGGCTATGTTACAGTAGATGTGTAATACTATACCGTATATAGTATACCGTAAATTTAAAGAAGGAAATTTTATCAAACTGTTTCCTCCCCCAATGTAAACGCAAATCTTGAGTATAAATGCAATAAGAATTTTATACTTATATGCCAATCCCGTACGAAGGACGGGTACTCTGCTAGTAGCATATATATAACATATTTATATATGTATCCGTTAGCATGATAACTCGGGCAAAAATGATACGATTGTGATGAAATTTGGTATAAAAGTGTAAACCTACATTTATTCAAACGAGTTCGCGAGCCAGCATGATCGGAATATGGGGACAGGGGTTTATGGGGGGGGGGGGGGGGGGGTTTCCCAATTTTTACCCTGAAAACGTAAAGTTTACAATTTCTTTTCAAACCATTTGTTTAATCGATTTCTTTTTATGTGTAGTGGCAAAAAACCAACAATTTGGTATATTAAAGCTTTGTTTTATGCCTCAAGGTTATGTAAAAAATCCAAAAAAGTGTAGGTTTAAAATTACCACGTTATTCTTATGGAGAATAAAAACTGTTGTAGCTTGCTTGTCTATGGACATATTTAAATGGAATTAAAAATGATGTGACCAAAATATAAAATTTTCTGAAATTTATAGTTTAGTGACGAAACAGTTTAATATCCTATATGATTGTATATTCGAACTTCTTATTCCAAATAAAATACCTAATCTCAAATGGAACCTATATAATGATTTATCTAGTCATTACAAATTTAATTAGGGAACGGACTAAATCTTAGCTTCAAGTTATTATCGATTGAAAATGTATCATCAACAAAAAGCATTGTCTACCTCAAACAAATTCAATTTGTGATAGAAAGGATTTGAAATTTTAAAACATACATATTGGATCCAAATGTGCTTTTTTTCACAAAGCTATTTGTGACTTTTAAAAATGTTTCCATACAACCGAATGGTTTCACAACAATTCAAAATCAAATACATTTTTTCTTGCTTATTTTTTGAAAGTATATGGTACATTACCCAAGTTGGCCGCTTTTCCCCGAGTCACTCCATTTGCCCGCTATTGGACCTGAGATGTCTGATTGAACATCGGATTGCCCTCTCAACCACTCGGTTAGCATTCACTGCTGCAGATTTGCAATTTATCCGCCAAAGATGTTTTATTGGACATTTCCAGATATGGGAATTGCCCTTTCTACTGAAGGGACTGAAGTAAAAACTCGTGTGTTGTGAAATGAAATTGGTAGATTGTAATACATTTCCAATAAGTTTAGGAAAACATATTATTTTGTCCAGTATTTAAGCTTTTTGTGCTACGTTTTTAATTTAAGAGATTACCTACGTCCAAAACTGGCAGATAGTTGATTATACAAGTACTCCAAGACCTCCAATGTAGTGGTTTTGTATGAATATTGAAACATTCTTACAATTTTCACAAATATATTTATGATGTTCATGATATACATGCAGTACACAAAGGATTTCTAAGAAGTGAAATTTATAATGTAAATGTTATAAACTAATTCGTCAAGATTAATTGGAGAGAAGAACAAACGTTTTAACGTCTCAGAACGACTGATAATCAGATAAAAAGTGTCTGTAAAACTAAGCCAATTAGAGGTTTTTCACCAAGAACAATAAAAGAGAAGTTAGATCCTCGGTCGGGCTCGTCTCAAGAAAACATGGAATAACAAAGTTCCTCCTGTAATTATCGCCCAGCAACTTAAGTAAAGCAAGTTGGAGCAAGTCAGCCACCCTTTCAACCCTGCTAATCTTCCCCCGCAGCGATTAGCAGTCTAGGGAACAGTTTTATTAACATCATTAAACACCGACGCGACTCTTGGCAATTACCTACATCTTTCTGGCATTAAACTCAGCTTTTATCATTAGGCAAGATTAAATTTGTACAGTAAATTATTATGATTAGTATATAATTCCTGTTTGATGGACATTCAAGCAAAACACGAGAATGAGAATGGCCAAATAAAAATTTTTTAAGGCATTTTGTCAATAAGGTAATGATTAATGTATTCTAATCAAATAAACAAATTGAACTACTGTACATGCGTGATATTCGAGAACAAATTCGTAACACGAATGTAATCAAAAGGAGTTTTGAAAATTCGTGACGTAGCGAGGGCGACCCCTTCCCCCTATTGGGCTTGAAGAACAAAAAGACAACAATTGCAGAAACTGAGACACGACGGAGAAAAACGAAATACAAAATATTAAAGAACAAAGCACTATGAAACAAAAAGGGAGAAAAATCGTAGGACAAAAGACGCGTGACATTGTAGCGCTAAATGCAACCGAGATCGTTATATCTGTTAATGAGATCGTCGAGAAGTGCGCTGCTAACTCGATATTCTATGAGAATCGCTGTTTATTTAACTGCCGGTGTGGGGGTAAATTAAAACACGGGCTGAATAGCGGAGTTGACAATGGCGAGGTAACGGCGGTGGAAACTCTGCTACCTCCCGCCACTATAGTCATACAATACTGCTGCCACAGTGTGCTCGTCGCTAACTCTGCTACCACCTATAATCCTCCTAGGCTACCACCCGCCACTATAGTCATACAATACTGCTGCCACAGTGTGCTCATCGCTAACTCTGCTACCTCCCGCCACTATAGTCATACAATACAGCTGCCACAGTGTGCTCATCGGTAACTCTGCTACCTCCCGCCACTATAGTCATACAATACAGGTGCCACAGTGTGCTCATCGGTAACTCTGCTACCTCCCGCCACTATAGTCCTACAATACAGCTGCCACAGTGTGCTCATCGCTAACTCTGATACCTCACGCCACTATAGTCCTACAATACAGCTGCCACAGTGTGCTCATCGGTAACTCTACTACTTCCCGCCACTATAGTCCTACAATACAGCTGCCACAGTGTGCTCATCGCTAACTCTGATACCTCACGCCAATATAGTCCTACAATACAGCTGCCACAGTGTGCTCATCGGTAACTCTGCTACCTCCCGCCACAATAGTCATACAATACTGCTGCCACAGTGTGCTCATGGCTAACTCTGATACCTCCCGCCAATGTAGTCGTACAATACAGCTGACACAGTGTGCTCATCGTTAACTCTGCTACCTCCCGCCACTATAGTCCTACAATACAACTGCCACAGTGTGCTCATCGGTAACTCTGCTACCTCCCGCCACTATAGCCATACAATACTGCTGCCACAGTGTGCTCATCGCTAGCTTAGCTACCTCCCACCACTACAGTCATACAATTTTGCTGCCACAGTGTGTTCATCGGTAACTATGCTACCTCAAGCCACAATAGTCATACAATACTGCTGCCACAGTGTGCTCATGGCTAACTCTGCTACTTCCCGCCACTGTAGTCCTACAAAACTGCTGCCACAGTGTGCTCATGGCTAACGCTGATACCCCCCGCCACTGTAGTCCTACAATACAGCTGCCACAGTGTGCTAATCGGTAACTCTACTACTTCCCGCCACTATAGTCCTACAATACTTCTGCCAGAGTGTGCTCATCGCTAAATCTGATACCTCCCCCAACTAAAGTCATACAATACTGCTTCCACAGTGTTCTCATCGCTAACTCAGCTACCTCCCGGCACTATAGTCATACAATACTGCTGCCACAGTGTGCTCATCGCTAACTCTGCTACCTCCCACCACTATAGTCATACAATACTGCTGCCACAGTGTGCTCATCGCTAACTCTGCTACCTCCTGCCACTATAGTCATACAATACTGCTGCCACAGTGTGCTCATCGGTAACTCTGCTACCTCCCGCCACTGTAGTCCTACAATACTGCTGCCACAGTGTGCTCATCGCTAACTCTGATACCTCCCACCACTGTAGTCCTACAATACTGCTGCCACAGTGTGCTCATCGCTAACTCTGATACCTCCCCCAACTATAGTCATACAATACTGCTGCCACAGTGTGCTCATCGCTAACTCTGCTCCCTCCCGTCACTGCAGTCCTACAATACTGCTTCTACAGTGTGCATAAAGTTTGATACTTGTTACCTACTCACTACTCAGTTCCTTTTGAACACCTCATTTCGCTTTTCCATAGATATCAATGATACTTGAATCTACAATGGATTTTTATTAATATAAATTACTGCATATTGCGCTGGCAAATATATCATCTCGTTTATATCCTATGATATAATTGTCTCCTCGTTTCGACTCAATTAATTTCAATAAACGGTGAGCATTTCTTTATTTAAAATTTATACAACCTAATGTACTGACTAAATACTTAATAAATTGATATTATAACAATGTCAAAATAGTTCTACCAAAATTTAACCAATGGGCGCAAAACGTATAGAAAAGGAAGATACACAAAACGGTCCTCAGACTGTTTCACAGAGCGGAATTTTAAAAGTTTGCGATATGAAAAGAACCGTTAGATTAACCCACTTCAATAGTAGCGAAAGAGCCTCGGGTGAAGTAGCCAGTGTTCGGCCTCTGCTCTCCACTTCAACTCTCAGAATGAGAATCAAAGACCACGGAACGCCCGCGCCCTCCAGTGGCCACGCGTCCCAGCATTGTTGTGACAAAACGTTGCCATTAGAGCCGCCCCCTCGCTAATGGCCGGATTTGTTGTTACGAGTAATTGTTAGCTCTGATTCCACTTAATTAGTGAGCTTTGTTTGAGAAAATATTCTCACGCTGTGAATAAACACGTGGATGATTTGGATATTTTGTTAATTGGATTGACAGTGATGGAAGTTTACATTCTGGAATAGTTGAGGTTTTCCCCATTAACAGGTGTTAACATTAACATTATCTCTGTAGGCTTAGGTCGGGATTTTCACTAATACTTGCATACTATAAAAGCTACTTTTATAATAGTCTGGCAAAAAAAATAAGAACCATCCTGGTATCAACTACGGGCCACGTCAGATCATTGTAGAGTAGAAAGTACTTCATTTTGACAGGGTATACATTTGTTGTCACCACCTTGGATCCGCCAAATTGGATACAAAAAATTATATGTATTAATTTGAACGGATGTATTTTTGGGCTTCTAGGAACATCAAAATGGAAAAGGAAATCGGTCCCGGGTCCAAGTCTTACCACGAGACCTTCGGTAATAGCTTATTCCCTATATGGGAAATTCGCTCTAAACCTAAAAAATCTTCACTAATACATTTTTATTATACTCGTATTACACGATGGAAATGCATTGGCTAAGTCAGTTCCTAACGTATACTGTATTTTATAACTTTTTTTATCCTACAGTGTATTAATAATGTATAAAGAATAAACGAGGCCAAAACTTCTATTACCGTATATATACAGGGTTATTCAAAATGAATGACCCAGTTTTAACGCTTTATAACTTTTAAACTATTAAACTTACCGCTATAAAATACACATCAAACGAAAAAGCAACTCAAAGAGTTTACGCCTTCCAAAGACACATCATTTAACAAAATCGATCCAACAGAACTGTAGATTTAATTGTACAAAGTTAAAAAGTAATCTCCATTTTTTTTACCACTAGAAATTTGGAGGTTACTTTGACGTTTTTGCAAATAACTTTTAAATGGTGAGGAAATCGACCAAAGTGGAAGGTATTATTCCGAAAGAGAATAAAATTTCCTACAATCTACTATTGTGCATTTTTTTTAATACTCAAGAAAGGTACCAAAAATTGCCTCAAAATGAAAAAAAAAATTGAAAATCTCCCTCTTCAATGTAGACAATAAACATAGCAAACATTAAATTTCACACTTTTTTATTTTAAGCCAAATTTAGGCTATATTTATTGAGTGTTTTCAAGATATGCGTAATAGTTGATTGTAGGGAATTTTATTCTCTTTCGGAATATTACCTTCCACTTTGGTCGATTTCCTCACCATTTAAAAGTTATTTGCAAAAACGTCAAGTAACCTCCAAATTTCTAGTGGTAAAAAAAGTTGGAGATTACTTTTTTTTTAACTTTGTACAATTAAATCTACAGTTCTGTTGGATCGATTTTGTTAAAGGATGTGTCTTTCGAAGACATAAACTCTTTGAGTTGCTTTTTCGTTTGATGTGTATTTTATAGCGGTAAGTTTAATAGTATAAAAATTATAAAGCATTAAAAATGGGTCCATCATTTAGAATAACCCTGTATATAGCTTTACTAAGCACACCAATAAATTGACTTGTAATTTTAAAATACAATAAAGCAAGCAACAATAATTTGAGAGAAACTTATCTTTCCCGAGGATATTTTTATATTTCGTGCCAATTTACCAGCTTTTATATCTTGTGTTAACAATATCGGTCCAATAACGAGACAAATCCACTGGTCGTGCCGGCGGGCATCCCGCGACTACACCACAATACCACAATCAGCAGGCCCGGCCACTCATGTTGTTGGCCACATGGTTTTGTATTTCTATTCTTATTCATATCAATAATCAATATGAACCTATTTATCCTTTATATGCAGATTTGATACATTGAATAAGTATATTCTTTGTGTGCAGCTCATGCAAATAAACAGATATGTCATACCATTATGTAGTTTTTAATTACGCATAATCACCAAGAAGGCTTATTTACAATTAGATTTGTTTATGAAATAAATGACGCTGTAGCATTTTGAGGTTCTTGTAACGGAAAGAAAACGCTAATTTCTATTTTAAAATTGAAAAACTTTCCCATTTGAAGAAATATTTTTTTACAGTAAACAAAATACGTATTAGTCGTTTTACTTATGTCCTTCAGTATTACATTGAACAGTATTACAGTAATTGCGGTCGTGCCAATTGAGTAGGCCTAACTCTTAACAAATGAAAATGGAATGAATGGAGCTTCTTTAGAGCATTCTACTTTCCAAAAAGACGCCTAAAGGGAATCATTTTTGTGAAACTTGAGCCGAACATAGTTGTAAATTCCTTTACCGATGTAATTATTTGCCTATAAACAACAAACAACAATTATTTACACATCTAGTATGAACAAATTCGCGACGAAAATTGATTTCTTCCAAAAATATATCATGATCCCAACCTTTACACGCCACTTACGATAAGTGTATTGTTAGTTCGGCAAACTAAAACTATAAATAAATCTGTATTCAGACAATAGTTACCCACATTTTTTATTAACTTGGTGGAGCAAGATCAACTCTTTATTTTTATGTGACTCTGCAAGAACCACCCATAATTCATTGTCCTACTTCTGGATATTGCTTTATATTAATTAAATTATTATTGTTACCTTACAATATCCGTTTAGTGTTGGTAGATAAACAACTACATGTTTCGTGGCGACTGCCACATCCTCAGGTTATTCTCTTCTTAGATTCGTCATCAATTTAAAACATAAAACACAGAACACACGTAGAAACACACATTACATTAAACATTTATTTATTGTCGCTGCCGGCCCGACCAAACGCGTGCACGCACCGTGACGGTATCAAAATAAATGTTTAATGTAATGTGTTTTTCTACGTGTGTTCTGTGTTTTATGTTTTAAATTGATGACGAATCTAAGAAGAGAATAACCTGAGGATGTGGCAGTCGCCACGAAACATGTAGTTGTTTATCTACCAACACTAAACGGATATTGTAAGGTAACAATAATAATTTAATTAACCACCCATAATTCATAATTACCATATTTTAAAAGAGGTTTAATATTGAAACTTATTAAGTTACTTATTATTGAAAGTTATTAAGTTTCGTTAAATAAGAGTTCAAACATTTCAATAGTATTAACCAGATAGAATGCCTCCTTGCAAAAACTTTAAATCAATTCTTAACGCGTTGTACTTGACACAAACCGCAATACAAAATGCAAAACGCGTAACAAACCCACTGGTAAACGTACAGTTTCTGTAGTGCATAATTTGTCTCTAACAGGACAAGGATCGCAGTAGCGTATAATAAGTAAAACAAGCAGATGCCGGCAAGATATAATAAGTGTCCTGTGGTGCATTGTTTGCTAGCCAATTACGGTAGCATTGGTGGAGGGGGAATAATCGGTTTAATACAGGGGGGGAGGGGGGCACAATAGCCGACACTACCTGAGTGCACCTCAATACGTGCTCTAATTGAAAGTGATACTATTTACAAAGAGGAAGCAACAAAGAGCTCACTGCTCACTGGGTGGGGTCTCTATTCTATCTTCACAATCGATACTGATATTTGGGTTAACTACGGTTTACAATGGGCTTTATGTTAACACACACGCGTAGCGCGACCGTGGTGGATTGGATGGATAGTCCGCCAAGCTCATCTGCTTAACAGGATATTCACGGTTGTTTGTGCTACATCGCTTTTAGCGGATTTTGCAGACAATCGTTCCTTCAAATAAAAGTGGCTAACTTTTTGAAAAAAAATTTTAGTTAGGATTTTATTTGTCTTAATACTAAGTAACTTCTTAATCAGCATATTACGTGTTATTGGTTTTACGAAAAGTAAATAAAAAATACGTCTAATAACACTTGAAAAATATATTTACCCTAATACTGTTTTAAAAAGATGGTTAATACATATGAAAGACGGTATTTGTGATCGAATTCGATGGGACACTCTTATCATCATGAGACCCAGTAGGCGACTGTCATTAGCCGTATTTTCGACAAAACCATCGCTGGCGAATGATCACCATACTATCATTATTTATCTACATTTTCCACCTTGTGGTTGTGAAAGCAGTATAATAAGTGTAATAACCAATATCAGCTATCATGGGTAACATAGTTCAGAGAGCACATAATGGATTTGTTGTTGTTAGAAATGTCTGTGCTTGCCGAACAAAGGTATTCTGTCTACATTTTTGAAAATCTATTTAAATTAATTTCAATAGATTACCTTTTCCCCTCTGACATCGGAAAACTAACATCGGATTAACGACGGTATAAAATCACATAATCTATATACCATGTATAATGTAACAAATCGTTTTTATCACTCTGTATTCGAAAATAGACTATTTCCATACAGCTGAGGTCTTCGAAAATCGTAAATTTCCATACACCAAAAACAAATTATTGATCAGCTGACTTTTCCTGACATAAACATTACTTTCGCTACACAAACAATACTTTCCCTGACATCAACAAAGTTACAACTAAGAAAATTAATAGATTACGAAATATCAGATATTTTTTAAGTTTGATGAATTAGTTTTGTTTTATTGTGATAAAAAGTATCGTTCAATACTCGTCACGAAAGTCCCATTTCGTGACTAGTAGTGAAATATACTATTACTTTCTGTCACGAATATTAATACAGAAACCGAAAGGACTATAAACATAAATAAATGACGTCACTGGCACGAAAGTAAACCTGTTTTTTAATATTTTAATTGAATTGTCCAAAAAACGTCTTAACAGAGGTTATGGCTATTAGTAGCTCGGTCCAGTGACGTCGTTTGTTTATATTTATTTACCGTTTCTGTTCTAACATTCGTGCATACTGTAGTGTTATATAGTCAAAGTCAATGGTACTGTATTGATGCGAGCCGTACCAACGGTTAAACGGTTTTAGTCCTTCAATTACTCGAAGAAAGCATGATAAACATTGCACAATTAAATCAATAAACAATCCTCACTATTTATGTTGCAAACCAAAAATACTACGTAAACCCTTTAAACAAATACCCCAGCCGTAACAAACCTGCAGACTGATCACAATTCCATTTTACTGATTAGATTTTTACGCCACACTATACTATTTTGACGAACTTCCCATGCAAGGAATTAGTCCAGAAAACAGCTGTTTGCCGCCAGCTTAATCAAATGGGGTTTCATTGCGTAATACTGTACTGTAATGAGTTTTACCGGACACCAATCAGCTGATTATACTGTATTTGGGTGGCAATGAGTGGTTATAAACAAAAACATAACCTCTAATGACTAGTGATTTTTTTGTCCTTTAGTTGGTGGTAATACTGTAAGGATTTGTACAGATTTAGTAGTTTGGCGTAAACTATCGTACATAACTCGTCCAAAATGTGTGTACCGGACTCGTTCGGTAAACACTTATATTCAGGACTAGTAACGTAATATACTGTTTTACTAAATTACTCCCTTAGTCAAATGTATTCCCTTAACAACATAAGATTTAACGAATACTTAGTTTTGCTGCTACAGGGAAGGAAATGGATTTCTGTAAAATATTAATATTATAGTACAAAATAAATAAATTTACCAACTTTGATGAACATATATAATAAACAAGCAAACTACAACCGTTTACTTTTCTCCGTTAGAAAAAACATGGTAATTTAAAATGTTTCAAACAGGTTTTTTTTTATTTTTTCCTTAACCTTTCTACAACAACGCTTCAATTTTCAAGATTACTAGGGTTGCTTTCAGACAGGTGAAAGCCAGTTGAGCGGAACAAACGTGATTTGATATTTGTATAAGTAACTAAATTTAAAAAAGTCAATAGATGTACTAATGCTGGTTTTATTGATTAAAATTATAATAATTCAGATTTGTTTTTACTACATCTTGTTATTCAGATACCTCTTCCAAAAGTGCATTATGGTAGTTTTGACCAGGAAAATATTACAGTAGTTGGAATCTGGAATTAATATCCAAAAAGGGCATTAAAGTATAAAAAAGAGAAAGGAAATTTAACATTCAAATTCAACTGTAGCCTACAACAAAAACATTGGACTTCATCTTTCACCCTTACAATCGGTTAAAGTAGGCTATATTAAAGTATAAAAAAACAGTAACTATTAAAAAAACGAGAATTAAAGTATTACAACTGGAGGGGAAATTTTATATTTAAATTCAACTGTGCAGCATAAACATTGGTCTTCATTTCAACCCCTGCAATCGGTTAAACTCAGCTTTCTTTGCTAGAAATAATTTATGATTGTTAATACCAAGTATTCTTGATGGAGGATGTGATTGTAATGTAACTGGAATTTAGGTTTCTACCATTATTTAGGACGATTTAGAGACGGCATTTTAATACTGTCCTTAATAATACCATTGGCTATTGGATACAAAAGATTTTGATGAAGAAGCTGGTTACAAATTTAACATGGGGATGGAATGTCTAGTTGTATTGATAGTCAAAGATCAAACATAGGCCTACGAAAAATGTAGGGCTATTTTATTGTAAGACTCAAATGTAAAACATCTAGAATAAATGTAAAGACTAAAATGAACTGAATTATCAATCATGTATTTCAAGAAGGGAAGTCATGCCTTAAAAATAAAATGTAGATAATATAATTAGAAATTAGTAGCCTACTTCTGGACAGGCCTAGACGATTGTCCATACCGTGGTTAAAAGTGTACTTCTATAAGTAGGCCTACAGGTAATTAATTATTTACTTATTACGGTTGTAACTGGACGTATGTATAGTCCGTGGCTTGGCAATCAAATAACAGTATTTATATAGGATAGGCTACTGTTGTCAACATTTTTAAATTACTGAATTGTTACCAAATTACTGTTTCACAAAACGCAGATTCCATTTTCAGCCGAGCCATTAAAATGAGGATTTGCCGAACAATTATTAATATTACAGAATAGTATTTAATGATATACAAATTTTCACATTTCATAAATTATATGTTAGTTTTGCTTTGGTCAAAGGTCCAAATCCAAATGTTCTTTTCATTTGGTTTTTATGTAGTAATTTGCTAGAATTATTGATTACAGTAGATGGTTTGTTAAGACCATATGCAAACATTTTTGAAATCGTTTCCCCGTTTAACCAACTATTCCAAAAGATAAAAATTATATGGTGCAACACAAATAAACAACTCGATCACCTACCTATAACCTACACTTTACCTCCCTGATCTAACCTTACTTCAAAACACTTAATGTAGTCACGAATACTCATAAACCCCAACCTACCTTCCCCGCATGCCTAAATTAGATCAGTGTTCAATCTGCGTTTTATTAGTAAGTGTAATTAACTTACTGCAACGTCGATGTAATTCAACATAATATAACCTGTGATGTATTATCGGATTAAATATCGATTTCGATGCGGTTCGATATATCGCTTATTAAATCCTGATTTCTAACATTGGCTGTTTCTAATCAGCTGGCAACACAAATCTTGTTTACATTTTTCTTGTAAACAAAAAACTGTCATATGGCTACTTTAATCCCATTAGCCTAATGTTAAAATTTTTAAATTTTAAGTTCGTTTTAAATTGCATTAGCATTATCTAATTGAAATTTGTTTGTTTATTAACCATCTCACTATTAGTCTAAGTAATCTTGTTAAGTTTAGCAGAAATGTGTACTGCCGTTATTGAGTGATGTTGCTTTATTTGTTGCATTGAAGTTGATCCCAAAGAGCTACGCTCGCTTCTCTCGCTCCGCTCAATTATTTAGCTCTACACAATGGCATTAATGGAAATTAAGAATTTCCTTTGTTTTAGGAGTAAAAACTTGAATGAAAATATCTTCTAATATTTCAAATCCCCATAACACCCCTTTCCTATGGGGTGGCGGAATTGTACCCCCCTGGAATTGTACCCCCTGCTGGTTTGTGACGTCACGATGACGTCTCATTTTCTCGACCAAAACGGCGTGTACGGGCTGGAATTGTACCCCCCTCATAAAACTTTGATATTGTTATGCACGAGTGGTTTGATTAAATCCACTGGCATCTAAAAAACTGTACGGACCGGAATTGTACCCCCCTGGAATTGTACCCTCTCAGTTAGAACTCACTTTTATTTGACCAGTGTACGGGGTGGAATTGTACCCCCCTGGAATTGTACCCCCGTCAGTCTAGCCCTTCTTATAGGACCGGAATTGTACCCCCCTGAAATTGTACCCCCTGGTCACGGCAGAGGAAGATGTACGGCCCGGAATTGTACCCCCTGGAATTGTACCCCCCCCCCATTTAACCGAGGAGCTTGTCTATTATGATTACCAACTAAAATTAAAACAATAGTTATGTTGGATATTAGAGGGGAATCACACAAATGTTAAATGAAGCAAGTTACCCGACACCTAATGAATTGCTTGTTGTAAAAGGATATTCTAAGAAACTGCAAATTAAGGCCATTCAGAGTAACGTGCGAGAGGCCTAACAGACTTATTTTTACGTTATTCATTAATATTTTCTTAACCTTCCCAAGTACTAACTGTTCATGGGTTAGCTTAAATTCACAAAGGTTAAAACTTTGATAAACTGTGAACTACTTTGTACCAGATACCTACATTCGGTCGGGACCACGTAAGTTTGCAGTTGAGGGAGGAGCCTATTTACCATATGGCCTATTGACCAATGAGAACCGTGCGGTGTTGCCAAATCTAATAATACCAGCTGATTTGATAATATTGCTTAGTATATAATAATATTGCTTGTCACCAATGGCTGAATGCTTGTGTAATGAGTACGCAGTGCGGGAATTCAGTGCATTTTTGAGACCAAATCGGTTCTGAGACGACCGGAAACCCTGTAACTCACTTACTTGTGAGCGATTTGTTGCTTTACGAAGAATCATTACCGAAGGTCATGGCTCTTACAATAATCCCTATATCTTCGGGCCTGCATTGCTGTTTGCTTAATAGCCTCTTAGAAAAAGCGTTGACCTATGGTGTGATTGTGGCTTCGTCTTGTGTATTTTCAAAGTTTGAAGTAGATTAAAAGTTAAATTTTATGATCAGGTGTTATGTTATTAGATAATAGTGTATAAAAAGTATTACAGTAAAAACAAACTAAGCAATAATGCATTCAAGTTGTTCATGGTTTAAGGAAAATAAAACAATATACAGCCCGAGGCGAAGTAAAGTGGCGAAGCCAGATTTTTGGATAATCTCTTCACAATTATAGTTCCTTGGTACAATCACTATATTCTGTACAGGTTTGAAAATCCAACATATGTCACTGTAGAAGGCATTCTCTACTACTTCATTTTCATAATACCAATTACAGTAGGTTTATCGAGTGGGTGGGGGGGTACAATTCCAGCCCGTACACAAGCCAAGCTAGCTGTCCAAGAGGGGGGTACAATTCCGGGGGGTACAATTCCACCCCGTACATAAATATTTTGATGTTGGCAGGGGGTACAATTCCGGGGGGTACAATTCCAGGGGGGTACAATTCCGGGCCGTACATCTCCTGCTCTTTTTTATATCTAATATAATTATCCGGTTCACTGATCACTTGCCCACATTAAATAGATTAGATTTCGTTAAAATCAAAGTGTACGGGGTGGAATTGTACCCCCTCTAGGCGTGACGTCAAAATGACGTCAACGATCGCCGGGGGGTACAATTCCGGCGACCCTTTCCTATGACCCGATCAATAGCATCTTCTCATAAGGAAAATTCGCTAAAATGTAATGATTTTTTTAAAACAGTATTTTGGTAAACATTAGTCAGCCACATAATAAATGTAACATTTTTTTAGAATAAAGAGATGTTAGTTTTTTACAAGTTTATTTTAATACAACACAGTTAAGGGACAATTTTAACATACTTTCAGAAAGATTAAATTGTTTGATCCACAATCGTATTTTTTCGATAAACTATATTCACTTTGACAAACTAGTTTACAGTAAAATTATGATTAACTGTTACAGTTATGAAAAGTTATAATGTGTTATGACAATTATGTTATTTTATGTTATGTGTTAATCATAATTTTAAAATACTCGACATTAAAATCTAATGGAAGATGTATGGAGAATTCAGGTCACGAAAATCTTAGTGTCTTCAACAAGAATTCACACTTACAATAAATTGGGAAATGTTTCAACATTCAATAGATATATATATTTCATACCATCATTCCTAACTAAATATATTTTTAAATAGTTTTTCTTACAAAATAGCTAAGAATTGAATTTGACGTTGAAGATCTTTAAACCTTTCAAACACAATTTGTTGTGCATAGTTTGCTCGTATGAGAGAACGCCTCATTGGTGGTAGATACAGTATATGCAATTAAACCATTCAAAATTTTGAATCTACTATTTAAAAATGGCCAAATATCTTTTTACCGCCACTCAAAAAATGGTCATTATTTAGTGTCAGGGATTTTTATGTCTCTTTGGCTATGTTTTTTAGTGAATAATATGAGAATTATATCAGATACACTTCCAATCCAGGCTACCTGAATACAAAACCTGTCTAATATTTTACGTTTTGAATTAAAACTTGAATCAGTTTTAAATAAATTTTTACCAAGGCAGTAAGATTGTAAAATCTGACATTTCGAATTAGAAAGATGCCACAATCATTTGTTCCAGACTTTCTCAGAAGTCTAAGAGTAGTTTGAAAGCTTTACAGGCCAACAACCAACCGTTTGAAGCCAATAAATATAAAGACGCTCAAAAGACTTGGTGGTACAGATAATAATGTCTATGCTATGTAACATATTGGTTCTTCATTGTGCGCCTTTTTCTCATTCGTGTTCACTTCTTAACCACAAAACGTGTTCTGTTTCATTTCGATAAGAAAACAAATGGGGGAGGATTAGAGAACTTTTATAATTAAAAAAAGGTTTTTTTAAAACTAAGTTATTATCATAATATTGCTGGTGGTAAAATAATGATTTCTTGGATGAAACTATCCACAAAAGTACTTTTGCGTCAATACTAACTTATTTTCTTTCATGTAGTTATTCAATAATTTGGTACGTTTTTCTCGTATCAGCCTACATAAGATGTAAAATAAATCTAAACCAAAATGGTGGTTTCCACTACTTACCAAATTCAAAAGCCATAAAGGTTTCTATAAAGACAATAACGGTTGAACTTAGTGTCTAAAAGTGTTGGTGGATGTGTAACTATTTTATACGACATAAGTAAAAAGATCAAAATATTCCTATTCCGTGTCCTCTTCCAGGTACAGCAGCTAGTATGACATAAATTATACTGTTTTGTATAAAATGTTTTGCTATTCGATAGTTTGGTGTGTATACTAGTGCTCCTAGTGTCCTCGTTAGTATCCTCATGTATTCTGGAATAGAAAATCTGAACGGTTTCTTTATGGCTGATGAATAGCTTGTACTGTATGTACAATATGTTGTGCAACAATATTTCCAAAAAACTTTTATAATATAAGGATACAGCCTATGCAAATTAAAGTTTGTATTGCATGAATATTTCACGCCAAACTTATGAACAGATTGTGTCAATACAATATTCCTTTATTGTTCAATACATTAATAGTTGTGATACATTATGAGACAACTTTTTCAACTACACAACGTATAGATTTCTTTAAACGGGAAATAGCATGTTTCATAACAAGAGTAGAAAGTGAGTCGTTACATATTTGAGACCATGCCTGAAGTGCGAGATTTATTGAGCACTTTAAATGGTCGAGAATATGTATATACCCACTTTCACTCGTGTTTTGAACGTTATTTTTCGCTACCAGTACACTACAAAGACTAATTATTTTCTTAATGAAAACAGACATTGGATATTTATTTGTTACAGTTTTAGGTTATGCCTTAAATTTAAAGTTAATATTTACTTGCGTTGTTCAGTTTTGGTAGGCCTACGTTTGTAATTCCTTGTAAATTGAAACAGTTAACAAAACAATAACAAATCTTTGTTTGTTTACGTCGGCAAAATAAACAAATTTGGTAAACTTCCTTTTTTCCGTATTAAACAATGTAATGATGAATTTTCACAGGTAATAAACATGTAACGAAAACAGGCCATTTCACAGTAGTGTAGCAAAAATATATTGTACAATTCCTTTGAACTATAATTGTTTGTTATATTTTAGACATTGAAGTGGCGAACGTTTAAGTGCGTATCAGCATAATATAACATAACCCTGGGATCTGCACCACTGATGGAAGGGAGGGAGGGACATTGTTATACGTTGTTGGCAATTCGGCGTAAACGAGTCAAAGGCAATTATATTCACCCCTGTGTTGTGTTGTGGGGGCCATCTTGGACTACCCTCGCCCAATCACACCTCGCCTAGCTGTTCTTGAACCCTGCCTTAGTGAGGCTAGATAGTGAAGTTAGAGATTGTACAGTATTATCACAGTGCGACAAAGTCAGAGATTGTACAGTATTATCATAGTATGACAAAGTCAGAGATTGTACGGTATTATCACAGTGCGACAAAGTCAGAGATTGTACAGTATTATCATAGTATGACAAAGTCAGAGATTGTACGGTATTATCACAGTGCGACAAAGTCAGAGATTGTACAGTATTATCACAGTGCGACAAAGTCAGAGATTATACAGTATTATCACAGTGCGACAAAGTCAGAGATTGTACAGTATTATCATAGTATGACAAAGTCAGAGATTGTACGGTATTATCACAGTGCGACAAAGTCAGAGATTGTACAGTATTATCACAGTGCGACAAAGTCAGAGATTATACAGTATTATCACAGTGCGATAAAGTCAGAGATTAGACAGTATTATCATAGTGTGACAAAGTCAGAGATTGTACGGTATTATCATAGTGTGACAAAGTCAGAGATTACAATACGTACAAATTGTAGTCCATGCTGTATACTGCATAGTCTCTTTCAGTACCTAATAGTCGATGATATTATTCACCCGAGTATTCACTTATTTGTGGAGATAATCGGAGTGTAACACCAAATTTTCAACAAAATCATGTGTTCTAAATAATCTATACTTATTTAATACGCATGCAGGATTTTTGTGACAATTACTCCTCCGAAACTACTGAACCGATTGACTTATTTTTGGTCTCATTGGAAAGAGCGTAACGTGGAGTTGTGCAGGGAATTTTTAGGGAAATAATTTGAGAGTGAGGCTCTGGGACCCTTTAAAGTTTCGTATTTCTTCATAAGATTAACATGGGAAACAAACATTGTTATGAAACTCTAGATGTTGTAAGAAATTAAAAGTGAGACATATTGTAAACAGTCAATAAGTTTGCTAACTTAACAGTTTGCTACAAACATTAATTTACTGACTTGGTTTAAATGAAATGTTTATTATATGAATTTGGGTTGGCGTAAATATTACAATGGAAAAAAGCAAAAGAGCCTGGATAAATTGATATACTAAAAAGAAAACTGAATTAACACTGTGCTGTATTTCTTAGTAATCATTGAAAGAGCCGATTTACAAACTATGGAAACATAGGAAAGTCATAGAACACCACCAAGGAGAAGAAATAGAAATTTTTTAAAAATTTATAATCGTTATTATGGACAACCTAATGCGGCTATGAGTAAGGCTACTTGTAGAAAACACTAATAACAAAATCAGCTTTTGAAAAATGATACTGTAAGATATTTACAAGAAATTATGATTACAGTATATCGATCAGTTATGTACCTACATCATGAGTATTTCCAAAATCTTTGAGTGGAATCTTTTAAAGTTATCAGAAATTATGGTTGTTATTTGTTTTAAAATAACGCCTGTAATACTTAGAAATTGCTCGAATTCGAGCAACAGGGACACTAGTAGTATTTATGTTACAATCTACCGTTTTGATCGATAAAATGGTACTCTACAATTACTGCTGTCTTGCTTTTATTCAGAGATTGAATTCCGGATGTCATCATGATTTTACTTGTATAAATGTTTTTTTTTACTGTGCCCGGTATTTATTTTGTAAATGGTGTACACGTTGATATCAATAAATAAATATAGAGACACAGATAGAGTTGAGTTAGGGTCTTTTATATTTCTTTGTGTGTTTTTACGCCAGTAGCATTTTTTTCCGTTTTGAAAGGGTGGACCGTTCCCTTTCTTGTTCAAACCTAGGTCTTGTTACTATCTAACGCCGGCCTTTTTGTTAGATAGCATCATTAATTCATAGCCCAATCGTAGATGACAAAATGGCACCTGGGTCTGGAAACAATTTCGCTTGGATTCGAACCAGCGACCTTCAGATTTGAAGGCGAGCACTATAACTACTCGGCTACCCAGACCATCAACGATATTAGGCGTACTGCATTAGGCTCGTAATTAGCAAATTTTAAACAGTAATTTAATCATCTTTGTCTTCACATTAATCATTGACTGTTAAAACTTCTGACAATAAATGTTGACCATTTTCATTCACTTTAGAATCTAAAGTTTAGATACTAAGTAGCCATCCCATATATTTAGACTGGATTATCACACTGTTTTTACTCAAAGAGATTATAGCTGATCAAGCCTTCCAAAGTGAGCTCAACTATTGATATTGTATTTTGTCTTTAAGTTTATATATTATATAATAGGTAGAATATGTCAATGCCTACAATACTTCTCCCTTAATATAGTTTAGAACTACAGCACTAAAAACTGGTTCAAAGAAATACACTCTCTCAGTGGCAGAAATTAACAAAGTTATTATGATTGTTTGAAACTGGAGACAGCTTAATATTGTACTAATAGAATGTATACTTCTGAGCAATGTATTTAGTCAAACCTACAAACCAATTATATACCCACACTTACGATAACGTATAACTCTCATTTTTAATATACCCTACTTTATACTATACTAGCTGTAACCCGCGGGCTTTGCCCCGTTTAACTTCTTAATTTTCAAGATGATCTCGTTCAAATGGCTCAATCACGTCCTGGTCGAAGTTCGTTCGCTACGCTCACTCACCTTTAGGTTGGAGCTCGTTCGCGGCGCTCACTTGCCTTCAGGTTAGCTCGTTCGCTACGCTCACTTGCCTTCAGGTTAGCTCGTTCACTACGCTAACTCGCCTCCAGGTTGAAGTTCGTTCGCTATGCTCACTCACCTTTTGGTTGCAAATTAGCTGTTGTCATAAATGTAAAAGAAATAATAGTGCTGCACCCTGTTGGTAATCCTTGTAACTTTAATGCTATTGAACATCATAGAACAGAACCAACTTGTTTAATTGAAACAGCTGTTAAGATTCATTAATTCCATTTCTCATAAGGTTAACATGGGAAACTCCAGAGCCTCTGGGGCGGAGCCGATTGGACGGATCACGAAATTGATTGTGTATAAACCTATTCCATGAAATTCTACACGTATGTACCAAGTTTCGTGGCAATCGGTTCAGCGGTGTCTGAGTTTACCACTTTGGCTGAATTTAGTCTGCATCCGCCTGTTATTAAACAAATCCATTAAACATGAATAGAATAAATCAAAACCAAAATTTTATAGCTGAAAGAGCAGGATAATTGCTTGTTAGTTGGATTCTGAGAGTTGTATTAATATTAAGTACATATTTACAAAACAAATAAATACCCACGATGCAGCAAACCTAAGCGAATTTTCATTTGCGAGGTTGGGTTTTTACTAGAATAATATCCCCTTAAAATGGTCACTTTATTTTCTATTTAAACAAAATTAGTTAAGTTATACTTGGGTTTGCTGTGTAAGGGGAAATCCGCTAAAAGGTATACATTTCCGTATGTATGTACATTTACTAATTTAATACTACAGTATTTATTTCTGAGCTTAAGAATTTGAAAAAAAGCCAGTGGGGTTTAAAACCCCTTGGTAGTATTATTATATTTTTTAACGGTAACATCAACTATAAATTAGACATAAATGTAACATCACTTTGCATTACTGTATATACAAAACCAAAAGTATTTAAATTCGCGTTAAACAACTTTCATAAAATAAAAAAAAATATTATTTAAAATTACGTGTCCAAAAAATGCCACTGATAAAAACTATATTTAAAATTATATTTCCAAAATGTATACAGTAAATAGCATTTATGTAGATTTACAGATCAGTTATAATGGTAATTGCGGTCAACCCCCACAGTTGGAGGGGGAGGGGGTGACACGACTACAGAGACCATTGTAAACGCTATAACCCGCCCTAATGACAACATATTACACGACAATCCCATTACCAGTCCTACCATAATTGCGACCAAAATGTACAGTCATCTCCCACTCAGTTGCTCCCAAATCTCACTGATCATCGCTGACTCGATGCTCAATTGTCGCTTTACACCTCCTGACTAGCTGATACCATTGGGTTGGACGTGCTTTGTTGTGGATATTTCTCATATCTGGTCTACGGTCATCTCCCACTCAGTTGCCCCTAAATCTCACTGATCATCGCTGACTCGATGCTCAATTGTCGCTTTACACCTCCTGACTAGCTGATACCATTGGGTTGGACGTGCTTTGTTGTGGATATTTCTCATATCTGGTCTACAGTCATCTCCCACTCAGTTGCTCCCAAATCTCACTGATCATCGCTGACTCGATGCTCAATTGTCGCTTTACACCTCCTGACTAGCTGATACCATTGGGTTGGACGTGCTTTGTTGTGGATATTTCTCATATCTGGTCTACGGTCATCTCCCACTCAGTTGCCCCTAAATCTCACTGATCATCGGCGACTCCTGGCTATCTGATACCATGGGTTGGACGTGCTTTGTTGTGGATATTTCTCATATCTGGTCTACAGTCATCTCCCACTCAGTTGCTCCCAAATCTCACTGATCATCGCTGACTCGATGCTCAATTGTCGCTTTACACCTCCTGACTAGCTGATACCATTGGGTTGGACGTGCTTTGTTGTGGATATTTCTCATATCTGGTCTACGGTCATCTCCCACTCAGTTGCCCCTAAATCTCACTGATCATCGGCGACTCCTGGCTATCTGATACCATGGGTTGGACGTGCTTTGTTGTGGATATTTCTCATATCTGGTCTACAGTCATCTCCCACTCAGTTGCTCCCAAATCTCACTGATCATCGCTGACTCGATGCTCAATTGTCGCTTTACACCTCCTGACTATCTGATACCATGGGTTGGACGTGCTTTATTGTAGATATTTCTCATATCTGGTCTACGGTCATCTCCCACTCAGTTGCCCCTAAATCTCACTGATCATCGGCGACTCCTGGCTATCTGATACCATGGGTTGGACGTGCTTTGTTGTGGATATTTCTCATATCTGGTCTACAGTCATCTCCCACTCAGTTGCTCCCAAATCTCACTGATCATCGCTGACTCGATGCTCAATTGTCGCTTTACACCTCCTGACTAGCTGATACCATTGGGTTGGACGTGCTTTGTTGTGGATATTTCTCATATCTGGTCTACGGTCATCTCCCACTCAGTTGCCCCTAAATCTCACTGATCATCGGCGACTCCTGGCTATCTGATACCATGGGTTGGACGTGCTTTGTTGTGGATATTTCTCATATCTGGTCTACAGTCATCTCCCACTCAGTTGCTCCCAAATCTCACTGATCATCGCTGACTCGATGCTCAATTGTCGCTTTACACCTCCTGACTATCTGATACCATGGGTTGGACGTGCTTTATTGTAGATATTTCTCATATCTGGTCTACGGTCATCCTCCACTCAGTTGCTCCCAAATCTTACTGATCATCGGTGGCTCCTGGCTATCTGATACCATGGATTTTACGTGCTAAATTGTATATCTGGTCTACGGTTATCTCCCACAGAGTTGCGCCCAAATCTCACTAATCATCGGTGACTCCTGGCTAGCTGGAACCGTGGATTATACGTACTTTATTGTGGATATTTCCCCATGCCTGATCTACAGTTATCTCACACTCAGGTGATACCATATCTTATCCTGAGATATTTTTTCAACTTCCCGTTGGGTGAAATTATCGAAGCATTGTAGTGAGACTTCAAGATACCCGACCAGTATCCGCTTCCTAGGGTTAAGGGCTACTTAAAGAAGCATTGTCTGCTCTATGGAGCAAAATATGGTATCAAAATCAAGGAGGGGGACACCGTCGTGGTAGAAGCATAAGAGTGAATTTTAGCCTAGAACATATGAAACAGTCCCTTCGACAGTCGGCTTTTCCTAGAGATGTGGATATGTTTCTGGTGAGTACAAGGACGGTTGTAACCTCAGTGTCATCGTATATTTAATCATCTTGTAATTATTTCGATTGCCAAGACCTAGATAGTCATTTTCACCTGACGGAGGATTCCCTCAGTGATCCCGATGAATGTTGATGATGTAGGGGTAAGAATTAAAAACTATCTGGGGGTTATACTGCTTCTCTTGTGGAGGGAGCATTCAGGATCTTGATAGTTTGTAATAAAGAGCGATATTTTTTAGATCACTAAGCCAGTAAATGGGGAATGTCGGATGCTCAATATCTAGAAAGAGACTATTTCTTATGTACTCCGTTACGTGTACAATGAATGTCAACACCTGATATCTCCAAAGGTGCACTTAGGCTTGCCTGTGCGTGACGCTTTCTTTAAAATTTGCCTGAAATCGTCGTAGCTAGAGAATTCTCCTTTATCTGTTCACCATTATGACAATCTAAAGTACCTTTCTCTTTTCCCGTCATAGAACAAGCAGCTATACTGAAGACTGCAGGCCTACTGAAGTCGTGGGCCTTGGGTCTCTCGTCTCACCCGCGCTCTAATCGGTTGGGTAGTTCGTGGATACGGAGAAATCATTTTTATCCGTGCCAGTTCCTGAATGGTCAAAAAATCTCTATACTGGAAGGGGAATGTGGGTTAACTTTAGTGTTAGTTCTTGCAGAAGACACGTTTTAATGTTGATCAGGCATTCTTCGAGTGTGAACACTTCGTTGAAGAAAAGAGGCAGATCACCTTATCAGTGTAAGCTGCCACTACAGGTACGGTTGTGGAGGAGAAGCTCCAAGGCAAGCAAGAGACAGATCACCTCATCAGTGTAAGCTGCCACTACAGGTACCGTTGTGGAGGAGAAGCTCCAAGGCAAGCTAGAGACAGATAACCTCATCAGTGTAAGCTGCCACTACAGGTACCGTTGTGGAGGAGAAGCTCCAAGGCAAGAAAGAGAGAGCTCGCCTCATCAGTGTAAGCTGCCACTACAGGCACGGTTGTGGAGGAGAAGCTCCAAGGCATGAAAGAAAGAGCTCGCCTCATCAGTGTAAGCTGCCACTACAGGTACGGTTGTGGAGGAGAAGCTCCAAGGCAAGCATGAGACAGATCCCCTTATCAGTGTAAGCTGCCACTACAGGTACGGTTGTGGAGCGAAGCTCCAAGGCAAGCAAGAGACAGATCACCTTATCAGTGTAAGCTGCCACTACAGGTACCGTAGTGGAGGAGAAGCTCCAAGGCAAGAAAGAGACAGATCACCTCATCAGTGTAAGCTGCCATTACAGGTACGGTTGTGGAGGAGAAGCTCCAAGGCAAGAAAGAGACAGATCACCTCATCAGTATAAGCTGCCACTACAGGTACGGTTGTGGAACAGAAGCTCGAAGGCATGAAAGAGAGAGCTCGCCTCATCAGTGTAAGCTGCCACTACAGGTACGGTTGTGGAGGAGAAGCTCCAAGGCAAGAAAGAGAGAGCTCGCCTCATCAGTGTAAGCTGCCACTACTGGTACGGTTGTGGAGGAGAAGCACCAAGGCAAGGAAGAGAGAGCTCGCTTCATCAGTGTAAGCTTTCACCACAGGTACGGTTGTGGAGGAGAAGCTCCAAGGCAAGCAAGAGACAGATCACCTCATCAGTGTAAGCTGCCACTACAGGTACCGTTGTGGAGGAGAAGCTCCAAGGCAAGCAAGAGACAGATCACCTCATCAGTGTAAGCTGCCACTACAGGTACCGTTGTGGAGGTGAAGCTCCAAGGCAAGAACGAGAGAGCTCGCCTCATCAGTGTAAGCTGCCACTACAGGTACCGTTGTGGAGGTGAAGCTCCAAGGCAAGGAAGAGACAGATCACCTCATCAGTGTAAGCTGCCACTACAGGTACCGTTGTGGAGGAGAAGCTCCAAGGCAAGAAAGAGACAGATCACCTCATCAGTGTAAGCTGCCACTACAGGTACGGTTGTGGAGGAGAAGCTCCAAGGCAAGCAAGAGACAGATCACATTATCAGTGTAAGCTGCCACTACAGGTACGGTTGTGGAGGAGAAGCTCCAAGGCAAGAAAGAGAGAGCTCACCTCATCAGTGTAAGCTGTCACTACAGGTGAGGAGAAGCTTCAAGGCAAGTAAGAGAGAGCTCGCCTCATCAGTGTAAGCTGTTAATACAGATACCGTTGTGGAGGAGAAGCTCCAAGGCAAGCAAGAGACAGATCACCTTATCAGTGTGAGCTGCCACTACAGGTACGGTTGTGGAGGAGAAGCTCCAAGGCAAGCAAGAGACAGATCACATTATCAGTGTAAGCTGCCACTACAGGTACGGTTGTGGAGGAGAAGTTCCAAGGCAAGCAAGAGACAGATCACCTCATCAGTGTAAGCTGCCACTACAGGTACGGTTGTGGAGGAGGAGCTCCAAGGCAAGAAAGGGAGAGCTCGCCTCATCAGTGTAAGCTGCCACTACAGGTGAGGTTGTGGAGGAGAAGCTCCATGGCAAGCAAGAGACAGATCACCTGATCAGTGTAAGCTGCCATTACAGGTACGGTTGTGGAGGAGAAGCTCCATGGCAAGCAAGAGACAGATCACCTTATCAGTGTAAGCTGCCACTACAGGTACGTTTGTGGAGGAGAAGCTCCAAGGCAAGAAAGAGAGAGCTCGCCTCATCAGTGTAAGCTGCCACTACTGGCACGGTTGTGGAGGAGAAGCTCCAAGGCAAGAAAGAGAGAGCTCGCCTCATCAGTGTATGCTGCCACTACAGGTACGGTTGTGGAGGAGAAGCTCCAAGGCAAGCAAGAGACAGATCACCTCATCAGTGTAAGCTGCCACTATACAGGTACGGTTGCTGAGGAGAGCTTTAAGGCAAGAAAGAAAGAGCTCGCCTCATCAGTGTGAGCTGCCACTATACAGATACCGTTGAAGTGGCCAAGCTCCAAGGCAAGCAGGAGGACGATTGCTCCTTCACGTACTCTAATCATAGGGGAAGGATGCTTGGACGAAACACAGGTTGTTCGAAACGTACCTCGTGAGTAATTAGGACATGTGGACCAGGAATGAAGTCGTTCCCCAAGGCCCGTAGAAGGTTTGTTAGGTCATGGATTCCCCCTACGTAAAAATCTACAGCATCTGTTTCTTGGATTAAAGATATCATGTTGCGTAGCTAAAATGCTTAGAGCGAATAATCTTGTATCCAGAAGAAAATGTTGCAGCTCGTATTTTAACTGTTCTTTGTCACAAGTCATTTTTGAAATGTTACAAAAATAAATAATCTTATTACCTCACTTATTGTGAAATTAGTTTGATTTTCAAGTCTAATGCATCATTTTGTTTATTAGTGTAATATTTTCCGATTTAACTCTTAACCTCTCTGGCCATCTTAACCATACCAAAATTGCCTACCATGTCCATGCAGTCCGGCATGGCAGTCTGTGCCTCATCGGTTATTTTGTATGGGAATCTTCTGTCCGCTACGGAAACGTTCGAAGTCACCATGTGGAGCCATTATAGCCTATTTTGCACAGCAGCTCGTTTGTTTGGGAAAGAATTTCATCCCCGTCTCGTGAGTCAATATGGAAATGGCATTGAATGGTTTTAATAGGCAGAAGGTTAGCGTTGCACAGTATGAACAAGAGTTTGAATTGTTCAATAATTCCCATATCGTTAATCGCACTAATAAAAAAACTCCTCCAAATAGATATAAACATCTAGGAGGTGTCACGGCATGGACACGACATGGGCATGGCAGGTTACGTGTAAATCCACCTTAATATTTACTTATATTGTAAAGGTATGGGTAATATATTTTCAACTGTTGAACTGTACGTGTTGTCCTCATTTTAAATTGCGTATTGAGATTTAATTTTATTTAGTTCAAAGGTTATTATTTGATCGAATGCTTAAAATTGGTCACTTAATAGTAATTTTAATACATATTATATCGTATATCAACTCAGTGATTATCAACCATTGGCTGCGCTCTACCCGTCTGGCGCGCGCAAATGTAAGTGATTTAGTTCTTACTGATTGTAGCCCCAATTGTGAACCGATTTAAAAGATCTTGGTGTCATATTTTTCGTTAAATGTTATTGTAGTTTTGCCATTTTTTTATTTTGATAATTAAAAAAATGTTGGGCTCAAAAGGTGGTAAAAATAATAAAATACACGTTTTTTTATCATAAGTTTTAACGCATACAAATAATGTTTAGAGAAAAATAACAAACGGGGAAAGTGCAATAGATTCTTAAAAACAAGAATCTGCCGTTAGTTTATGAGAAATCCGAGCTGAGGTAGAGCGCACCCTTAATGTGTGTTATTTTCATCTTCCGTGGTAATATTTAATGTGCGATTTGTATACGAGTAGAAGGCTCAGGCATAGGAACGGAGGAGTTTAGGAGGTAAGGATCCTCGTACTCTAATTCCAACTCCCGCCAATTTCACGGGCGGATGGCGCCGGCCATGTTATCTCCACTATCAGCTGATCCTCGGGGAGTGAGGTGACAGACTCGGATTATGTGTTGAGGGTAGCAATTTGCCGCTCCAGTTGTCTTCTGTTCACATTCTGCCTCCATCACCACGAGAGGAATTGTATATCTCTTCCCTGGAGAAATACATTTGCACACCCTTGAAAATACTGTTTTGTGGCTTCGTCTTCCAATCTGCTTCATGCTATTAACTTTAAATTTATGTCATTTTATTTCTCAAATCATTTGAATGAAGAATGTTTGAATAAAAATCCAGAATCTTTCTAGAAAGATTTAATATCGACAGATCACAAAATGTTTAATGTAGATATTCAATAGGTAGAACTTACTTTTTATGCAAAATATCGTTTGGTTACCTCCAGATACAAAGCAAATTAAAATAGTGGTATGTTTTATTCTATCCTTCCAAAATCTTATTTTATTATCAAAATTCTATTATTGCTGCCGTAATTAATTTTGTTCCGTACATTTTAGAGTGAAAGGAATTTATTAATAAAAATTAACTCATCTGCCTTACAAAATAAACTTGCCATTAACATAGAATTACGCTTAAAATATTGAATAATCAAAACAGGTATAACAATGATTAATTTTGAAGGTTACCATATAAATTATTTATCAAAGTTTATGAACCTCATAATAATTGTTTCATGTATAATACTAAATAATATTTTTGCTTATAATAATAAGCCAATCAATTTTATGTGAACACATTTTACAGCAATAAGATATAATTTCATTGGGTATAAAATGTTTTATAAATAAAATCAATGTAGGTAGTCCAAGTCGCGTTTATTTCAATATATTTTGTATTGTAATCAGCAATCACTATTTGTTAGATACTCGTAATAACGTGTTAAAAGGATCTTCGATTTAGTAATAGCATTGTAATAGGCATCGGCTAATCCACACGGCTCCAACACGGACCAGAACTTAAATGTTATTCTTAAGGGCATTTTGTCAGTTGAGATAATGAGATAATAATGAGTTAAAACAATGGCACACAACCAACACCAATTTTAACACTTAAAACATATCCATCGAAAAAAAATACAAAGTGGTAGTTTTGATTTATGGAAAGTAAAAGTGGTTTTGATGGTGGTTTTGATGGCATTTTGTCAGCTCTTAAATAAATCTTTCAGAAGCATTACAAAGTGTATATTTAAAAAATGGTACAATACCAACACCAATTTTAACACTTATAACAAATCCATAGACAAAAATACAAAGTGTTGGTTTTAATTTATGGAAAGTAAAAGTGGTTTTGATGGTTTTGTCAAACCAAAAATATTTGCTAAGTAGGTAGGTAAAAATACATCGGTTTGACAAATCTGTAAACAAGGATATTTTTTTAAATATTGAGTTTCTATTAGATGTAAAAGAAAGCCAAAGCTACTATAAGTTATAAGTTAAAGTTATAAGTTATAAGTTATAAGTTATAAGTTAAAGTTATAAGTTATAAGTTAAATATATATTTATTTATAAATAGCACAGAAATCAGTTATAGTTAATGCGTTATCATGAAAATTTTAGAATATTTAGACAATACATGTTTACGTAGTAATGTCTTCGACGTATCCTACGTCTTGACAAAACATTCTGATGGCGACAGCTTTTAGTTCTAGCTCTTTGAAATGAAATCCACATTAAACCTAAGCACTACCGGCAACTCTTTTATACCTAAGATATTATCAGCAATGCTGCAAACGTTTTTAATATTTCTTTAAAATCCCATTATTCAACAAAACTTAACTGTTTAATTGTCATGTGTCTTCACCTCTCTTCCAGAACATATTTTGTTACTTGTAATTATTAGTTCCAAATGTGAAATGTAAATCCACTGCATGTATTTGTTATATAGTAATTTATTTGTAAAGTTTATTGATACACATCTATTGCTAATTATGCTTTTTATTTATCACTGTTGAATTAGTAGTAGCATTTGGTCCTTTGGCTGTTATATATAAGTACATACTGTACTTTTAATTTGGTATTATAAATTTTTACTAGGTAATAGCAATGACGGTTTAATATTTATTGGCGCTTAACTAGATGGTGTTAAATAATTGCATAGTTTCATAGCTTTATGTACGTATTTTCCTACAATTTAATCATTTTCGGCATTCCTCAACGATGTTGACAGAATCCATAAACCAACATATAAAATGCAAACTATACCCTGATTGGATACATTTGTAAAATGAAAGCAAACAAAATATAAAACTATCCCAGATCCGCACGAGTATTCCTAGTTAACTACGGCGCATTTTATGGGCGATAGCGTCGGTGTCGGTGCTGTCGTATTTGAAAATAGAAAAACCGAGTTGAAATCAAAATGGAAATAATTCAACTGTGGCAGACCAAACTTATAATGACGTCAGTGGCGTATTCTCGCGGGATTATGATTCAATATTTTACGTGATACACATCCCGATACAGTGGTTGTGTGGGAGGGGGGGGGGTGATATTCTTGCCAATGTGGACGCCACCGCCACTGCCCGCCCGCGGATCCGCTTAATTACCCAATACGCTTTTGTTCTTTGACAGTTGTTTTCCATTTTGTCAACAAAGAATGAGCCGTCACAGTGCACGGTGTATTTTTTTCAAATAACGAGCGCGTTTTTCACCCTCCGATACCGACTGCCGGTTTTTTGTGGCCGAATCAACCTCTCTCATCGGCAGATGTCAAATTAGAATTAGTTTGGGATTTGTTTTGTCCCGAGTTCCGGGCAAGGTGTATCGTATTTTAATTATCTCCCCTTCAGCGACGCAAATCACACTTTTTGTCCAGTAAAAGGCTTTTTGTTTTTCTCTCTTGGCTCTCTGATGGCCAATTTTCAATTTTCTATTTGTCAGCCGCTTTCTGATGCCAAGTTTTAATTCAAATTTCTTCCACGTCGCTGATTTCATTACAGTGTATTTATTTTGAAATGGAAAATATTATATGCCAATTTGCTATAATAGCAATACAGTTTTTATTGGTATATATAATAAAGTTTCAACATACTACAAGAACTCATGTAAATTACTACTCATTTCCTTGGAAAAATCGTGAACACTACTTTATATTAATATTTTATATGTATTTACCGGCACGTTAAACTCAGGATAAGTGTAAATATATTTCCAAGTTTTATTAGACGATTGTATATTTACTTTCCGTAAGATAAAAAAACACGATCTATGCTGATTGAGTATTCTTTTTATCATTTATGCGAAAGTTAATTTTGAGTTTCTGATGCATTACCTAAGTCAATTGGAACATTAACACGTAATACTATACAAACTAGTAAAAATATACAAAATATCGATATTAATGATTTTTTTTTTTACTTATTATGTTGCTTGTTAATCAAAGGTAATTGAACATGCGTTATACATATACGTATTACACATGTCTCCTTTGTAAATGGAAGATTAGGATAACCACTATTATATCCTATTACATCCTGAAATACTTAGTGATCGTGTGTTTGTGACAGGATGCCAGTCTACCTGTATAGAGTTAATAAAACTACCATTCGAGTAGATAACAAAATCTGTTTAATACAAATACAAATATATATACAGGGTGTCCTGTAAGTAAACAGCCAAACTCCGGGAAATGGTTCTATGGGTCAAAATAAAGAGAAAATCAAGAATAATATTTTTCCAAAATCTCCACGTTAACCAGATATCCACCATTTTGAATTTGTTATACAATATATATAAATATCATATACAAGTTTTAGTCACTTCCCTATTCTAAGAACTAATGTTAATACACCGTAATTTTAGCCACATACAAATAAGTTACCACGATTAATTCATACAAGGGGATTGAAGATCAGATACAAATATGAAGATCTCCCTGCAAGTGTTGTAATTTAATATTTTAAAATATAATTATTTTGATTCGTGTTAACAAATCTGTTACGGTTTTCTTCTTCATTGGTTGTTCATCCGCAACATTTGTTTGACCTCTTCAACATCAATCAACATGTGTTAACATCAACCAACACTGTCTGCAACGACAGACGGTTATGTAAAACAATCCCTTCATTTGGCTTTGGCTGAAGTCCCTAGCCTCTCAGCAGGTGTCACCAAACAGCACATCACCCCGGGGACTGGGGTTGAGGCTATTATCATGCCGCGCTCTCAACCACGTAATCATTCCATTTACGCCTACATTCTACAGTACATCCAAAGCTATCCCGACTCGGCGTGAAGCGTTTAGTTAGAGGTAACATGTGAAACCAACATCTTTTACCATGTCTTTATCATCTGTAGTGTTAACTTCCTCTCTTGGAAAAATGGCACAGTGATTAATATAATTAATTGTGAATCGGATTTGTAATCAATAACAATGTGTTGGATAAGTGTTAGCGATCCTATGCTTTGCCTGAGTTATAGTCAATATATACAGAGCATTTTATAATGAAAGAGCAGATTTTATATCTATATATTAATAGGCAAGTATGTTTTTTAAAACCTCTTTTCTCAGCTCGTGTGCATCTTAGGAATAATCTACGCATACTGTCAGAAGTATATTTGCTTGTAGATGTGCAGAATCCCTTCATAAATTAAAATAGACTCAAAAACAAGCACAAAAATTAATTTAAATTAAAAAAAATGACACGGACCTTATGGGTTGCCATGCTGGTGACGAAACGACGCATTATAAACAGAAAACCAAAACAAATGGAAGAAATTCCAATCACATGTTTTATTTACAGATTTGGGTGAAAATAGAGAAGTGCATTACATATTTTTGGTCGAGTTTTCGACCACAGGACGACCTCTAGTATTTATTATTTGAAAGTTATTAATCAACCCAGTATGAGATAAAGCAAATAGATCAAAAACAATTAAACTTTATTATTTGCACTATCCAATATCGTATCATATTGTATCATCGGATAATAGGGTTTAGCTTAAAAAAACCTATGCAATACGCTCTTTAATTTGAAAACGCCCTGATGTTTGAATTAAGTCTCAAGTCCTTAATGTCAAGTCTTAATGACTTGTAGAGATAAATAAAGAAGAAGGTACTCTTTATCTTATGATAGTTCTGTATACAAAACACCGTTAATGTTATAGCTATTGGTACAGTATTTGTTATGCAAGTCAAACTTAAACTCTTTGTTAATAATGTGTATGCATTAACATAGTTAAAAGAACGAATGCGAGTTCCGAGTTCTAACATTTTACAGTAGTCGTTTCGGCTACTGTTCCTTTAACCTGTTGTATAATATGTCGACATCATGTTAAAAATAATAAAACAATGGTTTTTGTAATGTGTTGATCGTTATCATATAAAACAACAATAGTACTGTACGTTAATATTATTCTATCTCTTATTACACCCTTAAGAATTCCCGATTTCTCTTCGATACAGTTTTGAGGGAAGTTACATTCATACGGTACTTTTTTTAGAGTACATAGGAAAAGTAAATTGTATAATGGTTCTTTTTATAAAGGGCTTAATCTTATGCCCCACAATTTTGAATCTATATTGATGAGTTTTTCTTGTAAATAGAAACAAAATAGTTTTTTTTTAATATCTACAGTTCACATATTGAAATGTCACTGAATTATTTCAAACCCTCGTCACTTTTGTGACTTAAAAACTGCACGAATAATCAATCCTATTGTTAATAAATACAACAAAGGTTTCTATGAAAAAGTTACTGTAATCGCACCATCACAGAATCGTGTTTTTACAATAAAAACTAAATCCTTTACAAAAAACTAGCTTGTTTCAGTGATGCTAATTAAATAATCAAATAAAGTTATAAACAAAGGCACATCTCGGTGCTGTTATATTTAATGTGTTTCTGGCTATCAATCTCACTCTCTCTCTCTCTCTCCCCCTCTCTCTCTCTCTCTCTCTCTCTCTCTCAAACTTTTACTATTTACGATGAGCCTGGTTAGTTTTTTTTACAATTTTTATCATTTCGAACAAACAATGAGTTTCCGCTCGTCAAACTATGTTAACATAGACCGTGTGTCTCTATTGCTCTTTCATCTCTTTTGTGGTTAAACAGCTAACTTTTGTTTGATCTATTACATGTTTTATTAACAGTACTGCAAGATTGAACAATGAATGGTGTTTGGTTTTCTTTAGTTTTTGCATTGAAGGAATAATACACATATTAGTATTATTACATATTTTGAGTAAGTATGTGCGCGCGAAATAATAAAAAAATAGTGTGGCAATTCTTTCGGAAAACATACATATCCTTCACAAAACTCATAATGTTTTAATTAATCCTATTTTTATAACCGTGAATTACATGTTGAATTTTTATTGACAGTTAGTTCTACGAATTCATAATTAATAACTAACACGTTACCGCAATAATGAAGTAAATATAAGCTAGTTTTAAAAATTCCTGATTCTTTTGAGGCCACGGTCGGCTGCCCAAGATGAACATTTTCGCCCCCTTGGAGGTGGAAAGGGTAGCTATAATAGTAAGAGCAGCGCAAGTTGCAGACAAATTCAACCAGAACGAGGGGTAATCATTTCCGGGCGGGCAATTTATTTTATATTTTCCGAGCGGGAGAGAGTAAAAAGTTGGCGGGTTTATTTTGTTCCGAGTACGACAGGAGGTTTTATTTTTTAACTCCGGTAATCTTGCCCGAGTTACCGCTACCTTCTGATCCCATTTATTTCCCATTTAATTTTCATATATCTTCCAGAATCCCGCTTTACAGCCTCTGTATCCGTGGCTCCAAATCCCCTTTTCTACTTTCTGAAAGAAAGCGGATCTGTTTCTTTACTGAAGCCTTATAACTTGGCTCACAAGATTGGCGGTTACTTTACTTCTCTCACTCGCTCTCTGGTATCTCGTACACATTCACTTTATAACATCCATTTTTAAATTGAGGTATTACAAACAATTCCGAGTAAAGAAACGAAAAATATTTATTTGAATATAACAGAAACATCAACAGTTTATTGAACAAATATGAGCAAACGTTTATGATCGCAAAATTTTAAATTACTGTATTTCGTTTTTACTCAGTAAAACAAGAACTAAATTGCAGTAAAAAATATTAATGATTTTTTTAAATTACAGAAAATACAGTACTAATTTAGATTTCTAAAGAATGTAATTTAATACATGTGATGTGTAAAGTTATCTAACAATTTTATGGAAAACTGTTTTATTAGAAATAAGCATGCACCTATTTGATTGATGCGTTTACCTTTAAAAATAATTATTTTATGTTACTCAAATTCCTAAATTGGATGAATGGACGAATAGTGGCATATACATATCATAACCTATAAACGAACTGAAGCTCATTCATTGGTGGTGTTTGAACAGCGTTGGATGGAAAAGTACGTTTAGCCATATTAATCCATGAAAACACCGATGGGTATTTCACATTTTATGAAAAATGGTAATTCAAATACGCCATCTGCATATTTTAGAAAAGTAGTCCTTTATTGGGCATCACCTCACATAGAATTGTGCTGTTGAGTTATTAACCAAAATAAGCCAACTGCCTTTTTTTAGAAAACCTTCATTAGGCAAGACCACGCATAGTATTGCCGTGTTATACAGGGTGTCCCGTAACTCTCTGGACACATGTATCACATGTATATAGCGTATTGCTTAGGTCAATACAAACACTTTTCACCGTAGGAACATGTGTCTGAGGGGCCTAGTTTTCCATGTGTCTGTGTTTATGTGTGTTTTACAAAGAAATTAATAGCTCCTAAACGGTTTAAGAAACAGCGTTGAGATTTTGCTAAAATTCTATATTTATCTTATTGAGACCTATTTTTGTTTAAAACTATACTAAAAATCATCAACCGTTTCAAATTGGCGGCTATTTAAAATACTTGATGCCTAATTTCACGAAATCTGTTAACTTTACAAAAAACAATTGAAATGGACAACAAAGTTATTACATTGTATGTAGTTTTCAATAATACCTTATCTGTTAAGATTGGATAAATAGCAACAGAGAAATCTGATCTTTTCGTAATGCATGACCACTTTTCTCCAATTCAACAATGCTAATTCTCCTTTTACATTGTCTAAATATCTTTACAATCATATGTTAAACGTCAATCAGGAGTTTTAAAACACAACAGCTGATGGAATCATTTTTTTTTAGTATAAGTTGTTGTTTATTATAAGTAACATTAATATTTCTTTAAATAAATTTTTAAAACATTTATAATGTAAATTCTTTTTGTAATCAATTATAAAATACAATTGGACAATACCTTATGGCCCCTTTTATTTACAAGAGGCCTCCTTTACTTACAAGACCTGTTCAAAATGACGACCGTTACTTATAAATAACGAAAACAAATGATTCAATCAGCTGTTATGTTTAAAAACTCCTGATTGAGGTATAACAGATGACTGTAAAGATATTTAGAAAATGTAAAAGGAGAATTATCATTGTTTGAATGGAGAAAAGTGGTCATGCATTACGAAAAGAACACATTTCTCTGTTGTTATTTATCCAATCTTAAAAGATAATGTATCATTGAAAACTACATGAAATTTACTAACTTCTTGTCTCCGTCAATAATTTTGTTAAGTTAACGGTTTTCGTGAAATTTGGTATCAAATATTTTAAATGGTCGCCATTTTGAAACGGTTGATAATTTTTTTAGTGTCATTTTAAAAGGAAATGAGTCTTTATAAGATAAACATTTTTGCAAAATCTAAACGCTGTATCTCAAACATTTTAGGAGTTATTAAATATATTGTAAAAACACATCAATACAGACAGACGGAAAACTAGACACCACAGACCCATGTTCCTATTGTGAAATGTGTTTGTATTGACCTAAGCAATAACCCTATATACATGTGTCCAGAGATTTACAGGACACCCTGTAGAATTATTCAAGTATTGTTAAGACCACACAGTGACGCAAGGTGCGAGCCACATACAACAGTATGTATAACGCATAACGGCCCCAGCGTGGTCTCCTTTACATGCACGTCGGTATAAATCGTCCAGTTTGCGCACAACGATGTTTTATGTTCGGATCAGCAGGTACGGCGGTCCCCGGCGTCCGATAAATTAATCTACCTCTGTACCTCCGGACTAAATATCAATAAGCTATAATGGTGACGGATTGACGCGCCTTACCACTGACCAAATGTTCTTTGTTTTGTGAGTTGTTTCTTCCGTTTTTACCTATGATCTGAATCTTTCTATGTAAAATGTGTTGTGATTAGAAAACGTAATGTATTTAGTTGTTTTAGTATGCCTGGGATATATTTAAAGTGTATAATCTATACTATTATAAAAAAATCTAATGGTGTCTGTCTGTATGTGTATTACTAATAGGTGCAAAAACTACTGAACCAACTGGGCTTAAATTTTACAAAAATATAGCTACCATACCAAGGACCATTATATGACTATTCAAACTTCGATACTGACCGTGGGCTTTGCCCCTTTGGCTTTAAAATAAAAGTAAATATTGATTGGTCTCCATGGCTGCGATGAGAACACTAACAATGTTTATTTACATTTGCTTTGACATCTAAATGTAAACAAAAAGAACTGCTAAACTGCATATTTCACAATTTCAGACAGCTGATACAAAGAAATTAAATATAATATTTTCCATAACTATGAGGTAGGTTTATTTTAACCTAACTTTTAATCGTGGATTATTTATTCTAAAACTATGTCAATGATTATAGAAAAAAAATTCTAGAACCGTTGCTGTATCAACTCCGGCTCTGCTTTGGCTTTTTTAAAGCGTCTAAGTTATGAAAATAATGTTATTGATATGTTTTCATGGAAACAGTATGAAAATTACAATGTATAGATGTTTTGTATGAATTTGGAGGCTACTTTAAATAAATTCTAACTGCTTAACATATGTTAGATTAACTTAACATAACTTGCACATCACATTGTTTTTTATATGTATATTTAGGTAAATTAAGTTATTGTGTTTTGCTAAACCTAAACTAAAGAATATCACCAATAACTAAATTGTACGTCGTTGATTTTTGTTTTCGGAAATCTTTTGTATATGTGTAACTATATTTAATTATCAAATGGTAATACAAAATACTCTTATTTAATCTTAACATAGCTGTCAGTTCACATTTACTTTATTTGATACATTTATTATTTGTGTTTTGGCACACCACTGATTAAATTAAACCAAGGAAAATATCATAAAACTAAGCAGTACAGTACACAGTGTTCTTTTGTTTCAAAAACAATGAAATATCTGTTACTATGTTTACTTAATGGTAAGTGTGAAAATGTTAAAGGCAATGGACAATGGAACTGATAAAAAAACTGGTTTGTATATTCAGTTGTTTGTTGATATGTTTGTAGAGTAGAGTCAGAGATGCAATGAAACATTTTTTTTCTGAGTAAGGAGCCACAAGTTTCATCTCAAAAGGACCACCCTAGCGAAAATGGCGACTGTTTGAAGTTTTTGAAAATAGAAAGGTTAATTGGTATTTCTGTTAAAAATAAGTTTAGTAAAACAACACAAACAATTTAGTTAAATGTTTTTTTTTCAGTAAGTGTTTAGTAAATGTACAGCAAGACAATTATGTTTTATAACTGTATTATTTGTTTAAAAAACTTTTTACATTAACACTTTTTACTGCATCCTCTACAGGACGTTCCATATGAGTGGGTTTTTAAATTTCAAACAGTCGCCATTTTTGCTAGGGTGATCCTTTTGAGATGAAACTTGTGGCTCCTTACTCAGAAAAAAATGGCCTTTAAAATGATGTATCATTTACCATAGGCTTCCATTAAAACTTTTTACTGCATCCTCCACAGGACGTTCCCTATAAGTGGTAAAACATTACATAAGGCACCAAAAGATAGGTAAAACCATAGTATATCCGTACACAAAATATCATTTGTTTTTCTTTAACCACTCACCAGATATAATGTTGGTTCCAGACATTTTCAACACCCTGTATATCTAAATATATTAACATATAAATATAGAAATATATATATATATATATATATGAATTCGAACGGATGGTGTTTTTGGCCTCTAGGGACCTCAAAACGAAATAAAAATCAGTCCCACGTCCAGGTCTTACCATGAGTACTACGGTAATAGCTTATTCCCTATATGGGAAATTCGCTAAAACGTGATCATTTTTGTAAAATAATATGAATTTATGCCGATAAGTTTTCTGGTTTTCGTACGAAGCGTCATGAATGGGCTGATGAGGTTATACAAACAAAAAAAAGCAAATATTTTTTAGGGAAAGCCGATTTCAGCTTCAATAAGATATGTGGAATGAGTCAATACCCTCACTGCAGCAAACCTGTAGACAAGGCGAATCTTTAAGTGTCTGATTCTACTAAAATATTTTCATAAACAAGTTATATTTGTATTCCCTAAATAAAAAAACATTAGATTTAGCAAATACTTAGGTTTAATGCTACGGTGAAGGAAATACGTTTTTTGCGAACATCCAATAACAATTCTTCAATATGCAAATTTCAATCTCTACACAATGGCTATTGAGAATTGGGAATTTCCATGTTTTAAGGTTTAAAGATTCGCTAACTCATTCTAGTTTATCACATCCTACAAATTCATGCAAAATTTCGTGAAATCATACTAAAATTACTCGAGTTATCGTATTCACGGACACACACGCACATATATGTGTGCATTTATATAAGCAGCATTTATATAAGCAGCATTTATATAAAAAGCTTAACGAACAGTGTTTTTTGTCGCTAAGGACAGCAAAATGTAAAAATTAAATCGGTTCCGTGTCTCCTTAAGTAATAGCTACTTCCCTATAGGGAAATTCGCAAAAATAAAGGAACTCTTATATACACTCGAAATGAAATCTTAAAGTTATACTCCTAATGTATTATTTTTTCAGATTATTTTAAAAATTGTATTCTTAAAATGTGTGTTATAACAACGTGTTGCAATTTTTTCATACATAAAAAATGCCACATTCCTTGAGGTTAGTGTTGCTCTGCAAATCCCAAGTAACCAATTAACACAAAGAAAAAGGAGCGCTTACTGTATAGTGGAGAAAAATTGTAGCCAGCCAAAAGAAAATTTAGCAACTAATGTAGGCCTATTTCTATTTTTGTTTTTACGCAATTTGCTTATTTTACTTCAATGAAACCCCGTGTGAGCCAACAGATAGTTACTTGACTACGTGGTTGTCCTTCTTGAGATAACAATGGAAAGGGTTGAGTCATAGTTTAGACCAAGAATCCTAATCTAAAATAGGAATAATTAAGCCCAGAACCCAAAGTACTACTGTGGGTTGATCCAATTTCGGTTTCCTATTTTGGCAACACTGACAATTGAACAGCTGTTAATATTGTTGCATGTTTGTAATCGAATACATCATATGTCAGTTTATAACTAAATAGATAATTTTTTTTAAACACTGCTCTACGTGTTAGAATTGTTCAATTGTAAAATACAGTTTAACAATAACAATATAACAAATAACTTTCCGTTATATTGTATTTAACAGTTCCTTACGAACTGTGTAACTTAATTTAAGAGAAGAGTATGGTCAATTTAACCGACCTACTGAGAGAACAATTCCGAACATAGTGAAGAAATTTGAGGAATCTGGAAGCACGAGATATAACTATTTATTTTAGCGAATTTCCCTATAGGGAAGTAGTTATAATGCCTAGGCCCGGGACCGATTTACTTTTTCATTTTGATGTCCCTAGAGGCCAATAACGCTATTCGTTCAAATTCTTATATATGTATATATATACGTCCGTGAACGCGATAACTTAAATAATTTTTGTCCGATTTTTATGAAATTTACTTTAAAGATTTAAGGTGGGATAAACTTGAATGAGTTAGCAAACCAGCACGATCGGCCATGGGAACGGGCTTAATGGGATAAAAATTCGTTTTTCTAATTTTTGACCCTCAAAACACAAAATTTTCCAATTTCTCTCTAGACATTTTTAAGGAGCTCAAAAAATAATTTAGTATATCAAAGTGTTTTTGTACGTTTATTGGTAACAGAGGAAATTCAAAAAAATTTAAATTTAAAATCCCCATGTTATTTTTGAGGAGATTATGGTAAAATGTTGTAGTTTGCTTGTTTATTATTGTATATTATGATCAATCTTGGAAAATGTATTTCTTTTATACCAAGCTACTAATATTTTACCAAAACAAATTTTATTAGTTTCCTTGTAGCAGCAAACCTAGGTAGGCTACTCGTTAAACCTAATGTTGTTTCGTAGATTTAATTGAAAATCAATTCAGACAAATGTAAATTCGCTCAGTCTGAAGGTTTGCTGCAGCGAGGGTATTTTATTACAATAAAGTTAAAATTATAACTAACCAAACACTCATTTAAACTATTTATTCTCTTGAAGAGCGGTTTTGTTTGGATAAAATTTAAATGTTTGAGAGTAAAGGTGAAAACCCAACAGAAAATATTTGGTGTTTATATTCCAACTTTTTGTTGGTTATAAGAATACATAAGCCAGTCTACAGAACCCAAATTGTAGTGGTAAAAATACTATTGAGTTGTCAGCTACGTCATTACAATGGCGTCGTCCGACACTCACCATAAATCGGCTGTATATAGGCTATATTTATCCTCTGCACTGTTTATCGTGCACAGTGATAGTAAATTCAAGCTGTATCCGGCTGATATCCCTCCATGGCCTGGCTACGGCTATTTACTGCAGAACGCCGCACGATGTGTCACTCGAGGCCACTCAGGTCTGCAGTATCAACCTGTGATTTGCACCTGTTGTTAACCTGTTGATCAAATATGTGGAACACTTGGAAATGTAAAACGTGATACGTTTTGGCTACTTTCATATTAAAAACGAGTTCTTTTGATGAAAACCCCTTTAAATGCTTAACCTGAGCATTTCCCCAAAGAATTAGGTGTTCCTCGCACACACTTGCAATCTCGACCTCCACTTTCCAGGAATCAACTGGGCCAGGGGTGGGGACTAACCTAGGAACCTCCTTTTCCAAGATAAAGTAGTCATAACGCATCACGTTTAACGATATTTCTAGGTGTTACAAGGATTGGATCTACAGGGTTAGGCAAAAGTTTGGAACCCCCCAGTTAACTTTTTAACGCGTTGCAGTAGGAAAACCAAACTCGGCACATATTTACAACATAAGAAATTGCACTTTTTCATCCAAGTTACAAATTTGCCCCAGCAGGCCCACATTTTCAAATGTAAACACCTATCATCTGACCCCTCATTTTAATGGTTTTATCAAGATAAATCAAATGGCGCAAACTAGAGGTCAATATCGCACCCCTGATCAAAATGGCAGTCATTTTAATTTAAGATGAGCAAGGCAGATAAAGTCTGGACAACCCCAGTTAACTTTATAACGTTTACAACATAAAAAAATGCTCTTTTTCATTACAGTTATAACTTGTACCCGACCCCCAAAATGGGGTATTCTGGGGGCAGCCCCAAATATTCAAACGTAAACACCTATCATGTGAACCCTCATTTTAAAGGGTTTCTCAAGACAAATTAAATGGCGCAAACTAGAGGTCAATATCGCACCTCTAATCAAAATGGCAGTCATTTTGAAATATCTATAAGTATAAAAGAGGATGTTTGTATATATATATTTGTTTGGCAGTGATAAACTCAGACACCGCTGAACCGATTGCCACGAAACTTGCGTGTAGAATTTCATGGAATAGGTTTATACACCATCAATTTCGTGATCCATCCAATCGGCTCCGCCCCAGTGGCTCTGGAGTTTCCCATGTTAACCTTATGAGAAATGGAATTAATGAATCTTAACAGCTGTTTCAATTAAACAAGTTGGTTCTGTTCTATGATGTTCAATAGCATTAAAGTTACAAGGATTACCAACAGGGTGCAGCACTATTATTTCTTTTACATTTATGACAACAGCTAATTTGCAACCAAAAGGTGAGTGAGCGTAGCGAACGAACTTCAACTTGGAGGCGAGTTAGCGTAGCGAACGAGCTCCAACCTAAAGGTGAGTGAGCGTATCGAAAGAGCTCCAACCTAAAGGTGAGTGAGCGTAGCGAACGAACTTCAACCAGGACGTGATTGAGCCATGCGAACGAGATCATCTTGAAAATTAAGAAGTTAAACGGGGCAAAGCCCGCGGGTTACAGCTAGTCCCCTGTTAAATTTTTAACAGGTTATAGCAGGAAAACTAATCTCAGCATACCTTTGTAAAAAAAGAGAATTCACCTTTTGGTCAGTATTAAAATGATAAATTTTTAAAGTTAATGGGGGTGTCCATACTTTATCTTGCTTGCTCATCTTAAAAAATTAAAATGGCTGCCATTTTGATAAGGGGTACGATATTGACCTCTGGTTTGCGCCATTCAATTTCTTTTGATAAACTCTTTAAAATGAGGGGTCACATGATAGGTGTTTACTTTTAAAAATTTGGGGCTGCCCCTAAAATACCCCATTTTGAGGGGCTGGGGAAAAGTTGTAACTTTGATGAAAAAGTGCAATTTCTCATGTTGTAAATATGTGCCGAGTTTGGTTTTCCTACTTTAACGCGTTAAAAATTTAACTGGGGGGTTCCAAACTTTTGCCTAATCCTGTATAACAGCTAGCGCAACTTATAGCAGGGTAGGTTTTTACCACAGGTTATCAAATCAAATCAAATATTTCTTCATTGCCTTAAAAAGTTATTTGGCTCTCGTGTGCAGCAAAGGTAGTTTGCAGTCGCGTTACACATTCTATTTTTCCTACAGAAAGCATATAAATAATTAAGTCATTCAAACACTGTACAACACGTTTTCCATTAAGCGAATCCATTAAGTTCCTCATTTAAATGTTTTCTCAAAATCTAATAGTTTTATTTCAAAGCGTGAAAAGTGTCCAAAAAGCCTACTGTAACTCTGTAACCGTAGTATTAATAACTAGTGTACACGTTGCTCAAAATCGAAGTGTAATAATTAAATATACCAGATTTAGCATTACTATAGGGGCAAAATACGATCAGTAATAGCCGTTGTAGAACAAAGGGAATAGGCTGCGAGAGGCTGAATTTAACAGCAAGCGAATTATCACTAGAAGTAAAAAGCCGAAAATGGAGAATCAGTTGTTGATAAAAAGCAAAGAAGTAAAGTTTATTTAAAAACAAATAAAAGTCATCATAATTTCCGATGAGTTTAAGACTGAACTCATAGATTACGTACTTAACAGTTCCATATAATCAATGTTTCTTGTAAATATTTCATAATTTTTCAAAAGCTGATCTGGATTTTTAAATGTTTCCCTCTTATAGCCGTATTAGGTTGTCCATGTTGATCTTCATCAATGATAATGTAATCTGCATGGTACCACCCATTTTCGCCAGTACGTTAACAAATTTCAGTACATTTTTTATAGCGATAACATTTTGTTTACATGACTAAGAACTACCTGATTTTCTGCATAACCTCTCTGTCGCAATTTTATTTGCATCAATCAATTGGCATTCATTTGGCTAGTTACAGTTATATCGTAAATTATATCGACCTGAAAAAATGCAGAATTGAAAGGCCTAATGTCATTCAGATGGGTTTTTGTTTCCCTTAAATGTGAATAATAAAGTGAATAATGTGGATCCTTCAATGACAGTTTTATTAAGGTTTCTTGTATGTAGTAACATTCTTTTAAAATCACTTGACTTTTATGAAAACATATATGTAATGATTTTTGTCCTTGCCATACCAGTTTAATTCGACTTAGAGGGGTTTTCTTTGCCAATCATCATAAAGTTAAGTCCATGTTTCCTACAAAATAGTAGCACTTCGGCTAACATCATTTTTAATTGTTTGTGGGAATCTTTCATATTGTAGCTGTAGGTGTTCTTCATTATATAGGTTGATAACAATAGTAATCTTTTTTTTAATCTCTATTTCTTCTACTTGGTGGCGTTCTACGACTTTGCTATGGTTAACAAAATGGCTAACAAATAGTTTTTTTCAATGATTTCCCAAGAAATACAGTAGGCCGATAATGTCAATTCATTTTTATTATTTGGTAAAATATATAAAATAGTCCAGGCTTTTTCAATTTTTTAAATTACGAATGTAAATTAAAATTGTACATATTTAATTTCAACAAAAACAGTAAATGTACCCAGCGTTTCGTTGAATTGAAAAATAAATAACAGCAATTAAATTATACAGCTGATCAAAATGTTAACAATTATGTTCTTCATAAGGATAACATGGGAACTTTAACAGCCACTGGGGCAGATCCGAAGGGATTTTTTTTCAAAATGTAGGGTCAGTTTGCAAATCTACACGACACGCTCTTTCCAATGAGACGTCAATGGATAAAATCGGTTAAGAAATGGCGGAGGAGTTCAACCGACAAAGTTTCATGTAACGTATTAATTATATAGATTTCGCAAATCAATCTAATTTCCACAATACCACAATTCATACCTATAGCATTGTTTGGTGTGATGAGCAGCGTCTCCTGTGATGTAAAACAATGTTTTGGTTATGTATTGAGGCATTATGGTAATTGCATTGATTTGCAAAAATTATTATTACTACTGGGTTATTTATTATAAGATTTTAGTAAAAAAGGATTCGTTTGATTTGGCTTTTAATTTTATGGGAAGTTAAAAGTGAACTCCTAACACCCACAGTAATAACCTTTATACTAGAAAATTGCTCAATATGTTTATTTGAAATATTACTCATATTAAGTTAAACGAATAATGTTATTAACAAAAAATTAGGTCTGATCAGGTTATTAAATATTTACATAGAATAGTTTGTTCTAACAAGTACAATGGGTAAAATTTATGCTATATATTAGTGTTGCGGAATAAAACTCCGCATGCGCCCGATCCTGTTTTACTGGTGAAGAGCCTCTTCGAGGCGAGGGTTAAAAATCAAAATTTAAAAAAAAATGAAACCAAATTTCATATAAAATTAGACAACGTGCATCGTCTGTAGCTCTGTCTGTACACAGACACACATGTACATACAGAGACATCATTTCGAAAACCAGTGGTGACCTTTTTTGCCGGATATATCCACTAAAAACTCAAACTCAATAATTTTGATGAAAACAATACTTTCTCCATATAAGTTATGGTATAGGAGAAAATTAAAATTAATATTCAAAAATGTACATGGGCCTTATGGGTTGCCATGCTGGTGATAAAATAACAATGAATTATAAATACTCCCGACGCAGCAAACCTGCCGACTAGCAAATTTCCATTTCTCTGAATGATTTTCAATTAAATCTATTTAAATAACATTATAGGATTAACGAGAATCTAGGTTTGCTGCTACAAGGAAACTGAAACTAAAAATTGTGTTTTAGTAAAACAGCAGTGGCCAATCGTCACCGGGTGATGCTTTGCCGTTGATGCTTAGAATGGCCACCGTCACCGGGTGACGGTATGGGCCGAAATTATTTCGGTAGAAAAAACACTTTTACCTACGACCGTTTTTTAAAGTAGCCATTTCAGTCCAGTTCTTAGAATTGAAAAGTTTCACTTTACAGCTGTTTACTTTCATATCCGCATAGTTTCATTTCATATCCGCATAGTTTTCTCATATCCACACAGGTAACGGACCAATGAGGTTCAAGTATTGAGAGAAAAGAATTAAAATTGTAATGCTTCGAACGTCAACTAATCAGCTGATCAGCTGATCAGTTGACCAATTTAATTGTTGATCCGACTTGTTCATGTTGATACTCGCGTATTCTTAATTAAGTGGGTGGAAGTCCAAAAATAAATGCAATATTTGCCGAATTGTACCTGATACAATATTATTTATGGTAAGAATGCTGCAAGCAATGTAATATTTAACGAAGTTTAACAAAAACGTAATTACAGGAAATCAGCTGATTATACAACAAGTCGTTGCATCACTTTCAGTGGCAATGACAATACACGAAAACATAACCTCTCTAAAAAGTTATCAGTAGTGATTGTTAGTAATTAAATCCAGATTGATAGTAATTAAAAAACGGTCGTAGGTAAAGTAGTGTACGCAACTCGCGTTAATAGTCTTTACGACACTCGTAGAAGTTTTTAAGGCACTCGCCAAGGCTCGTGCCTTAAATTTTCTACTCGTGTCGTAAAGACTCACTTAACGCAATCGTTGCGTAAACTACTAATAATCAACTCAGATGCAGATGAGAACAATATATATACCATTCGAAAGATCACATTCTGAACTTTCATTTTATTACATAAACAAACCCTGTAGCAGGTATATAACAATGTCACGACGATTAGAAATCAAATGAATTTTTTTCGCGGCACGACTTTTGCAGCCGACACTTGGGAACTGGCAAAACACGTCTTGTTTGGCATTACCACCCTGCTAGAGTAATTTCCGTCTTGGGATGTTGCGGGTGGTACCACTGGATAGCCATTGATTTTATCTTCATTGTGGTAGTGATATTTTAGAACTAAATATTGATTGGATAACCGGTGCGATTTTATGAAAACAGCTGTTTTCGAAATTTCTAACAAATGGCCAACCGTCACAAGGTGACGGTAGGGAATACGAATTACATACAGTGTAAGTTATTATTACTAGTCATATAATATGTCATTTTGAAGAGGAAGACATGTAGCTTGTGATAGTGGCTGCCCTGCGCTCCGGGTTATTTCCGTTTTCTCTCACTAAGACGACGAAAGTGTGTCACTATTGTCAAGGTCTCATACACAAAGTGCCTTGTATTCGCCATTGCGTGTTGTTGCCGGTGAGTTTTCGCTCTCGTTTTATCCGCGATTGATTACTACATCCGTTATTATTTCGTATTTTTAGAGAAATGTGTATGTGTATATAACGGTAATCTTCATGCATTTTGTTATGCATAAATATTTACTGAATAGTGTCAAATTGTGTTTATAAAAGGTTGTATTTTTCTTTTGGTTGTATTTTGCAGTTTTCCGTTTATTTATATTATTATGCCCCTAGCACATAAAAACAAAAATTGTTACCCAACGACTCATACATTTTTATGTAGCAAGATGTTTATGTTGGTTTGAAGGAAAAACATTTGGTACAAAAGTTTTATACTAAATACTATGATTTTTTTTCTCACAAAATCGCTAAAATACAAAATCATTATTTTATTTATAAATAAAATATATTTTTACCATAAACTTTAAGACTTTTTGTATTCCTTACTTCATTAGATTTACAAACATGTATATATCATGATTAGTATACACATATATTATACTAGCAGAGTACCCGTCCTTCGTACAGGGTTGGCATATAAGTGTAACATAATTATTATTGCAGTTATACTCTAACTTAGCATTTGCAATGGGGGAGGACACAGTTTGATAAAATTTGCCTCTTTAAATTTACGGTATACTATAAGTATTACACATCTACCATAGCCATAATGTTTTAAATATTCTACCACTTCACCTGAACAATAAAAAAAATATTAAAACTTCGCAAAATATCTCAAATTATTCATGCAATTAAAAACATAAACATAACTGTAGTGTAAACAATCCTACTTTGACAGTTCTCATTGCGTATCACAGTTGTTTGTTGCTGCTTAGTTCAAATTAGCTGTTTACATAAATGCAAAAAAATATAGTGCTGCACCCTGTTGGTAAATCTTATAACTTTTTAATGCTTTTGTATATCATAGAACCAACTTTTTTAGTTGAAACAGCTGACTAAATTCTTTAATTTCCTTTAAATATGGATAGCTGTTTACAAAAATGCAAAAAAAATATAGTGCTGCACCCTGTTGGTAAATCTTATAACTTTTTAATGCTTTTGTATATCATAGAACCAACCTTTTTAGTTGAAACAGCTGACTAAATTCTTTAATTTCCTTTAAATATGAACTAGTGGAACCCCGTCGAAATCGACGGTTAATCTTGAGGTTTTATGTAAATTCAGCTAACTGCGTTGGATAGAGTGAAGTCATAAAAATCTTAGTTATATGAAGGGAGGATAAGCAATAATAAGTAGGCCTATGACGATTGTGTTCCCTAAAAAACGTGATTGATGAATTCGTTTAACACAATATTTCCTACCTTTCTTTTTATCGGCTTTAGGTTGCCCAAAAGGTTTTTTAGGAGTCTTATAATTGTTTGTTCATGAGTTTGTTTCATACCAAAGCCACTTTCACTATATGGGAGAATGAGTTCATATAATTAGTCTATCATGTTACGGAAAGAGTCAATATTTATTATTAACCACTAATTCCATCTGCTTTAGGAAAATCATTCAGATTGTATCCGGATTTATCTTAAAAGATGTAAATCTTCATCTTTTTTTTTTTATAAAAATATCTGATTCTCCAGAAAGCAGTAACTTTCTTACTTCGATCTCAGCAATTTTAAATCCTTCTTTTGCCACATCGACCCATGTATGTAATCATCCTGTTCTTACTTGATAATTCATTAACTTATGGGGTGGTTTTGACTTGGCCATATAGATCACATAAAGCTGTGCATGTATTTCGTTGATTGGAATGAACCATAATTGTAGAACATTTTATCACAAATCTTGAACATTTGCGGAACCAAATCCATAACCTAGTCCAGCATTGGTAACAAATTATGCAAATGCGATGAGATGTGATGACACTGTTGTGTTTCCGAATGTTTTGTATGTAGTGAGGTTTAGATGCGTTGTTCAACCTAGCTACATGTGTACATCAAAGTAAAAACTGTGTACACATTTTTTTAATACCTGAATTGACATTAGTTCACCTACTTTACCACAACCATAGACTCCGTAGTTAGTCTATTCCAAAACTTGAACACAGCTCTCATCCTCAACGTACTCATCTATGACACAATTTTCAACCCGATTATCAAAAGCTGTTATACCAATAAATGAATCTCAGGTGTTCTTTCTTGAATTTAAAAATAAATGGTGATTGAAAGTAGGAAAAAAGTGCCAACCTTACAATATGTATAAGCTAACCCGATAAGGAATGGTTATATGTTCCTTTAAAATTGATAAGTCACACTTATTTCATAATTTAAAATTTTCTTAGAGCAATAAAGCATAGATTTTTGAACAAAACATTTCAAACGTATCATAAATTCATCATTTTGTTGAAACTATAAAAAACTTGCCATGCAGTGAGAATCCATTTAAAATCATAAATAATAATGTAAACATTTAATTTTGACAGTTTCAGTAAACCTTTGAATAAAATTTTAATATTAACAGCTGGTTCATTAATAGTGTAAAATTATTCATATGGACGAAATGTAAACAAAATTGCAGAGTGAAATTTAAAGGCCTCTGTGGCAGAGCCCCAAGGAAATTTACATCGTTTCTCTTTTTAGGGCTCACCTACAGACCAATACGCCCCTACCACCTTCTAGGGCTTTAGACACCCCTACCAAGTTTCTACGCCCAGCCGTTCTCTCAAATTAGCTGTGACAAAAACCTCGTTTTCCTCCATAATAATAACATGGGATGGGAATTTAAAGGCCACTGGGGCAGAGCCCCGAGGGAATTCTCCATGTTTCTCTTTTGATAGCTCATCTACAGACCAGGACCTTTCTTTAGACACCTCTACCGAGTTTCTACGCCCAGCCGTTCTCTCAAAATAGCTGTCACAAAGAAAAACAGTTTCAAATTAATATACTGTATAGATACTCATAAGGTTACCATGGGGAACTACATTGCCACTGGGGCGGAGCCCGAAGGGATTTTTGAGATAAGAATATGCCTATATGTTAATTGGGAATGTGAGCTATCATCATGCCAAATTTCAGCCCAATCCATCCAGTGGTTTATGCGTGATTGACCTTCAAACACACAAACAAACAAACACACAAACTTTCACATTTATAATACAGGGTGGGGCAATGAAAGCGCCCCAATTTATAAACAGTACAAACTCAATAATATTTACCCTATGGATATAAATAGCACACCAAAACACAGCTTATCTTTTGCCATTTTAACTTAACAAAGTCATTTTTCCATTTCTTGAGAACAAAAAGTCCAGCTGTTGCTTTTGCAGGAACACAGGTTTATTTTTTCCTCCAGAAAATATTCGCTATTTTATTTAATTTCAGTATAATTTCTGTTTGGTTTTTGTTTCAATTTGTTCTAAAGTGATCATACTTACGATGTAATCAGCAAAAACCGTGTTTGTTTCAATTTTCTTGGACTTTTTTAACATTTTTACTTGTTAATTTTATTAAGGTTAGTATAGTTTCCTATTGTAACTATGGCAACGGGACCAGCACAAGATCATGACTATACTCAATTGATAGACGAACCAAGTGTTATTCTAGAGATACCAAACTCTCAAATCACCGGTGAAGATGATCTCAAATGTGATAAAGAAGACTCAGAAAACAACTGGCAAACTGTTGTATCAAGAAACGGCAAAAGAAACTTGATGCTGTTACCAGAACATGGACCAAAACGCCATCGCATTCATCAAACCACAGCAAAGAATGTTGGTTCTTCACAAGGAATTACTCTCAAAAACAATTTTGCACCACTGTCCTCTGATGCAATGGAAGATGAACTTGTGACTAACAAGCCTAAAGAGTCAAAACCACCACCAATATTTCTTCCCGGCGTTACGAACGTTGCACCCATGATCAGATCTCTGAATACGATGGTGACAAGCGATGGATATTCCTACAAATGCCTTCCCCAAGACAAAATTAAATTGTTTCCTGCAACCTCTGATGACTACAGAAAAATAGTGCGTGGGCTGACAGATTTGAATGTATGTTTCCATACATACCAGCTGAAATAGGAACGTGCTTATAAGGTCGTACTGAAGGGAATGCACTATTCAACTTGCATCGACGACTTGAAGGCTGCTATTGAGGAAAATGGACACAAGGTAAGGAATATAACTAATGTAAGGAACAAATTTTCGAAGAAACCAATGTCTCTTTTTTTCATAGACCTAGAGCCTAGCGACAATAATAAGGACATATTTCAAACACAATTCATTTTAAATGCTAAGGTTTTATTTGAACCACCTCAGAAAAAGAAAGAAATTGTCCAATGTAAACGCTGCCAGCAGTATGGGCACACTAAATCTTACTGTCACAACAAGTATCGTTGTGTTAAATGCACACAGGAACATGATACCAAAGACTGCCCTAAACCACCTGATGTACCCCCGTCTTGTGTGTTGTGCTCAGGAAAGCACTCTGCAAATTACAAAGGTTGCCCTGTTTATAGAGATATACAAAATAAGCAGTTCCCCCCTCTCAGAAAAAAGACTCTTGGTAATAATCAAAGCAATCTGGGTCTTCAGAGTCTTACACAAGACAATTCTAATACCAGTAATACCTTGCCTAAAAGTTCATTAGTAAAAGAAGGGGTAACATTTGCTCAAACTGCGCGGAATGGTAGTGAAGTTGGCCACACCAGTAATCATCATGTTAGTGAACAAACCACAGAACCTCACAATCTGTCCGAGACTATAAAAAATTGTTTCTCACGCTTTGAGAGCATATTATCTAAACAAGCAGAACAGATTAATACCTTACTTAATCTTCTTACTACTGTTATTGCCCGCCTAAAATGAATATTCTCCTTAAAGTGGCATTATGGAATGCTAATGGCTTGGCTCAGCATAGCCTAGAGGTTCAATTATTCATTACCCAACACAAATTAGATGTATTGCTTATTTCGGAAACTCATTTTACGGATAGAACCTATTTCAAAATTCCATATTACAAATTGTACTACACTAATCATCCTGACAACACTGCACATGGAGGAACTGCAATCCTAGTTCGGGACACGATTAAACACTATGAAATACCATGTTTTAAGGAAGATTATCTTCAAGCTTCCACCATTGTTTTAGAAGATTGGCTTGGTCCTATTACAATTTCAGCTGTGTACTGCCCTCCAAGGCATGTTATAACTTACAATCAATTTGAACAGTATTTCAACACTCTTGGTAATAGATTTATTGCAGGGGGTGATTTTAATGCAAAGCATCAAGAATGGGGGTCACGTTTGGCTACACCCAGAGGCAGACAGCTTTTAAGATTAATGAATGACAATCAGTTCACCCATTTTTCAACTGGTGAACCTACCTACTGGCCCACTGATATGCGAAAAATCCCTGATCTGTTAGACTTTTTTATTTCAAAAGGTATTAACCAAAATTACACTGAAGTAAAATCTTGTCTTGACCTATCTTCTGACCATTCACCAGTTATGTTAAATTTAAGTACCGAAATATTTCACAAAGAACCAGGGGACGTATTTTTCAATAAATACACGGACTGGAATCAATTTCGAAATTTTATAAATCAAAACTTAAATTTACACATACAGCTACGTAGTCCTGAAAATGTAGAAGCTGCTGTTGATCACTTTGTTGACTGTATTCAAAATTCTGCCAAAGAATCCATACCTCTACCTAATCATGAAAAATCAGAGAAAATAGGCCTAGGCTACCCAATTCATATCAAGAAAAAGATAGCAGAAAAGAGACGACTCAGAAGAATTTGGCAAAACTCAAGAAACCCAAATGATAAGGCCAACTTTAACCGAGCAGCACGGAATTTGAAAAGATTATTGTACGACACAAAAAACCGATGGTTTGAAGAATATACTCAATCTTTGTCGGCTACGGAAGCTACGGATTACTCGTTATGGAAAGTAACAAAAAGGCTGAAGCAACCCCAAATTTCAATCCCGCCAATTCGTAAACCGGATGGAAGCTGGGCTAAGAGTGACATAGAAAAATCTGAAGCTTTCGGGGATTACTTTTCCAATGTTTTCAAGCCAAATGTAGGTGTGGTCAATAATGAAGAAGAAATAATAGAATTCTTGGACTCTCCACTTCAACTTGACTTTCCTCTGGAAAAATTCAGGCCTACAGAAATTAAGGCAACCATTGACAAATCGCTAAATCCGAAAAAAATCTCCTGGTTACGATTCTATCACTGGGAAAATGTTAAAAGAACTGCCAAGGAAAGGAATGATTTTTATTGCATTTCTGTTTAATTCTATATTGAGACTAGACCACATACCAACTCAATTTAAGAAAGCCCAATTAATTGTTATACCAAAACCAGGAAAACCTCCTCATGAAATCACTTCCTACAGACCTATAAGTCTCTTGCCTATAGTGTCCAAGTTGTTTGAGAAATTGTTCCTCAAAAGACTACAAGCTCTTTTTGAAGAAGACGACGTCATTCCAGGACACCAATTCGGGTTTAGACGGAGACATGGCACCGTGGAGCAGGTTCATAGGGTTGTTCATACAATTCGAAACTGTTTGGAAAACAAACAATTTTGTTCTGCTGCTTTCCTTGATGTCAGTCAGGCATTTGACAAAGTATGGCACTCTGGCTTACTATTCAAAATTAAGAAGTTACTACCCCATTCAGTTTTTCCTATTTTAAAATCATATCTTACCAACAGAACTTTCCAAATTAAACATCAAAATTACTTAACTGACCTTTACCCTATAGAATCAGGAATCCCCCAAGGAAGCGTGCTTGGACCATACTTGTATATTCTCTATACATCGGACCTACCAGAAAGTGTAAACACTATGGTTGCTACATTTGCGGATGACACGGCGATTTTATCTGTCCACGACAATTCAGCTCAAGCTACAGCAAATTTACAGCTAAACTTGGATGAAATTTCTCATTGGTTTAAAACATGGAGGTTCAAAATTAATGAAAATAAATCAGCACACATTTCTTTTACCTTAAATCAGGCTACATGTCCTCCAGTATCCATGAACAATATTCACCTCCCTCAAGTAACGGAAATAAAATACTTGGGCATGCACTTAGATGCAAAGCTTAATTGGAAGGCACATATCTGGACTAAAAGGCAACATCTAAATTTAAAAACAACTAAACTTAATTGGCTTCTTGGATCTAAATCAAAACTCAGTACACAAAATAAATTGTTACTGTACAAAACAGTTTTAAAACCAATTTGGACTTATGGTATTCAGCTTTGGGGATCAGCAAGTACCTCAAACATTGAAATTATTCAACGTTACCAATCAAAATTATTACGTAAAATTGTCAATGCTCCTTGGTTTGTTACCAACAGAACACTTCACAATGATCTTCAAATTCGAACAGTAAAAGAAGAAATTACAAAATATAGTGAAAAATACATTATAAAATTGGAAAATCATTCAAATCATCTTGCACTTAATTTATTGGACAATCACAACACCATTTACAGACTGAAGCGACATACGATATTGGACCTACCATTCAGATTCGGCTAAGTGTTATCAAAATTCTCTTTGTTTGCTAGTGTTGACGTTGGTCAATCACTAGCTCATGTTCTTCAAGTTATTTTTGTATTACTATTTATATCATTTGCTTATTGTTCAACTTGAACAGATTGTAAATTAAATAAAGTTAAAAAAAAAAAAAAAATTTCTTGAGAACAAAATCCTACAAGTGACTTCATTGTCCTACTTGACATTCCTTTTTAGCCACTTGAAACTTCACCAAATACTCCTCCAGCACTTCTTCAGGAATCACTTTAGTTTTTGGATTATACTTAGCTTCGGTTCAAGCAAATCCGTGGGGTGACTTTGAAAAACCTAGAACGTCAAGTAGCTTATTAGAACAACCCCCCCCCTCCCAAAAAAATTAGCCAACGTAAAGCTGTCAACAACAAAAGCTTCCTGGCAAATCTCTTCAGACTTTGAGTTACTTGGACTCATATTCTTTTAACATTTGCTGGTGTACAAAGAGTTTTGCGGCACCCACCGATTATTTTTTTTTTGTTTAAGCGATTATCCTAAATAATTTTACCCAGTTAAAAACATTGTTTTCCAATCTAGAACAGCGCCATGTTGACCAAGGATGGAATACGGTCCAAACAATCTCTGGGTTTTTTGCACAAGAACCACTATTTTATAAATAGGTTTCCACATCAAAATCTCAGTGTTAATAGCCTCAGACATAATATTTACTAAAATGGCATAGTTTAACTGATGTTTTAAGCACAGCTGATCATTCATTGTTGCAACAATTCACATGTGACAGGTAAAACAAATTTTAGCGTTCTCATTGCCTCACCCTGTATTAGTAAGATTAGTAAGATAACTTTTTACAACACAAACGAACACTGTACGGTTTTAAATTTTTTCGGTTCTCCGTTTGTTATTATATTTCGTCCCAAAAACTTATTAAAAAAATATTTCCCTAACATGTTATATTTTTCTATGTTGGGAATTAGATTGTCTTCAAAATGTATATAGTGAATTTCCCATAAAAATCCGTAGAAAAAAACACCGAGGCTGCTTTTGAAATTTCAAAAAAAAATCTATTTTCTTTTTTTCACTTTACCGAAAAAATACACCGCCTAATTCATTATTATATTACTATTTATAGATTCTCCTGTTCTTTCCGAACAAAATGAATGTGAGGTTGTCTAGGTTTACTTGTACGGTTGAATTTATCGAATTTCCAGAAAAAGGTCTGCAAAATCGCCAAAATGGGTTGGCCATTCCCCACTTTTAACATTGGCCACTTTAACAGCTTAGTATAAAATAAATAAATTTGCCAAGTTTGATCAAAATATATCCATAAACAAGCAAACTACAACATTTTCAATAATCTCCATAAGAATAACATGGGCATTTTAAATTGACTTTTTTTGTTTTCTCCGTTACCAATAACCGTACAAAAACAATTTTATATACCTACTAAATTATTTTTTTTAAGCTTTTTAATAAGGTCTATAGATAAAGTGTTTGTGTTTTGAAGGTCAAAATGAGAAAAACCAATTTTTACCACATAAAACCCTGTTCCCATGCTCCGATCATGCTGGTTCGCTAACTCATTCAAGTTTATCCTGCCTTACACCTTTAAACCAAATTTCATCAAAATCGGACAAAAATTATTTTAACGAATGGTGTTTTTGGCCTCTAGAGACATTAAAATGAAAAAGTAAATCGGGAATTTCAATGAAATTTCAAAGTCTGTTAATATTTTTGGTTGAGTTTTTGACCACTGGAACTCTAGTATAACTTAATTAATTACTTAATTGTAATATATTTGTAGCAGGAGACAATCCTGATTCCGTAGAAACCGTAGCCATACAATTTATAGAGGGTAGGGTAGATTTAGCTCGCTATTAATTATACTACATATTGTAGCAGTAGTTGTACACCAAGATAAGCGCCCAAGGCTCTGTACTGGTAAGACACTGTTGGTGGGGGGAGAGGGTAATCACAGTAAATGGCCCCCATTAGATCAATGGGCTCAATTGTAGGCCTAATTGATCGACAGTAGCCAGGTCAGATATCCTCAGGCCTCCTTGATAATGGCACTGCCATCTTGGATCTGACTGTTCCTATCTGGTGAACTCAGGAATTATAACATTAAATGGACTTAATTTTTACCAGTCCAAAGCTGAGTAAGAAAACTATACGGTATTTGATTTGACAATACAATGAAAAAGTTTAACGGATTTTAAGGCTATCACTCCATTTTAATTTTGGACTTTTACTTCATTTGCAAAAATATCAAACGGTAAGCTTATGTTTGGGAATCTGCAGGGGCTGTCTGGTCAGGTCTGCAAATTGTTCAAGCTCACCAAAAAAGGCGACAGTGAGTCTTTCAAATCAAAAAGTGGAATTTCAATAGTCAGCCAAAAGCACAGGAGATCGAGATGGGTCCCATTTTCAACCTCACTTGAGAACATTTTATCATTAAACTACAGTATAAGCTACCTTTATAAGTAGTTATGTTATAAAGAATCTAAGTTATTCTTTGTATTGAATACACATCAACAAAATAGTGCTAACAATCATTATTATTACCACAAAACAGTACTGGCTAATCTATAGTTTTTCTGTCTCAGGAGGGGCTTCACATGGAGCCAGACTGTCCCTGGGAATCCCAAACACTGTGTCCATTAGAGTCGTAAACAGCAGCAATTTGTGTTATTATTTAAATGGTTTATTACCTGTCCATCAGTGATCCTATTGTGGAAAATAGGATCACCATGGACAGTTAATATAAACCATTCAATTCAATAAGAATAAGTGATTCTGGGCCACTAAGCATAATGCATTATTATTATTATTGTTCTAGTTTAAGTACCAACATTAACCACTTAAGTAATTTTAATGGGAAGGGTTCCTCTTTTTTTCTTGTCTTCTGTTCTAGGTCATTCAGTCAGATACCTTGTAGTTTTCTTTCTTCATCTGATATCACTCTTACTTTTCTTTGTTTATTGTTTCTTGTTATTATTACTTTTAGTCTGTTTATTAATATAGTCTGTAATGTTAAAAAAAACTTTGTTATTAATTATGTAATTATATGTTATTGTAAACATATAACTACAGACTAAAAGTAATAATAACAATAAACAATAAACAAAGAAAAGTAAGAGTGATAACAGAAGACAAGAAAAAAGAGAATAGGTCTAAATCATTTATTTAGGAGACAAATGGCTAAAATGCCAACATGCATAGTTTTACCTAGAGGGATTATGAGCAATTGATTTAAAGTTTAAATGTGTTCCATTATGTTTATACCTAGTTTAAAACATTGAGACTGGCAATGGAACATAAATCGGAAATAAAACAAATAACATATTTTATTCTAAAAATTTTAACATTAGTTAGTTAACTACATACATTAAACTTTTACACAATACTTAACTTGAAACACAACAAAATCACAAGAAACAAACAAAATGGACAAGTTTTCAACTTAGTAGTTTTTTAATAAAAGAAAATTTTTTTTTTTATCATCGCACAAAGGTCTTTAGAAATTTTATTCTATAAAATACTTTGGAAACACAATTAGTTGTTAATCTAAAAAGGAACTAACAAGTAACTGCTTGGTTATTAATTTGCTTCCAAGGCCAAGTTGGTCTAAAGCAAAAAATTATTAAACTAAAAATTACCTTTAAATCTGCAATACAGAACTAATACGTACACATTATAAGCAATTGATTTTATCCATCTATTTAATCTATCAGCCACAGTGAAACATTTATATACATAATTCACAGTATAAAGCTGTAGGACCTCCCCACTGGCCTCAAAAAGTGTAATATTTTAGACATAGGCTAAAATAAAATAACTTCTTGATCAGCATTGTACGTGTTATTAAATTTACGGAAAGTAAATAAAGATTTGTCTTGTAACACTTAAAACATATATTTAAGCTTATACTGTTACTCACAAGACGGTAAATACACAAAAGATGGTAAGTGGTGATCGATTTCGATTGGACACCCCAATCATCATCAGACCCAATAGCCACCCAATAGGCGAATGACCCATTCGCCTATTGGGCCTGATGATGATTGGAGTGTCCAATCGAAATCGATCACCACTTACCATCTTTTGTATATTTACCGTCTTGTGAGTAACAGTATAAGCGTAAATATATGTATTAAGTGTTATAAGCCGTATCTTTATTTACTTTCCATAAAATAAAAGCATTGCACAGTGGTGGTTATTTTTTATTTACAGATTGTCTTGTTTCTGTTTTGTTATTGTTTTCATTTATTTGTTTGTAAGTTTAATATTATTTTTATTTGTTAAGACAAAAGTTGTTCTGAAAAGCAGTTGTACTGAAAAACGCTTCATCAATAAAGGAATTTTTATTTATTTATTTATTGTATATTAATAATATGTCATCCATAAACGATAGATAATACAGGTAGGTATCTAAGTAACTACCCCTTGACATTGTGCAAAGAATTAAAATAAATAATTTCTATACAAAAACCTTCAACATGATTTTGTTAAATCCATTTATGACACTAAGGTTTGAAATTCCTAACTTCAGTTTTCATACTGCATAAGAATATCAGTAGAAAATTTATAGGATTTTTAAATACTGCCAGCATTCACTAGAGGAAGTGTGTTTTTGTTACTTGTATTGAAACTTCAACCTCATTAGTACCAACTACTTCATATGTTTTAATCTATCATTTATCTTAAAGTTTGGAGCAAATATTATTAACTTTACTCAATACTAGGGTAATTTATATACCATCAAATCTATCATCATCACGACTAAAGAGTAAATCAGTCTTACACTACATGGTAAACAAAAGAAGTAACAGCCAATAATACTAGAGTTGATGTAAGTACTAGAAGAATCTCGGTTAGACTGCGATGCAATCTCTCTCTTGCAGTAGGTCAACGGTGGTTGATACTTTTTTCTTCACCTCGTCCTTCTTTGACTTCAATTCCTCGGTTTGCATCCTGTAGAACTTGAGTTGGTCCAGGAGTACCATCCTCTCAAGCTGAGCTGTAGACAATCCTCTAGTCTCCTCAGTCTCCACCAAAGTAGGATTAGGATATCTAAGAGCTTGAGGTGTAGGGGAACTTAATTTCTGTTGAATGTTCGGCACGGAAAACTTTGACTTAAAATCTTTCTTCTCGTTGTCCTTGTCATCTGGATTTACACACACCACTGAAAAGATTGAAGGGTTAAAATAGTGTTGGGAAAAGTCATACATAGTCTTATAAGTAATAGCGTAATAGTCATGTAAAATGTGCTTTCAGAAATTTTTTTTATTTTGCGGGCTTTGACAGTAGTTTTTATAAGTTATTACCTATTGTTATTAATAAACATTTTTCGTATAAAACTCAACTTTTATTAATACAATACTTCACACTTAAGAAACTCATACAACATAAACAATATTTCATTAGTAAACAAAATCAATAATAGATACAAGAAACCCTTCCCGACAGACCGCCACCATTAATTGATTTTCAATTAAGTAATCTATTGAATTAAAAATCATGTTTAACGAGTACCTAGGATAGCTGCAACAGGGAAACTAATAAAGTGAGTTTTTTTATTAAAATGTCAATAGCTTAGTATGAAATAAATATATCCGCCAAGTTTGATCAAAATATATCCATAAACAAGCCAACTACAACATATTATAATATTCTCCATAAGAATAACATGGGAATTTTAAATGAAAAATTTTTTGCATTTTCTCCGTAACCAATGACCGTACAAAAACACTTTCATATACTAAATTATTTGTTTTTTTAAACTCTTTAAAAAGGTCTGGAGAAAAATTGCAAAATTTTGCGTTTTAAGGGTAAAAAATGAGAAAACCCCATTTTGACCCCAAAATCCACCCCCCTCCCCCTCTGTTAAACACCGTTCCCATGGTCCGATCATGCTGGTTCGCGAACTCATTCAAGCTTATCCCGCCTTACACCTTCTAACAGAATTTTATCAAAATCGGACAAAAATTAATTACTCAAGTTATCGTGCGGATGGACACACACACACACATATATATATATACAGGGTGATTCAAAATGAATGACCCAGTTTTAACGCTTTATAACTTTTATACTATTAAACTTACCGCTATAAAATACACATCAAACGAAAAAGAAACTCAAAGAGTTTATGCTTCCCAAAGACAGATCATTTAACAAAATCGATCCAGCAGAACTGTAGATTTAATTGTACAAAGTTAACAAGTAATCTCCAACTTTTTTACCACTACAAATTTCGAGGTTACTTGACGTTTTTGCAAATTACTTTTAAATGGTGAGGAATTCGACCGAAGTGGAAGGTAATATTCCGAAAGAGAATAAAATTTCCAACAATCTACTATTATGCATTCCTTGAAAATACTCAATAAATGTAGCCTAAACTTGGCTTAAAATAAAAAAGTGTGAAAATTAATGTTTGCTATGTTTATTGTCTACATTCAAGACGGGGATTTTCATTTTTTTTATTTTGTGGCAACTTTTGGTACCTTTCTTGAGCATTAAAAAAAAATGCATAATAATAGATTGTAGGAAATTTTATTCTCTTTCGGAATAATACCTTCCACTTTGGTCGATTTCCTCACCATTTAAAAGTTATTTGCAAAAACGTCAAGTAACCTCCAAATTTCTAGTGATAAAAAAAGTTGGAGATTACTTTTTAACTTTGTACAATAAAATCTACAGTTCTGCTGCATCGATTTTGTTGAATGATCTGTCTTTGGAAGGCATAAACTCTTTGAGTTGCTTTTTCGTTTGATGTGTATTTTATAGCGGTAAGTTTAATAGTATAAAAGTTATAAAGCGTTAAAACTGGGTCATTCATTTTGAATCACCCTGTATATATATATATAAATTTTAACGAATGGGGTTTTTGGCCTCTGGGGACATCAAAATGAGAGGTAATGAGGTAATGAGAGGTAAATGAAAAAGTAAATCGGTCTCGGGCCTAGGTCTTACCATGAGACCTACGGTAATAGCTACTTCCCTAAAGGGAAATTCGTTAAAATTATATAATTGATTTTGAGACATTTATAATTTTATTTTATGAACAGAACTATTTTTGTTATTAGTAAACCTTCATTTGATATTTTCATTATCAGCAAGTTTGGTTAGTTTGGTTAGGTTATGACAGTTAAATTAATTTAAATTTAACCTACAAACGATATTTTTTGACAGCGACAGTGATAGAGATACCGGTAACAATTTCCCACGAACAGTTCGGCTATGCACGGTATGATGCGTTCTGCACGGCGCGGTGGTGGGCAGTGGCAGTCTGTCGGTAACTTCTCGTTAAATACAGCTGTGTCTTTCTTTAAATGAATTCAATAACAACAGTTGTTATTCATGCCTTTGAAGTATGCTACATTTTCAGCTGAATTAATTATTGAGCGGAGCGAGTGAAGCTCTTATACGTCGACTCTTATGCGTTTCGTAATACACAAACTCCTCCTAGACGGCTGAATCAATCGTTTTCAAATTTTGCATGGAGATAAAGACCATATCGGTGAGTGCCAACATCTATACGGCGTTAAAAAAGTCTCTCAGGAATCCGCCCCACTGGATCTCAAAGTTGCAATGTAATCCTCATGTAAGTAGTATTTGACAAATAAACAAAAACATATGGTCAGCTGTTGACCTTTGAATGCAGTAGATAAAGAAATAGCTGATAGCATAGCATTAATCCACAGATATTAGAACAGAAACGGTATGGATCATAAATTATAATCAAATGACGACACTAGCTTGAGGTCCGTGACGTAGGAAGTGGTGAAGGAAGTAGTAAAGGTGAGCAGTCTAGAGTGTGGAAACTGTTTATGACGATTAGATTTAGGTATCTGCATTCCTAAAATTCTATGGGGAGGGAGGAAAACGGGTCCGCGACGTAGGATGTGGTGAAGGAAGTAGTCAAGGCGAGCTGTCCGGAGTGTGGGAACTGTTTATGACGATTAGATTAAGGAATCTGCATTCCAAAAATTCTATGGGGAGGGAGAAAAACGGGTCCGCGACGTAGGAAGTGGTGAAGGATGAAGTAAAGGCGAGCTGTTCGGGGTATGGGATCTGTTTATGACCAATAGATTAAGGTATTTGCAATCCTAAAATGCTATGGAAAGGGGGGAAAAAGGTCCGTGACGTAGGCAGTGGTGAAGGAAGTAGAAAATGCGAGCAGACCGGAGTGTAGGGACTGTTTATGACGATTAGATTAAGGTATCTCCAAACCTAAAAATGCTATGGGAAGGGAGGAAAACAGGTCCGTGACTTAGGAAGTGTTGAAGGAAGTAGTAAAGGCGAGTTGTTCGGCGTGTGGGATCTGTTTATGACCAATAGATTTTACGGTATTTTCAATCCAATAATGTTAAGGGAAGGGAGGTAAACAGGTCCGTGACGTAGGAAGTGGTGAAGGATGTAGTCAAGGCGAGCTGTCCGGAGTGTGGACACTGTTTATGAAGATTAGATTAAGGTATCTACAAACCTAAAATGCTATGGGAAGGGAGGAAAACAGGTCCGTGACGTAGGAAGTGTTGAAGGAAGTAGTAAAGGCGAGTTTTCTGGAGTGTGGGATCTGTTAATGACCAACAGATTAAGGTATTTTAAATCCAATAATGCTAAGGGAAGGGAGGTAAACAGGTCCGTGACGTAGGAAGTGAGGAAGGAAGTAGTAAAGGCGAGTTTTCTGGAGTGTGGGAACTGTTTATGACTATTAGATTAAGGTATCTGCAATCCTAAAATGCTATGGAAAGGGAGGGAAACAGGTCCGTGACGTAGGAAGGGTTGAAGGAAGTAGTGAAGGCGAGTTGTTCGGAGTGTGGGAACTGTTTATGACGACAAGATTAAGGTATCTGCAATCCTAATATGCTATGGAAAGGGAGGGAAACAGGTCCGTGACGTAGGAAGTGGTGAAGGAAGTAGTCAAGGCGAGCTGTCCGGAGTGTGGGAACTGTTTTTGACGATTAGATTAAGGTATCTACAATCTTAAAATTCTATGGGAAGAAAGGGAAACAGGTCCGCGACGTAAGAAGAGGTGAAGGAAGTAGTAAAGTGAGCAGTGTGGAGTGTGGGAACTGGAAACCATTTGTAGCAGTTAGATTAATGTATCTGCAATGGTGAAATGCAATGAGAAGGGATGGAAGCATGCCTACGACATAGAAAATGGTGAAAGAAGTAGTAAAGGCTAGCAGTGCAGAGTGTGGGGAACGTGTGTGGCAATTAGATTAACGTATCTAAAATACAAAAATGCTATGGAAAGTGATGAAAACAGGTCCACAATGTAGGAAGTGGCTTAGGAAGTAGTAAAGTATGAGCATAGTGTGAGAACCGTCTGTGGCAGTTAGATTAATGTATCTTCAATCCTAAAAAAAATGGTATGAGAAGGAAGGAAACAGCCCCCACGACGTAGGATGTGGTGAAGGAAGTAGTAAATGCTGGCAGTGCAGAGTGGGGGAACCGTTTGGGAAGTTGGATAAATGTATCTAATACTTAAATGCTATGAGAAGGAAAGGAATCAGGTCTATGACGTAGGAAATGATGAAGGAAGTAGTAAGGCTTGCAGTGCAGAGTGTGCGAACTGTCTTTGGCAATTACATTAATGTATCTGCAATCCTAAAATGCTATGGGAAGAGAGGGAAACAGGACCAAGACGTAGGGGGTGGTGAAGGAAGTTGTCGAGATGAGCAGTGTTGAGTGTGGGAATGGATTAATGCATCTGCAATGCTAAAATGCTATGGGAAGAGACTGTAGACTGTAGGTTAAAATGATTACAAAGCACGAATCGATACATACTTCGATACATGCAATTGTTTACAATAATTTTACAACTGAGTTGACAACAGCTGATTTTTACTCAATAGAGGCTAAAAACGATTTTTACTCCATAGAGGCAAAAAACGATTTTTACTCCCTAAAGAGTAAAAATACTACTTTGGGTGCATTGCATGCATTAAAAACAACTGTTTTTACTGCAGTATGACAAAAACAATATAATATGAACCCTTGATGACTCCGCTCAATTTCGTGGATGACTCTGTGAACGCCACCTAGTTTACTTTTTAATGGTAGTCAGTTCAATCATTGACTGATACTGAAGTAGACATCCCATCAAAATGGACCAGTTGTCGCAAATCTTTTATCCAAAAGGAACATAGTTGTGTAAGCCAGTCACAGAATGTGCTAGCTTTGACTGATACAACTAGACATTCCATCCCAATGTTAAAGTTGTCGCCAGTTTTTTTGTCAGAGTTAATGTGAGCCACCGATAAATTTTGCTGATTTAAATTTCTAATTTCTGTCGAATTCACAGTCTTTATTACCAACTCAAACTAATGAAATGACTTATTGTGATCAATAGCAACTTTTATGACCCATCAACTATGTCACCAACAAAATAAAGGTAGAAATAGGGTTTTAGATACTAGCGCATTCTGTGACTGGCTCACACAACGATGTTTTTTTTATAAAAAAGTTGGCGACAGCTGGGCCATATAGATCTACTTCAGTATCCAATAGTCAATGGCACTAGATAAATCTAAAATTCTTTTTTCTACCTTATTTTTTGTTGAATGACATAGCTGATGGCTCTTAACAGAGTTACTATAATAACAATAAATAACTTAAGTGAAACCACACCAACTCGACAGTCAACAGCTGATGAGCTCAGAAAACATAAATGATTTAATTTACCTATATGGAAAACAATAAACATTTGCTATCTATCTATATATTAATAGGCAAGCATGTTTCTTTAAAACCTTTTTTCTCAGCTTGTGTGCATCGTGGAATAAATCTACGCATACCGTTAGAAAGCTATTATCCTGTAGGTGTGCAGAATCCCGTTATAAATTTAAATAGGCTCAAAGATAAGCACAAAAAATGAGTTTAAAAATTTGAAAAAATTAACATGGATCTTATGCGTTGCCATGCTGGTGACGAAATAACAACGAAATATAAACAGAAAATCAAAACAAATGGAAGAAACTCCAATCACATGTTTTATTTACAGTGTGAGGTGAAAATAGAGAAGTGAGTAAGTTTACATTACATATTTTTGGTCGAGTTTCGACCACTGGACGACCTCTCGTTTAAATTAATAAAAAGCTGGCACCCCAGCCCCATCTTCAAACTCTCTAAAAAACTTAAATAATTAAATTACTTTAAATAACTTAAGTTGTTCCATCAGTTTAACTATGTAAAAAGTTTGAGTATTTGACAGAAATTAGTAATAATTTATATCAGCACAATCTGTCAGTAGCTTACATCAACTATGATGGTTTTGATTAAAAAAATTGGCGACAACTTAAACATGGGAATGGAATGTTTGGTTGTATCAATATAGTGTGGTGGCTTAGAGACAATATCAGCAAGGATCATGACCTGATGGATTAAAGCTGCAGCTTTTGCAACTTTTGCACATTTCTTCCATACCCTTAATACAAACAGTTTATGGGGGCATGCCCTGATTTTCAGGTCCCCCATCTTGAAATACCACACCATCTTTGTTTTCTATTCATTGAAAATTACCTAATATCACACAAAAGGACACATTTACGCCATTTTGTATATGACATGTTTTGTTCACAATTAAATTTTGCTACAAAATGCGACAAAAACAATTTGGATAGCTTAAATAGTCATGAAGATATGAACTGTTAAAGTTGAAAATTTTATATATTCATCTACGCTACATGTAGTTTTTGCTATATTACCTAAACGGTCAAGAGTACGTATCTGTTATAATAATATATTTGATTTGTAATTAAATTTGCTACAAAATCAGATAGAAATCAGGTCCTGGGATCAGGATGGTCTGGAGCAGCGAAAGTTGATCTGCTATCGAAGGTCCTCAATGGGTACATCCCTGAATGGGTATCCCAGACGAAGTCCCACGATTCTCAAAAAAACAGAGCTGTACTCTTTCGACGTCCTGTGAAAGGCCAACTGTATATGGGGACCATACAGGAGAAGAATATTCCAACAAGGGTCGCACAAGCTGAACGAATAACGTCCTTAATGCCCACACAGAGAAGCCATCTCTGGATAATTTCGGAATGAAACCAAGAGCTATGAGTTCGCTTCTCTTGTTATCCTTTTAACTTGATCATCAGGGTTGAGAGATGATGTGAATGATATTCCAAAGTCGTTGACAGAGGTGATTTTAACAAGTGAGTTCCCATTTATTGAATATAGTTAAAAAAAGAGGCTATTTAGGTCTTGTTGAATGAAACTACTGTGCACTTGGATTAATTCAAAAGCATTCCATTTTGCATACACCACATTAAAATTTCATTGATGTCCTGCTGGAGGCACTGACAATCTTGTAATGACTTCATCTCTCTGTATACTTTGGCATCGTCAGCAAACAACAATAGTCTTGAATCTTTGACAACATCAGCCATATCATTAATGAATATTAAAAATAAAATTGGTCCCAGTAGTGATTCTTGAGGTACACAAGAAGAAGCTTCAAACTCACAAGATTTTGCTCCAGCAAATTTCACGGTTAAAAAGCGATTCCGCAAATGACGAGATAAGTGTGACTTACAGGGTCGAAAGCCCTGGATAGGTCCAAATACACAGAATCGACTTGATGGTTACGAGAAAAGGCTTGCATAATGTCATCCTGGTACAGAACCGAATTGGTCGAGGCAATCGCCCTTTCTTGGGGTCATGCTGACAGGGCACGATGACATTGTCCAAAGAGAAAGAGAGTATATGAAGTACAATTAATTGCTTTAACGATCTTAGCCAATGCAGGTTGTATCACTACTGGATGATAATTCCTGAAATCAGATGGGTCACCTTTCTTAAAAATTGGTACCACATATCCATTTTTAAGAACCCGAGGGAACTTTCCAAGCTTCATCAAGGCGTTGAAATACACAGTAATATGTGGAGAAAACACACTGCAACAGTATTTCAGTATCGCTGGAGGAATGCCATCCGGGCCAGATCCCTTCCTTGCATCCAAATAAGATAAGCGCTCCTCAACCTTACCACAAGTAACATGAAAGTCAGTCAAGCAGAGATCAAAGTCTGAATTGAAGGTAAATGTATCCACTGACTCCTCTTGATATACAGATGAAAAAGGTACAGAAAAATTACACAACTCCTCGGGGTTTTCAGTGACATCATCGCCGAGTCGTACTACGGTTGGAGTTGACTGTCTTCCTTTGGTTCTATTAAAGTTACCCCAGAAAGCCTTGATATTTGTTTGGAGATAATAATTTACTCTGTTGATATAGGGTTTATAGCACGCCTGAGACAGGATCTTGCACCGACTGCGGACATTACAAAGCTCTATATATACGTGTTCATTTGAGTATTGTTTGTACCGCTTGTATAGTCTCTTCTTCAAAAAAACTAGTTCTTTCGGTCCAGGAGGAAACCAACATGGGAATACACTTCTCTTGGTGCTCTTGAGGGGTGAACCAACTCATAATCTCTGCAATATATTTACATAGATCTGCAAATTCTTGGTCAACATGACTAGCAGGGTGCAATTGAGGGTAAGATAATCTCCGAATAAGGTAAATAAATCTCCTGGGAATTGCATCTTCTCATGTCAGAGGCCATTGTGCCATTGGCATTTTCTACGAGTAGTTTCAAGTTCTATCTCCATTCTCCAAACGTGGATGTTGTGATTCGCTTGGCAGAAGAGAGGTCAGTGTTCGATGTACTTTAGTATGCTCAACAGAAGAGAATACAAGGTCCAAAAGGGCACCATGCTCATTCACAATCAGGTTATGCAGGACTTGTAACATAAAACAAAAAATAAATAAAAAAATAACCAAAATTTTAAAAAAATGACCAAAAAATAACTTAGAATAAACCCAAAATATCCATAAAAATTCCAAAAACCGGCATTTTATTGGGACATTAAAAATATATAGGCAATAAAAATAACGCAGGATAATTTTTAACTAGGTAAGGGATCATCTACTAAGGCAATAATAATAAAATAAACGGTATCAGCATTCTGACACATACTTTCTCCCATAAGTTCGTCAACAACCTTTATCATGTGTAAGCGATGAGACGGAAATGGGATTAGTACAATTTTGTTCAGGATTTAAAGGACTACATACTTAATTTTTATCAAAATCGTTCGGGCCATTTTTGTAAAAATCCGATTTTTCCGTTATTTTATGGGGTTTTTATGGGAAAATAACATAATTTACAATAACTTTTGAACCATAATCTTTACAGAAATGGGATTTGTACCATTTTGTTCAGAATATAAAGGACAATAACATACAACATTTTTATGAAAATCGTTCAGGCCGTTTTTGGGAAAATCCTATTTTTCCGTTATTTTATGGAGTTTTATGGGAAAATCCCCATTAAAAATAATTTTTTTAAAAATGAAAAACTATAAAAACTTTAAGGACTATAACATGCTATGTTAAAATAAAACCGTGTTTTTTTTCTAAAATCCTATTTTTCGTTATTTTATGGGGTTTTTATGGGAAAATAACATAATTTACCATAACTTTTGAACCGTAATTTTTACAGAAATGGGATTTGTACAATTTTGTTCAGAATTTAAAGGGCTACAACATACTCAACTTTTATCAAAATCGTTCGGGCCATTTTCGAGAAAATCCAATTTTTCCGGTTTTTTTATGGGTTTTTATGGGAAAATCCCCATTAAAAATCAAAGTTTCAAAAAAATGAAAAAAACGCCTGGAGATACCATGGATTAGAACCTACATACCAAATTTCATCGAAATCGGACCACAGGTGTAGTCCCTAGCTCTGTACACATCCAGACACACAGACACACAGACACACACACACACACACACACACACAGACATCACTTCGAAAACCACTTTTTTGGGTCCAGGGGGACCCAAAACGAATATATCCACTCAAAACTCAAACTCGAAAATTTTGACGAAAACAATACTTTCTCCATATACTATGGTATAGGGGGAGAAAGTAAAAAATGAAAAAACAATAGAAAAAGTTCTATAGAAAAAAGTGGTTTATGTTACTAATCCTACCCCTCTTCATGGGGGGCATTTTATGAGTTTTAAAAGTTTTACGAGCTTCATCAAAATCAATCAATAAAAACCTAATTGCCCTTAAAAAAATAAAATAGTAACCAAAATCCCCCCCAAAAATTAAAGAAATAACCTGTTACAAGCCCTGGGTTGTGCGGCTGTAACTGAAAAAAAAACGGCAGATCTTATAAACAACATTGACTACCCGAGAGCAAGAAGAGCCTTCCATGTCATGCCAGTTAGCATGCGGCAGATTGAAGTAAGAAGTAAGCCAGTAAGACGTTTTTTAGTGGATTGCAAAGCATGATCTCCTCAAAAGTCAAACAGATTTCTAAGTACTGGGTATTAGGACGATTCGGAGGCAAATATACGCCCCCTACAATAAGTGTCTGAAGAGGTAGATTAACCAAAACGAAAACGCACTCAGTAGAGCAATTTTGGCGATCTACACTCCAAGATAATCGACTGTTTACAGCCACCAACACTCCACCACCACTCTTTTTGGAACTTGATATCAGAGAGCAGTCAAACCTATATATCTTGAATCCATCAAAGCTTATGGAGTTTTCATGCAAACTTTGACTGGGCAGCCATTTATGACTGGATCGTTCTTTTGAGCTTCAGATTGCGGCAATGTGTTTTACTGATTGAGACCTTTAATTTGATATTTATCATGAACTATGCTTTTATTTCAGATTTTCAACTTACTCCTTGTGGGCGGAACCCCCTTGGGGGAAAATGTCAAGAAGTACTTTAGAAAGTACTATTTAGGTTCAGTATTGTGTGAAGTTGCTGTCTTCTAATGCAATATGTGCAGGAAAAACAAAGGAGTCCCGGTCCCTACTTTTAAGACACACAGACCTGTTTATTGCATACAGGACAGGAATAAATAAAATTTATAACTTATAGTTTCTATCCTAAAAACTATTTAAGTTACTTAGAAGATTTTTATCTAATTTTGTAGAAAATTTAATTACGAATAAAATATATTTTTATAACAGATATGTAGCCTTGACCGTTTGGGTGATATATAGCAAAAACTACATGTAGGGTAGAGGAATATATCAAATCTTTTCAACTTTAACAGTTTATATCTTCAAGACTATTTAAGTTATCAAAGTGGTTTTGATCTCATTTTATAGCAAATGAAATTGTGAACAAAACATGTTATATACAAAATAACGTAAATGTGTTCTTTTGGGAAATATTAGGTTGAATTCAATTAACAGAAAGATGGCGTCTTATTTCAAGATGGCGGACCTGAAAATCGGGCAACCCCCCCTAAATTGTTTGTATTTAGGGTATGGAAGAAACATGCAAAGTCTGTAGCTTTAATCCATCAGGTCACGATCATTTTGCTAAGCCACCAAACTAATATTTTAGTCGGTCCTCACCCTTATGCAAGATTAATCTTGCCAAAGTATTTAAAAAAGTAGTGAAAGAAAATTGATAGATGCTTGTGCCAAGTATGAATCATGTTCTGAGCTTAAGTTCTGTAGGAAGGAGGTCAATCTCTATTCGTTAGTGTTTTCTAGTTGCCAGATTTGTATGCTTAAACTGTTTCGACATAGAAATGTGCATAAGTGGCTTAGGCAGTTCGTAGAAGGCTGTACACATTTGTACAGGGGCAGCAGCAGCACGTGAGTTTCCATCAAGACAATGAATTTTGGGAAAGAATATGCTATCAAGGGAAGGTAGCAATCGAAGTTTATGAAACTTTGCTTGCCAATTGGCGGGTTTCAGCCTACCAGGGCCATTGATGTCTTAAAGGGACTATATCTTGGTCCTTGACAGCATTATATAGACGTCTCATACCAGTTTGGAAATCCCTTCAGCCATATTGCGATCCGCAGGCAAAATTTTCTCAACTTTGGTTACTGCCTCACAGCACTGATGAACAAACACAACCAGCCTCATGCAAAACATTGTAAACACCTAATATGTGAACGACCATCTCGGCTTTAACTCCCTTCACCCCTTACACCTATTTTCTATATCCATATACTTTACTCTGTGCACAAAGTCCGTCAACTGGCAATTTCTGTTTTACATCCTGAAATGCTAGGCCATAGCCTGAGGTAATTTTACACGTTACTTTAGGCTAGGCCTAGAAGTTGTGGTTACTTAGAGCCTTATTATTATACGAGGTAGCCAGTGACAAAACTGGCTGCTCCGATTGTTATGGGGCATTGATTATGGAGGTCATTCAAATCAAATCTATAACATTACACAAAGTAGCCAGCGACGTAGCCACACTTTGGTGACCGACTGGCTACCGAGCCCCGTCGCCACTCTGGTTGCCACTGGCTACCCATTCTGGTGACGCTGCGTTATAGCATTTGGAGCTTATTACACCAGGTCACCAGTCTCACGTTGCCACTTGGTCAGTTCACATTGCTGTTTTCTCTTGTGTTGTGACTGTTGTGAGTGAGTGAGTTATGTCCACACCAGTTAAAATATCTACAAGTATGTCCACGCCAGGTGAGAAAACGTCTAAACCTTCTGATTCAGTCGAAGGGATACGCGAAGGGAAGAAAGTAGAAAACAAGAAGAAAAAGTAGTGCCACAAAAAGGCAAACAAAAGAAGAAGCAAGAAGAGCTCGTGAATAAGTGCCACAAGTTGGCCGACACCGAATTGAACACTGAAGACCTTATTAGTGACATCAAAAAAGCACTTGTATTTGGGACTGTGCTGTCCCTTCAAAGTTCATCAAACAGTATGTAATATAATCCTTTTGATACTCTTGCACAAAGAATACGATGAACATGCATTTTTCTCATGTGTTGCCTCTTTTTTTTCAGAAGTAACATAATACGATATTTAGTTTCACTCGTGATTAATTCACTAAGCTGATAATTTACCATTCATACCAACACACTTCATTAGTTCGTAGCAAACTGACCAAAAAAAGGAATCATTCTGGCTACTGAACTGGCTACTAGGTTTGGTAGTCAGTGCGTCAGCAGCTACTGTCGCTGGTGACGTCGCCAGGCTACCTCGAGTAATAAGGCTCTTTGATAAAATCCATTGATGATTGGAAAGATTTGAACCCGAGGACTCAGGGACTGAGGTTCAGCACTTTAACACTAGACCAGCTCATCAACGTCAACTGGCGATGGACTTCAATAACGGATTATCACAGCTATGATAAAGAAATCTTAAACCTCACAGCTATGACAACGATACTCATCATATTCAGGTAGAAATGGGTTTGTATGGTAGTGGATAAACTAAATAACATGGCACTGGTCTTAAAAAGTTAAGCTAGCTTCCTTGGTAAAGACTTCAATTTACTGATATACCTCACAATCCCTAGGTTCACAACAGTAAACAACCTAATGCATTTGGCAAAATTATGTAAGACTAGCGGGGTAGCGGATTTTTATCCCCCTGGAATTTTACCCCCTGGGCAAACGTGACGTCACAAACCAGGGGGTAAAATTCCGGCCGCGAACTTTTGAGTTTCGCGACATCAGCTCGATGGATTAAACGCGGAATTAAACATATATTTTCACGGTTGTGAGTTTAATCAGAACACATCAAATTATAAAAACCTAGAATGTACGGCCCGGATTTTTACCCCCGGAATTTTACCCCCCGGAATTTTACCCCCTGGCCAGATATAAATTAGTGAGAATGATTAATTATCGTCATTCAGTTTTAATTTAATGGTAAACATTTTATTATTAAGTATCCTATCTTAATTTATATGTAACATTAACTAATCGAACAGGGTTTTAATATTAATTTTGAGATTCAAGTGTCAGGATTCGATCTTTGAAGCCAACTGTTGGTTAATATGATCAAATTAAAACAGCGAATTCTGTTTACTTAGTTGAGATTACAAAATAAATAAATAAAGATAGGCTACTAAATAATGAAATGTTTACAATTAATTAAAAACAGAAATAAGAAAATCAATCATTCAATCTCTAAAATCAGCCAGGGGGTAAAATTCCGGGGGGTAAAAATCCGGCCCGTACATCTTCAATTGCCTAAACGCTAGTTATATGGACAGGGGGTAAAATTCCGGTTTTTATCACTAATCTTATTAATCACGCTCTGACTATTTTCATTAGACTTCCAAATCTGCGGGGGTAAAATTCCGGCCACGAACAAACTTTTGGCCATTCAGGTTACTACGTCATAGTGACGTCAGCTTTGCCCAGGGGGTAAAATTCCAGGGGGATAAAATTCCGGCGACCCAGACTAGCAGAGTACCCGTCCTTTGTAAGGGGTTGGCATATAAGTATAAAATGCTCATTGCAGTTATACTCAAGCCTTGCGTTTGCATTGAGGGAGGACACAGTTTGATTTAAAATTTTGCTTCTTTAAATTTACAATATTCTATAGTATTACACATCTACCATAGCCATAATGTTCTACCACTTCACCTGAACAATAAAAAAAAAAATTATTACAAATTCACAAAATATCACAAATTATTCATGACATTAAAAACATAAACATAACTGTAAACAATCCTACTTTGACAGTTAGTTCTCATTGCGTATCGCAGTTTTTTGTTGGTGCTTAGTTCAAATTAGCTGTTTTCATAAATGCAAAAATATAGGCCTAGTGCTGCACCCTGTTGGTAAATCTTATAACTTTTTAATGCTTTTGCATATCATAGAACCAACTTTTTTAGTTGACACAGCTGACTAAATTATTTAATTCCCTTTAAATATGAATACTCATAAGGTTAACATGGGGAACTACAGAGCCACTGGGGCGGAGCCCGAAAGGATTTTTGAGATAAGAATATGTCTATATGTTAATCGGGAATGTGAGCTATCATCATGCCAAATTTCAGCCCAATCCGTCCAGTAGTTAAAGCGTGATTGAACTTCAAACAAACATACAAACCTTCACATTTATAATATTACTAGCAGAGTACCCGTCCTTCGTACTGGGTTGGCATATAAGAATAAAATTCTTAATGCAGTTATACTCAAGCTTAGCGTTTGCAATGGGGGAGGACACAGTTTGATAACATTTGGTTCTTTAATTTTACGGTATGATATAGTATAAACACATCTACCATAGCCATAATGTTTTACCGCTACACCTAAACAATAGAACAAATTAATTATGAAACATTCGCACAATATCACAAATTATTCATTAAATTAAAAACATAAACATAACCTGTAAACAATCCTACTTTGATAGTTATCATTGTGGATCACAGTTTTTTGTTGCTTCTTGGTTCAAATTAGCTGTTGTAAAATGCAAAAACAAAATAATAATAGTGCTGCACCCTGTTGGGAAACCTTATAACTTTTTAATGCTATTGCATATTATAGAACCAACTGGTTAAGCTAAAACAGCTGACTAAATTCTTTAATTCCTTTTAAATATGAATACTCATAAGGTTAACATGGGGAACTGCAGAGCCACTGGGGCGGAGCCCGAAAGGAATTTTGAGATAAGAATAGGCCTATACAGGGTGAGTTTCTACTGACCGTGTTAACTTCGCCAGTGGGTTCTACCATAGATTAAACATACTCCCTTAGTAGATTCTCCGCGGGATAGGGGTCGGTATGTTCGAGCGCTTGTACGGCGAAGTTGCGTGCTGCCCACGTAGTTCAGTACGGTCAGGCTAGGAGCGCTAGAGGTCTCACCGTACAGCCACACACACAAACACACTCTTACCGCGTTATAGCTCTCACACGCGCGTCCACAAGCCCCGCGCGCCCCGCCGCGCGCCAGCACTGAGCACCAGCGAGCAAGGAATACCACCTTTGCACATAGGCCTACACACGACCACGACACTCACACCCAGCTTGATTCCATACAGCGTGATTTGTACGTGCAGAGCCTCGGCTAACTGTATTTCAGTATTTGTAACAGCAGTGTTTTATTGCGATTGTTCTAGTTTAGTTAATGTGATGTTGATAATTAAATTAATTGTTCTTTTATTGGAATAGCCATCTATTGTATTTGTTACTTGTGAGTATTTTTAACCGACTTCCGCACTACCAACAAAAGAATGAGGTTCTCAATTCGTTTGTGCCAATGTATTTTTTTCTATAGATGTTCATCAATTTCTCTGGGATTTTTATACCGATCAGCGTGGTTCCTCTCCCAAAATAACCATGGTTTCCCTTTGGTACCATATATAACATTATGTTTAAGTGTAGGCCTAAATATTGGTTCCAGTGGAAAAATGTTGAAAACCTTTATAAAATGTTTATTTCGTTAATATTTTTACAGAGAAAGCAATAAATAATAATAATATTCTTACAACTGTTAGTTGAAACGATGAAGGTACAGAGACAGATCTTCATGAAAAAGTTGCTTAATATATTTCATGCCATGGAGCCTAAATAACTGACTTTGAGTTTACTAGGCGTTTTGTTTTGGTTACTATGAAAAAGGTATTTCAACATTTGACCTGCATTTTGTATAACTCCGTTTTGAGTATTGAAATTGTATACTGTTATCAACACCATAAAATAAACATCATAACAATAAAATTATAGTATATCATTGGTAACATTATTCCAATCGAACAATACACTTATTTCCTATTGATTTTTAAGACATAAAACTTTTAGGCTACGTCGGTTTACAAAAAAACATGTTTGGCTGCAAAAGATAGGTAATAGGGTATAGTGTGGTAAAAAATAGAGTTCGTACCACGGACCGAAATGGTTTTGCAGCTCTCGATCGATTTAATTTCTGGCTATCCCAATTCATCACCTGGTTTACCAAATTTTTATAACCAGGAATTATGTAACCTGAACAGGTGACTCAAGCAGTTTTAAAATAATAACTGTTCAGTAACTTTCTTGATCGGTCCAAATCATTTTGCTTTTAAAAACCCTTTACATAGAGTGAGGGAGAGAGGTTTTGAGTTTAAACAGAAGTTAAAACTACGTTTGCTGATGACACTGCACTGTTGTCGAGTCATGTGGACCCTCAAGTCGCTTACATAAATCTACAAGCTGCCTTGACTGAGTTCAATATTGGCTTAAAAAGTGGAGGATAAAAGTCAACGAAAACAAGTCCAAACATATTGTTTTTACTCTGAGAACAGGGTACAATCCTTTAGTAACCATTAATAATGTAGCCTTAACGGAGGCAGACAGTGTAAAATATTTAGGTCTAACTCTTGACAAAAAATTAAATTGGAAATCTCATATCTGGTGCAAGAGACAGCAAATGGAATTAAAACTTCGTAAACTCAATTGGCTACTAGGTACGAATTCAAAATTATCATTGGCTAACAAAATGTTACTGTATAAAGTTATGATCAAACCAATTTGGACATACGGAATTCAACTTTGGGGGACCTCGAGCAAATCCAACATCGAATATCTTGAACGATTTCAGGCTAAGGCACTGAGAAGAATTATTGGCACACCCTGGTTCGTATCCAACACTACAATTAGGAATGACTTCAAAATTAAATCAGCGAAAGAAGAAATCACAGACCTTAGCAAAAATTATCAAAACAAATTAGAATACCATCCGAACAGTCTTGCTGTTAATCTGCTGGACAATAGCCAGTTTATTACCAGGTTAAAAAGTGTTGTGCATGTGCTGGACCTAAGCTACAGATTCCTGTAAATATTTAAATGACTGATCCAATTTTTGGCAAAACCTGTTGATGAACGGGTGCTTGCTTCCTAACATTGTTTTTTAGATATATGTTTTACTTATTGTTCTCATATTTGAACAGATTGTAAAATAAATTCTGATAAAAAAAACCTTTAAGTAATAAATATGTTACAAATTAGAATTAAGTCACTAATAAGATGAAATAAGTTATCTTTGTAAAAAAACAACCGATTTCAAACCTTCTAAAATAATAAAAACAATAAAATCATAACAGGATAGGTAACATAAATATATAACAAACATAAGCACTGTTTTTTATACCAAGGAAGTATTTACTTGTATTTTATATTTACTTCTGAATGAATGCAATATGCAACTATGACACACTAATTGTATATATGAATAAGAAACAAATTATGTTGATATTATGTTAGGGAAAAGAGGCTAGGTCAATATTAAAACGTTACTTATCCAAATTAAAAATATTTAAATGCATTATCATTAAAAGATACTAGTTAATATCACTATAGGATTATAATTTATTATCTTATAAAAAAAAAACTTAAAAAAGGTATCTGCCAATGATGGGTTACAATAATAAAATAACTCCAAACGCAAAACTTTGAAAAAACATGAAGATTAACATCATTAGTTATAGATAACCGCCTGCAATGTGGACATCCTCTTTAAATTTTCAGTATGTTGTGTCAAACATCATCATAGATTTCAAATACGTTAACTTGAACATTACAAAAGTTTACTTTGAAAGATTTATTTCATTATTTTTAGAGTGTTTAAAGTAGGTTGGGTTTTTATTACAAAGATACATTTTTAGAAGTTTACAACTGTTAGTTAAGGAATTTATTATTGTGATATATATAGGCCTATACAAAATTCTTAGGTTTTCTCTTCTTAGTTATACGAGTCGGTTCAGCTCTTTTAACAGACCGATTTTCATAATTTTGGTCGAAAATTCAAGGTATACAAGCACAGATTTGCCATCAAGCATCGGCATTCGTTTATCTAGAGTCTAATTCAAGTTATGCACAAACGAAACTTCCTCCATGTACATTTCTTTTAGGAGTTAAATTTGGTATTTCTTTTCCGATTTTCTTCTCCTCCATGCAGGATCTCAAGACAGTCCGGACTCTCAGTGGTTAGGAAATAGTGCTCAAAAAGCGATTGTGAACTGTGATGAGTCGTGCACGGAATCAGGGAGGTTAGTTATCCTAGTCTACGCCACAAATAGGTCATACAATAACCATGTAATCAATACCCTGCAGCCCAACATGTTAAAACATTCTTGAAACTATTTCCGAACATATGCGAATTTCCCATATAGGGAATAAGCTATTACCGTAGTACTCATGGTAAAACCTGGACCCGGGGCCGATTTAATTATTTTGCTTTGAGGTCCCTAGAGGCCGTAAACACCATCCGTTGAAATTCATCGCGCAAATCGCGTATATATATATATGTGTGTCCGTTAGCGCGATAACTCGAGCAAAAATGGTCCGATTTTTATGAAATTTAGTACAATATTTCTATGTAAAAAACGTTATAAACTAAAGAAAACAGTGAGTGTAAATGCACGTGTTAACAATGGCAGTGTCTGGCGGTAGCTTCCGATGCAACGTCACATGGTGGCGGGGTTGGAAGGGCAGCATCAGGCGGCACACGTTCACTTCAAAGGACTGGGCTAACCCAAGGTCACACTATAGTGTACGCACCCACGCACCACCGTCACCGCGGACCAGGTGAAGAATACTATTCTTAATTAGATTATTTTTTTTACATTTAGTTTTGCACTGCAGTTGTTTTTTTATTATTTCAATATAAAAATTGACAAACAACTTATTTTATTAACACTCTAAGCATTGCCTTACAATATTATATTACAAAACCGTACACCTACTTTAAACCGAACCTGCTTGAGGCTGTTTAATTGCGCGGACTGCAGGAGGGACTTGATGAAGCCACTATGGACTTCTGACGCTAGCGGAGTTCAGTTTTGATGCCGTTTTAAAGAAAAGCATCCATGTTTTTATGTTCAAAAACACGGTACTGCCTCAGCTCAGAAATCTCAACTCGGGCCAGTAGATATGTTGCGCCATTGAACAGCGCCACGAGAAGCGCTTGTAGACGTTTTAAGTCCTCTTAAATAACTCACTTAACTTTTGAAATATTTTTCATCTGAAGATTGTTCCTTACTCCTTAGATTAAAATTTATGACTCTAGCTTTTTTGATTTTCTTCAAAAAATGTATTTGTATGTCTAAAATGCGTTAGAAAAACGCTTATATAGAAGTATTTATTTACCAGTTACTTCCCACTTAAAATTATACTACAGTAGTACCAAAAAATTAAAAAAGATCAAGCCTACAGATATAAGAAAGGAATACATTAACATAAATATATTTTTAATTGGTTAAGTACCAAGCTGACATTAACGGAGAGCCTAAGCCATTGCATTAACGTGCGGCGGACAGGCAGAGCGCACGCCTTACCCTAGATTTGGCGCTGCAAAGCGACGTATTTTCCGGATGCATCAAATTTGGATGAAATGTTACACCGACTGTTACAAACACCAATACTGTATTTCATCCTGAACAAGGTTCTAGTTGCAAAAATTAAAAGAAGCCTGCAGGCTATGTCCGAGGATCTGCGTCAGCCCGGTGGTAAATATGGTGAAAAGTGGGAAAAAGTTATGAAACTAACAAACAAGTAAATGTCAATCAATCAACCAAATCAATTCAAATTGACAGTAATTTAGAAAACTTTTAGATTAGTAAAACAGTAAACAGTAAAACGTCCTCAAACACACGAATACTAAACAGAACCAGTGTGGATTATAAAAAACACACAAACGTGTATACTGTATATGTTAAGTATATCCTAATTAATACACTCGCAGTGATTTACCTTGAGTTTTGTTTATAGTTATCGCAGATGAGACGTGCAGGAAACTGTAAACGTTTGAATTCAGAGGGAATATTGGTAGGGATCGTTAGAATATGTCATTTGGATTAAATAAACTAACCTACTACAGTATACTCCCGACTATCCGCGGGATTGACTGGCGAGAAAACTGAGTTCGTGGATAAGCCGCAAAATTGCTGGTAATGGCTAAACAAAGGTCGAAGGCACTAAAAAACAACACACAAGTGCTTTAAATAAGTTCATTATACAATGCACTCTACGAAAACTTAATAAATGTCATCAATGGTATTGACGAAATTTAATGTACGAAAAATTATACTTACATTTTTTAGTTTAATTGTAATGAAAATTGTTTAAATGTAAACAATTCGTTTTTAATTGTTGGTTATGTTATATATGGTTATGTTAGGATGCATGATATAAATATTGCTGTGATTAGGTTGTTTGGGTGTAAGTAGATTAAGTAACCTAAAATGCTGTACGATGATTAATGTTATTAAAACATAGTATTACAATGTTATTATGTAAACATTAGAGTCAAGTGATTAAATACAAAACGTCAAATTAAATACATTGATGAGTTAAACATTTCATAATTATTTCCTTTGGATCCTTAAATGTAAATTGTTTATAGATACTTACCTAATGTTTCGCAATTACTTTCTAATACAAATAATAATTAATTGTATTTCCAGTTCATAAAGCGTTTCAAAATTAAATTCACAAATCACAGACATTACTTCATTTATTTTAAACAAAACTTTGCGATGTTTTTTGCCAGTAACAGTCGTACACTAGGCTACTCTCGAATACGGATTTTTGAGTGTCCATGAGGATTTCATCTCCACCCGACAAAATTAAAAGAAAAACATGTAATTTGGGAAAAGTATGAATTATGTAGGAAATAAGGGTTTATTTTTTATTATTTATTTAAAAATGATTCGTTGGTAATGACTAATGAATGAATGATCGGTTATTTATAGTAGGCCTACACTATACACCTTTTATTCCATGACTATGAGCTTCTTTGTACTTCGTATAAAATAACAGAAAAACTATATTCGCGTATGATTGTAAAATGTAAGGGATTAGCTGCAAGTGCTTCGCTGTGCTGGCTGATTAGCTGTACGGCAACAACGGCGCCGACCGTGTGTTGGGCTCTGGGCCATTCTCGCAGACGAATGCTGTCGTTGCGTTGTTCCTCTCATCGCCACGAGGTTGCGCCATTGCACTGATGCCGCTTAGAGCGCTAGTACTAGAAATCCCGGATAGAGCGCACTGAAGTTTGTCCCGTTTTAGCCGTCCTCACCTTATAACATGCCGGCGGGGAATCTACTAAGGGAGTATGTTTAATCTATGGTTCTACTCACTAAAAGGAACAAAAAAGTTTATGGTTAGTTTAAAAAAGTATGTCCGAAAATCCATATTTACCCAGATATCCGCCATTTTGTTTTTTATACAAAAATATTTTTATCTGTGAAGTTTTTTATTCGATGATTATGAAACTTGGTAAACGTGTTACCATACACAAGACCTATAATAGAAAAAATAATAAAGTTGTTCCGATTTTAAATTTCAAAATGGCGGCCGTTTGAATTTTTCTAACTTAAATAACTCGAAAACGGCTAATTCTATGAAAAAATGTCAAGAATACTTTTTTTTTGCATTTTTAATTTCCTATCAAACGATACCAAGATCAAAAAGATCGGACAAAAGATAACTGAAATATACCGGTTTTTGTGTAAAAATAAGGCAAAAATTAAGGGTTCCCTGACTAACTTTGCCTTATTTTTACACAAAAACCGGTATATTTCAGTTATCTTTTGTCCGATCTTTTTGATCTTGGTATCGTTTGATAGGAAATTAAAAATGCTACAGTAAAAAAAAGTATTCTTGACATTTTTTCATAGAATTAGCCGTTTTCGAGTTATTTAAGTTAGACAAATTCAAACGGCCGCCATTTTGAAATTTAAAATCGGAACAACTTTATTATTTTTTCTATTATAGATCTTGTGTATGGTAACATGTTTACCAAGTTTCATAATCATCGAATAAAAAACTTCACAGATAAAAATATTTTTGTATAAAAAACAAAATGGCGGATATCTGGGTAAATATGGATTTTCGGACATACCTTCCCATAAACTTTTTTGTTCCTTTTAGTGAGTAGAACCCACTGGCGAAGTTAACACGGTCAGTAGAAACTCACCCTGTATGTTAATTGGGAATGTTAGCTATCATCATACCAAATTTCAGCCCAATTCGTCCAGTGGTTTATGCGTGATTGAACTTCAAACAAACAAACACACAAACTTTCACATTTATAATATTAGTAAGATGACCACTCACATGCATTTTAACAAACAAAAGCATGCTGCATCTGTAATTTAAATACAAACACAAGCAGTACTAAATTTCAAACTAATAACCTTTTGAATGACAAAGAAAAGATTTTTCAAATACTATTTTGGATTAAGATACACAATTGTTTTAAGCAGTAAATTTTTTGAGAAAACTCAGGCAAAATCGTATAATAACCCTTCAAAAGTAAATGGTTACATTATATCACCAATTTTTACTTTTTCCAAGATAGTAGCCACTTTCCAATTTAGTATAGTTTATATTGATAATGTAAACATGATTATAGTAAACTACTAGCTGATGTACCTGTGCTTAGCGAGGGGAGGAAAATTCAGTACAGAATAACGTATTACCATAGACTAACCAACACAAGGAAACTTCTCATCACATTGTACACTTTGAAGCTCGTTTTTCGTATCCATGGATAGCCTAGGTGGTATTTGGCCTCGCCAAAAAGTTGCATACATCTCTCCCTGTTCTCTGAATCTTCTTTCCTTGCTCTCAATTTTCACAAATATTTTTCCACCTGGTCCTTCCATCGATTCTTGGGTCTTCCTCAAGGTTTTTTTCCTGCTGGTTTTGTCTTCAAACTTCTTTAATTAGCCTGCCATCTTCCCTCCTAAATACATGGCCAGCACCTTAGTCTTCTGCTCTTTGCTTCTCCTGCTATGTCTGGGGAATGGTGCATGTCTCTTATTTCTTGGTTGTGCCTAATTCTCCATCCTTCTCCCTCTCTAACAGGTCCAAATATTTGTCTCAAAATTCTGATTTCAAATTAAACCAACTTCTTTTTTGTTTGCTTGTCTTAAATCCATCACTGATCACTAGTGTTGACGAAATGTTATCTCTATTATTTTAGGGTTAATTTTATCAATTTCATCATTTTGTGCTTTACTGTTCGGTTATAACTAGGCAATGAGTTATTATTTATGATAACATCGTTTTATTTGGTTGAACAAGGTTTTAAATGACTGAAATAACAAGAAAAAAATTTTCAACAAAACACGACCCCTACTAACAGTTCACTAGACTGAAACTAAAACTAAAATTGTTTTCAGCTGATCCATAAGGATGAGAATTCTACTAAGGGGGTATGTTTTATCTATGGTAGTACCGTCCAAGGTACCACCACCATATGAATAAATATATTATAAAATATAAAATACACATTATAAATCATTTATACGAGGCTTGTCCAGAAAGTAAGTACCGTTTCGTTCTATCCCAGGCACAGCGCTAACAAGGATGTTAAGCGCTAACAACAATGTTACGAGCATGCACACTAGTCTCCTTGGTTCATTGTTGAACAGCTGACGCAATAACGGAAAAATTGAGTTGTGTTTACATTAGTTAGTGTACACTCAAAATGTTTGAAACAATTTCTGATCCCGCGGACTGTGAAGTGCATTCTGTAACACGATTTTTGAACGCAAGGAATGTGAAGCCTGATGAAATTAATGGCCGATTTACAGAAATTTATGGAGAAAAAGTTATCATTGATGGAATGTTAAGAAAATTGGTTCGGCAATTCAATGATGGGCGAACCAATTTTCATGACGAGGCTCGCAGTAGGCACCCATCTGTTGTGAGTCAGGTTGAAAAAGTGAATTAAAAAATTCGTGAAAACAGACGTTTCACCACAAGAATGCCTTCTGATGAATTCCCACAAATTTCAAAATCTCTTTTGCATGATATTGTGGTTAATCGCTTGAATTATAGCAAGATCTGTTCCCACTAGGTTCCGAAAATGCTTACGGCAATGTTTCTCTTCAATGGCGGCATCTTTCTGTAAACAGGGTATAGAAAGGTGGAAACTACCTAGAAAAATAGTTTAAGATATCCTCTTTCTTGTAGAAATAAATTTTGTTGAAAAAAAAATTATCCATGTTTTTTTTCCAAAACAGTACTTACTTTCTGGACAAACCTCGTAGTTAAATCTATCTCATAAATGATAGCATATAAAAATTTAATTACAAAATTACTAATCCATTATACATTTTTACACAATTTCTTTAGACATGATGTATAACAATTTGCTAAAGGTTAAAACCAGCTGTTAGTTAACTAGAGTATATTTTGTACCTAGGGCCGAAAATGAGCTCTTTCCTACAGTCACCCGACAAAGTTGGCTTCCTTGTATTGTTTATAGTACAGAAAGCTGCTAATTGCTGCATATTTATACTTTGCCGTACGGTTTATACTTTGTCGTACGGTTTATACTTTGCCGCACATCAGGATTCCAACGAAACAACACAAAACAGCGTGGTTCTATTAAGCACGTAATCCGTGTACGCTTGGAAATAGGTTGGCAACACTTAAAGATAATAATACTATGAGCAGCTGATTGACTATTATAACTACGATTTAACCTGTCATTTCGTGTTTATAGTTTCGGTATTTCTGAACTTTCTGGACTTTTCTTTTAAACGTTTTTAAAACATTCCTACGATCTTAATAAACAAGAAAATACCTTTAAAGAATTTTTTTTAGGCGCGGAAACCACTTCAAATTACAAAAGCATACGGAACTATATTCTCAAAACGCGGAGCACATTTCTTGCCGAGGAAAAACAGCGGAGTGATACGGACCGCGGGTGAGTGAAAATTTAAAAACGTACGTTTTCATGTCCCTGGCCTTTTACTTCGTATATACTGGATTTGTAGTTTATTATTATGTGTTTTAATATTTTTTGGGACGGGGGCAACATGTTACACACATTTATTTGGTTTTAAATAGGTTCTAGGTATTTTTTTCGTATTTTTAAAGTCTCGAAATTCACGACCATGACGTGTCCCTAGGGTACATTTTCCAACTTTCACGCTGTTTTTAGACTAATTATTCATGCTGAAATATATAAAGCCATATTTTTATGTCATCAATGGTTATTAAACTTACAAAAAAGGAGCATATTATAATTTTATTGTCATTACAAACTGACTACCATGACAAAATAAGTCTGTCCCTCGATTTGGCGTCACGACCATTTGGGAAAAAATTTCAACTTTGGAGCACGACAGTGGCAAGCCTGGCGTCGATGGAGTCAGTTGGTTTTAGAGACTAGTTCGGGGTGTACGTCAGGATTGTAGTGCCGGTTGTTTCGAGTTGAAAGGAGGAATTACAAGATTAATAAAGGAAAGATTGTGTTTTTTGTAATTTTGGTGTGTCCATGACCGTACGTAGTCATTCGATGAAGTAGACATGGTGTTAATTTTTGTTCATAAGATATTTCAATTGCTAGATTAACCTAGAAGTCCACTTTGTATCCTCGAACATGAGGTGCAGGGCTACCGCCAGAAAAAAGCCAAATAACACGTAATTTCACGACCAAAGTTTCACGACCATCGCGGGTTTTTTCACGACCAATCCAACCTTATGGATCTTAGTGTGTTTGGTCGTGACAATAACTTTAATATAATTGTAAATTGAATAGTTTAGTTCAATTGAAACACATATTTTTATTATAACTAACAGGATAATTGAAGGATTTTTTAGAAAGATTTAGATTATTCCAGATAATTCACGACCGTACCGCTTGTCCCTGACCATCACGTTTATGATTTCTATCATAAAAATTTCAAAAATTAAAATATCGTCGTATTTCAATGTTTTATACACAAAAGAAGCACACCTCTATACAAACATAACGATTTTTCGGGTCTCAGGTAAGTTTTTTCGGAGTTATACAAACTTAAAAAGATTTTATTGGCTTTTTTCAATTTTTTTAGTTTTTTCATTTTTTTCTAGAAAGACCAAATATACCAAAAGCTCAGTGACCTTTTTATTGTATAATGGTCATAAAAGTAAATTAGTTTATAGCAAAACATAGTTACAAAAATAATATTAACTATTTTTAATATTCGTTTAAACGTCCGTTATGGTCGTGACAGGATTTTGTGTTTTTCCACTAAAGATGCTCTTTTAAAAAGAAACTACCAAAGATATTGTGTTACCATGGACATTTTATGAAACTTCAAATGTTAATGAAATAAAAAAAATAATAAAAGTTTTGAAAAATGGGGAAAAAAATTTGCAAAGTGCTTTACCTAAAAACGTACGTTTTTAAATTTTCACTCGGGTACTACTTTCTTTAGGGCACCATTTGTGTTGCCAGCTGAACCTAAAAACGTGTTGTATAGTGTTTGAAAGGCTAATTATTTATATGCTTTATAGTGACTGTAGGAAAAATGTAATGTGTAACACGAGTGAAAAAGGCCTTTGCTGCACTCGAGATCATTCCGCACGAGCCGCAGGCTCGTGCGTAAACATTGCTCTCGTGTGCAGCAAAGTGCCACTTTCACCACTAGTTACACAAATAACTATTTCCTACAGTTACCTAACAATGTACATGTTCTCACACTGATTTGAGATAGCAAAGTGGCCAATTCGCTCATCAGTGACCATAGTAGCACAAATTTGTATTTTATAAATATTTTATATATTAAAATTTGTATTTGATAGAACCTCAAATAAAATATATCAATAATATATCTTTAATAATAGTTTGATATATTCAAATATGTATTTAAAATATTACCAAAAAGCAATGCAAAATATCAATTAAATATAAGTTTTGAATATATAAAATAGATTCATAATATATATTGATAAAATAGGTATAGAATCTATGATATACATATTTTATATGTATATTTTTCCTATTAAATATTTAAAAAAAATTATGTGTTGAGAATATTTTAAATATATATAAAAAATATTTTTGAATCTATATTATATATTTAAAGTATTTATAAATATATTTTGAAACATGTCAGATATTTTTATTAATAAAATAGGCTATTAATATGTTTGTAGAATATATAATCTATTATAATTGACAAATAAATAATTTGCATATTTTGTTTTTTATAGTGTCCATCAACTTATACATACATTTTTTGTATGATAATTGCTATTGTGAAAGCGTTAAAATTAAGTAAATAATAATACATACTCTGAATGGTGTCACTCTATCATGTACGTAAAGAAAAAATTACGCATATAGTTAAGAGGCAGTATACATATTCAACAGCTACATGTGGGTCAAACAAAAAAAGTGTTAATGGGTTTTTTTTTATTACAATATGTAACAATGAATGTGATCCTAGAAATCTCCAAATGATTAGCTAGAAAAGGTTGCTAGTGACTGGCGACCTTTTAAGAAACCAATTACGGTTGTATATGACGTTCTAGAAATAATTATTTGATTTACTTATGTCATAAATTACATAGGCCCTAATATTTGTCATAGTATTAAAATTATTTTATGTAGTTTACTGTATTTGTATTCGTGGGGACTACTCACTATTCACTACAGCACTATTCAACTCAACTACTTGATGCCAAAACAGATTAACAGAATCATATTATACTGTAGTATCAAAAATATTTCAAGTATTGCAACCATTGCAACTGTCGGCTACTCTTACCATTTGAAAACTAAGACTAACAATAGTCGCAGATAGCTCAGAGGTAAGGCATGAGGCTCATAAGTCGGAGGACCCAGGATCGAGACCCATCCAGGTCAACAAAATTTTATCTAGTTTTTTCAAAATTTGTTTTTATGAACTATTTAATCAAATTACTCAACTGATAATTGTGCTTTTCATACTAAATCTTTATTATTTTGTGTTTTTATGTTTAGGCCCCATGGGATGTTTGGAAGTGATATTAAATACATTTTTTATTTAAATATTATTCACTAAAATATATTATTGGAACATATTTTTTAATATTTAATAGATTCAAAAACATATTTTTTATATATTTAATATATTTTAAATATTATATAAAATTTACATGAATATGCACTTGATATATATAAAATAGATTTTAAATATATTTATTCATATATATTTAATATATATTTTTGCTACTAGGGGAGAGACAATGTTAACATTGTCTCACTCCAGATTTGCAACATGAAGGCACGAAATAGTGAGCGCGTAACATGCAGACAAGGTAGTATGCGCACGAAATACGTTGGCAGCACTGGCTGTAAATCAGCTGGTCAGCTGTTGTACTGTGGTATCATTAAATGTCATATTAAAAGTTCACTTCTGTGTAAAAATATGTCACGTTTCTTTACCAATTTATTTGTTTTATGGTAACTGTAGGAAAAATATAATGTGCAACTCGAGTGCAAATTGCAATTGCCTCACTCGAGAAACTTCCTCACTCGCCCACGGCTCGTGAGTAAGTATTTCTCTCGAGTGAGTCAATTGCTCCCTTTGCTCACTAGTTGCACAAATAACTATTGCCAACTTCGTCGAGAACTAGAAACGACTGATTGCTGCAAAACCCTTTTGGCCAGTGGTATGTACGCTATTTTTCACCACACTAGTAAAACCTCGCTAATCCGCCCTCCGATGGTCCGACTGTGTCCAAGAAAAATGCCTAGAAAACTTTATAAATCGTGTTTTTTTTAGTCTAATGTGTTGAAATTCGTTGTATATTTAACCATTTCTGCCCATTATTAATATTAAGTAGGATCCCACATTGTTTTAAAAAATCACAGTTCATTTGACAAAAATAGATTGGTAGCAAAACAACGGAATGTCGATCAAAGTTTCAAGGTCAAGCTATCCGATTGTACTGACAATCGTCTGCTCCTTAGGCCTACACATGACACATCTGTCTGCTGTGCGCTTGCTATGTCACAACATTTTGTGATTGGGTATTTGGTAATCATGACAACTTTAGTAGCCTCTGATTGGGTGATTAGTAACCATGGCAACTTCTTGAATGGGTGGATGAAGAGAAACTGAAAAAAGAATAGAAGAGCAAAGAGAAAGAATAAGCGATTTTTTAATGTCATTGTTATCTTTATTGGTGTATTTTACGACTGTTGTTATGCTATAAGTAGGCTACTATTATTTTATCTAACCCGCCATGTTAAACTTCCCTATCCCACGTGTGATGTATACAACTCCTTTACTTCACGAGTGAAGTAAAGTTTAAAAACCTCACTCGGTGAGGTAATGAAACCCATTTAAATAACATTGAGTGCACAACTTAAAAAAATTCCGCTTCTATTCTCCCTGTTTGTCAATGATGTTGTGGATGTACTTGACTCCAACTGTCTCCTGTTTGCAGACGACTTGAAGATTTTTAGAACTCTTCGCTCTAGTGAGGACTGCCTTCGACTTCAGCAATGTCTTCGGCGTGTTGAAGATTGGTGCACCGATAACTGCATGAGGCTCAACGTTAAAAAGTGTGTGGTGGTTACATATAGTAGAGCTAGAAGGCCTGTGGATTATAATTACTCCCTAAGCAACCTGCCCCTCGCTAGAAGTGACAACATTCGAGATCTGGGTGTTGTACTGTCTGCGGATCTGAGTTTCTCACGCCATATTGAGGAAATTTATTCTAAGGCCACCAGGATATTGGGACTCATCATGAGATCCTCTAGATGTGGTCTGAGTATAGAGGCGCTTCGCACACTGTACATTTCTTTGGTGAGGTCAAGACTTGAGTATTGTAGCTCTATATGGTCACCCCACCAACAGTGCTACATTGATCGTCTGGAGAGCGTCCAGTGCCGATTTCTACGTCTTATTGGGTGTAGGATGGGTTACATGTACCGGGATGTACCTACCCAGGACATCAGAAGATTTCTTGGACTTGATACCCTGGCCAAGAGGAGGGAAATCAGTGATGCCATGTTCCTGTTCAAGATACTAAATGGACGAATCAACTGTCCTGATCTGCTTGCGCTGATTGACCTGCATGTTTCCCCACCTAGATCCACTCGTTCCAATGTGCTGTTTGCTCGCCAACACTGCTCCACGAACTATGAACTTTATAGCCCTCTTCCTAGACTGCATCGACTCGGCAATCGGCTCTGTCACTATGTGGACTTCTTTGACTGCTGTCCACGGGTTGTCAAGAGGATTGCGTCTTCGGTTCTTGAGGAACAGTAATCTCGTTCTGCTGTGATTTAATTGTACAGGTCTTGTGTAATAATTTAATTCTTTGTCAATGCTTCCTTATCAATGCTCCCTAGTCATTATTGCCGTCTGTCACTAGTTTATTGATATTGCTTGTACTATTGATGTAGTATTATCTCTCTTGTTATCTCGTTGCATGTTTTCTTGTAGTATTTTATCGACTGTTATTGTTTCCAAATTTCTATCTATTGTTATGCTTGCTATTCAACTAGTTTTTCTTTTTCTATTAGCATGTAATGTTAGTATTGATTTGATGTATGTATTATCTTTCTGTTATCTAGTCGCATGTTTTCTTGTAGTATTATCGATTGTTATTGTTACCAATTCTATCCATTGTTATGCTTGCTATTTAACCAGTTTTTTTTTCCATTAGCATGTGATGTTAGTCCCTATCTGCCTTTCAATAAATCCTGCAAAATAACAAAAAAAAGTAAAAGAGCATGAGAAAAGGCAGAAGGGAAGAAAATTTAATTATGATCTTCCAATATTGTATCTGATCAGCATGTCAACCCTGTAAAAATGGTGTTATAACGTATACAAATAAATAAATAAATAAATAAAATATACCTCTATGGAGCCAACGACCTTCAACCATTGACTAGACGACTAGACAATGGTTCAACGCTAGAAATCAGCTGTGCGCTTGAATTTTATTGTTACAGAATGTTCCTAACCTAGCTTTTGTTTGTAAAAGAACGTTACTGTTAGAATATGAGTGAAATGGATAATGAAAAATATTGTACGTAGCTCCCTGTATATTGTCGGGTTAGGTTAAATCTTGTACGTTACACGTTACGCAAGAGCGTTTTTACATCACTTAGGTGAATTATGCAACTCGCTTCCGCTCGTTGCACAACATTCACCTGCGTGATGTAAAAACACTCTTACTACACTTGTAATGTAAATAGCTATTATACTTTTTTTATGCGTCATCTAATGTTTTTATCAACATTCTTCTGTCCTGAAACAGCGTAGCAGTAGCCTACGACTAGCAGTAGCTTACTAGACTTTACTTAAATCTTGACTTTTAGACTTTGCTTAGAACAATAGTTCTGTTCTTTATTTTTCTGTACAATGTTTGGCAATTTGTTTGTTTGAGTAAAAGTTTGAAAAAGCTGTGATTTTAAAGTTACAGTTTTTATTACTGTACCAAGGCTAATGACATATAACATAATTATAATGATTGCGCAATAGCCTACAAATTGCATTTTTATGATGTAATATGCAAATTATCACATAAAAGTCCTTTTATACAGTTAGTATTAGGCGTTGTTTATGAGTTGGAAATAACTGTTTTATGTCATGTTGGATTAACCAATCATGTTGGATTGGTTATCATGGTCTGTTCAAAATACAGTTTTACTACGTTTTTATGTCAATAAACACGTTCCTCTGATAATCAGACCTTTTTGCTGTTTCGACCATCCTCCCGGTCCCGTAGGTGACAGATTAGCGAGGTTCTATTGTACTATAAATTGAGAAAATATATACAATAACAGTCAACACAACTACAACTTTAAGGTTATGTAAAGAAATATTATGAAGAATCAGCGACAATAATAATGTGTAAATAGTCACTAGGCAGCGGTGACAATAAAACAAGTCTATTAAAATGCATTTTATGTATACTACTTGTGTATTTAATATACATTAAGGTTTTAAGCAAATAAGCTAACAGCTGATTTTCGCCCCTAGCGCCATAAAAACCTGCTCGGCCCCAAAATAACGACGACAGCTGGCCTTTCCGCCCTTGACAGTAATACGTAGCTTTCAGCCTCCAGTTAATGTTTGTAAAGCGTCTACAAACATCTTAGTGTGGTGAAAACAAATTATTTTGAACTAAACAAACTTAAAATTTTAAGAGTCAGCTAATAGACTTAAAAAAATATTTTGATAAAGGTAGCCTTTTATATAGAGCATCCTTATCCTCTTACCAGACGAATAGAAGCATAATTAATTATGAAGATAAACATAGTACAGTAGGAATCTTTTTAACTAGTAGCTCTAGCGGTTAAAGTATGGTGGACTATTTTTGACAAACTTCTTTGTCCATAGTGTAACCATGTGATCGTGCTTGTCAAATTTTAAGGTTAAATCAAAACAAACAAATTGTCATATTCTTGGAACAGACAACATCTACCATTGACGACAGTTAATGTGAGAACTTACAATTGAAACATAAATCATTACTAACAACAACAACCCAATAGTTTATCTTGTATCTATCTCAGTTACATAAACTGCATTACTCTTATATCAAAATCATTGGCAGTATTATTTTACAAGTACTGTAACAATATTTCGATATTTGCTTGGTTCTGGTTGGTTAGTTATTTTTAAATAATCACACCACCAAGTATGGACCATAAATAAACACCATTCCCCTCGCCTGCATGTACTCCAACGCTCACGGTGGAAGAAGACCCTGTGCCCTGGGTGATAGGAATTTCCGCACAGTTCTCACCGCTCCGGCTCTTCCTTGCTAGTTAGATACAAGTATATTTCCGCCCCAACATACTTGAGCTGATAGAGCACGGTCGTCCCTTAAATGAGTTTCCTCTGTACCTTACCGTAGTAGTACAGTAGTGTTCCTAAGCAACAGGGTAAGAAGAATACTAGTTGGCAGTGAAACAAAATTACGCCAAATAAACATCAATATAAAACAGGTGTGCTGTATAATTTGACTATGATACTGAGGGAGATGTATAATAGGTGTATCTTTGGCCAGTGATCATTTGCATGAGACAACTCCTTTTGAAATTTAAATCAATGACTAACTATGATACAATCAAACATCAAAAACATGAATTATATGGACATTGAACATTCAATTCCAATCTTTAAAAGCCATGCTCTGGCGGAGTTATACAAACATAAAGCTACATATATTGATTTCCAATCTTACATATTGTCAACAATGACTATGACTATTATAAGTAACAATTAATTGGCACAAAGCAATAATATTTTGGACGTGTAAGCTATTATTAGACACAATTTTCATTGAAAAACTTGTGTAAAAGAACATATAATACATTTAATACTGGATTATAATGCTTAGTTAATTTAACCCACTGATGATGACTGACGTGCTTAGCCCGTCACCGCATTTTGCGGCAAGATATCCTTACTGCTAGCCGACCAGGGCTCAAGTAGTTTATGGAATCTAATCTACGAGCACTAGTGTTATTGTGTGCTTATGTGGCAATCGACCCGTTTGGCCAACGGTGGCAAGGTAGCTCAGTTGGTTAAGGCTTCGCACTGACGAGTGTAGAGTTAAACCCTAACAACGTAGAATGTATACCGTACATGTGCAATCCATACTGAACTTACTAATGAGTGGTTAAAATAAACTGTATCCGGCTTGAGTAGAAATTGACGGCATTACTGGCTTTAATAAGGATCACACAAAACACCTTTTTTTGCTTTTTTTACACTAGACTCTTCTTAAGGCACTTGTTTAAAAAGACATACTCCATTATGTTAATACCCCATAAGCTGCAAAATAAATTTTAGACGTGTTTTGATAGGAGGTTTGCACTTCACAATAAATGTGTTGGAAATATTTAAGAATGTTATCTTTTAGAAAAAGTTAACATTATGTTAAATTAGTGTATGAGGGCCGTCGAGAACCTAAACTCAGAATGCTTCCAGCTACAGTAACGTTACTATCACATTTCTCGTACTCCGTCTGCAATGGAGTGTTGAATTGAGTGCTGCCATTGCACTTTCCCGCCACTTGTGAGGTGATCTCTGAGATCAGATTTTGGTTTGCAAAAATTCACAAGGAAATTAAAATATATCGCCAGGTTTAGGATTTTTAGGGAATGGGAGTAATGAGTGAAGACCAACAAAAATAGTGGTGGCCAAGTTGTTTTTTTTTTTTTGACAATTTTATGAAACAATCTCGGAGAAAATGTTCTATGAATTTCTCAATTGTGAATTGGTAGAAAACAAATAGAGGAAATAGATTTGAAACAGTGCTGGAACTGTAACTACCATTCTACCTCTAAAGAAGTCTCTGAAAGGGGCGAAATATTAGTTAAAATGTGTTACTTTATTGTGTTCTTTTAACTTCCTGGTACTCTTTCTTGAGAGTTAGTTGTGTATCCTCCCTTAATTCCTTTTCTTTAATTTCTTAAAACCAAGTTGACTTTTCCCTTCATAAATTACAATTGTGAATCGGCAATTCTCACAGATATTGGTTATTGACTTCACCTACCAGTCAATAGCCACTAGACTAGGTGTAACACTGCTGTTATGATCGTAAACTGATATTTTTTTATGATCGTTTCTGATATTTTAAAGTTAATGCACCACTGTCTCACTCAGCCACTTCACTTCTTTGCCGTAAGCTTCACAAATCTGGTGATAGATTTCAATTCACTTTTCACTTTTCGCCAATAAAAACTGATCACAGAAAACAACTGCAATGATAGTGCAAATTTCAACACTGCACTGCAGATAAAAAGACACACACACTTCTGTAGCTGGATGATTAGTGTGTGTAGAAATATGTCGATGCTAGGATGGCGGGATAACACAGCCCCAAGTGGTGACATCTGTTACTTTCTAGATGGCCCTGCGATTGTATGTATGGGTTGTGTTTTACTTGCACTGTATATTTGTCATTGGTAGTGTGGCGAAAGTACCATACCATTGACTTTTGGACAATGAAGTAGACATGACCAGCTATCTCCAATTCTTTATTTTAAAATAATATAGTTGGGTGAGCCAGTTAAAGATTGCACTAGTGTCTAAAAATCCTATTTTCTACCTTATTGGTTGTCACTGAAATAGTTGAGGTGATATAAAGCAGAAGTTGAAAAAGTTCAAAGCTCTAAGAAAACAGAAAGCAGTCAAAAGGAGGTACGGGCCTTCTCTTTGGTATTACAGCTTAATGTCAACTATAACAGACCAAGAGATTGTACAATCGTTTTGAAATCCCTCAGAAAACTGATATTATATACTCGACTTGTTTGGTAACATGGTGGGCAGTGTGTGGGAAACACCCGATATGTCAGGTTGGTTGTTGGGTCCATCATCAGGTCAGGTACGGCGAGCTGTTCGATAGTGTGAGGGGGCTCTTAAACTCTTTTTTTAACAATAGTATTGAGTAATTGACATCTTAAATCTTTTCACATTAAATATCTCTAGATGAAAATACGAAGGGGTGGATTGTAAATTAAAAACTGAGTTGGCTACAACTTAACTTTATTTTGTGGTTCAAAGTGGGCCTACAAAGAAAATCTAGGTTTAAGTACAAAATAATAAATACTTCATCATTCATAACATAATAAATTAATTACTTGTTAACTTTTTCAAAATATTCTTTTGAGCCATCAGGAGAAGGCTTTATGGTAGGAGATTCTGGTTTCCAATTGGCAGGGCAAACTGTAAAAAAGCAAAATCGCCTCCGTTACTAATCATGCAAAACATAAAAAAAAAACTGTATCAAACATTTAAATTATACTACCTACTAGATTCATTTTAGAGTGCCAACTGTACATTAAATAACATTTTGTGGCTACCATCTTAAAATTATGTGACTAGATGCTTTCTCTGTATTGTCCTGTTTGATGATTTGGTTTATATTTAGATATAATAGATCTAGCAATTCTTGTAGTAGTAACCTGTTTAAAGGCTTAACAAACAATATGGTCGCAAAAAATATTACAATAATTTGTACAAAATTATATCTAACGTGGCTGATACAGTAAAAAAACCATACATATTGTTGAATATACAACACATTTTCATAACCAATATTTGAACATTCAATATTGATAGTGGGGAAAACATGTCACATAAATCATTATTTAGAGAAGAGTGGTATTTTAATAGTAGTAGTAGGTTTTTTGAGTAGTTACTAAGATGTAAATTAAGTTGAAATTAGAGTAGGCCTATCATGACATCAGCACAAATATATTTGAAGAACCAACAACCAACAGAATCTCTAACTAACTACTATAGGCCTACATAAATTAATTAGGTAGTGATCATTCAAACAAATCAAACTACACAAACACACAAGCTGCAATGAGGCTTACCTTCACCATGTTTGTCTGTGAACTGGAAAGCTTTCACCAGCCTAAGGACTTCGTCTACACTGCGACCAACGGGCAAGTCATTCACTGTTATCTGTCGCACTACCCCCTGCAATTGAATCATGCAAGTTACTTAGAAACCATCTATGTGGAGACCTGTGTGATGAGTAGAGCTCTGTTAGTTATTGAGATTGACGGGATTTAATTTTTAGTTCAAGACAGGACGGGACAGGATTTTTTCTCCGTGATAACAAATTTGTTTTAAAAATCTTGATTAAACATTATTGAAATATTGATAATGGCAAAGCAAAATTAATTTTCAGTCTTAAAAACCAACAATAGATAAAAATACACATGTATAACAAAAGCTTGTGACTAAAAGATTCACATTATTAAATGTGAAACATCATTTTCACCAAAAAATACCTATAGCTAATCACAAACAGAAACTTAAAATGGACTACCACTGCACGTTTAAAAGCTTTAGATATAGAGTTTCTAAGGCCTCATATGGTTATCAGAAGAAAATCATTATATGGTGTATTAGCCTCTGAATCACTAAATTTAAGCTAAATAGTTTATGTTATTTGGGTTAGTCAAGTGATCCTTTTTTAGTAGTTTACTACTCTAGTTTCGGAAATCAGTAAAAGTCCATCATTAGGTAAAAAAATAAAAAAATATGAAAATTAAAGGAAAAAGATAAGGAAGGGAGACAGTTGAATCAAGTGTATGAAATATTTTGTTTGAAAATTGGTAAAATGTTCTCATATTAGTGTATACAATTAAAAATTAATTAAAACCAAATGGTGGTTTCCATTGTTTGATAGTTTGACAACAAAATTCCAAATGAAATTAAATCAGCAAAAAGCATGGTGGGATTTAAGAGGGGTCTTAAAACATTTCTCATCAACAAGGTATTGTATTCCCTTGATGAACTTTAAAATTTTAGGAGCGTTAATTTTTAATTTGTATAAAATTATGTTAGATTTTAAGAACTTTGTATCTATAGAATGTAAGAACATTGTAATATAAAAACATGTAAGAGAATGACACTATTCATGTACTTTGTGCTTTAATGAATAAAGAAATATTGAATTGAATTGAATTACTTACCTGAATTAAAAGCCATAACATTTTATCAAATAATGAAGTGGTATGGATGAATTTGGTTTCTAAAACCGTTGGTGGATGTGTAGGCCTAACCATTTTATACAATATGGAGAAGAAAACTAACTCTTCTCCTTCACGTCCTATTCCCGCTGCAAAGCACGATAGCAGCTAATTTATATTAAAAAATAAATATATTTATTTAAATCTAAAACTATATATCTAAACAATCTGCTTTGTTGCAGACATATTATTTAGCCACATATTTGGTACAGTTAGGAAGTTTACCTGTGGGTCAATAATAAACAGTCCTCTCAATGGAACGCCATCCTCCTCCAACAGAACATTGTAGTCTCGGGCAATACACTTGTTGAAGTCTGACAGCAACGGATAGTTCAGGTTACCCAGTCCTCCATGCTGTAACACAAGAGACAGTAGTCGATCATAGGGATTGAAAACTATTTCTTGTGGCATAATATATATTTTTGATATATTCTGGAACGTGTCAATGATATATGAAACACCCCTGTTGCGGCTAGTCTACATGCTTAGCAAATTTCCAATTGTTACGTATTGAATATTGATCTAGGTTCCCACGCCCAATTAGCCCAGCATCTATAGGGGGTTGAGTATCCAATGAAAATGTAACTCATTACATGACTCATGATTGATGTTGAAGACATCTTTGAGATGACCAAAACCGATGTTTTCGCCATCTCAGCTGGTGCACAACTTGTGGGAGGGGTCAGTATGAACACACAGGGTGCGTTATGAAACAGCGCTCTTATGTCACAAACTATACACGATAGAAACATGCTCTAAAGGGCATTTTGTTACACCCTTGAACTCTTTAATAATGTTGATTTGGACACAATAGAAACCTGTTCTAAACGACAAAAATCGTACTCATTTAAAATGTTATGAGAAAAAACAACATATCTATCTGCGATATTAGTAATTTGAGATTTTATGAAATTACTGACCGACTCAGTTAGGAAATTCTAGACCACTTCTCGATGAACAAGGATACGGTTGTTGGTCACGGGCCCAAACCCCTAGGAAAATTCTAAAAAGCCGCATTCTCAAGTTTTAATCCTGTGTAGTGAGCTGACAGATCTATCAGCTGTCAGATGTTTTATTGAATTTTGGTTGCTAGGAAGAGAAAAATAAACAAGGAGAGATTCTTTAGGCTTTTCCAACAAAGTGGTTCATTTTTATTTGCTCTAAACAATTAATTGTTAATTACTTTTAAAAGTATGAAAAATTAAATAATAATATTTAGTGGAAACCTCTAGTCTTTTATTTAAGGTATTTCTCCTATTTAAATGAGGTTCTTTTCACTAAAATTGGTGACCCCGATTTGAACACATCAAGAAAACATAAGTCAATATAAATCAATGAAGAAGTATTGGCAAGACTAAAACTGATGGGAGAGCAAAACCAAGATCTAAGAAAACAACTTAATGATGTCATTGGAGTTGACTCTGATTATTCAAGACAAAATCATGATTCAGAAGAAGATTTTTTGGTTAATCCAATGAATCAGAAAACTCAAGAAAGAAACAATTCAGTAAATCCAAGACCGTCTGACAACACAACTTTAATGCAATCTCCACAATTAAAATTTCCCCATTTTTGGCGTGAGAACCCAGCACTTGGTTCATACAGATTGAGGTGATTTTCTCTTTATGGCACATTTTTGATGAGAGCCTTTGTTTCACATACGTTGTGACACACTTAGATGAGATGACTGCTTCCGAAATAGAGGATTTACTCTCAAACCCAAATCTGGAAAACCCTTACACGAGCCTGAAAGAAGAACTGATAAGAAGATTATCAGTCTCAGAACATAAGAGGATTAAGCAGTTACTCGTAGAAGAAGAACTCGGGACAGATACACCATCCCACTTTCTCAGAAGACTGAAATCGTTAGCTGGCAGCAGCGTTCAAGATGACTTGCTGAGGATCATCTGGATGCAGTGACTTCCTGCGCATATTCAAGGCATCCTGCAAACCCAGTTAGGCGCTGGGGTCAGTACCGAATCATTGGCCGTTACAGCGGACAAGATTCAGGAGGTTCAACCTTTGAGTTCACCTGCAATAAGCTGTGACGCTATTTTGTCAAACCGAGGTAAGCCAACGAATGTGAAAAAAACTTTTCCCAGACCCCACATAGTCACAACAATCTTAATCAAGGAGGAGGTTTTGAGGCAATTTTGGAGAAACTTTCAATGCTGGAGGAGAAAGTTAACTGTCTTTCAGATGACTTGATGACATATAAAAATAGTAAGTTCAGATCACAAAGTCAAAGCCAGTCCAGTAAACAGCATAGTAACTCACCCCACAATGACATCTACTGCTGGTATCATAACCGTTATGGATCACGTGCCACCAAATGCGTGACTCCTTGCTCTTACTCGTCTACAAAAAACGAACTAGGCAACTAGATGCGGTGTCGACTAGTTGTCATGTGCCTAGACGCCAGGTTACAAGTAATTGATAACAATTCAGGCAATAGGTTTCTGATAGACACAGGTTCAGACATAAGTTGTATCTAAAAATAGGCTTTACCTTCGTCACTGCAGCTCAAAATCCTGTGGTGTAACTATGTTACGGCCGTTTCGACATTATAATGCCATCGTCAGACTACAAAAACACAAACTCGGCTGAAGTAGCGTCGTTGAAGTTTAAACACGTAACACATACGAACAATAAAATACATTTAAAATATTTACAAAAACCGAACAGGCCTGTCGTACTAGCGGGTGACATGTTCCCGTTCCGAGCAAAAACCGACTGCATGGTTTTCTGAGTACTAGTTTTTAGCAGTCGGTTTTTGCTCGGAACGGGAACATGTCACCCGCTAGTACGACAGGCCTGTTCGGTTTTTGTAAATATTTTAAATGTATTTTATTGTTCGTATGTGTTACGTGTTTAAACTTCAACGACGCTACTTCAGCCGAGTTTGTGTTTTTGTAGTCTGACGATGGCATTATAATGTCGAAACGGCCGTAACATAGTTACACCACAGGATTTTGAGCTGCAGTGACGAAGGTAAAGCCTATTTTTAGTTATTATACAGCTCAGGGGCTAAAACATGGATTTTAATTAGTTGTATACCACTAAATTTAGTCAAAAGACCCTTAAAACCATTAAACAAGCTCTAAACAATTAATTGTTAATTACTTTTAAAAGTATGATAAATTAAATAATAATATTTAGTGGAAACCTCTAGACTTTTATTTAAGGTATTTCTCCTATTTAAATGAGGTTCTTTTCACTACACCTGCAACTGGAATATGGGAACCTCTGTCCTTCTTTTCCCAAAAACTACACTCCCCTGTTGTATTGCCTGTTGGGTATTGAATTGCCTGTTGTAAAGTTACCGTCATTACTGCTTGTTACTTGTTACCATTATTACTAGGCATAGTCTTCTTGTTGTTATTTATTGTAGTTTTTAGGTCCCACTCATGTATTATTGCCAGATTATTATTGCACGATTTTTGTAACCACTGATATTAACTTATTATTTGCAACTTATGTATAGTTCATAGTTTGACAAAATTGTATTAATGGAGAAACCGTTGGAATAAATAAATAAATAAATAAACTGGCAGCACGACTACAATAGTTGCAGGAGGTGATTTCTGTAGTGGCAGCGACTACGATAGTCGCGTTTTTCTATGGTTTTGGTTAACTCTATATAATTGGTTGAAAACCATTGTAAAATCCGTAACCATTAGGCGCATAATAACGCCTCAATATACTAAATTATTTGTTTTTTTTAAGCTCTACAAAATAGTTTGGAAAGAAATTGCTAAATTTTATGTTTTTTGGCTCAAAAATGGGAAAAACCTATTTTTACCCCATAAAACAAATATAATTATATTTATTTATTTACTTATTTCATAGTCCCCCATAACAGGGGTTTCCGATAGTCCGATCATACTGGTTCGCTAACTCGTTTGAATAAATGTAGGTTTACATGTTTATACAAAATGTTGTCAAAATCGGAGCATTTTTGCTTTAGACTTATAAATTTGATATTTTTTAAAGTTGAACTATATAGCCTACTACTGATATCTCCATGTTCCCTATGCCAAAGATTATTTTTAATAAGTTAGGCCTAATTAATGTTTGTTTTTTTATACTGATGTTTTTTATTAATGTTTTTTAATAAAAGATTTTAAAAAATTCGGTCTATTATTATTATTTTTATATTTAACCAGTCTGTCATTAATTAGTAGGTATTTAAAAATGTTGAAAAATCAGGTTAAAATGTAGAACGTGCATTCGCCGTTAGTATGAGAAGGGAAATCCCATATCGACCTCGTCTCGAAATTTTATGAGAAATAAAAATTCCTGTCTTGTCTCGTCTCAAACTAAAATCTAATCTCGTCCATCCCTAGTTAATATTGCATATTTGTGACACGTTCTGGCCCTCGTAGAATAAAGTGAAAGTGGTGTGTGTTATGTTACCGAGAAGAATTATGAAGCATACAGTGGTTTGGGAATCAGGGGTGTAAGAATGGGCTGTTAACTGATTGTCCCAGACAATTAATAAGTCTAGTCATGAAAATACACACTTAAATAATTTACAACACTTCCCATATTAAAATTATGGTGAATATTTTCAGTTAAAACTTACAGTAACAAAGAAATGTACGTTGTCATTTCTGTTATAGAATTTTGGTAAATTATCAGTCGATCTGCATTATTGTACGTGCTCTTAGTTTTAGTTTTAAGTTAATTATATTATGGAGAGAATATGCAAACCCACAACAAAAATAAAACAAACTTAGTTATGATATCAGTAAAATAAACAATGGTTAAAAAGATTACAAATGTTTTGCTATAAAGTCGCTCAGTATTGTACAATAAAATAAAGGCAAACAATTTTTTAAAAACCTTTGTAATTTGATGTGAGTTTAAAATCATATAACTTCATGTTGATGAGTGAATCATATACAGAAAAAATACTAAAATGCACTCGGATTCCTGTATAGCCTACAATTAATTGTGTCATTACAATGTTAAGGTTGCTGGGGGAAGTGACGATGAGTAGTGGGGGGGGGGGACTGACGTGCGAGCGCGGAGCAGGCTACCTTAGCACAGCGTGTCTCAATGCAGACTGAGCTCAGCGGCGTACTGCATTACCATATGATTACCGCGACCCAAGCGTCAGCGGCCCAAACTACGTCGCCAAAATCGGTAACAACTAATAGCATTAGGTGATAACTCTTATACGTGTATACTCAATGGTATAACTCAATGGCCTAGCTTAAAGTAATGTTGTAAGCAATTCAAGATAGGGTCTGCAGGTCAGACTTTTTTGGTTCGGGCGATAATCGGGTCGGGCCAAAAATCATTAACAGATTTTGTTTTGTTTTAACTTGTTATATCTGTGTTTATAATATTAATAGAAAATATAATATGAAAAAAGATTGCATTTATGTATATTATTTCATTTTCATATCTCATTTACAGCTTGGGAATTGCCTCAATTTCAGGAATGAAGAAAATAAAAATAGTAATAGGCTAAGCAACATGACAAGTGGAGAACTCATCGAAGAAAATATGTTGTGTAAACTGATTTACTATAAAACTCAAAAATAGTAATCAACACACACATTGTTAATGGTATAGTTAGTAAGGACTGTAACAATTGCATATCATGTCATACAGTAGTATAGATAGACCTACTGTAAGAGATTAAAATCTAAAAACAACTGATTTTGATGACTAATAAATGAAAAGAATTTAAAATCCATAAACTCAAGTCAAACAATATCACAATTAATTACAGTAGAGAGTAAAAAATCCGAACATCAAAAATCTGAAACTTCAAAAATCGAACCGCTCCTTAGGGTTTTAATATATTGAATTAGCACAGAGGCAACAGATGTTTTACAATTTCGCGGGCCAAAGAGTCGACGCCTGGCAGGGAAATGAGTGAACGCGCCAAGCCAGTCTGTGTTTTGTTCGTTTCAAAAGTATAAGCTCTACATATTTTTCAAGAAACGATTACAGTTTAATGTAACGAAAATACCTAAGTAAAAAATCATTGTTTTTATTTAATTCACTGTATCCTAGAATTGTATTGTTACTACTGTAGGCATAATTATGTGTCTATTAGGCATTACTTGGCTATGTTTGAAAATCCGAACAAATCGGTAATCTGAACTACCTACGGTCCCTATTGGTTCGGATTTTTGACTCTCTACTGTAGGTACCCAAAAAGGAACTCTTAACTAATAAACTGTCATAATCTGTCATACCTGGTCATAATAGGTCCAGAACGTACAGGATATGAAAACTCAGGACCCAATTGTTCATCCTTGAGTGACCCTGTAGTTGTATCGAGAAGGTGCTGATTTATTTTTTTATGCTGTGTCTTTTTACACCGATGACATTTCTACAGTATTTTGTATGGGTAGGGTACAAGGTAAGTACAGAGTTTGTTTTCTTTGCACTGTTGCGTCACGGCTTTTGTCAGTAGATGACTGGCTCTGGCTAGTGGCAGTGCGGCAATTGCTCTGTTGTGTCTTGTCTTTATTTTTAAACGTCAGCAAGCTTAATATTTAATTCTCAGTTGACATTTTACTTCCTCTGCAATAATAGATACCAGTGGTCGTCCAGTGGTCGAAAACTCAACCAAAAATATTAAATGTACACGCATTGACTATTGGATGGATACTGAAGTAGACATCCCATCTATGTAGACCAGCTGTGGCCATTTTTTTAATTAAAAACATGTAGTTGTGTGAGCCAGTCACAGAATGAGTGTCTAAGATTCTACTTTCCACCTTATTATTTGTTGCTAACAAAAGTAATTCCAAAAGTTCAACTTGGTAAAAAGCATCGTGTATTCGACAGAAATTATTCTTTAGAACAATCTTCTTAGAGCAATCTGTTGGTGGCTCACATCAACTACGACAAATTTAATTTAAAAACTGGCGACAACTTAAACATGGGTATGGAATGTCTAGTTGTAAGTCAAAGGTACAGGCTTCCCTAATTTTCACCCCACGCTGTAAATAAAACATGTGATCGTAATTTCTTATATTTGGTTTGATTTTATATTAATATGTCGTTGTTATTTTGTCACCAGAATTACAACCCATAAAGTCCATGTTAATCATTTTTTATTTCAAATTCATTTTTTGTGCATATATTTGAGCCTATTTTAATTTTTAAAGGGATTCTGCACATCTACAGGAAAATATCTTTCTAACCATATGCGTAGATTTCCCCTGCGATGCACACGAGCTGAGAAAACAGGTTTTAAAGAAACATGCTTGCCTATTAATAAATAGATATATAATATAAGTGTTTCTTTGAAAATAAATTATTATTGTTTTTTAGACCCGAACAAATCTCTGACCCGACTCGATCTCTCGGGCCTTCCGCTGGCCCAACCCGACCCGAAAAATTCGGGGACCTGCAGACCCCTAGTTCAAGACCAGTGTCATGGGAGTTAAGGCAGTAGTTTTAGTGGGTGATGTTTCCACAACTCACCACAATGACACTCAGTCTTGTACAATGATTCTCATTTTTTTTTTACCTTCCTTGGCGTGTTGATCCAGGCGAGATGGCTGAAGTGAGAGTCACACGACACCCCCACCACTGCTGTGTTGATAGCCTTGAACTCATTCATCCTATCACTAAAGGCGATGATCTCCGTAGGGCACACAAAAGTGCTGAAACCATTCATTTACTCTGGTCAATGTTTAGTTTTTAAATAATAAGCATCACCAACAGGTAAAAATATATTAGACGAAGCATAAAGAAAATATTAAGTTAAAGAACAGACTATATGAATAAACTATATGGCATACAGGGTCTAACTGAAGTTTAAACAGTGCCTCTTATTTGTGATACCTGACAAATGTTTATCATTATAAAACAACATTAAAATTTCAGAAGACTGTAGTACATTGCATCACCCTAGGTCCACGACTATGGTAGCGATGAGTGTACAATTGATTAGATGAAGCTCGGTTACTGAAAAAGGATGGATGAGTATTTGGAGATGAGTATTGTGAGGTAGGCCTACTTAATTGGAACCAAGGATTTGACGTTGACCTATTCCAAAAATAGCAAAAAATAAAAACTCATTGAATGCTACTGCGATGCAGATTTTGCTAAAAGTATTGAAGATAGGAAGAGTATCAATGGTTATATGTTTAAAATATTTGGCAACACAGTGGCTTGGAAAACTAAGAAACAACCAATAGTGGCTCTTTCCACTTGCGAAGCGGAATATATTGCCTTGGCTACATGTGCAACGGAGTGTGTGTTCATAAAGAGATTATTATCAGAAATGCTACTTAAGGTTCAAATAACTCAGGTTGTTATTTGGGAAGATAATCAGTCCATAAAAATTGCTAAGACACTTGAAACTAATAGATCCAAACAAATTGGTGTGTAATTCCATTATATAAAGAAGCTGATAGAAAATGGTGTAGTGGAACTTAAGTATGTTACATCTGAAAACCAAGTTGCAGATATTTTTACCAGACTGCCTATCTTTAAATTCAACAAATTCAGGAGGGATATGGGACTTAAATGAAACTTGACATTCTTAACATTTGTGCCTGAAGGTTATAAAATTGCGGGGGAGTGTTGAAGCAATTTCAATAAGTCTGTGTATAATGTCATATTAATTATGATACCCCCGCCGCAGCAAACCTGCAGACTAAGCGAATTTCAACTTGTCTGATTACATTTTTATTAAAATATTTCCATAAATAACACATATTTGTTCCCAATTTAAATAACATTAGATTTAACGAGTGCTTAGGTTTGCTGCTACGGGGAAGGTAAAAAGTGTGTTTTGACCATACGTCAATATTATATGATGAAATAAATAAATGTGCCAAATTGGATCAACATGTCATATATCCATAAACAAGTAAACTACAACAGTTTTCATTTTCTCCATAAGAATAACATGGGAATTTTAAATTACACTTTTTTTATTTTCTCTGTGACCGTTAGGCATACAACAGCGCTTCAAAAATTGGATCAACATGTCATATATCGAGAGTCGAGCAAATACAGTATATAGCAGTTTTTTTCAATTTTGTTCCAGGTCCATTGTATTGATAGCCGAGCAAATGCAGTTCCACCGGTAATAATTTTTACCTCCGTGTTATCCGAGTTTTTGATTATCCGGGGTAGTCTCGGTCTCGTTTAGCTCGGATAATCAGACTTCTACAGTACTGTGCCGCTAAAAAAATCACGATTGCTGATCGGGACAAGGCCGCTCCGGATGAGCGAGAGTCTACTGTATTCGGAAATCAGACGGAACTAAAAAAGCAACGATTCAAGATTCAAAAAGAGTTTATTCACACAGTAGAACAAATTTTTATACATGAATAGTGTATATTGTTACTTCCTACCTAAATTAGCAATAAGAAACAGTTAAACATAACAAAATACTATAGGCTACATTATTTAAAATTTAAATTACTAAAATCCTCTATCGTGTAAGGTGCAAGATCAAGTAAGAATGCCTTCAGTTTTTTTTTATAAATTTAGATTTGTCCTTTTCGTTTTTTAAATACGAAAGGGCAAATCAATCACTTTTTTTCCAATCAACGTATTATTGTAAAATAAATTAAAAGGTTAAGACAGAAATGGGAATTATAAGTCTCCCGTTTCTCCCCGTCTCTCTGGGGAATCCACCGTGGCAGTTTCAGTGTTTCTAGCCCTCTCTAAAACACCCTTATAATCCTCACTAATTGCCGTGGCAGTTTCGGTATGGAGCATGATCTTTGGTGTTTATTTATTCTATGGTAAAACGTCGTGGCAGTTTCGGTGTCCCCAAACCAACACATAGCTACTATTACCAAATCCAGGGACAGCTGAACCTGTGTCAAAGGGAATGGTGTGACTTCATTATATACACAAAAAAGGGAGAACTTTTTACCGAGCGGATCAAAAAAGATGACTTTCTGTGGCAGACGAAAATGCTACCTAAATTAATCCAATTTTACAAAGAATGCATCTTGCCAGAAATCGTCGACAGCAGAGTGATTAGAGGGATGAAGATAAGGGACCCCAAGTACATAACTGACGCCCAGGAACTCGTGAAGGCGAGAAAACTCGCAGCAATTTCCAAGAAAGTTCAAATTAATTCGGTAGCTGATGTGTGAAAATAATACCAATTACATTTTGTAATGCCCAAATATTATAATTAGGCCTAACAATATTTTATCCTATTCATATTGCAATTTTTTAAATATCACCGCTCATTATCTGGACCAAAAATTATCTTATATTAAAATCAATGTACATAATTAATAAATTTGTTTTCATCTCTTTAGTAATTAACATTATACATTTCCCTTTTATTTACCCGGCTCTACTGGGCTTCCCCCAAGTTTATTTTATTTTGCAATTTTTAATTGTTACTCAACTTTGACATTTCAGTTTAGTACAGATTTTATTGTATTTTATTTTAGTAAATGACTTGTACAATACAATCTTACTAATATTATAAATGTGAAAGTTTGTGTGTTTGAAGGTCAATCACGCATAAACCACTGGATGGATTGGGCTGACAAGGCTAATAAGGACATGACACTATTCCATTGTATGATTACTCATGTGCACATTATGAATAAAGATTGATTTGATTTGATTTGATTATTATTCTATATTTGAAATACATTCATAAAATAGGACCGTGCACAATTTAATTTTTGTTTGAAATCACAAGGGTTCCCCCAATAAACTAATATTAATACTTACAAGTCAAGAGGATAGAAGAACAAGACCAAATATTGGCCTCTAAAATCACTAAGATCTATTTCCTTGAAGTCTCCAGCGATGACAGCAGTTCCCTTGAAGGGAGGGGCTGGGTGTTGAACCTTAAGTGTGGAGCCATGTAGTCCTATAACCATACAGAATATGCATTATACACCCACCACCTAAAAATACTACAGGGTGCGGCAAAATAACCTCCTGATTTTTGTTGCGTTGTGGTGAGTAGTGGGAGACACTTAGAGTGGTGGGGATGGCGGCCGTCGACGCAGGGGAGAGGGAAGTTTATGTGGCATTCATTCGGCACGTAGACACCAGTCGCCATCATGGCGTGGACGAGTGAACACAAAGCCTTTGCGGTTGAAGCGTTCATTCGCAACAATGAGTTGGTTATCGCGGCACAGCGTGCTTTTTGAACGCGATATCAAATTCCTCCTCGTGGATCTGTACCGGACAGAAAGACTATTCTGTTGTGGGTAAAAAACTTAAGGGAGACTGGTTCAGTTGTGAAAAAATGGGGTGGAAGACATCGTAGTGCCCATACACCTGAAAACATCAATGCTGTCAGGCAGTCAGTGTTGCAGTCCCCTCAACGATCAGCTCACAAACACGCTGCCGACCTTCGGATGTCTGACCATAGTGTTCGTCGAATCCTTCACATGGACCTCCATTTTCATCCTCATAAGATGGTTGTTGTGCAAGAACTGTCTCAACGTTATTGGCAGGATCGCACGGAAGCTTGTCAAAACATCTTGCAACGACTTCCACCAGACACCATTGTTTTTTTCAGTGATGAGGCACATTTTCATTTGTCTGGCAACGTTAATAAACAAAATTATCGTTATTGGAGTCAAAACAATCCCAATGAAATCCACGAGAGACCACTTCACAGCGAGCGTGTAACTGTGTGGTGCGCTATTTCACGACTTGAAATCATCGGTCCATATTTCTTCGAAGAAGAAGGCGTTGCAGTGACTGTGAACTCACACAGGTATACTAACATGATTCAGAATTTTTTTTAACCAGCATTGCAAGAGAGGGATTTTGAACATGTATGGTTTCAGCAGGATGGTGCCACATCTCATACTGCTCGGTTAGCAATGGTCGTTTTGCGGCAGATGTTTCCTGGCAAATTAATTTCTCGGGGAGGGGACATCACGTAGCCAGCACGATCCCCAGATCTCACTCCATGTGATTTTTTTTTTTTTTTGGGGGGTTACTTGAAGGCCGAGGTGTTCAAACGTCGCCCCAGGAATCTGCCAGACCTGAAAGAGGCAATACGCCAGGAAATTCTGCGAATACCTCAAGCCATGCTCGAGAGAGTCCACGACAGCTTCAGAGTTTCGTCTGCAGCAGTGTATCAACAGCCATGGTCACCATTTAACAGACATTCTTTTTAAAACTAAGTAAAAGTAAACTTCCCTTATTAGAGAATAAGTAAAAAAAAATAAAAACTGTTTTACAGTATCTTGAAAACCTGTTTTTTTATTTACGTTTAAAAATAGGGAGGTTATTTTGCCGCACCCATTATTAGGGTATAGCCATGACTATTATTACTTTGGTAATCTTCTGCTTCTGTCATAGTTCCCAATTAAAAATATACATAGGTTAGTTTAATATAGTCAAAGTAATATGAAGTCATCAAAGATCTCACAGCAAGTGATCATCAGTACATAGTTTTTTGGGTTGACGGAATTTTACCACTAGAGCAGAACTGCCGTCACTATGACGTAATAACCTTTAGCTCTCTCAAGTTTGTTCACGGGCGGAATTATACCTCCTTGATACAACTATTTTTTATCTGGGACGAAAGTAAAGGTAAATAAACCACTATTTATATTTGTCTTACCAGTTCAGAAGCCACAACAATGAGCTAATTGAAATAGAAAGAGAGTAAAAATTAGATTAGCAATGAAAGCCGGAATTTTAACCCGTGCCCATACAACTAAGGAAAACTGTAGATGTACGACCCAGAATTTTAACTGTTTTTCTAAACTTTATGTTTTGTAAACATTCGTGAATTAGAAATCGTGCTGAGTTAATTTGCGTGCTTTTATTAATCTATATAAATTAAATTAGAGTTTTGTTTGTACATTGCTCAGAATTATATATTTTTTTTTATTTTTTAGTTTTATACATTAAAGAGGCCAAAAACAAGTCTTATCTTTAATTTCTGTCTGTCTATCTGTCTAACTGTCACAGCGCAGTAAGCATTTTACGTGGCCTTCTCCTGAAAAACGAAAGTATCGATCGGGATTAGAAATTTATGGAGGAACAAGTAAATTCAATTTAAACAAAGTTTTACAATTACAAAAAGAAGCCATTAGGTGTATCCTTAATCTCGATATAAACGAATCCTGTAAAAATCATTTTAAAGTATTAGAGTTCTTTACTGTTTACAGTCTCTATATTTATAAGACGATAATGTATGTTAAAAAACATGAATCAGAACTTCAAAGACAGAAAAAGGTGTAACGTAAAAAGCTCACACAGTGGAACACTAATAGCACCATTCGCAATGACCCCACCAATGAGACTGAAGCAACATGGCTGTGTTTTGTTTTTTACAATCATGATGGAAAATGTCCGCAATAAACCGAATAACAGATGATTAGTATTTCATAAATGACGTACCGTATGTGGTAAACATTGGGAAAAAACTTGACAAAATCAAACAAATTTGGGTTTTTGAACATCAGTTATTTTATTTCAAAAGTAGTGAGGCCATATTTGAATGGCAAAAGATACTCTCGCCAATCCAGTGAATACAAAAATACTATTTGAATCCCTATCGATGCTCTCGTTTTTCAGGAGAAGGGCGCGTAAAATGACTTCTGGGCCATGACAGACAGACAGAAATTGAGATAAGACTTGTTTCGGCTCTTTAATGTATAAAACGTAAAAATACCCCAAAAAATATTTGATTTTTAGCAATGTACAGACAAAACTCAAATTGTATTTAGGCTATATAGATTGCATTTTTATTTACTGTTTCAATACTAGACTATACAGGGTTTTATTTTTGTTGGGATGTTTGAAATAGACTAGGCCTACTATAATTAAATTTATTATAAGATAAATTGTTAGTTATTGTGATTTATTGAAGATTGTGGTAAAGAGAAACATTGTTAGTTTGAATACCATAATTCACCCAATAAATTAATAACATTTATTTAAATTACGCTTTACTTTCAGTAGCCTACAATGGCAAGTAAGTCTTCATTAGACTAAAACATTAACTTTAACGCAAACACAATTAAAAATAACATGAAACAAACCGATGAAGGGAAATATAATAAGGTGATTTATCCTTTAATAGAGATGAGTAAAGCTAATAATTGAGCGAAGCGAGCAAAGCTCACTTTCCCTCACTTTGTAACTTCTTTGTAAGGGCATCAGAATGTAATGGCTTGACCAATTGATATGAAATTTGGCCAACAGCTAAAGAATACTGAGCACAATGTTTTTGTAAAAAATATTTGCAAATTTCCTTCTGGATATTATTTTACGGGTCACGCAATTTCTTTTTTTTTTGTTATTTTAATGTAAGTTGAAAGAAAAATTATATTGGGTTTATGACATATGGGTTTATCTCGTTTCATTTAAATAATAAGGTAAACATATGTTAATTGTTTGTAACTGTTTTGTTTACATTTCAATGTTTACTTTCATCATAGGTTAAAGTTGGAATGTAACAGTTTATCAATGGAAGTAACAGTTTAGCTATATTTGTTTTGAGCATGCCTCAATCAGGCCACGTCTTAATATTGGTCGTCGCACCGATAATGCAAATATTGTAAGAGAGTGGTGTCGTGAACAAGAAGAACCAGATGAAGCAGTGGCGGAAGAAGCTGATAATGATAGGCAGTTAACTAATCAATTCCAACATGAATTAGATGCATAAACAATTTTACACTTGCACTAACTGTCATCGCCAACAACTAACAGCTTCAAACCAATCACCGATTTGTTCGCGTTGTCGTTCAAATGCAACTAAATTCACGGCGTTAAATAATATGGATGTGTCAAGTGTCCTGAACGAATTAACTGACCTGACGATTGTAGAACAAATGTTGATTGCACGAGTACATCCTGCTATGCCCATATACAAAGTACAAGCAAATGGTCAGGATGGCCAGTTTCACTACAAAGGTACAGAATGAACTATCAGATAAATTTGTCATTCTTTAGAATTTAAATAATATCGGGCAAACAAACGGTGAATCTGGTGAAAGGGAACATATTGTAGGTTGTTAGCTGCTTTAGCCATTGACAATCTTTAAATAATGCTTCGCTCATTTATGCGTCTAAAGTGTAACGGCAGACCACCCTAGTTTATAATATGGGTATACTTGTAATGAGGTATAGCCTAAAACAAGCCTCCATAATTAATTTTATTACAAATACTTAAACAAGGCACTTTTACTTTGCAATCACTAAGACATATAACCTCAGTCTCAACCTCAGATCCGGTTTACCTCAGTTTCTCGATATTTATAGCAGATAAGATTAGCTGAGAAAAGGATCCAGAATGTGGAGCGAGAGGTTAAACTCCCTTGCTCCACTCTGCACTGTGATTGGTTCAAAATGACGTCATCTGTATATCGTGCAGTGTTGCCGCTTTCATTTCCAAACGAGTCATTCAACTAGTGACTACCAACTCACTTCTCAACTGTTGGGTTTCAAAAATACTAAATTCTGCTGTTGGTCGATTTGAGTGTTGACACTTGACTCAACAGTCAACGATTTCAAAAACAGGGCCCTATATGTGTGTTTTGTGAAATGTTATTAGCTGAGGATAAAATGAACCAATCTACCAAATTTGATCGAAATATACCCTACCATCATATCCTCATATAACCTACTACAACAGTTTACCTTTCTCTATAATAATAACATGGAATTTTAAATTTTAATTTTATACTGAACTGTAGGCCAACAAAAATACTTCAAAGTGCTAGGCTAAATGTTTAATTTTTTTAGCACTATAAAATGGTTTAAAAATAAATTGGGAAATTCTATGTTTTGAGGATAAAAAATTTGAAAAACAAATTTTAACCCCATAAATAGTCTGATGATAATTTGATCTAAGTTAGTTCTCAAACTCGTTTGATTAAAGGTAGGTTTACACGTTTGTACCAAATTTCATCAAAATCGGAGCTCGAGTTATTTTGCTAACAGACACACATAGGCCTACATATTTTTTATATGAATTTGAACGCAGGGTATAGCGTTTTTGGCCTCTGGAGACCTCAGTACAATAATTAAATCAATCCCAGGTCTGCGTCTTACCACGAGACCTACGGCAATAGCTTATTGCCTATATGGAAAATTTCCTAACATGTATCACTTTACTGTTATATTCATTTTAGGTACCTACCTAACATAAAGTTTGATACTTACCTCTCATAAAACCAGCCAATGGAACTGGAGTTTGAACTACCGGTATTGGTATTTTTAAAGCACAAACAGAATTAGATGTTTCATGTGTGAATACACTAATATTGCTCCGTAGCTGAAATAAAAAATAATTACTGCATGATTAAAATCCATATTCATTCAATCCCTTAGGTTCTCTAAATTAAAATTTTATTTTTTAGCATTGAGATAACATTATCAATGGAACATCCAAAATAAGTTAATGTAAATTACATTTCAAACAACATTTTAAAACCAGTGTAGGCCTAAGCCCTTAAAAGTTAAACATAGAAAGAGATTTCATTTATAGTTGCCAAATTTGTGAGCAATTTTGGACTGTTAAAACTGGCTTAAAACTTCTACCAGTTTTGCAAAAACTAAATGTCTAAATGTAAAAACTAAAAGCATAACAGCTGCCACAGATTTCATTAAATCCATCGTTGATAGTTTAGAAAGTAAATCTAAAGTCGTAGGGTTGTTTATGGACCTTAGTAAAGCTTTCGATTCCATTTCACATACCTACAGTAGACTCAGTCCCTCTTATCCGGACTCCTCGGGACCAAGGCCAGTCCGGATAACGGTTTTTCCGGTTAAGCCGACGTCCCCAAAAATGGACCGTTTACGGTGATATTCGACTTAAATTTAGGAGAGCATTGTATTTAGACATGTGATCACTGGTCTCAAATCTTTCCCACGAGAACAGTCGTTACAGTACCACCCACTTCCTGCCGATCTAGTCCGGTTCTGACCGATGTTCTGATAAAAATTGTCCGGTTAAAGAGATGTCATTTCTGTCGAGTGTAGTCCGGTTAAACCGATGTCCGGTTAAAAGGTGTCCGGATAAGAGGGAGTCTACTATAGTTGTTACTTTCAAAGCTCAGTAAAGTGGACTAAATAGTACTGCATTGAACTGGTTCAAGTCAAATCTTTTTGATAGAAAACAATACGTAGAATTGATTCACTGTAATAATAAAATTATAAAATTGCTTAGGTACAATTTTTGTACTCGGGAAGTAAAACATGGGGTGCCCCAAGGATCTATACTAGGCCCTCTTTCATTCATCTTTTATTTGAGAAATTCTCCGCAACCCAATGATTAAGAAAATTTGAAGTGGGACCTTATTGATCACTTTCCAAAATTTCATCTGGCCTATATGCACTAACAAGATTAAAACCCCTATGGGAAAAGGAAACTTTAAAAATAATATATTTTTCATACATACATTCAATCATATCATTTTGAGATTCACTTTATGGTGCAGCAAAAAAGAAAAATTAAAATCAATTCTAAAAATGCAAAAGAAAGCTATTAGAATGTTATGCAATTTAAAACGCAGAACTTCAGTCAAAGAATTATTTTAAAACTGAGAATATTACAATACAATACAATACACAATACAAATCATCTTTATTCATCAAGTATTTTATAGCAAATACATGAATTGCGTCACAGAAAGGAAAAGATAAGCAAAAAATTAGGTATACAAGTATCCTAAATAATAGATTACAAACATAAATCATAACATAACATATTTCTAATCATTTAAATTCCAAAACTCTTCTATTGAATATAATGATTTAGATTGCAAATAGTTTTTCAGTAGTTTTTTAAAGCTACTGTAATTATGTTCATTGAAAATATTTTTGGGTAGGCTAAATAAAAATTTTTTGCCAATGAAACTGGTTTTTTTCTCAAATAACTTCAATCTGTGTTGTTCTACATGCCTGGTGTTTCGTAAATTGTAACTGTGGAAATTTTTAGTTTGATAATCTGAACTTTTTACATGTAGAATAGTTTCAAAAATGTATAAATCATAGATGGTCATTATACCCAATTTAGAAAAATATTTTTTAACTGATTCTCTGTTTTTTATACTAAAGATAATTCTAAGAGCTTTTTCCTGTTGGCGTAGAATTTTGTCTAGGTTTTTTTTTGTGGTACCACCATATAAAGCTATTCCATAAGCTATATGTGAATTTATCAAAGCAAAATAAATAGTTTTAAGAGTTTCAATGCTTGAGACACGGGACATTATTCGCAAAGCATAAATACCAGCTGTAGATTTTTTTACCACATGTTTCACATGCTCATCCCAGGTTAAATGCTGGTCTAATATTAGACCAAGAAATTTAGTGTGCTCCACTTGATTTAATTTTGAACCATTAAGATATATATCTGGTTGTAATTTTAATCTTGATTGCCTTGTGGAGAAAGATAAAATATTAGATTTATTTGAATTTATTAGTAGATTTTTGTTATTTGTGAATTCATTTACTGACAATAAATTTAAAAAAGACTTTAGTTCCACTTCTTCTTGAGATTTACCTGTAATTGTTATGTTTGTATCATCTGCATACAGACATACAGATCCTCCAGCATTTACAACTCCTGGAAACCCCCTTATGTAGCAAAGAAACAACAAGGGACCCAGTATAGATCCCTGTGGGACACCATACTTTACTGTTTTAAAGTTTCTTACTGTTTTAACATTTCGGGTGTATGCATATTTGCAATTTGGATAGTATGAGGTATGTCGAATTTGAACACATTGTTTCCGATTGTTTAAATATGATCTGAACCAATTATATTCTTTATTATTTATGTTTAGGCCATGAAGAATTTCAAGTAATTTATCATGTGAGACACTATCAAAAGCTTTAGAAAAATCCAAAAATATTCCAACAACTTTTTCATTGTTGTTAATTGAGTTGATAACTGATTCAATGAAGTTAATGCAATGAAGTTTATTATGACTGTTTAAAGCTGTTAATACTGTTCTATGAAATGGCGACCATACAAAGTAGGTAGCCTATTTTAAGCCAATGGAATGTATGTCTATGAAACAGTATTATTAGTAAAGAACAGATTTAATTAACTACAACTCATTGGAGACTATCACAATTACTTTACTAGAAATCAAAAAAACCTTGCCACAAGCTCGCATACCCTGCAACTTTTCACAAAGACACCTAAATATGCTGTGGTTCCAAATTTTATTAAGCTCCTAAAAAAATCAAATTTGAACCTTCAAAAAATAAATTTAAATTAAAATTTAAAAAATTTCTTATCAACAACGCTATAGCCTACATGCCTACTCCTTCGAAGAGTTTTAGTTCTTTGTTACTTTATTTTATATCTAGGCCTAAATTGAAACTTTTGATTTACCCCGCCGCAGCAAACCTGCCGACTAAGCGAATTTCCAGTTGTCTGAAATGATTTTCAATTAAATGTATTTAATTAACATTAGGTTTTATGAGTACATAGGCTTGCTGCTACAGGGTGGGTAAAAAAGTGTGTTTTTTAGTAAAATATTAATAACTTAGTACAAAATGAATAAATTTACCAAGTTTCATCAAAATATTCCATAAACAAGAAAACTACAACATTTTACAATATTCCACATAAGAATAACATGAGAATTTAAAAATAACAATTTTTTGAATTTTCTCCGTAACCAATTATTGTACAAAAAAACTGTGATATACTAGGCCTATATTATTTGTTTATTTAAGCTCTTCAAAAAGGTCTGAGGAGAAATTGGGAAATTTTGTGTTTAGAGGGTCAAAAATTAGAAAACCCAATTTTTACCCTATAAAACCCCCTGTAAAACCCCGTTCCCATGGTCCGATCATGCTCAAACCAAATTTCATCAAAATCGGACAAAAATTACTCAAGTTATCGTGTTCACGGACACATATATATATAAATCTATATATATATATAAATTTGAACGAATGGTATTTTTGGCCTCTGGGGACATGAAAATGAAAAAGTAAATCGGTCCCGGGCCTAGGTCTTACCATACCACCTACGGTAATAGCTACTTCCCTATAGGGAAATTCGCTATAAAGAAATCATCGATAAAAATGAATGTTTCCTCTAACAGGAGAGTACGTAGGTGAGTAACCGTTTCATTTTATAATCAGTTGGTAGTTAAGTTAGTGTAAATGTGGGGCGTAAACTTAAGTGTACGCCTACCCGTTTGAACTCCCTTGCCTAGGCATCACTTTTACTGCTATCATTACAAGGGTTATAAACTTACTTCTTTGAACCTGGCAATAACTCAGCAATAAGAAGTGATCGCGCCTTATAAAATCTATTGCTGGCCGTTTTGCGGGAAAATACAGCCCCGTAGCATATAACCGATAATGTCACCAGATAGAGGACAAGACAGTGTCAATATTATGTACCTGCGGGGTACAGTTGTAGCAGCTAGTCTGGGGGCGCGGACCCTTGTGTACTAACCGTCCCCCGCGCCAAAGCCATGAAGACAGCGCTGAGGCACTGAACAACCCCAGAGAGCCGTGTGGGCCAGATGTTTTTGGAAATGAGCAATAAACACTCCCCTCTACACCCCGCACCATAGCGCGGCCGCGCGCCCAGACTAGCTGCGACTACTGTAAGTTAGGGGGATAAAGTCAGCAAAAAGTAGTGTGCGCGCCCGAAAAAATCATAAATTATATGGTACGCAGCCGTATTTTCCGCAAAACAGCCAGCAATAGATTTTTTTGGGCGCGCACACTACTTTTTGTTGACTTAACCCCCCTAACTTACCCCCCAGATACATAATATTGATACTGTCGTGTCCTTTAAAGTGTCCTCGATCTGGTCACATTATCGGTAATATGGTACGCGGCCATATTTTTCAGCAAAACGGCCAGCAATAGGTTTTTTCAGGCACACGCACTACTTATTGCTGACTTTACCCCCCTCTAACTTACCCACCAGGTACATGATATTGATACTGTCGTGTCCGTTAAAGTGTCCTCTATCTGGTGACATTATGGGTAATATGGTACCCGGCCGTATTTTTCTGCAAAATGGCCAGCAATCATTTTATAAGGCGCGCACACTACTTATTGCTGATTTTACCCCCCTAACTTAACCCCCAGGTACATAATATTGATACTGTCATGTCCGTTAAAGTGTCCTCTATCTGGTGACATTATCGGTAATATGGTACGCGCCCGGATTTTTCTGCTAAACTTAACTGGGCTATGCTAATATTGATTGAAACTTTAAATATAGGTATCTATTATAAAATAAAACTATCACTAGTAGAACCTCGTCAAAATCGTCGGTTAATCTTGAGGTTTTATGTAAATTCAGCTAACTGCGATAGATAGAGTGAAGTCATTAAAATCTTAGTTAAATGAAGGGCTCCCACGAACAACGTTCCAAGGGCCAAATTTTTCAAAGTGGAGATATTGAGCGAACAATGTGCCATACGCCTTCCTCTAACAGTAGGGATATTTTGTTTTGTCATAACTGCAGTGGTACGCCTGCTACCAATGGTTTAGTGGAGCACGTGTTTCCCAGACTCCAGCTACGCCGCACGAACAACGTCTCATCCGCCACAGCATGGATTCAGGGTCAAGCGTTCTATTGAGTCCCGGCGACCAATATAAGCTAAATGCCGGTAAAAAACGTAAATTAACTTAAAACTTGTTGTATGGAAGGATAAGATTCGCAAGAAGTCAAGGGATAGTGGGGAGCCTTACATTTCAAAAAAGAAAAAAGAAAGCAGTTCCTGGCATACTACCACCAAGTGAGGTAAGTGGAACAACGTTTCTATCGCCACCTGATGCTCATGTATAAGAAAGTTTTTTTTTAACAATGTTTTTAATCTTATCTTATGTTTTATTGTGCATATCCTGCTAAATACCTAGTTAAAAAAATATTTTTTAAAGATGATCGCCTTTTGGCGAATTAACCACATTGTGTTTTAAGAATGCTTAGGGCCTATATAGGACATTATTCTGGGGACTATTAAAAGAAGTTCGAATTTATTAAGTCAAATGAAATCAAATCATATCATTTATTTGTCTTTTGGATTTTTACAAATCATTGACAAAGTCAACACATCAGCCTATGTATAGGCCTACGTCATATACATACATACTACACATCTACAATAGTATAGGATTAAGTATCTAGAGGATGTAAAAATTAAAATGATAAATTAACTTAACTTTTTTTTCTTTTACGCTATCTATTAATAAAACATAAAAACATTTGAGAGCTTAGTCAATTTCTTAAAATGAAGGGAAAAAAAGAAAAAATAATGAAATAATATTAATTAGGAATAGTTAAATTCCAAAAACAGTAATTAAATACAAACAAAAATGTGTTCAAGTTTTTTTTTTTTTTTTTGTGATGCAATCAAAGAAGTTCAAAGACAAATTTGTGTAAATCATTTAAGAAACTAAATTTTAAATACCTCTAAAAATCTCATGTAAATTCAATATAATAATATTAAAAGATAATAGTAGTAACATAAATAATAATAATAATAAAATAAAAAATAAAATAAAATAAGTGCAAAGATTACATTATGTTAAAATTTGATTTCACTAATTTTAAAAAAGTCATCTAATGTATAAAATGGGTTATCTAGTACCGTAACCAATTATAGAGTTTTTTTTTAAATTGATTTATTGAATATTTTCTAATCATAGGCTCAAAGATATTGTAAATTTTTAAAGATATCACCACATGGCTATCCAACGATTTATTTAAGCGACAATATTGAATCACTGCTTTAGTTTATTTGTTTCAGGTATTATAATTATGAATTTTGTCTTTGGATTTTAATAGATGAGAGTTTTTTTAATATATAAACTGTGATTTCAAAAATATATAAGTCTATGACAGTTAAAATCTGAAGCTGCCTAAAAAGTGGTTTGCAATGTTCCCTAAAATGTACTCCAGCCATAATTCTAAATCACCTTCTTTTGGAGCAGTAAAATGTCCTGAATTCCTGAGCAGTTTCCCCACAGTATTAAACTGTATCGAACGATAGATTCAAAAAAGGAAAAGTACGCACTTCTGATGTAATTTTTAGGAATAATGTTTATAAGGCGTCTCATAAGATATATTACTCTTGATAGTCTCGTACTAATGTAATCGATATGTGAGCTCCAAGTTAAATGATTGTCTAAATAAATACCTAGGAATTTAGCATTTGTGACTAAATCAAGATTAAAATTATTTGGGTTGTATTTTAAACTAAAAAGCAAAATTGTGTTTTATCTGTGTTGAGCAAAAGTCCATTGCATTAAAACCAATCAGAAGCCTGAGACATTGTTTTTGTGACTAATTTATTTAGACAATTAATATTGTTGTTAGAATTAAAGAAGGTTGTATCATCTGCATAAAGTGTAATATTAGAATCTACCGCAAATGGTAAATCATTTACATAAATTAGAAAAAGGAGAGGCCCTAGGACTGAACCCTGTGGAACGCCCCATCTTACTGTAACCTCATTTGACCATTGTCCATTAACCAGCACAGTTTGCTTCCGATTACTAAGATATGATTGAAAGAAATCTAGTGTTACCCCTCGGAATCCATAATAACTTAATTTTTTGTTTAATTTATCTTGATCCACGCAGTCAAATGCTTTGCTAAGGTTGCATAATGTGACCTGAGCTAAATCTTTATTTTCAAATGCCGATATTATTTTTCTTATTAAGCTATCTAGAGCATCAACCGTGGATTTATTCCTTCTAAAACCAAACTGATGGTTACTCAATATATTGCTGTTTTCTAAAAAAGTATAAATTTGATCATAAATTAATATTTCTATTAGTTTTCCAATAACAGGTATGACCGATACTGGTCGATAACTGTTAGGTTGGTCTTTTGGACCTCTTTTGTAGATGGGACGGACTCTAGAAATTTTAAAATTTTCTAAGAGCAATAAAGCATACGGTATATTTTTTATCAAAACATTTAAAACGTATCATAAATTCATCATTTTTAACCGACTTCCCAACTACCAACAAAAGGAGGAGGTTCTCAATTTGTTTGTGGCGATGTTTTTTTTTCTATGTATGTTCACCAATTTCTCTGTGATTCTTTTACCGATCAGTGTGGTTCCACCACCAAAATAACCAGGAGAGTTTCTATTTAGTACCTTATATATTATGTTTGAGTATAATATTTGTTTCGGTGAAAAATTCTGAAAACCTTAAATATTCAACATTTATTTTGTTTACATTTGTGCAGAGAAGGCAATAAATAATGATGACATTCCGACAGCTGTTAGTTGAAACCATTTAAATGAAGCTAGAGACAATTCTTCATGAAACAGTTGCTTCATATTGATCAATAAACTATTTCTTGCCATGCATTTTGTTTTGGTTACTATAAATAAACGGTATCAGCATTCTGACACATACTTTCTCCCATAAGATTGTCAACAACCATTCTCATGAGTAAGCGGTGAGAGTAAATATACGGAAATGGGATTTGTACAATTTTCTTCAGAGTTTAAAGGACTATAACATACTAAATTTTTATCAAAATTGTTCGAGCCAATATTGGAAAAATCTGATTTTTCCGTTATTTTATGGGGTTTTTATGGGAAAATAACATAATTTACAATAACTTTTGAACCGTAATTTTTACAGAAATGGGATTTGTACCATTTTGTTCAGAATATAAAGGACTATATTATACTAAATTTTTATCAAAATCGTTCGGGCCATTTTTGGGAAAATCCTATTTTTCCGTTATTTTATGGGGTTTTATGGGAAAATCCCCATTAAAAAAAATTTCTAAAAAATGAAAAAAAATATCAAAATTTCAAGGACCATATAATACTATGTTAAATCAAAATCGGATTTTTGTCTAAAATCCTATTTTTCGTTATTTTATGGGGTTTTTATGGGAAAATAACATAATTTACCATAACTTTTGAACCGTAATTTTTACAGAAATGGGATTTGTACCATTTTGTTTAGAATATAAAGGACTATAACATACTAAATTTGTATCAAAATTGTTCGGGCCATTTTTGAGAAAATCCTATTTTTCCAGTTTTGTATGGGGTTTTATGGGAAAATCCCCATTAAGAATAAAATTTTCTAAAAAATGACAAAAACTATCAAAATTGTAAGGATCATAACATACTCTGTTAAATCAAAACCGGATTTTTGTCTAAAATCATATTTTTTGTTATTTTATGGGGGTTTTATGGGAAAATAACATAATTTACCATAACTTTTGAACCGTAATTTTTACAGAAATGGGATTTCTACCATTTTGTTCAGAATTTAAAGGGCTACAACATACTAAATTTTTATCAAAATCGTTCGGGCCATTTTTGAGAAAATCCGATTTTTCCAGTTTTTTATGGGTTTTTATGGGAAAATCCCCATAAAAAATCAAAATTTCAAAAAAATGAAAAAAACGCCTGGAGATACCACAGATTAGAACCTACATACCAAATTTCATTGAAATCGGACCACAGGTGTAGTCCCTAGCTCTGTACACATCCAGACACACAGACACACAGACACACACACACACACACACACACACAGACATCACTTCGTAAACAACTTTTTTGGGTCCAGGGGGACCCAAAACGAATATATCCACTCAAAACTCAAACTCGAAAATTTTGACGAAAACAATACTTTCTCCATATACTATGGTATAGGGGGAGAAAGTAAATAAACGGTATCAGCATTCTGACACATACTTTCTCCCATAAGTTTGTCAATAACCTTTATCATGTGTAAGCGGAGAGTAAATATACGGAAATGGGATCTGTACAATTTTCTTCAGAATTTAAAGGACTATAACATACTAAATTGTTATCAAAATCATTCGGGCCAATTTTGGGGAAATCTGATTTTCCGTTATTTTATGGGGTTTTTATGGGAAAATAACATAATTTACAATAACTATTGAATCGTAATTTTTACAGAAATGGGATTTGTACCATTTTGTTCAGAATATAAAGGACTATAACATACAAAATTTTTATCAAAATCGTTTGGGCCAATTTTGGGAAAATCCTATTTTTCCGTTATTTTATGGGGTTTTATGGGAAAATCCCCATTAAAAATAAAAATTTCTAAAAAGTGAAAAAAACTATCAAAATTGTAAGGACCATAACATACTATGTTAAATCAAAACCGGATCTTTGTCTAAAACCCTATTTTTCGTTATTTTATGGGGTTTTTATGGGAAAATAACATAATTTACCATAACTTTTGAACCGTAATTTTTACAGAAATGGGATTTGTACCATTTTGTTCAGAATTTAAAGGGCTACAACATACTAAATTTTTATCAAAATCGTTCGAGCCATTTTTGAGAAAATCCGATTTTTCCGGTTTTTTATGGGTTTTTATGGGAAAATCCCCATTAAAAATCAAAATTTCAAAAAAATGAAAAAAACGCCTGGAGATACCATGGATTAGAACCTACATACCAAATTTCATCGAAATCGGACCACAGGTGTAGTCTCTAGCTCTGTACACATCCAGACACACAGACACACACACACACACACACACACACACACAGACATCACTTCGAAAACCACTTTTTTGGGTCCAGGGGGACCCAAAACGAATATATCCACTCAAAACTCAAACTCGAAAATTTTGACGAAAACAATACTTTCTCCATATACTATGGTATAGGGGGAGAAAGTAAAATGTATTTTAACGTTTGATCTGATTTGTGAATACAGTAATTCTGTTTTTAGTATTGAATATTCTGACTTAAAAAAAAAACATATATGTTTCAGTAAATAGCTGTTTGATATTGACAAATGAAGGTGTATTGTGATAACCAAAGCATTCGTAAAACAGGTCTAAATATAAATTAAATGCAATTATTCCTTACACGACCTAAGAAGTGTGACATTGCATAATCGTCAATTAATTGTCTTAAAAGTGTTAAATATTTTAATTACTAAACATGCATTTGCAGATGTGGAATGTTTATTGATATTCTCTACCCAGTTACTATATTATCATATCAATACTATTATGCCTGCTTCGGAAAGTCCTAGAGGAAGATGATTTACAATTTCGAAAGGCTATATCTTGATCAAACAAAACCACCTACATGGCTTGCACCACTTTTAGCTGAACCAATCGTTCATACACATATTTCATTTGCAGATGTGGAATGTTTATTAATATTCTCTACCCAGTTACTATAACATATCAATACTATTATGCCTGCTTCGGAAAGTCCTAGAAGAAGATGATTTGCAATTTCGACTAGGCTATATAGTAAACAAAACCCCCTACATGACTTACACTACTTTTAGCTGAACCAATCTTTTATATAATATTTTCCAAAGGTACTATACGTGTTATCGACTAATTTTCCACTTTTGAGAGATTTTTTACTGCTGGTAGCTGAGGAATAACTTTCATATTGTTCCAAAAGGCTTGAGACATTACTGTATTTCTTTTTATAATGTAGAAGTACACCGATTGCAGGAAACGATGATGTCTGACATTTCAATGTATCAAGAAAAGACAATTAGTTTTTCATTAGGCCTAATGTAATGGACAACTCTCTCTTTCTTAGGGAATATCTAAAAATGTTTATTTTCATACCCATTGATTATGTAACCTGAACAGGTGACTCAAGCAGTTTTAAAATAATGATTGTTCTGTGGAACTTTTGATTGTTACAAACAGTTTTGCTTATCAAAAAACCTCAAGTAATTAATATATAAAAAATTATACAGTCACTAAAAATTATGAAATAATTTATTTTTGTAAAAAAATACAACCGACTTCAAACGCTCTAAAAAGAATGAAATAATTTCAATAAAGTAAACTTTTGTATTAGGCAAGTTCACGTATCTCAAGTCGGCGCGGCTCAAACTGCAAATATGATTGAAATTAAATATTGTGCGTGTGTGTATTTTGAAAATCAATAAATTGTAGCTGCATAACATAAATATACAAAAAACATACTGAACTGTTTTGTTTATATATTAAAGGAAATATTTTATTGTGTTTTATGTTAACTTCAGAATAAATGCATTATGAAAATAACACACACAAATGTTCTATATGAATAGGAAAATAATTTAGTTTGATATTATGATAGGGAAAAGAAGCTTGTTTGGTATTAAAACATTACTTTTCCATGTTAGAAACATTTAGATGCGTTATAATCTTTTTAAAGATGCTCGTTAATACCACTATAATGCCGATCTCTGATTACGGTAATAAAATAACACTTAACGCATAACTATGAAAAAGACATGCAGATTAACAACTTTAGTTATAGATAGTCACCTGCAATATGGACACCCTCCTTCAATTTTGTTTCAAAAATCATCATAGAGCCGCGCCGACTTGAAGTACGTGAGCTTGCCTAATACAAAAGTTTACTTTATTGAAATTATTTCATTCTTTTTAGAGCGTTTGAAGTCGGTTGTATTTTTTTACAAAAATAAATTATGTTGAAACTATTAAAAACTTGCCATGCAGTGGAGAATCAATTTAAAATCATAAATAATAATGTAAACATTTAATTTTGACAGTTTCAGTAGACCTTTGAATACAGTTTTAATATTAACAGCTGGTTCATTAAAAGTAGGCCTAGTGTAAAATTATCCATATGGTCGTAATGTAAACAAAATTTCAGAGTGAACTTTAAAGGCCTCTGGGGCAGAGTCCCAAGGAAATTTACCTCGTTTCTCTTTTGAGGGCTCACCTACAGACCAATACCTTTCTTTAGACACCCCTACCAAGTTTCTACACCCAGCCGTTCTATCAAATTAGCTGTGACAAAAACCCCGTTTTCCTCCATAAGAATAACATGAGATGGGACTTTAACCTTTCAGAGGGCGCATTGGTTTTCAAAACGGGAGAGGGCGCACCCGGAGGTTACTTCCAGGTCAATAAAAACAAACATTTATGAAGTAAAATTTGTATTTTAGTGCACAAATTAAGTTTTATTTTTAATTTTCAACATCAAAAATGTGTTTAGTTAACTCTTAATTATAAAATAACGTAATGTAGATTTTATGAATGTAAAATTAAACTATTATTCTATCAAATATTCTAACATAAAAGTATATGAAGAAATCTTTTACAAGAATATATTCATGAAATTAATTTAAATTTTACCACAATATCATATAAGTTAATGTGGTTGTAGAAGATGATAACACTCTCAATACCTGATGTTTTAAGTAATTTAACATAATGGGTATCTTAATACTAAATGACTCGTACATACGTCGTTCGTGAATCCCCTTTTCAGCAAGGCTAAGAGTGTTGCAATTCAAAATTTAACTTCATCACTCATCTTGTAAAAACTATATATTTACTAAATAATGACATGAATCGTAAAAAAATAATTATTTACAGTAATTGTTTACACGTAATAATCAACGCACACAATAAACTAGAGGTCGCATCACGGAAGTTGCCACCAGGCTGTAGGCTATAAGAATCGGCAGAGCGCACACGGAAGTTACTTCCAGCCTCTTACAAAACTGAACAAAACTAACAAATATAAAATAGTGGGGTGAGTTTTGACCTTCACTCGATTCTAGGAATGCGGTGCACGAGGTACAGTGACACTCACACTGCCGACACCACTCAAAATAATATATTCGTGAAAAATAAAACATCCCTGGAGGTTACTTCCGTGATGCGACCTCTGGAAGGTTAAAGGCCACTGGGGCAGAGCCCCTAGGGAATTTACCACGTTTCTCTTTTGATGGCTCATCTACAGACCAAGACCTTTCTTTAGACACCCCTACCGAGTTTCTACACCCAGCCGTTCTTTCAAAATAGCTATGACAAAGAAAAACAGTTTCAAATTAATATATAGGCTAGATAACCTAGCCTAACCAACCAAACTTGCTGATGGTGAAAAAATCGCATGAAGGTTTACTTTTATTAAGGATAGTTTCAAACGATATTAGCAATGCCCAGTTAAGAAATTCCAATGCACACACCTATTTAAGCATGGTAACTTAGGCTACAATAAACAAAATTAGCATTGCCGACAATCCCTACTAACCCAGGTGGTTAAACTATCTAAACTTGCTGATAGTAAAAAAATTTGAATGAAGGTTTAAGTTTTACTAATCAAATCAATATTTTCAATCGATAGAAGCCCAGTTAAAAAACTGTACCTACCATTGATGCTTTTGTAGGTCAGGCCTAGACCTACTACTTTAACTTTTACTTCATGATTGACCTAGTCATAAGTATTAGGCTATTGCTAGTTAAATTAAATACTAGATTCTATGTAGGTTAATTTTTGCACTCACTCACCAACTGATTGCAACCCCTTGCTACAAGTCTTCCAATCATTGTTTTGTTCTTTTTCAAATCCAATCAATATTCCTGACAAAATAATAAATAAGTTAGGTTACTTTTTGTTTTTGATCGTATTCTATTCTAAATCAAACTTCAATCCTCTATCTAAATGAATGAATGAAAGAAAATGAAATACCGTAAGGTATGTTAGGTAATTAGGCCTCGTCGTAGTAGTAACTTAGTAAATATTGAAGTTAACCTAAGGTCAAGGGTCGATTGAGGACGTGGGGTCTCATAGCTTATAATGTCATAGCTTATAATCGTGAATTTGTTCAAATAGTTTCAGTCCAAATAGTTTGAAAGTCTTCTTAGCAAAGAAATACCACTCAAGGATTTAGCACCAACATGGTCAATGTGTTTATCCCATGTAAAATGTTTGTCAAAAAATATTCCAAGAAATTTACAAAAATCATTACCATCCAGAGTCATATTATCACCTGAGATGCTAAAAGCCGGAACATTGCGACCAATTGATAAATGTACAAGATCAGTCTTACTTAAGTTTACCTTTAAACCTATTTCCAAAAAATAAGCATTGGCAGCTTCAGAAAAATTGGTTAATAAAGCTTTAAGATTTACCATATTGTTTGCCTACATGGTGGAAGGAAAAAACATAGGTGTGCTATTCCCACATATTCTGACGTCACTCGGATTGCAAACAAAAGATCACCTGATTGTAACTGTCAAATTAGTATATGTATTTGTTTTTATTTTGTTGTTTTTGTTTTTATTATTATAAAAACAATAACAATCAAATCAAAACAAATACATACTAATTTGACAGTTACAATCAGGTGATCTTTTGTTTGCAATCCGAGTGACGTCAGAATATGTGGGAATAGCACACCTATGTTTTTTCCTTCCACCATGGTTTGCCTAGCACAGCCCAGAAGTATCATCTGCATACATACATGCAAAAACATTATCCATGACAATAAAACTATTTACATAAACTATATACAGAAAAGGTCCTAAAATTGAGCCCTGCGGAACCCCTGAGGTTACTACTCGTGTTTCCGACCTATGTTCTCTCTCTGTCGTACCATCATCAAAAGAAACTGTGGTGCATTGTTGGCGATTTTTTAAATAAGATTCCACCAGACTCACCAACCATCCTGGAACTTTATAGCCAATCAGTTTTGCCAATAAGATAGAATGGTCAACCCGATCAAAGGCCTTCGAAAGGTCTAGCAGAAGCGCTGCCACTTTACAACCTTCATCAAGTTTTTCAAGAGCAGTGTGAACAAAATCAACAGCAGCAGTGATAGTGCTCCGACCCTTCCGAAAGCCATGCTGAAAATCTGACAAAATTTTGTGATCATCAAAAAATTGTAATAGGCACCCAAGAACGAACTTCTCGAATACTTTACTAAAAGTAGACGTGAGAGAAATAGGCCTATAATTCTGAACAACTGAACCAAGTTACCCGACAACACCTAATGAATTGCTTGTTGTTAAAGGATATTCTAAGAAACTGCAAATTAAGGCCATTCCGAGTAACGTGCGAGAGACCTAACAGACTTCTTTGTACGTTATTCATCAATATTTTCTTAACCTAGTTAGTTCCCAAGTACTAACTGTCCAATGGGTTAGCTTAAATTCACAAAGGTTAAAACTTTGACAAACTGTGAAATACTTTGTACCAGATACCTACAACTAAATTTTACAACGGGTATTTGACTTGAACAAATAACCAATCCATTCTTATAGCGTAGTTATTGTATACAAACTAGTTTAGCTTAGTTATTAGGCCTAAGTGCAGTAATCAAAAGGTAAGTATTTCAAATTTATAGAACTAAGCCGAAATTCGCTGCTTGCGACTCCTCTTGAAAACAAAGTTTGTTAGGATCTGCACTGCTTGTATCGTTTTTAAAAAATCAATCAGCTTGGGTAATCAGGTTGTTCATGGTTAAAAGAAAATTAATAAAATATGCATATAGACCGAGGCGAAGTAAAGGGGCGAAGCCAGATTTTTGGATAATCTCTTCAAGATTAATAGTTCCTTAGTATATTCTGTACAGGTTTGAAAATCCATCATATGTCACTGTAGAAGGCATTCTCTACTACTTCATTTTCATAATACCAATCAAGTTTATCGAGTGGGTGGGGGGTACAATTCCAGCCCGTAGACAAGCCAAGCTAGCTGTCCAAGAGGGGGGTACAATTCCACCCCGTAAGTAAATATTTTGATGTTGATAGGGGGTACAATTCCGGGGGGTACAATTCCAGGGGGGTACAATTCCGAGCCGTACATCTCCTGCTCTTTTTAATATCTAATATAATTATACGGTTCACTGATCACTTGCCCACATTCAATAGATTAGATTTCGTTCAAATCAAAGTGTACGGGGTGGAATTGTACCCCCCCCCTAGGCGTGACGTCAGAATGACGTCAACGATCGCCGGGGGGTACAATTCCAGGGGGGTACAATTCCGGCGACCCGTATTTTCCTTAGAACCGGTGGTATCAACAAGAATAATTTTTACGTACCAACACATCACTATTTACAAATTAGTTATCGTTAGTGTTGCACTTTACAGCTATTCAATTTAACTGATGTCTTACTGTATAAGTTTTGCCTTTTCTTCATATGTCATAGGTTTATATAATAGTTTTGCCAGCACGTCCGAAAATATGCAAACCAACTGCTGTTCTTTATATAATAAGATTTCAACCACACAGCTAGTATATATCTATATATATAAAAGGCAAAGCCCTCACTGACTGACTGACTCACTCACTCATCACTAATTCTCCCACTTCCTATTTACCTAGGAGGCTGAAATTTGGTACACTGATTCTTTAGGCATTAAATAGGAAAACTAAATTGTTTTTATTCTGATCGGACTCTCGGGCTCCGCCCCAGTGGCTCTGGAGTTTCCCATGTTAACCTTATGAATACTCATATTTAAATGGAATTAATGAATCTTAACAGCTGTTTAAATTAAACAAGTTGGTTCAGTTTTATGATGTGTAATAGCATTAAAGTTACAAGGATTACCAACAGGGTGCAGCACTATTATTATTTTTTTAATTTACAGCTAATTTGCAACCAAAAGGTGAGTGAGCGTAGCGAACGAACTTCAACCAGGACGTGATTGAGCCATGTGAACGAGCTCACTTATGAAGTAAAACGGGGCAAAGCCCGCGGGTACAGCTAGTATATATATATATATATATTTAAATAAATCTATATAATAATATATATACATATATACAAATTTGAACGAAAGGTTTTTTTGGCCTCTGGGGGCATCAAAATGAAAAAGTAAATCGGTCCCGGGCCTAGGTCTTACCATGCCACCTACGGTAATAGCTACTTCCCTATAGGGAAATTCGCTAAAAAGACGTCAAATTCAGGAAAAATCCCACATTATCCCACAATCCCACAAGCAGCCAAATTATCCCATATTTGGGATAAAAATCCCACAAGTGGAAACAATGATTGATTGAATTACGAAAAACATGCACGGCCACGACCTACCCGACCTACCAACCACGCCACGCCTACTGTACTGTGTGTGTACCCTGCTATAAAAAAATAGCGGGGTAGCGTAGCTGAAGCTGACTAGCGGCTAGTCCCTGCCCACCAAATCTGTTTGGGAGCGAAACTTCTACCCTCCCACCAGCCCAGCTCTTATTTGGGGGCTTCTGATTGACTGAGGGAACACCATTACGGCAACGACCCGGCTTGATGCCAACGGCCTTGGTAGTGTAGTGGATAGAGTGCCGGGCTGATGAACCTGAGCCGGGTTCGAAGCTCACCCGTGGCCGTATTTTTTAGTCTCGGATTTTTTTCATTATCAGCAAGTTTGGTTGGTTTGGTTAGGTTCTGACAGTTTAATTTTATAATAAAAAAATATAAAATTGAATTTGAGGCATTTATAATTTTATTTTATGAACAAGATTAAGTTTTCAATTAGTAAACATTATAGTCAATCAGAAGCCTCCAAATGACACTGTTGGGAAAACTAATCCTGGAATAAAAATTCACCTGGAGGGAGGGTAGAAGTTTCGCTCCCGAACAGATTTGGTGGACAGGGACTAGCCGCTAGTGCTTAGCTGAGCTAGAGCTGCTGGCTGAAACCACTCTCAATTTATCTCGTTGGCTGATTGATTTTGTGTAAACTGAAACACAGGACTGACAGGAGCCTGTTTCATTATACCTTAAACTACAAAACTAATATTATTAGTAAATCAGCTGATCACCCAATTCAAATCAAATCTAAAGTTAGAGCTTGTAAGTGAACTTAACTTGTAGTTTATTATGTAACAGGCCCCAGTACAGTACAATTAAATATCCACATTACAACATCATTATTACACATTATTACATTTACAATTCAATTAATCTCTTAATCAGAAAGTAATCTCCGCTCCTCGCCAGATGATCAGTGGGCAGTGAAATTGAAATTACCTACTGATATTAAATTAAATCTTATCTGACTAAACTGAATTTGAAGTCGATATTTCTAATTTCCAATCCAACGTATCCAACAGAAATTTAAAACTATAAAGCTGTTTATAGTCAAACAGTGAAACAGTTGCTAAGCTAAAACAGCTGTAAGCTGTAGCTGTACTCGTACCGACATTGCAAATAAATTGCAATAACAAAATGAAAATGTGACTAAGAAACTAAACGGGTAACTACAAATTTGTCATATAAATAGTGTAGAGGTTATTGTAATGTTAATTAATTCAGGCGCACTATATTCTCACCCACAACGGCCACCAGTCAGTCACCAGCACCACAACTACAACAAGTCAACAAAAAAACAAATAAAGAACAAACAAAACACCACAAGCGTCTACAGCGGTCTGACCACTGAGCCACAGCCGCCTTTAACTACAGGCCGTGGCCTGGGATCGAACCTGCAGCCCCTTTCAACTTCCAATTATATTGAATCTCCAATTATCTCACTAATGGCTATTATACTCTCGTAAACTACCGGTATGAATAATTCCCTATTCCTGGCCCTGGAAATCCTGATTACTTTCGTTACCTAGTTTTTATAGGGATTTTGAGGAATTTTATTTTTTATAACCAACAGTACTGTTTAATGGTTTATATTCAACATCCAACTGTTAAGGTGAAATTCTTTTCGTAATGTTGCCGCTCTGAGTTAGTTTTCTTATGATCTCCACTCTCCCTCCACCTCCAAACTCCACAACCCACAAGCCACAACACAAAAAACATTTGTTTAATTTTGAATTGAAATGGACGTTGGTTTTGGTGTAAGTGTCGAGTCGATTGTAGAACCTGTTCTGTGTTCTAAAGTTTCATGCTCGATTTTGCATTTTGCGTACAAAGCTAATGTCTGAAATGAAATTGTATAATAATTGAGGACACATTTGTTACGAAGAATGAAATTAACTGACTTAAACCTACTTATTTGGTATGTAATTTTTAACAGTTATAATTTCAATCTATTCCTAGCCTTGGCGTTATTGTTTTAGGCCTATTAACTTATGGAAGTTAGAAATTAGTTTCTAGCTGTAACTTGTAGATTTATGACAACCTGTTTTAATTTACCGTCTCTTATCCTATCTCATGCGGCGTGGGGATCAGCACCTATTAAGGGGATTCACCACTGAAAATAGGTAAAAATCATGAAAAATTGTAAAAATATCTTTTTACATTTCTTTGTACATTGGACCCTATTACATCAAAAAAGTATGATATAATCCATGTATGAATGTTATTATATGTTATAACCAAGGGGTTTCGCTCTTTACGATAGCTACAAGATCATAGGACACCTTCTTATTCAAACGCGGTTATCCGCAACATTGAAATTTCACGTTTTTCAATACAAAATTTGATATATCTTGAGAGCCACTAAAGGTACATTGTTGAAATTTTTACTACTTATTCTAGACAGTATTAGGAAAATATTTTGGTAGAATTAGGTATCTAAGTTAATTGGGTACTGAACAATAACGTTTTTTTCAAACTAATTCTTTTTTCTGAAGAAAAATTATATTTAATGTGTCACAGCAAAAAAAGTATCTGAGATATTATTATAAATCTACCTAAATTTTAAATTTAGATAACTGTCTTTAAAAAAACACCAAATTTATCAAAATCCATAAAGAACTCTCTTCAGAATATCGATTTTTAAAACCCCTTACAAATTGATCGAAAAACCTCTATTTTATTTTTTTACCGCCTATAATTTATATTTAGAAGTAAACCAAAATTTTTCCATTTTTTGTTAAACTATACCCTACTAGAAAAAAAATAGTTTCACGACTTTCCTCATTAAATAAAAAAATTCACCCTTTTCAGTGGCGAATCCCCTTAACCAGATTGACAAAGTCCTTATCCTTCAAAAGGAAACCATCAGAACAATACTGCGGCTGGATTATCAGGAACACTGCAAACCCTTCTTTGTCCAAAATAAAATCCTCACCGTTATTTCACTTCATATTCTGGAAACCATCATCCTGGCCATAAATTCCTCGCCCAGTCTCAGACAAGATAAAAACACAACTAGGCTACAACACACGAAATAGGGCAAACATCGATCTTCCACAACACACACTCACAAAATTCAGCAACACCCCACTATACACTGGCTCATATTTCTATAATTTACTGCCGGACTCTATAAAAGCCACTGACAAACACAACACATTTATATACAAGCTTAAACAATACTTAATCAATAGGCCCTACTACACCACAGCAGAGTATATCGAGGAACACACTTTTCGACAGATTTCCAAAATGGGTACCTACTATTTGATCAGCTAGAAATATTCATTTGCGTTAAAAATGATGATGCATAGGATTCAGGAGGTAAGTAAAACTTTAGAATAAGATATCAAGATAATTGATTTGGGAAAACGCTTCGGTTTACTTACCCTCAACCAAAGACGTCATCACTTCGACCTCGTTGCCCTGCACAAAATTGTGAACGGTTTTCTCGACTGTCCCGAGCTGCTTAGCAGCATTGATTTGGTCACGCCCAGAGGAACCAGATCTAGAACTATCTTCAGGAGAAAATACCACTCCACCTACTACACATGGTATACTACACTTACCATGTTGGACTATCACGTGTCCTGAGGATTGGAAGTGATGCTGCATCTCATCTAGACTTCTTTAATGAGTCGATTGCATCCTTCAAGCACAAAGTTCTTGCAAATTACACCTTATCAGTATTAAATGTCTATGTATTATTAGGTATCCCATTTCACTGTATTATTTATTATCTTAGTTCCTAGCTCTATCATACGTCCATCACATGTACTGTTTTCTTTTTGTTTTGTCTTGTTACCACAGTATTATTTATCACATTATTTATATCATTTATATTTATTGTTAATTTCCTAGGTTAGTCTCACTTGTCTCTGTTATGTACATGTTTCTTAGACTTAAACTTTTACCATTTATTCAATTACCGTATGTCTTGTATAATTTATGTCTTGTTACTCCTAGGTATAAGTAGTTTTTTTTCACTGTCTTAGAGCTTGCATGCATCCCTATTGTAGGCCTATTGTTCATCAGTTTTGCATTGTTGTACTTAGTTTTAGTATTTAGTCATGATGAGTATCTCACTATATTGTAATTCTTAATTGTAAATTGGTGAAATCCGTTGGAAATAAATAAATAAATAAATAAAGATTAAAAATTTACGTGAAGGTATACCTGTGTAATAAATACCTCGTAGACTAACTAAGTAGGCTTACAAATCTTTTTCTTCAGATGAATGCTCACACGGTTGCACCGGAAAAATAACAATTCGCAATTGAGCAAACATTCCTGACCACATTTCTCACACTTCGCTACATTGCTTAGAATACTATGTTCTACCTCATCTTCATTTATTATTCGTGTAATATCAAGATTCTAAATGCACAAATTTTGCGGCCCAGTCACTTCTCTGGCATCGTTCTTGATGAGAACAATAGGCAAGATGAACGTAGTCAAGGCACTGAGCCGCTGTTTCGTTGTCATTCCCCCCTACCTGGCTACCTCCCAGGCACGAGCCTTTTAGTTATAGCTTATGTAAGTAATAGGCCTACTGTATTTATTGTAAAAGATAAATCAGAAATGGACATGCTTAATTTAGGCCTATAATTTTTTAATGTCGAAAGAACAATATATTTATTGCAGGGGTGCCCATCCCCCCCTAGACTCATGACGCAACCCCCCCCCCCCAATTGAGCAACAGCATCAGCCCCCCCCCCCCCATAAATGAGGTACACAACAAATGAGAAAGATTTTTCCCCCGCCCAGCATTATTTTTAAAACTAAAAGGAGTTTTATACTTTTTTCAGTTTGTAAGCAAATCCAAAACCAAGTGAGATTAATAACCGTGTGATTTTGGCTCACATAACGGGTTTGGTTTATCACGGGTAATATGTAACTACTGTAAATTAAATTAAATAACTAGCCATCATCCAGGTCGGGAACCGGAGATTCTGTGTCGTATCAAGTTGTTTGAATTTTGATTACCGGGGAAAGACTGTGAATCAGTGTTGTACAGGACTGGAAAACTTATCTTTCTATATAAATAAAATTAGAGTTTTATAAGTCACCTCAATTTAAGGAATTTATTATTGCCAGAATATAGTGTTCGTAATCTCTGCTTAACGAATTGTTAGCGTCTTTCTCTTGATTTAACGACCCCCTATCCCTTCCTTTTGAAACATCACAGCTCCTTTGATGAAAATGAAATGGAAACAACGCTTGCGCCAACAATCGTCTGCTCAGTCTGTCTGCTGTGCGCTATGTTACAACAGCTGGGGAATCAAGGCTCTGATTGGGCAACGAGTAGGCTTAAATAATGGCGACTTGTTGAATTTGTGTATGAATTGAAGAGAAACCTAATAAATTACAGAAGAACAAAGAAAAAGAATAACAAGATTGTGCTCGTTACATTCTTTTTTTAAATAAAGAAATAGAATAGGTAGCAAGATTGTTCTCTTTACATTCTTTTTTTAAGAGTATTTTTACTATCTCTAAATTTAATTTTACACTTTTTTATTACTTATCTATCAATTCCTATATTGTGATACAGCACCTACCGATAGCCTATCCGTCTATCATGAGCAGTAGCTTATAACACAAAATTTTTCTAAGGTTTAATATTTACGTTATTTATAGCAATGCAGTATTTGGCTAGTTATTAGTTGAGTGTTAGCTATAATTTTAAACGTTGTACAACTGAACCAAGATAAATAATTTGAAATGTCATAATTGCACAATATTAATGATTGTGCTATATATTGCATTTCGTTTATAAAAATACAAAACATGACGTTAATGGCTATTTACAGCGTTTTTAATTTTGTTTGGTTTGTCATCTGTTTATATACTATATGGGATTAACAGGCCCGTTTTTGACCCTGTCAGCGCCCTAGGCATATAGGCCTAGGTGTAATATTAGAGCCCCTTTAAAGGGTACCTTGCTTTAAAAAAAAATTAAGTTCCGGTGGGGGAGGACCCGAATATCTCACAAATTTATGAACCGATTTTAAATTTTTTTTCATCAATCATTTTCTTTTTTAATGCTCTTTTATTTGATATGTCACAAGGGGTACCTTGCTATTTAAAAAAATTAAGTTGGGGGCAATGGGGGGGGGGGGAATATTGTCAATAGAAGATTCCCGCCAACAGCATATTTCTATCTATTGCGGTTTTTACATAAATAAAAATGCAAGTTTAAAAAAAAACACCCTGTATATTTATATAACAGAATGTACACTGACCGGGAATCATGCGGGAGATTTTTTAACCGTGAATTTTGTATTTCTACCTGGAGTTTTCAATTTACCGTGATCGCGCATGACAACAGTGACGTTTCCGTGACCGCGGGAGACTATAATATGTCTTGGTATTAAAATATCAAGTCAGAGAAAAAGAGAGCTAAGCACTATTGCCAAAACGGTTCAAGATGTTAATTTTAAAAAGTATTACAAAAACTATAGAAAAATATTTAAAGCTGTTTGCGATAAGGCTAGGAAAATGTTTAATTGTAAAGTTATATCATCTTCAGATAATAAGAGCAAAGCGGTGTGGAATGTTGTGAAGTCTGAACTTGGAGTCCTGAATTCCAATCATTTGGATTTCCCTGATTTGTGTGTCGGAGACAAGCAATTAAAAGATGGACAAAATGTGGTAAATTTTCTCAATGATAAATTTTGTAACATTTACAAAAATATAAATTGTATGCCTTGCTTACACACTGCAACTAATTTGATTAATAATACTAGTAGGCCTAATAATATAAGAATGAAATTTCAGTTCAGACATGTATCGATTTTAGAAATTAAAAAAACCGTTAGAAATTTAAAAAATAAAAAATCTTCTGGATGGGATGAAATTCCTATTGAATTAATTAAAAATGTCATAAACCATATTGCAGAGCCTCTGTGTCTAGTAATCAATCAATGTTTTGATGAAGGAATTTTTCCCTATCAATTAAAAAATGCTGAGCTGAAACCACTTTTCAAAAAAGGCTCAGTAATGGACCCTGATAACTATCGTCCTATTTCAATACTCCCATCTTTGTCTAAAATCTTTGAAAAAATTGCTTACAACCAAATCTATTCATATTTCGAAAATAATGATTTATTTACCAATAAACAATATGGTTTTAGATCTGGGAAAAACACTATATCTGCTGTCTCAGATTTCATAAATCAGGTTTCTGATGGCTTGGATGGGTCTCAGAGCACAGCTGCAGTGTTCTGTGATCTATCCAAGGCATTTGATTGTGTAAATTACAATATATTAATGAGTAAACTTAAATAGCCTATTATGAATTTTCTGATATGGCTTTGTCTTGGATGCATTCATATTTGACTAACAGACATCAAAGAACAATAATCGTAAAAAATGGTAAAAAATGTATTTCACAGTGGCTTAACACTAAATGTGGGGTTCCGCAAGGGTCAATACTAGGCCCCTTGCTATTTTTAATATTTATAAATGACTTACCTCGAAATGTATCGTCTAACCTTATCTTATATGCTGATGACACTACAGCAATAGTTAAATCAAATAATATGCAAAATCTTAAACAAGAAATCAGTCTTTCTATTCTTAATTGATCTAATTGGTTTACAGCCAACGGGCTAAAACTTAATAATTCTAAAACACAGGTGATGTTATTTCAAACAATTCAGAATAGGCAAAACTCCACTGTTGAATTATCTTATGATAATAATATTATATCCTTTACTGAAAATGCAAAATTTTTGGGTTTAGATATCGATAAGAATTTAACATGGAAAACACACATAAAAATGGTAGTTGGTAAATTAAATACGGCTTGCTTTCAAATGTATGTTTTGAGAAATGTAATAGATTTAAAAACTAAACTCATAGTGTACTATGCAATGTTCTTTTCTGTCTTGCAATACGGGATTGAATTATGGGGAGCAACTTCTTATTCTAAAGCAGTTTTCAAAATTCAGAAGAAATTTATAAGGATTTTATCATTTATGCCTAAAAGAACCTCATGCAGAGCTTTATTTGCTAAATATGAGATATTAACTTTGCCTTCACTTTATATATTTAAAATGATGGTGAATTTTAAAATTAATTATCAAATGTACAATGATAAACAAATCAGTCATCCATATCTTACACGCTCAAAAAATTTTCAATATCCAAGACATCGCCTTTGTTTATATGAAAGATCTCCTTATTATATGGGATTAAGGCTTTACAACAGTCTACCCACTAATTTCAAAGAAATTAACAGTATTTCAAAATTTAAAAATGATTTCAAACGATACCTTTTACAGAAAAATTATTATAATATTTCCGATTATTTAAATGATAAGTAAATATATTTTAGTTTAAGCTATGTGGATTTTAGTTTTGTTATGTAACTTAGTGTTTAAGATCTCTGACAATATCACCTGTTTCACCAGCTAACGCTGGATCTGTGAAATGTTTTGTGATAATAAAGTAATATTTCATTTCATTTCATTTCTACATACGGCCGCGAGGGATGATCAGAATTTTCCGCGATCGCAGAAGACGATGATGGTATCCACAGAGCTGCAACGGATGATCAGAATATTGCCACAATCGCAGAAGACGATGATGATCTCCACAAAACTGCAGGACATGATTAAAATTTTGCCGCAATCGCGGGAGACGATTATCATGGATTCATGACTGAGGGATACGTATGATATCTACAGGACCGCGGGAGATACAATAACTATGGCCACGAGGGATGATCAGAATATTGCCGTGGTCACGGAAGACGATTATAATGTCCACACAACCGCGGGAAACAGCAAGAATTTTGCCGCGATCGTAGAAGACGATGATGATCTCCACACGACGGGAGGACATTATTAACATTTTACTGCAATCGTGGGAAACGATTACGATGTCTACAGAACCGCGGAATACAATAATGACTTCTACACGGCCACGAGGGATGATCACAATAATGCCGCCATCGCTCAAGACGATGATAATGTCCAAATGACCGCAGGAAAAGATCACAATTTTGCCTCATTCGCCAAAATCGATTAACTCCATATGTCCGCGGGAGATTATTACCATTTTGCCACAATCGTGGGAGGCGATTACTATGTCCAAACGACCTACGGGGACGATATAATGATGTCTTCACGACCGCAAGGGGTGATCAGAATTTTATCGCAATTGCGCAAGACGATGATAATGGCCACACAATCGCGGGAAAAGGTCAAAATGTTGCCTAATTTGCGTAAGAGGATGTGATCTCCACAAGACCGAGGGAGATGATTAACATTTTGCCACAATCGTGGGAGTCGATTACTATGTCCACACGACCGCGGGGGACAATATTATGTCTTCACGGCCGCGAAGGGTGGTCAGAATTTGACCGCGATCGCGCAAGACGAGGATAATGTCCTCACGACCGCGGGAAAATATCCGAATTTTGCCTCATTTGCGGTAGACGATGATAATCTCCTCACGACCGCGGGATATGTTCATATATTGCCTCGATCATGGAAGACGATAATTTTATGTCCAAACGACCTGACTGCAAAACGCGGGAGACGATTACGATGCCTACACGGCCGCGAGGGGTTATCAGAAGTTTACCGCGATAGCATGTAAATACTACCTCGAATTTCTTTTTAATTTCCAAATTTTTGGCGCCCCCCCAAAAAAGCCAATTGCCTCGCGCCCTAGGCACGTGCCTACCGTGCCTATTCGGTAAATCGGTCCTGGGGATTAACCATATTTTTCATTACCTCCCCACCCCCCCCCCCCCCCCCTACTAGCTCAGGTAATCGAGTATCTACAAAGTTCCAATATTTCAATCAGGGAAGCCTTTTTATTATCATTATTTTTATCATAAAGAAAAGAAACAATAAACTGTAAAAAAGTGATGTACTGAGATATCTGAAGAAAATTTGATTCTTAGGTTATTTAAACATAATAATTGTTTTACATTGGAGCTTTTTAGGGACTTATGTCCCTACAAGCCACTAGTGTTATTTAATACTGTAATTATTTTTTTGATATTTGGGTATCGGAATAATTTGCTTAAGTAACAATGGTATGAATAAAACTGTTTATCTAATAAACAACTCATGTTTACATGTTATGTTAATGTGTAGTACGTTCCAAAAATGCATAAACCTTCATAGGCCCACGTGAGTACTAATAATTACGGTTATGAGGTATAATAGAACCAAGATACTTGTTCTTTAATTTTACTACTGTTATTCGTCTTGGAAACAAGCGAGCACAGCTTGGAAACAAAACAACGTTCTCGTGAGGTGTTGAATAGCAACTGTTCTCATTCCATTCAGACTGCCGACTCCGACTGCCGTTAGTGATATGATATCTGAAATACGATGTCATCTTGGAGAGTGGTGGAGGTGGGGGTTAAAGGGGAGCCTCTGTTTCCAGTTGAAGGGTGTATCAGAGGGTGTATAGTGTATACATTATATGTGAGGGAAACGAACACGGACATCGGTTTTCGCGGAAAATGTCATTTTATGTCACATGTCACACTGAGTACAAGTAAAAACTATCGCTACGTTCCTATCGGAAATTCCGTGAAGAAGTTTTAAACCTTCCATTAAGGTTCCAAGGTCTCACTCAAAATCACTTAATATTGATATTAAAATTATTCTCTGGCATCGAACACGTTTTCGGTTGTATTTGAATCCGAGGTCCCGCACCAGGACCTCGAAACCAGCGGGGACCTCGGACCCACGGTGGAAAATCACACCAATCGCCTCGGAACCGGCCTTATACGCACGCACGCAAAAATTCTCAAACTTTTAGATTTATAATATTAGTTGACTATATATGTGGTATAAAGTCAATGGATGAAACTATTTATTGGCTAAGTTAAGCTGAAATAAACAAAACAGAATCCTGAACACCAAGGAAACTAACAATGTTATTTTAACACCAACATTAACTTATTTCTGCCGAAATTATTTAACTTATTTCTGCCGATTGCACGATGGTTTTTTTTACCAATTTAAACTAATGTAATGATTTATTCTGAGCTATAGCAACTGTTATGGCCCAGCAACTATGCCAGTAACAAAAATTAAAGTATCCAATAGTTAATGATATAATATAAATGAAGATTTTTTTTATATCTCCATCGTACTTGTAATAACGAGCTAGCAAAAAAATAGACGTGAGAGTTATTAAAACTATCACTAAGAATATTGCAACTCTACAAGTTGTTGCGTTATTGCCTGTCTGTATAGCCTTCATCTCTGGCGACGCGATGCCTGCCCGCATCTTAGACCTTCCGGGACTCGAATCTTAGACCTTCCGGGAATCGAATCTTAGACCTTCCGGGATTCGAATCTTAGACCTTCCGGAAATTAGACCTTCAGCAACTCTCATTTTATAAACATTTATTTTGAAAATATACATTGTGCGCCCAAGGTCTAATCCCGCAAGGTCTAAAACAGTATCAGTGGATGAGTTTTTTGCATTGACTGTAGGCCTACTCTTAGACCTTCCGGGACTTAGACCTTCGACATACTGCCAGATTAGACCCTCAGCAACAAGTACAAACTGCAAAATGTGTGTCGAAGGTCTAATTAGACCTTCCAGGACTTAGACCTTCAGCAACACTCCCCATTTACTTACTTTATGAATCCTCTCCTCATCCTCTCCCAGCTTCTTGTTCAAACGGCTAGACTATTCCAGGAACAATTCCATTTTACATTGAATCGCTTAAACTTTGATATTTAGTTTCTTAGATGGTACGACTTGAATTCGTCAAAAAAATAAATATAAAAATAACTTACTATTGATATTAGTTGCTATGATCTCGTTGATAAACTCTTCTTTTGTTGTTACCGGCAAATATTTTTCATTTTCACATTTTTAAGTCTTGAATTACACCCTATTTATTATACAGGTCTTGAATGATATGACAGGAGATTTGAATAGGCCTAGGTATATGATTCGTGCAATCACATTCTATTTTGTTTTTCAATCAAATAAGTTTGAAAAACAGAGAGATAGGCCTACGCAGTAGAGCCTGAAGTATGACTCACTGACCAAGCCACCAGCCAGCTACCTGTGCAGCTCCGAGCTCACACAATGTATAGACTCAAAGGTTCAGGCTATTACTGTAGTATAGTTGACTGGATTTACCTAACTCTGAAGTGGTAAATACTACAAATAGTACTTTGCTATATCTATTCTACATCACAGCAGCTTGGAGTGTAATTGGTTTTAAGATAGGCCTACATGTATCTTAAAACCAATTACACTCCAAGCTCTTAATAGCACCATCTGCAAGAGTTAAGTAATGTATTAACTCTAGCAGATGGTGCTATTAACAACTAAAATCAATTGAAGTTTTGTTTTCAGGGAATATGTCATTTACTGTAGCTGATCCAATTTACTACAACAAACCAGTATACCGTTTTGGTTTTTTAAGACCTAGAAATATGGATACCAAGAAGAATCTGTTGGACCACTACATTGAAGAGGATTCCATTAATCCCTCTGAAGATGCTATTAAAGTTTTCCTAAGGCTGAAACCAACTCTCATTGAAAGTGTAAGTAGGCTTTGATGTTTAAGTTATAAGCGATTTTACCAAAACATATACAATCACTCAGGCAATATGCTAAAGGCATCAGAATCAGTGCCTGGCATTACTAACTAACTTGGAACATCATTACAGAAACATCCCCACCACAGCAAACCTGCATACCAAGTGAAATTCCCATTATTCTGATTGAATTATTACCTACTAAAATATTCCCACAAACAAGTCATATAATTTTCCACTAAAATTAATATTAAATTTAAATACCAAGTTACCTACTTAGGTTTGATGCGATGGGGGAGGTAAAAGTGTTTCTTAAGCATAATACTGTAGGTAATATAAAGAATTTTCAATTTACATGACTTTATTACCGTAGTACTCATGGTAAGACCTGGACCCGGGACTGATTTACTTTTTCGTTTTGAGGTCCCTAGAGGCCAAAAACACCATCCGTTCAAATTCATATGTAGGCCTACAGTAGTCGCAGCTAGTCTGGGTGCGCGGCTGCGCTAGGGCGGGGGGTGTAGAGGGGAGTGTTTATTGCTCATTTCCAAAAACATCTGGCTTACACGGCTCTCTGGGGTTGTTCAGCGAGGCTGTGGGGGTGACGCCACCCCCGAAATCGTCTTTGTGTTCAGCACACGACATCTAGCCAGGCGCTTGGGTTCTACACACCCAGTATGGGCTAACTCCTTCTGCCGTTGTACAGAGTGTCTACCAACCGGGAAAACCGGGAATTGTACTTAAATTTTTACTGGCCATGAAATGTACGGGAATTGTCCTTAAATGCCAGACAATGTCCTTAAATTTTTAATGGGCCATAATTTTATTGATCGCTAGTAGGTTAGGAGCACATAAAATGTTTATCAGATGTTTGTTTACATTTTCATAATTTATTACTAGAGTAATTATGCAATAAAAATCCCATTAACAATCTCAAACCCATTAATATTTTATCAGGACAATCAAGTGTCAAGTCAAGTACTTCCAAGAACTGTTGACTCAGCAGCTAGCTCATAAAAGTTATATCACTTTTATTCCTTTACAACTTCTTTTTTTATTACTAGGGTAATTATTATAAGATCCCAAACCTATTTTATCGTGAAAATAATAGCTTTATAATGGCTGTTAAATTTCACTTCTTACTTGTACTTTCGGCTTGAAGATTCAATTTACCGCGGCCAGTGCCTACTGCCATAAAACTGTTTATGGTTTCATATTAAACATGTAAATAATCTACAGTCTCATTTTGTAAGTTAACCCCTTTTTTATGGACATTTTATCTTTCAATTGACAAAACCACAAGCATTGTTGTTTGCATTAATGTTTTATCACTATGTAGGCCTGCTTGGTTTCAAATTATGTCATTGCATTTTCTGTATCTTTGTCTTATATTGTTGGCTATTCAGGTTTCAATGTTTTTTGTTTCCCATATATTTATTTATTGAGTTGTATGCTTTAAGCAATCAAAATCTTATGAACTAGAATGATAGTAACTTTGCTGCTATTATAACCTCATTGTTTGTTACTCAGTTTATATAGGCCCTCCTAAATAATTAGGCTTAGGCCTGGGTATTTTGATTCTTGAAAGAGTTGTAAAATATATTAAGAAAATGTAATTGAGCCTAAGATAAACAACTAATGATTGCTATGTGTCGATATTAACTTTACAAATGAAAATACAATAATCTTACTCTGTGCTTATTGCTTATTAATAGCCGCTTACCATACCTTGATTTTGTACTAAGAATTGAGTAACAATATGCATTCAAGATTTTTTTTTTCAAAAGTAGTCGAGAAACTAACGTTGTGCCAGGGCGAATCATGCCAAATTAATCCGCCTGGATCGGATAAGCTATGTTATGAAGTTTACGTGACGGATGGAGATATTTGTCGCTATCGCAGGAGACAATGATTGCGTTTCTCTGTTACACTATAAAAGCTTTAGGCCTACCTAAAGTATAGGTAGGCCTATGTTTGTTTACTTTCAATAAATTTCTATTTTGTAATTTTTAACTCTTATCTATTATTATTTACTTTTCTCTCTGGTACAACTACAGTGAATAACAAGATTAATACAGTTTGACAAATCAGGAAAATTATTCGGGTGGCCTAATGACACCGACAAAGGTTACGGCAAAGTGTCCTTAAATGTACGGGAATTGTCCATGAATTTTTTATCCAGAATGTAGTAGACACCCTGTTGTAGCCTGGGGTCCACGGTCGCTCTCCTGTCATCACAGCCGCAGGCTGAGGCACGTTCCGTCCCCCCCCTCCCAGTCGTCGTAGTAGGCTGGGGCTCATCCGGCCTCACCTGGCCGTCGTTGCAGGCTGGGTCCGTTGTGACTACCGTCAATGCTACTGCAGACTCGGGTCATACTTCCAATCCGGCGCCGCTGTCGACTGGGCATCTGGTTTCTCACAGATTCCTGTCGGTGCTGTCATCTGGGAATCCGGCTCATCGCACAGACCCCCTGTCATTGTCGTCGTCTCATAATTCTAAAATACCATGATGGCCATAAATGTGACGTGCAACGTGGGGCTTTTAAAAGTGGGGCCCTGTTCGTTGCTCGTACTGATCGTCGCCTTCGTATGGGAATCCGGATCATCGCACGGACCCCTGTCTCTTCCGTCATATAGGTATCCTGCTCGTTGCAGGAATACCTTTTGTGGCCGTCGTTTTTGTCCCGTTGGTTTCTTGGACACTTGTCAATATTATCGTATGGGAATCCCGCTCATCGCACGGACCCCTGTCATTGTCGTCGTCGTATGGGAATCCGGCTCACCGCACGGACCCCTGTCTCTGCCGTCGTATAGGTATCCTGCTCGCTGCAGACCTTTCGTTGCCGTCGTTTGTTCGGGCGCCATAGATGTGACGTACTACGTTGGGCTTGTAACAATTGAGTCCCTTTTCGTTTCTTGGCCACTATGGTATGGGAATCTGGCTCATCGCACGGACCCCTGTCACTGCCCCTTCCACCGCAGTCAGACGTGATGACCTTCCATTGTTGTTAGTCGTCATCCTTGAAATTGTCTACATGTCCACATGTCCACATGTAGCCCCAGGAGAATCTGGTTCAACACACAGATCCCAGCGTCGTAGCGGTACTTGGGGAGCTCCGCCTGCCGCTGTAGTCGGGGTTCGGATCACCCACCTAACGTCGCAGCTACTACACCTTCACTGTAGGCTGGGCGTCCATCGTGGTCCCAATCGAGACTACAGCTGGTAGTCCTTGGCCCCGTCGGTCTCCGCCGCCGTCCTGGGTGTCTCTCTGGTTCTGCACACAGATCCCAGCGTCGTAGCGGTACCTGGGAGCTCCGCCTGCCGCTGTAGTCGGCGTTCGGATCGCCCACCTAACGTCGCTGTAGTCGGCGTTCGGATCGCCCACCTAACGTCGCAGCTACTACGGCTTCACTGTTGGCTGGGCATCCATCATGGCCCCGATCGAGACTACAGACGGTAGTCCTCGGCCCCGTCGGTCTCCGCCACCATCCTGGGTGTCTGTCTGGTTATGCACACAGACTTGTGATGTCGCGGTAGCCTACCTTGAACTTAACCGACTCAACCCGCCACTGTAGCATAGGGTTCGAGCTCACCTGTCGACCACGGCTACAGGCTGAGGTACGTTCCACCCATAGAACTACAACAAGTGGAATGCCGACTCAAGCTGCACTAGGCGCTTAGAAACGAGCCGGCCCTACTCGGCTCCCCCCACCACAAGTCAGTGCTGTGGTGCAGAGTGTACTATAGGACACATGCTCCTAGCCTGTGTTTCGCATCACTATTTCACTAGTCTAATTTCTGAATTAATCACTTAATTCAAAACTGTTTAATATGATGACATGCCTGTATACTGCGTGGCATATAAAAACAAAAATTAAAACAAGTAACTAAGGCCAAAACAAATTATCCACTGCTGGTTTACATTGATCTCTAAAAGCTTTATGGCAAACCCGTCGTTAAAACCATAAAGCATCATAAAACACAGGCCTAAGGCCACTACTTCGACACGCCGATCGGGATTTGCTGATTTCGCACAACTAACCACAGTAGTCACTGACTACTACTAATAAATTTTGTATGATGAGATTAAATTGTTTTGGGCTTACTAAAATTGATTCAAAATACACTGACCTCGTAATATTGTATTCGTTACGTTATGGGTTTAACACACCATCGTTCGTAATCAACTCAACTTTGCCTAAGTCCATTGGTTTAACAGGAGTAAAAGTGTAAAATCTAGTAAAACTGATTTTAAAAACTAGTATTTTACACCCATTTAGTCATTAACTCGGTTTACCTTATATCTATTGAAATATAAGACTTACAATTTGTATTGAAGTGTCACACGAGTTAACTTCTAATTCACCAATGATCTCTTACGATTTCGACTCTGCTTTAGCACGCTAAGAGCTCTTGAGGTTATCGCTATCGTAGCTGGTGAGGAACCAATTATTCTACTTGCCGTCTGAGGGTTCCTCGGATCATTCCTCTCGCTCCCCTCTCTAGCAAAGTAGGGGGCTCAGCTGATCCGGAATGTCGCTGCTGTTTGCTAACCCGATAAAAGCTAGCCTGCCGCCGCTAAATAGTCAGACACTCGAGCTTGTTGTTGTTGTGTTGACTGTAGGTTATGTTGTGTTTGTTTCACACGACAATGAGTTTTAACTTCCAGTTGTCGGTTTATTTATCACTCCGCATTTCCTCACGTCCTTGAAACGGATTATTGGCCTAAGGCCATGATCTGCGGGTTTACTAAGTGTAGAAATTGTCGTCAAAGTACTAAGCCGGGTTGAGCCCTAGCTTGCGAAACACATCACTGGTGAGTCAATAAGCTATAAAACTCTGTATAAGGTTCATATCACACTCATACAGCATTAATAACTCTTGTTCTGCACTTATTTATTACCAAACACAGTGTATCATGCCTATAATTACTGATGATGTTATAAAACTAAGGTTAGCCTTCTAACCTATAACCTTAGTTAGGACTGGTAGGCTATGCCTAGGGGTAGGCTAGACCAATAAATAGGCTAGTTTGACCCCCCCTCAAAATAGACACGTTACATTTTACAAACATAAAACAAAAAAAAACTTTTTACCCTCCCTTTTGCAGCAAACCTAAGTACTCATTAAACTATTTCTATTTAAATAGAGAATAAATGTGACATTTAAGGAGACATTTTAGTGTAAATTCAATCAGGCAAATGGAAATTCGCTTAGTATGCAGGTTTGCTGCGGCGGGGGTATTTAAATTTTCTCCATTACAATTAAGTGTAAAACAACACAAAATTAAGTTATTTGCCTTTAAAGCTCTTTAATATGGTATAAAAAAGTTGTGAAATTTTATTTTTTGAGGGCCAAAATCATCATGAGAAAACCCAATTTTTACCTAGTAGGGAAATGAAATGAAATGAAATGAAATGAAAATGAAATGAAATGAAAAATCCTTTATTTTTTCAGGCAAAGTTAGGGCCACATGGCCCTTTCTTACACTTAACCTGACATTAAAAATATAACATAAATAATGTAACATAGGGATAACTTAATCTAATTAAACATAAAATATTTAACAATTCAAGTACCTACATATCTAAAAAAAACATAAAAATTTAACAAATAGAAAAACACATTCACACACTCTCGCATACACGCATCAGCAAACGCGCAAGGTAACAGTAGCCCTAGGACACGCCAGCCGAGACCATCTTCTCAAAATAGAGCTTTTTCAGTGCCGCCACAAACTGGGAACGTTTTTCAAGGGTCTTAATGTGTAGGGGTAGGCCGTTCCACAGACGACAAGCGGTAACAACAAAAGCCCTGCCATAAGCTGTGGTCACATGATGAGGTATACGCAATGTAATCGAAGAATAACGAGACATTCGTGAACTACCCTGAGACACAAATTTAAAATCGGATTTGAAATATTTTGGGGAGCCTGTTTTCAAAATTGAAAAAACCAATGACAAAATTTTAATGAATCTTTGATCATTTAATTTCAGGATGTGTGCCTCAAGGTAGTATGGCGTGATATGCTCCATACGTCGCAGACCATAGACAAATCTCAAACAATAATTCTGTGACCGCTGGAGCATACCCGCCTGAGTCACAGTCAAGTCATTGATCAATGAGTTGCAGTAACTGAAGTGGGGTAGTACAAGTGATTTGATCAAATGTAGTTTAGTGTGTTGTGGTAAAAAATTCTGTAATCTTTTCAATGAATGTATGGAGGCAAAAACCTTTTTTCGTGTGTCCGTAACTGCTATGTCCCAAGTAAGTGAAGAGTTGAAAGATATACCAAGATTCTTGACATTGTCGTAGTATGGAAGTGCTTTGCCATTAACTGTGATTGGGTTTATGGAGTCTAAGTCAATTGAAGGTCGAAGTCGAGAATGGCTAATGACAATCGGTTTCGTCTTTTCGTGATTTAGTCTCAGTCCATGATTCTCAGTCCAAGTAACAATTCGGTTGACATCTTCATTGATCCTTCTGACACAGTCGTTTTCGTTGTTTGCAGTAAAATGGTCATAGATTTGTAAGTCGTCAGCGTACATGTGGTGTTTACAGTTGACCAAGGTCGAGTTTATGTCATTGACGTACAGTACGAAGAGCAGAGGCCCAAGGATTGACCCTTGAGGCACACCGCATGTCACAGTCACCCAGTCTGATCTCGTGTCACCAATCTCCACACATTGCTGCCTATCTGACAGATAAGATCTCAGCCATTTAAGAGAATTCTGGGAAAACCCTATGGCCCGTAATTTCTGAACCAGCAGGTCATGATTAACACAGTCAAATGCTTTAGAAAAATCAAATAGAGTTAGAATCGTTCCTTGTCGACGCTCCATAGCAAGTTTTATGTCTTCAGTCACTCGAAGGAGTGCTGTCTCTGTACTGTGTGCTGTCCTAAAACCAGATTGATAGTCAGATAAAATGTTGTTTTCTGTGATGAATTCAGTGATTTGACAGTGAACGATTCTTTCTAGGCCTTTAGATAGAGCGGGCAAAATACTTATCGGCCTGAAATCCCCAACCAAGGTTGGGGCTGAGATCTTTTTTAGGGGACGGATAATGGCAGACTTCCAAGAAGAAGGGAAAGAATGGTGTCTTAAAGATGCATTAAAAATGAACGTGATAGTTGGAAGGATGGCATAGAGGATGTCTTTGATGAAACGAATAGGGATACCATCAGAACCGACAGCATTGCTTCGGATTCTGCGGATAGCCATCAAAACATCGGACTGAATAACTGGTTTAAAATTAAACTCAGGATATCTCAGGTGTGGGGTTGGAGAGTTAACTAGTTCATTTAAGTAACTGTCAACTTGATGCTGGTTGGTATTTTGACTGCAAGAAGAAAAGTAAACTTTTAATTCATTTAGAGGAATGTGTACCGGTTGAGAATCAAATTGTTTCCCTAGCCCAAGACTTTTGACCTTGCGCCATAAAACATTTGATGGTTGCTTTTGATTTTCAAAAAGTTTCTGAATGTATCTGAGTTTTGAATTTCGTAGAAGCTGTTTAACTCGATTACGATGATTCCGATATTGTTGTTTTAGTTCTAAATTGCTGGAGCGTCTAGCCTTTCTAAATAAGCTATCACGTTGAGCCATCAGACTTTTAATTTCAGGGGTCATCCACGGAACAGGTCTTCGTTTTGTCACACGTTTTGAAACGATGGGAGCATGCTTGTCAAAGAGATTCAATATGGATGAATTTAGCTCATGAACCATTTCATCGACAGAATTTAAATTTTCAATGAAGTGCCACGGAGTTTGTTGAACATCTAACATGAACTGAGCGACCCCATGTGCTGGTCTCAAAACCCACAGGTCTACCTTTGTCAGTTAATAATTGTGTTGCAACGATTTACTGTGATCAATCTATAAAATCTGTAGTTAACCTTATTACTGATACGTAGACTAAATTCCATGATAATTATTTAGTTTTGAGGACTGTCTGCTCATAGACTATTCATGTAAGTCTCACTTGAACAGTTTAAATTTAAATATTAAAGGTTTTTAAAATTAACCTGTTGCGTTGATTGATCCTTAAGCTATAGCCTAAAATAACTACGGCCGTTTTGTGTTGCTAAGCGAGCACATCTTCAGGTTGTAGGAACGTTAAAATTAGTGATGGGTGCTGGTTCCTAGCCAAATTTGGTTCTCGGTTCCGGTACCATCGGTACCTCATTTTATTTTTTAGGATAGGCTACTTAGTTTTTTAATTTTTAAAACAGAAAAACCATAAGTATTTCAATTGAAAAGTATTTTGCATTAGTATTAGATTGGTACAAAACTTAAGGGATGAAGAAAATAAAACTTATTTGTACAAAAAAAAAAACACATCATTTAATCCTGCAGTCACGGAAACGTCATCGTGTAGACGTCGTCATTATCTCCCGCGATCACGGCAAAATCATGAACATCTCCCACGGCCGTGTAGACAACATCATGAACTCCCGCGGTCGCGGAAACGTCTTCGTCGTTGTCCACGGTCACGGCAAAAACCTGAGTATCTTGCGGCAATGTATAGACGCCATCGTCGTCTCCCGGGATCGCGGTAATACATCGTAGTCATCCGACATCGCGATCTTGGCAAAATCATCTCCCGCGGCCACGGAAACGTCATCGTTGTCTCGCGCGATCGCGGCAATATTGGTAAATTTTCGGCATTATCGGTACTAAGGGTACCGGTACCGTCTTTTAACCATCGGTTCTCAGTTCTGGTTCTTTTGCCAAGAACCGGCGGAACCGAGATTTGCCGTAAAGTACCGACCCATCACTAGTTAAAATAGGGTCTTCTCATGCATGGATGGAGGCACATTTAGGACACATAACACGAAACTCATACAACACATTTAAGTACCTATTTACAATAAAAAAACTTTGCCAAGTAGTCCGAACACGAGTTGCGTAACCGGTAGATGATGAGTCATGACTGACCCGTGTCGAGATTAGAAGACGCTTGGTAAAATAAACAGCATGGGTGTTTATAAAATTAAATGCGACGATTGTCCGAGTTTTTATATCGGACAAACTGCCCGTTCTTTCACTAAAAGATTCAAAGAACATCTACCAAGGAAAAACTCCAAATCTGCTTTAGCTAATCACCTCATTAAACCATAACTACTCCAACGTACACAATAATTCAGAAATCTATGCAATAAAGGCAAACAAATGGATACTATAGAAGAATTTGAGATCTACAGAGTATCAAAACAACAACCTGACCATATATTAAATGAACAGCTGTCCTTTAAATCAAATCAAACATAATGACATTAACAAACCAAGTGACACAGCAGTGCCACAATATAACAGATGTTTAGGTTGGTACTGACTTAATTTCCCTAAATAGGAATCATATCCCTCAATAATTAGGGACCATTGTAAAAATGTCACATTTCCCCTGTAAAAATTACCCGTCTTTCTGTTAAATTACCCTTTCATCACAATGTTTAAGCAAGTTTTTCCTCCACTCAAAACCCACTAATTCCCACCGGTCCCCTAGTGAGTTGGGGTTATTGTTATTGCTGATATAATCCGATTGTAGTAATAAAAGGAAGCCTCGCCGACAAAAAACTTATTTAAGAAAGTTGTAGTTTTGATTTCAAAGAACAGATTTGAAACTTTTTTAGGTTAATTGGGGGTCGGAAACAATAACCATTTTGGTTATACATAAAATCTATTTTTGAATCTGAAAATGTTTTTATTTCAGCTTTCATTATTGTCTTAGGAAACCTTACGGCTTACGGTATTTAACTACTTATAGTTCAATTCAATTCAATTCAAAACTACTTTATTAATTTCCTGTACATAATACATTGAATACATTGAATTGAGTTGTTGTTTCATTTCAGAATGTTATACAAGTGTTGGATGCTAAAACTATACTTTTCAAAATGCCTCAAGAATTTATGCAAGCACGTAACAAGCTGAATATGCCAGATCATTACAAGTAAGTAAATTATTACCAGTCAATCCATGAATTGCATTGTTATTTTGGAACATGGAATCTCATAATAACTTATAAGGTCTTTGTGTAGGCCATTTAAGTACCTATGGTGTTTTTGCAAACTGTATTGACCACAGATGATTGGATGAGTGATTGGACAGATTTCATTTTTTGGAAAATGGAAAATTAATACCACAGTTGTTGTAATGCGACCTAGGTTTTGGCAATCACTACTTTTTTACTTATAGCCCATAGAAAGCCAGAAGACAAAAAGATTGTGATTCCAGTAAAAACTGTGAATCTTAAGATGTGAATTTACAGTGTTTTTTTTTTCATTTCATCAATATTAGGGCCTACAGACATTTTCAGTGATTTTTATACCTAAAGATTGCGTGCAAATAAAAACACAAAACACATTAATGGCCTTCTAAATAAGGCACCCATAAAACACTTAAGTCATGGGTTTTCATAAAAAAACAAAAAAAATTAGGGATGGTCAAGTCTCGAAATTTCGGGAAATTTTTGGGAAATTTTAAATCTCGTTACACGAGACGAGATTTCTTTTTGGCTGCGAAGGCGTTCTCATTTAATTAATTCTTTAAATGTAAATATTACTTTAATTATTTTAATAATATTACTTTAGTGACATTTGAGAAGTTTTGTTAAGTGTAAGCAGTGTGAGGAATGTTTTATTACTATAAAAAGTCAAAACAAGTAACTATTTTATAAAAATTAATATTACTTTTATTTTATGATTTATTTTATTTTAGGATAAGTTGAACTCTATCCTAACTGATATCACTATGTTTCCTAATCATAGGCATTTTTAATAAGTTAGGCGTGATTAATAAAAAAATGTTATGCTGATGTTTTTTAATAAAAGATTGTAAATATTCTTGCCTATTATCATTATTTTTGTATTTAGACAGTCATCTAACAATGTAACAAAATCAGGTAAAAATTTTAAACGTGCATTTCCCGTTGTGTATGAGAAGGGAAATCCCGTCTCGATCTCGTCTCGAAATTTTATGAGAAATAAAAAATCTCGTCTCGTCTCGTCTCGAACTAAAAATCCAATCTCGTCCATCCCTAAAAAAAATATAACAATGTGTGGTGATTGGATAGCCTTCTTTGTTTGGTAAAAGGATAAAAAAATTGCAATTCTATCTGAAAATTGATTTGCATCTTTATTTTGAAGTATAATTTTCATTCATTTTTTTATTTTTTTTATTCAAATCAAATCAATCATTAAAGTGCAGTCCCCCCAGTTTTTCCACCACAGTTCCATATTTCCACAGAAGAAATATGTCGTAAGTATTTTCTTGACTGCACTCTCCAATATTGTAATGTTGAATATTGGTTGTTGAGCCTAATTTTTGTCACCTTCATCTATCATTATCTCATTTTTGCCGGTTGACCAACTAAGCTGTACCTGTATGACATGGTAACCACCACAGCCACCTCTAATACAAGGCCACGGCGAGTGGCAGCGTCGCATCTGTGTCTTGGCGCGCGGTCGTCTTACCATTACAGTGTATGGAGGAGTCGCGTAACAACGTACTTATTCGCGTTTCTATTACCCTTAATCATTATTAATGACATTGAAATTGCTACTGCATCATGTCAGATAGATGTGTTGTGTCTGGGTGCAGGAGTAATTACGAAAGCTCGATTAAAACTGAAGGATACATGCAGTGTTTAATATTCCAAGTAATCCGTTGCGTAAGCAACAGTGGACTCGTGACATTCATCGGTCTGATTGGCCACCTTCAAACAATTCTCGTGTCTGCATGAAACATTTTCACGAAGATGACCTTAGTTTTGTGGAAAAATACAAGAATAAAGACGGTTATTGGTGCGAATATAGACGCGAAAAGCCAGTTTTAGGTGAAAATGCCGTACCTAGACTTTTTCCCAATTTACCTTTGTATCTTAATATACGAAAAACGACAAAGAGAAAGACTCCTAAATAGGAGCAGGCAAGAAGAAGGCAACAGGATAAAGAATAGTCAACAGGATGAAGAAATTCAACAAGCAAAAGAAAACTAAGTTGGGGACTTAACTTAATTTTAGGGATGGACGGGATTGAATTTTTAGTTCGGGACGGGACGGGATTTTTTCCTGTGCATAAAAAGAAAGTATTGAGTATTTCAGTTACCAAAAAAGACAAAAGAAATGAATTTTTACCGTTTTTGGCACTGATCTATAAAAACAAAAACATTTTTGGTTACAACAATCTACAGGTACCTATAGAAACTTGTGACTCGCGGTCACGGTGCGATCGTCAAAATGACCGTGATCACGGGGTGATCGTCGGTATGACCCGCGGTCACGGCATTATCGTCGGTATGACTTGCGGTCACGGCGTTATCGTTGGTATGACTCCGCCGTCACGGTGTGATCGTCGGTATGAATCCGCGGTCACGGGGTGATCGTCGGTATGAATCCGCGGTCACGGGGTTATCATCGGTATGACTCCGCGGTCACGGCATGATCGTCCAAATGACTTCGCCTCCTGCGTTCGCGATTAGCGGCGTTATTGTCACTCGCGAAGCGGCATAATCGCCGACGATCGGATCAAATCCCGTCCCGAAAATCGGGAATATTTTTTTCCAGAAAATTTCCCAAAATTTCGGGACCCGTCCATCCCTACTTAATTTTGCAACAATTAAAGCTGTATATTTAATTAAAAATTAATTGTACATAATCAATAAATTAATAATAATAATAAATTGACGCGTATTATTAGCGTCATTTTGCACATTATAATGAATGTGGAAAGCCATATTAAGGCCTAGCTTCTGAGATCGTTTTCACAATGGCAAACATATTGCTAAATAATTATTAAAAGAAAATAAATGATCAATCACTAGGCCTTCAAACAAGAAAAGAAAACTGAGAATTTTGTCGTAGCTATCTAGATTTATAGTTTGTTAGGTAGGCTAAACCAATAATATGAATATTTAAAATTGAAAGTAATTTTATTTAAACAATCCAAGATACTTTTTATTTTACTCTTTCATTTGTAATTGGAAGTTTTACGAGACATTTTCACATTCATTGCAATTATTACAAAACGATAAATAAATAGGCCTACAAGCAAACAAACATTGTTTGTATTTTAGTACAAAAACCACTGTTATAATGTCATTTAAATATCTTTCATTCATCTATACATATAGATAGTGAATATAGCAAAAGTCTCATTATTTAAGTTATAGCCTAGCGCGTGTGAAGACGGACCCAGAAGGGGTGTGATTGCGGCGTTGCCAGTTCGAACGTCGCGGGCTAGTATTAGAGGTGGCTGTGTTACCACGCTCAGTCGGTATTGCTCTTAGTATTCGGTTTTTGGCCCAAAAAGTGTTAACACATCATCTGTGTCTACTCTTAACTGTCACTCTATTGTTTGTTTACAGTAGTACTAAAAAAAGTAGGTAGTAATTAAGTGTTATACAGTTTGAGTCCTTTATTTATGCAATGATGTTTTAATGTAATATGAGAATATGTTATTTTTAGTTGTTTTTTTTTTACAAGTTAATCAATCTTAGACAAGTTTAAGCAAACAATAGGTTTTATAAAACTGTTAAAATCTGTAATTTAATCAATTGAGATTTAGAAAAAATGCTCCAAAAAACTTTTAATCGTGTTGAAGATATGGGATACGTGAGTTGTGATCATTGTCATGAACACCACAGCTCCATATTCTTTCCTCACTCACATGCTTAAAAAGGCTATTGTCACCTCTTTTACTTGGTCTATCACCTGATGTGATATTTGTTGCAGGTATTCCTTCTCACATATATACGAGCCGAACACAACCCAAAGTCAGATATACACTGGTTGTGTTGCACCATTAATTAAGAACCTGTTTAATGGGCAACACTGTCTACTTTTTACCTACGGAACTACAAATGCCGGGAAAACTTTTACTGTACTAGGTAAGTTGTTGTGACATGACTTTGGGGTGGATACAAAATAAAATATAATATTGTAGTCTTCATGTCCTTAACCCATTGGCGCCGACTTACAAGCGTTACTCGTACGGCTGCGGCAGGCCCTGCGGCTGACTTATGAGTGCCGCCTGTGTCGCCGCTACGCTACCACTAGTTATTTTATTATTATTTTTTCCCCCTTTTTTAGTTTCTTCTTACTTTTATGGTGTTTATAAATATCTTGCTTCTCGTTTTGCGTAGTTACTAATTTATTTTTGCAAATAACAAACAAGGTGGTGTTGCTAGGGAAACCAGATGTCATCCAAAATCAGCTGTGGTATTGTAAAACAAACAATTTTGTCCCCTATGTTATTACTTATAAAAGTAAACAACTTGTGATTTTTCTAGGGAATCAATTGAACTTTAGAATAGTAAGTGTAATTTGGTGTCTGGATTAATCTTGAAATTTGTAAATCAAGTTAACTTTCAAAAATGTTTTTTTAATACTTTTTTTTTATCTTTATAATTTAATTTTTGGAATTTTACACTTTGATTATCCAGTTACCAATTTTTTTTTTGTAAATTATTTTACTGTGAACAAAATTGCAAAACAATTATCAATTTATTACCTAAAGTTTTCTTTATATAACAATTATAGTAAGAGAGTCTACAAATTCGGTAAAATGAATTGCCGACAGAGGGTGCTGCAGGCAGCACATTAATTCCTTCCCCAATGGGTTAATGGTTTTGATACCCCAAAATAGTCAGACATAGCCTTGGGCTTCCTTGGCCCAGGACTTCCTTGGGCTGGCAAACAAGTTTGTAAATTTATCAACTTCTTGATAAAATTGGCTCCTATAGTGTATTAAGCTGACATATTAATTGGAACTGGTGTGCTTGTTGCTCGAATTTGAGTGATTGCAAAGTATTACATAAGCTATTTCAAAACGAATAAGTCATAATTTCCAATGAGTTTAAAAGAGTCAACTCTTAATTGAAATGCTCACAATGTACACAACAGTTTGATATATTCAACATTTCTTCTACAAATTAATTGTTATAATTTTTCTAAAGCTGATCTTGGTTTTAGGGTTTTCTACGGATGTTTCCCACTCATAGCCGTATTATGCTGTCCATGTTTATCTTCATCATGTTTGTAAATTTCAGACATTTTTGTTTAATAGTAGCACAGGGTTGTCAGCGGCCGGGAATTCTGGGAAAATCGGGAATTATGGGTGAATTTTAACAGCCGTGAAAAAACTGGGAAATATGCGTGAAAATCGTATTATTCCGTGAATTTGATTGATATTGTTATTACAGTTTTTTTTTCAAGTAATTTTAATAGTTAAACCGTTTTGCAATACTTTCTTGATTGATTTTATAGTAAACCAAAATTTACGGTTTACTGGCGAGTGGCGATGGTTCGGAAGAAGCAGAAGGTAAGTTGGATGTACACTACCTACCACCATGAATAGGCCTACGCGGGAAGCCAACTCCGCCGGTCGCCGGAAGCAGACTACATTGTGCTGAACTGCAACTGACTTCCATCCAACTTAGTGTTAAGATTTATTTGATTCTGATATTACCTGGTGATACAGTACCTATTTTCAGCGATTATAGCCAAAAAGCCTTAAAAAAAGTGTAGTATTAGGCCTACAAGTTATTTTTCCAACCCATTCCAAAAACTACAAATCTTCCTAACATTCCTAAACATTCCTTACGGCAATCCAGCTGGTGCTCAGGAAGCTAAAAAAAAAACAAGGTCAGGAGTTGAGTCATAGTTATATACTGTAGGAATGTGGAGAGGCTAGGCATGTTGGTATGGATTAGGCATTCCCTGGAATGTAAGTCGTGTAAGGGGAGATGGACTGTCTTAACTTCTGGCATGTTTAATGCATATCAATATAAACAAGGGCAGAGTGATGTCATAGATGTACTGTAACTTCTGGTATGTGTTTTTGCATATCAATATAAACAAGGGCAGAATGATGTCATAGCTATGTACTGTAACTTCTGGTATGTGTTTATGCATATCAATATAAACAAGGGTAGAATGATGTCATAACTATGTACTGTAACTTCTGGTATGTGTTTTTGCATATCATTATATGAGGTTGTTATATAAACAAGGGCAGAATTTTATCATCATAGCTATGTAGGCCTACTGTAGGAATGTCGAGAGGTCAGGACAGCTGGTATTGGCATGGCATTGCAAATAATTTGCAAGAAAACTGATGAAAATATTACGTTTCTTTGTCTGTATCGTATGTAAATACTGTCTCTAGTTTAGGCCTAATGTAACTAATGTTGTTTATCAAAATATATTATTGTCATTTGTTTGTTCATATCTAAGTTTTATTTTTGTTATAACTAAACCGACATAAATTTATTTTGTTTTGCAAACTTACATGTATAAGTTTATTCTGCAAAATGTTTAACTATGTTAATTTTCAACCTCAATTTTCAATGTGTGCTGAGTGAGTTTTAAGAGTTAATGGATTTTAAGAACTATCTAAAATAAACGTATATGTTTAACGTCTGTCTTGTCTTTATTATTTACCAAAATCCGTAATTATAATTAAATTTGTTTTTACATACATCATTCAGACATGGGTAAATTTAAGACAATCAACACAAGTTATTATTTGTCTCGTTAAACTCTGCCTTTTGAGATAGCTGTGCGCAATGTGAGGTTAGGACCTACCTTTACCATTGACTTCGAATAGCATCAAGTTTATACTTTTATCTTATCTTATTGGTTTTTTTTAGGTTATAATAATTTGAAAATAGTTTGTAACATTTTAACGTATTTGTGCACAAACTCTTTTATTAAATTATAGTTAACCCGTGTTTCGGCTTAACCGCGCAGCTGTTGTGTACTACTGTCTACTAGCCGTTCGCAAAATGTTCGGCATTTGTTTATTTCTTGTCAATTGACCTTGACATCGGCACAAACCTCAGCAACTTCTTTTCATAATCCATCATTGATTGGCACGCGTTTCGATCGATGTGCAGCTTGTTTCAAATTGAATGCTCTGTAATACAACTTTATAGTAACCTTTTAAAGCATTATTAAACAATTATTACACACAAGTAAGAAGAGTGGCCTTTATTTGAGTTTGAAACTGATCAAATGACTACTAGTCTACTGTACTAGCTTGATCAATTAATGTTTAAGGGAATAGAGTTTATAACCTCTGATAATTCTGAACAAATTATTAGCCAAATATAGTATTATGAGTGGATGTTATCAAAATGTCACCCATAATGACCCACCGCGCTACCCCTTACCCGCCCGACCATCACTAATGGTCACTAATTAATTATGTGTCACGAAGTGTTCACCGTTTCATCGGTCGGGGCTTACGTAGTCCCTTGGGCAATTTGGCTTGCTTTTTTTTAATTTACTGATAAGTGTAACTTGTGTTGTGCCGTTCTTATAAGTATAATAGACGCCGGGAAAACCGGGAAAAATATGTGAATTTTGTTTGTAGATCCTGCTGACAACCCTGTAGCAGTAACATTTTTCACATTACTTAAGAACGTACCTACCTCATTTCTTGCATAACCTGTCCGTCACAGTTTTATTTTCTTTAATTGGCATTCTTTCTGGTTAGTTGCTGTAATAATGTATATTATATTTACCTTAGAAAATGTAAAGTTAAAAGGCCTGATGTTGCTCAGGTGGTTTTTTGTTCCCCTTAACTGTGAATAATTAAATCAAATCAAATCATCTTTATTCCAAGACACAAATTGTATACTGAGAAGTACAATAGTGTATAGGCTTCGTCAACTGCGGTGATGGTGGAAGAGCCCAAAAAAAAATATGATAACTCATAACTCATAACTCATAACTCATTTATTGAACCAAAATAACAGATACAAAATTTGCATTGGTCATGTCAAATAATAGAACTAAAATTAAAATAAACAATAGACAATGTTGCTTCAATAAAACAATATCAATTACTTCTTACAACAACAAAAAAAACTAACTAACTAAACCCATCAGCGACACAATCTCGAACACTGTAGTAACCCTTGGCCAAGAGTATTTTTTTGATTTGCTTTTTAAAGCTGTTCAAGTCCGACTCCAGCTGAAGGGAGGGAGGGAGGAGATTAAAAAGTTTAATGCCATTGTAATGAAAGTGTCTCTTGAAAAATGTAGTTGAATGAGATGGTAATTTAAGATGGGAATTGTTACGTAGTGAATAGGAATGTGTAAGTGAAGATTGGTATTGGTGTAAGTTTTTTTTAATGAGAATCAAAGTTTCCAAAATGTATATTGAGGGAAATGTTAAAATTTGTGATGAAATAAAGTATTGCCTGCAGGATGTTCTTCTTTTCAAACCAAAGACTGCCCTAACTGCCCTCTTCTGGAGTCGGAAAAGGAAAGATGTTTTCCCACACTCACACCCCCACACCGGCACTGCGTATATCAGGTGCGGGAAAATCACTCCATAATATGCTGTAATTAGAACATCAGATTTTGCAAACTTAGAAAGTTGGCGGAGAAGAAAGATTCCCGAAGAAATCCTTCTACACACAGTGTCAATATGGGAATGAAAGCGCAGGTTTCTATCGAGCACCAATCCCAAGAACTTAACCTGATCAGCTGCCTCGAGCACAACATCATTCAAAAGGAAATTGTTTTTGTTTTTCCCAGCTGAACTTATAGAAAAATTTACAAATTCAGTTTTTCTGGCATTTAGACTCAATGAGTTGTCCTCGAACCACTGCATCATGGAGCTCGCTTGCAAAAAGGCCTTTATTTCGAGTTCATCGAAATTTTGATCAGAAACCGAGAGCGACGTGTCATCAGCAAATAGACAAATGTTTCCAGAATTTACAATTGATGGAAGATCATTCACAAAGACAAGGAACAACACCGGACCGAGGACTGACCCCTGAGGCACGCCACGAGCAGACTCGCAATGGGGTGAGCGGTAGGTATTCAGATATCCTAAGTCATCCACCGCCTGAATCTTCACAAACTGCTTCCGTCCTGTAATGAATGACTTAAACCATTGCAGTGCCAGCCCTCGCACTCCAAGACAAGAAAGCTTATCAAGAAGCAATGCGTGATCCACCATATCAAAGGCTTTGCTCAGATCGAAAAAAAAGCCCATTGTATGTTCTCCTGCATCCAATGAATTTACTAAATTTGAGATAAGGTCAGTCATTGCGTCTGTGGTGGTTTTCTTTTTTGTGAACCCAAATTGCTTCTCTGAAATAACATTATTTCTTGTAAAAAATTCCAATAGTCTTAGTAGTATTATCTTTTCAAATACCTTAGATATAGATGATGTTATGGCTATAGGTCTGTAGTTGTCGCAGAGGTGGCGATCTCCTTTTTTATGGAGTGGCTTAATAATGGACGTTTTCAGGGCATCTGGGAACTGGCCACATTCAAAGGAGGCATTGATTAAGTTAGCTAGAGGGATGGATACGAGGTCTGCAACTTCTCTTAACAGGTTTGGTGACAATTCATCTGTTCCAGCCGACCGTTTATTTTTCATTTCTTTTATGATCTTTTCTACTTCGGTCTTGTTTGTTGGCTTAAGAAAAAGGGAATCAGGAATAGGCTTTATATTATGTGGCTTGCCTTTCTTATCTGATGGCATACTAACTGATGTAAAAAAATTATTAAAGACATTAGCAACTTGTTGTGGGTCTTTAATTATTTCCCCCTTTTCATTATGAAGATTGATTTCTTTTGCATTATTACTTTTGTTTGGAAGATTTTCTTTAATAGTATCCCAGATGGCTTTATTTCTATTATCTGATTGGTTTATTCTATCATGAATCATATCTGATTTTTGTTGCCTTATTTTATTTCTGTAAGTGCGTTTAATCTGCAAGTATTTTTGACGAAGGTGGTGGTTTGAGTCTAAGTCCTTGGTTTCTACATAAAGATCAAGCATTTGGTTTTTCATATTTATTGTCTCCTTGTCCAGTTTGATTTTACCCTTAGACTGAATTTTATTAATTTTTTGTAATTTATTTGGGAAAGCAACGTCAAGGAAATGGCATAGTTGGTCATTGAATATTGTAAATTTGGTGTTTAAATCCTTGGTGTTGTATAATTGCTCCCAATCTGCAGAAGCCAGTAAATATCTAAATAAGACTCTGCTTGATTGGTCAAATCTTCTACAAAATTTGTACTTCGCAAAGGATTTTATTATTCTAGGACCATGGATTGTCGCAATCTGGGCATGATGGTCTGAGAGGGCTGACACTACAACAGCGCAATCGATAGAATCGTCAGTACAATTGGTATAAATCTGATCAATTAAAGTTTTGGAGTTCTTAAATTCACGTGTATATGATTTTACAACATTTCTAAGACCAAATGAGCTCATTATATATTTAAGTTGGTTAGAAGTTGTTGATTCTATTGATACGTCAACATTAAAGTCACCCACCACAATTACTCTATCTTTAGGCTTTATATTCTTTTCTAGACAGTTGGACATAAGTTCTAGGAAGAGGTCATAGCTATTGTTAGGGGGTCGATAAACAGCTATTATAAGAATGTTTTCGTTATCTGCAGTTACTTTTGCAGCTGTAATCTCGCACTTTCCCTCTTCGCAAAAATCCCTTGTTTCAATGCTTTGGATTTCAATGCCGTCCCTTGCTAGTATGCATACACCACCATTATTCATAGATTGGCGACAATACGCACTTACATTAGCATAACCTTTTAGCTTGCAGTTTTCAAACTCATGATCCCTGAGATTATGTTCGGTCACACAAACAATATCAGGTATTTCGCGTGCCAATAATATTTCAAAAACCTCGATTTTTGAAGCCAGACCACGTATATTTTGATGTAACAGTTTTAGATGACTCGGGGGAGCCCGCATTTGGCAGACTCTGGAGCCGTCCACGGTATTTGGTGTTGCTTGTGTCCTGTGCCTAAAAAAGATTTATTATAAAAAACCTGACTTTTCCTATTTTTTGTCTTTTTTAAACTAATGTGAGTTTCTGCAGGTGAAGTAAAATCTTTCAAAAACCTAGAGTTTGAAAATACACGTGACCTTGAATGAGGGAGATTTACAATGGTATGGTCAGATTTACAGGTGCCATCGCTACAAATTGATTTACACAACAAATTTGCAAGACAAAGCTTACCCCTCTCATTCAAATGCAGCCCGTGTTTAGTGTAGAAACCCCTCTCAAATGTTTCAATGGATTGGAATTTTGCATTTTTGAAATGTTTGACCAGCTTCTGTATTTGAAAGTTGGTTTCATCAATTGTCGGATTTAGCGTTGGCTGGTCGTGACGCTTAGGCAGCCCCACTATAATTACCGAAGTGTGAGACGCCGCCCTCAGTAACTTCTCAAACTCTTGGACAATGTCACCACAGTGCTCGCTTACAACATCATTAGTACCACCAATTACTATTAGGACATCTTTATCTGACATGTGAGACAGTTGCGGGGTTACTGACGAAAGAACTTGACTTAATCTAGCACCCGGTTTGACACAAGAACGGATCTTAAAATTACTGTTCAAAGATCAAGTATTTTGCACAAAGTTCCGAAGAAATCTACCATGACTGTCGGCAAAAATCTCAACTGTGCGTTCACTCAGATTACCAGGTAACACAGTATGATTACCAGATTTGTCAACACATGTGGATGGTATCTGGGATATTGTCTTTTTGTTAGCCACTTTACGTTTAGGAGTACCTGGAGCGATGTTGACAACCTTTGGACAAGGGGTGTCATTAGTGTTACACAGGGCACTGGCAGCCTTATCTGATGATTTGACTATTTCATCATTCTGAGCTGTGAGATCATGTACACTAACAGGTGACAATATCGCAAACCTATTGGAACTAACAGTAGGGTGAGATTGAGTTTTTAAATTAGTTTGAATACAAGAACCTTTTGCTTTAGTCTTTCTCTTTTGTTTTACAACCTTCCATGAACCTTGTTTGCCCATTTTTAAATTTAGAGGAGAACACTTAACAGGTAAGTTGTCACTGATGGGGTTACTAGAATTAACATGACAGGCAGATACGAGTGGTTTAACTGTTGACACAGCAAAAGGAGACCCTTTCATCAAGGAGATGTACCATTCGCTAAGAGAAAAATGAACCCGTGACTCGCTTAGACAGTAACCATTGAACACAATCTTAGCGTTGGTTAAAACATTCAACCCACACTCGAATGTGTTGCGCTGTTGTGGACAGGGAACTTCTACAAAAGAATTGTTTTGAACATGAAAAGTGTTGGCTACTTTCATTGCTGCATCTTCATTGGTTTTATTTAGAGAATCAAAGTGATAAGTTTTTTTAGTTTGACTGTCAAAAACCAAGAGACTCCAGTGAGAAGCACTGTCATCTTTTCCAGGAGTAACACAGTTACTGATACAACAAAATATATAATCATATTTGTTAAAAGAAAGGTCAAGTTTTATTTGCTCAATGTCTACAAGGCTACCATGGCGTAAAATTTGAGTTATTGATGGTCCAACAAACAAACATTTAGATAGCATATCATTAGTATTGAGATTGAGACCGTCAAAAAAAGACTGGATTGTGTTGTCATCCAGCCATTTATTTTTGTCCCAGCTGGTGAATGTTTCGTGGTCAAATTTGGATTTAGCCAACTGCTGTCTCAGATGAGAGAGTGATGTCTCAGACTGCTTTAGATCGTTACTTAGCTTAATGATGTCACCCTCTTTTTTAGTCAGCTCATGCTCAAGTTGTGTTTTTTCTGCCAACAATACTTTGTTATTACTTTTTAAGGCGGAGCAGAGATTTTTTTGGGTTGAGATATCACTCTTCAGCTGAGATTTTTCTAGCAGAGCTGAATCTTGGAAGCTAAAAGAGTCATTTAAGACACATTTCTTTTCAGATATTTCATTATTGAGGCGATTTTCTAGATATGACAATTCAGACTTAAGACTATCATTACGGTTAGTTAAGTCTTTATTAATAACCAACGTGTTATCAAGTGTCTGAATCAAGGATACAATACTTCTACTTATACTACCAAAGTCACTTTCAGGGTAATTTGACTCAAGTTTCTTAATTTCTAGAAGTAGTACAGAAGATTGTTTTTCGGAATCATCATCGAGGTTTATGGTGTTGAAGAAAACATCTTCACTCAAAGTTACCATATTGAATGAAAATATTTATAAATACAATTATATATACAATTGCACAGTAAAATAACATTAGGTACAATTAAAACCATAGACATCCATATGCAGTTAGTACTCAATGTTAGTCCAAGTCCAATGCTATTAATTATTTGTGACTGGCGTGGTGGGCTTCGACGTGATACAGGTCGGTGCAGTGAGAAGGGGAGTGGCGACTGGCGATGGTGTCCTTCTCCTTCATAAGAGTGCAGGTGAAAACTCTCAAGTAGGGTAGACAGTGTTTGCTGTAGTGGTAACACTGGTTCCGGCAGTAGTATTGAGATCGACAGGAATCCCTCCCTTCTGCAGGTTTGAAATAAATGTGCAGCCGATAGTTTGTAGGTTAGTTCACTTGTTATTGTCCCATTAGAAGTCTTACTTACTGTACAAAGGCTCGTAAGTTGCGTTGGTGTGATAGTAATAAATAAAAATCAAACGTCAATAAGTATAAAAAACTATACTGCACAGATAAAATAAATTAATGTAAGATAATCAGGAGACTGAGAATCCAGGTGATCAGTGCAGTGAGTCGATCCAATCCGTATCCGTATGTTAAGTCAGTTTGCACATCTACGCGACACGCTTTTTCCACTAAGACGTGAATGGTCAAAATTGGTTAAGAAATGGCAGAGGAGTTCAACTGACAAATTTTGTGTTGGCGTATTAATTATAAAGGTACCATTGATTTTGTTATTGGCCTTGATGTATTTTCTTGGGAAGAAGATTCTGTGCCTGTGTATGCTGGTTGCCCTATCGGTTATTAAGATATATAAGTGTGTGGCAGTGTTGTGTTATTTCTCGTTTATCTTCTTAAACTTTTTGAGAGTTCCTTGGTGTTTAGCATGTTCGATTCACATTTCTATTTAAAGTTTATAATGAGCAATTTGGAAGTTTTCAATTGTAAACAAACTACTAATCTGGAATACCATTATCAGGTAATGGAGATAATCCTGGAATCATCCCTCGCACATTGACGACAGTGTTCAAATCAATATGTGGAAAAGAGTACAAGAATGATCAAATAATGCCTGACAAGTTCAACTCGGCCATAGAAGTTACCGAAAGTACTCTGGCAGCAGAGAGAAAATTCAAAGAAGAAATTTTAACATGGAGCCACCGAACGACTCAAGTAAGTACTTGCCTAGTATAAGGACTTTATTTTTTAAACTTAAAATACTTTAACTAAACCTGAGAGCTATAACATTCTCCAACATCCCTTTAATTTACTCTCCTCTTATACAAATGCTTGTAAGGTCAAACAAGAAAACAATTGTCTGGGGTGCGCAATAATTCAATTTCGGATGAAGTGCTTTAAGGTCTCGACCTGCCCCTGTCAGATAAGATAAGATAAGATATACAAATGCTCTACATTTACGATCAAATCAGAAATTATTTTGAAATAGCCTAAACAAGATCTTGAACAACAACCAATACGGTTTTAGAAAGAGAAAATCCACTCTCAATGCATTGGACGATCTAGTCAGGCAAGTTCATCTCTCTTTCGAAAATAAAACTTATGCTCAGGCCACCTTCTGTGTGACCTCAGTAAAGCATTTGACTCTTTTGACAGCAATATTCTCATCTCTAAATTACAGTATCTACTATGGATTTGATGGCCCTCCATTATCTTTTTTAAGAAGCTACTTGCAAAATCGGAAACAAGCAGTTTTTATAAAAGGAAGATGGTCAGATGAAGTGTCAGTCGAGTGAGGAGTGCCACAGGGTTTAGTCCTTGGTCCCCTTCTTTACTTAATCTATATAAATGATCTACCCTCTTTTGTTGATTGTAAAACCATTTTGTTCGCAGATGACTCTACATTTTTATCTACTAGTAAAAACTATAAAGAACTTGAAAAAAATTGGCTGATGAAACATTAAATAATGCACAAAATTGGTTTCATAGTAATGGACTTTTGCTTAGCAAAGAAAAATCTCAAAAATTGATGTTTTCCTTAAATTATAATTTAAGAGAGTTGTTTGAGAACAGTGATAAGGGTAGTACAGTTTTTTCAGCAATGTTTTTGGGAATATATGTAGATAGTCAGCTAACATGGGATTCTCATATAGACTATTTAAATACCAGACTTTCTCGTGTACCTGATATTTTTACTAGGCCGTCTGAAAAAATGCATTCCACTAAACTATGTCCGAACAGCATATTTTTCATATTTTCAATCCATTTTCAGGTTTGGGCTAATTTTTTGGGGCAATTGTGCTAGGGTAGAGGAAATTCTTGTTTGGCAAAAGAAAGCGGTTATCTCTAATAAAGGCTCGAGAGACCACAGCAAACCACTTTTTCGTAATCTTCAAATCCCTACTATTATTAACATTTATATTTATGACTTAATAGTTTATATCTTGGAAAATCAACATCTTTTAAAATTTAGAAACCATACTCATGATCATAATACCAGAAATAAGAACCATACCTCAATAGAATTCCATCGTTTAAGTAAAACTCTTAATAGTCACATAGTTTTATCACTTAAAGTGTACAACTTTCTTGAATCCATAATTAAATTGGACGCGTTGCAGAAAGTCAACAGTCCCGGAAGGTCAAATAATTTATACCTGTGCCGCTAGGTCAAAAACTACAATGTTTGCAGTGTCTGTAGATCAAAAATCCCAGTAAGTCAAATAGTACAGTCCGGGCTAAAAACGTAGTCTATGTTAAAGCAATTGACTTATTGGGAATTTGACCTAATGCAACAGCAGTTTTAATATAACGAAATAAGATAAAATATAAGTTCAGTTTCGCTGAGTCAACAGTGCCGGAAGGTCAAAAGTATAATCTGTTAAAAACAACGATAGTCCTCTCGACGCATGACTTCAATAATTTTGTGTTTTGGTGTACTTAAAGTTGTGCTAAAATTTTGAAATTTGGCACAGAGCTTCTTGGTTAGTCCTACTCGATGACTATTTTGTTGGAACTTTAAACTATTTACCGATCTAATTAATAAAAATTGATTTGTATGGTGAAATAGTTTTAAATCGTGATTTCTAACATGAAAAAGTTAGCATGCGAGATTTTTTTTGTTTTTGGGTTAGAGAGGTTTTGTCAGTGGCAAAGTTGCAGCCAAAAGTGTGATGCGTAAAATATATTTTTTTGAATTTTTTACAATCAGTGGTTCAGTAGATAACTTGGGTTGAAGAGGACGGCAAATTTAGCATTTCGCAACGCATGGAAAGAACTACATCGTACGATGCGACTGCTGAGTGGACTTTTAATTTATAGTTCTAAGGACAAGAAAAAGATGAATATACAGATCACCAGTACATTCATATTATTTATAAAACATATTTCTTTATTACCAGCTTACATTTTTCACTTATAAGAATACATCATAAACAGGGTGTTAAAATAAGCGGGGAAATACTTTACCTAGTAATTCCTTGGGTCAAAATAAACAGAAAATCAAGGCTAACATTTTTTTCAAAATCATTTCGTTAACCAGATATCCACCATTTTGTATTTTTTACATACAAATATTTATCTTTGCACTTTTCCAACCGATGTTTATGAAACTTGGTATGTATGTTAAGGTAGGAGAGACGCATGTTATAAACAAAGATTCATCTCGATTCACCCTAAAATTTCAAAATTTAACACCTAACTACAATATAATATACTTTACTACATCACAATATTTACGTATCACCATAAATCTTTAACAAAATAAAACGTTAACATTTTTAAAATCCAAAGTAAATCAATATAATATTTCTTTTTTGAAAAATATATTAAAAAAAAAGGCGATGGTAAAATAACGACAGGCGAGTTTCGATCTGGGTGTTTCAGGTTTGAATCTAGGAGGATTTAACATTAATTAAAATTAATGTTTAATCCTCCTAGGTTTGAACTGATTGAGAGGAATACATGAAACCGAAGGGGGGAGGTAGCAACAAGTTCACTAGTATTTACTAGTGTCCAATTACAATTTGATGGATTTAACCAAAACCTTTTCTATTTCACTTATTTTCAGCTGTTAAATTTCAAACGGTACGTTTTAGCGACTTATCATCATCATCGTTTGAGTTTGGGTTTGCGGCAATGTATTTTTATGAATAAAACCTTTAATTTGATACCAAACTTGACCTCTGCTGCTATTAATTGACTGTATGCACTATTAATTAACAGCTGTGTCTAAGGATTATGTCGGCCTTAGTCACAAACAGGACAACAAGATCGCTCCACTCATCCCACACTCATCTCCATTCATACTTGGCTTAAAATGCATACATTTGTATGGTCGTCATTTCAAAGCAACATGGCTACATTATCGTTCAACACAAAAAAAGTTTTGTTAATAAATAGTTTAGTTTGTTCGTATTTTTCCGCCTACAGCCCACTCATCACACACTCATCTCCATTCATACTTGGCTTAAAATGCATATATTTGTATGGTCGCCATTTCAAAAACAGGTCAAATAGTATTAAAATTATATAAGAATTTTGTCTTAGTCTTTGTGGTCCACCCCCCTTAAGGGATAAAAAAGTGATAATAGCTTAAGACAGTAGATATTTATGGCTATTATTGATATACCAAGTCTCACTACTTTATCTATATTGTTAAAAAAATATAGCCAATCCAGGACTTTTCAACCATACTTTAACGCCAACACGAAATTTTTCCGTTGAACTCTTCCGCATTTCTTAGGCGATTTTGACCATTCATGTCTCATTTAGAGCGTGTCACATACATTTGCAAACCAACCTTACGTTTTAAAATCCCTTGGGCTCAGCCCCAGTGGCTCTTAAAGAACCCATGTTATGCCTATGAAGAACATATTGATTTATTTATATAAGGATCAGCTCAATTAATTGCTGTTATGCATTTCAAGGAAATAATGTAGGCTACATTATTAACATGTTACTGATTTTTTTGAAATACTATAGGCCTATTTACTATTTCTATTTGGGTTTGCTGGATAATTTAATCCATTTTACCAAACAATAAAAATTAATTAAGTAATATATTTCATGAGCAAAGGACCTATTGAAGTCCTCATCAACCAAAAGAATGCCTACTAAAGCAAATAAAATTGAGACGAACATGTAATGCACAAAATCAGGTGGTTCTTAAGTATGTGAAAAAATGTATCGCTATTCAAAAACAGACGGAAAACTTGTAAACATATTCGTGACAACGGGTGTAACATGTCTACATTATCATTGACAAACGTGGACAACCTTATTCGAGTGTGAGTAAGTCCGAAACAACTCTAAAAAACAATAAACAATAAATTGCAAGAACCGTTGCTTATATCATTGGGCACGTATCTACTGACGTGTATACTCAATGCTTATATCGAACTGTTATATGTACATCGTGAGTATTTCCATTAGTTGTTCCATTTAGTTGTGTGTCCATTAGTATAATATTTTAGTTGACTCTTTTAAAGTCAGCGGAAATTGTGACTGTTATTACCCTTGAAATAACGTTTGTGTAGTACTTTGCAATCCTACCAATGCTTATAGAATCATACGATTAAAATTTTCTGGTTAGAATATGTCGCATAGAGTGGTGACTACTGTATCTTTTTGGTTTGCTTGTAAAACAGGATCAACAGAGATTTTCCATCGACTTAAACAATACGATACTCCCAAATTGTTCTTTGCAATAACAAAATATCACACAGTTTGATGAATATTTGTGTGTAAACTGTAAACCACATACAGTACGCCTGTATTCTATCTATTTTACCTTTTATTTTCCCAAGACTTTATAGAAAATCACGCATTACGTGATCAGTGAAGAAAGGCTGTATCCCACGTGTTTTATAGGTTAAGAAGACAAGGACGGTCCTAGACATATATTTTGGGGGGGGGGGGTCACCGGGGGCCTGGGGGTATGGAATACCCCCCAAAAAGGAGGGGGGTCCTGGGGTTTCCCCCGGGAAAAATATATAAATAAATAAATATAGGCTATAAGTTAAAGGGTGATCAACTCAAGGAGGCCACCATTGGGATATCGGAAACGTTAAGAATTAGAGAAAACTTAAAACGGGGGACATTCCTTTATTTTTGTGGTAGTTAAAAATATGATTTTAACACCCTATATTTTATCATGTTTTCGGATAGAATAGGCAATTTAAAAACTTTTTTATCCTTCACATTTTTTCGATAAACCCACTCGTTTAGGAGTTACAGCATATGGAAAAATGACTTCCGGTGTACATTTTACATCATGTAGCTCCTAAACAAGTAAGTTTATAGCAAAAATGCGAAGGGTAAAAAAGTCTTACAATTGCATCCACATTCCAAAAAGACCATAAAATTCATTAAAAATATGAATTATATTATTAAAAAAATGGCGGCAAACTTGAAAAGTGGAAAACTTGTTGTTTTTTAGTCTTTAAGGAATGTAGATGCAATTCTAAGACTAATTTACTTTTTGCAATTTTGCTATAAACTTACTCGTTTAGGAGCTACATGATGTAAAATGTACACCGGAAGTCATTTTTCCGGGGCCACACTCATCTTATCTCGCTGAATTCTTTCCACGGGCGTTACCCGTGGGTTTGAGAAATACATTACGGTATATGGGGCAGGCCATACTAGAGTAAAAACGTCCGTGAACGCGTTTGTCAGTCTCGCTGGTTTTACCAGCGAGACTGACAAACAGAATTGCACGTGTATTCTCTACTAACATCCCACGGGCGTTGCACGTAAAACTAGTCGCGGGGCATTGCGGCTTATGGGAGTGAACACACTCATCTTATCTCGCTGAATTTCTTCCACGGACGTTTCTAGTTTTAACCTGACTGATTTAGTACTTGGAGGGGGGGAGGCAGAACACGGACACGGACGTTTTTTATTGCCAGTGTGGCATGCTCTATCAGTCTCACTGGTTTGCCCAAAAAATATATCTCGTAAGACGAGTGTGGCCACGGTCAAACTGTTTCACGTGCGTCGCACGTGAAAACGGAAAAAAACAGTCTCGCTGGTTAAAAGTTACAAGTGTGGCCCGGCCTAAATGAGTGGGTTTATCGAAAAAATGTCAAGGCTAAAAAAGTTTTTAAATTGCATATTCTATCCAAAAACATGATAAAAAAACTAAAATCATATTTTTAACTGCCACAAAAAATAAAGGAATGTCCCCCATTTAAAGTTTTCTCTAATTCTTACCGTTTCCGATTTCCCAATGGTGGCCTCCTTGAGTTGATCACCCTGTATATATGAATTTGAACGGATGGTGTTTTTGGCCTCTAGGGACCTCAAAACGAACAATTTAATCGAACCCGGGTCCAGGTGTTACCATAAGTACTACGGTAATAGCTTATTCCCTATATGGGAAATTCGCCAAAAACCTAATAGTTATATAGAACAATATTACATTCAACCAGCTGTTAGTTAAAACAAATTATATGGGACTAAAACAAATCAATGAGAACAAAGATTCCTTTAAAAAATCATTTGAACATCCTACTATTTTACTATGCATATTTAATTAATCTGCCATCCTCATACCTAAGAATTGAATGTATCAATGGTCAGCATTACACATAGTATAAATAGGTCAACTCTAAATATGTCTTTAAATTTGTTTCCAAATGCTGAATTTGTGTCACAAATGCTGAATGTTTACAGCTGTTATGTTAAGCAAATTATATTGTACTAAGCTAGCTGTTCTTATACTTAAGAAGGTTAGCGTCGGCTGCTAGACTTTTTAAAAATTAAAACTTAATTTCTAAAAAACTGGGACCCTTAATTATAATTATGGCTTTGACATTCCCTAGTTCTCAAAATTATCTTTCTTTCAACACAAAAATAATGAAAATCCGTCGACTGGTTGATTCAGATTGTGAAAAACCCCCATTTACGTTTTAATAATATATATGATAGTTTGGACAGGTTTCAACCCTTCCGAGGCGTAATACATTTACACAGTTGATGTGTAGTCTACATTATAACTCATAAAATAGTTCTAAAATGAAATGGGTCTCCTTTTACAAACGTATATAATAACCAGAAATTTTCAGATCGTCCTTGCGTGTATTTCATGCCACAAATTTTGACAAAAGGCGTTTCATTACATAAACTATACCTATTTACAGTGTTGACCAAACAGTTGGCAAGAAGCATTAATAGATAAGCTATGTACCAAATATGATAATTTTAGCTCTATTCTAATTATGACAAAACACGAAGTAACTAAAAGCGAGTTTTGTTGGTGTAGTAAGCGTTGCAGGAGGTCTACTTTACACTGAATCGACGTTCACTTTTATTGCTTTTGATCTTCCGGCACTGTTGACTCAGCGAAACTGAACTTGTATTTTACCGTATTTCGTTATATTAAAACTGCTGTTGCATTAGGTCAAATTCCCAATAAGTCAATTGCTTTAACATAGACCACGTTTTTAGCTCGGACTGTATTATTTGACTTACTGTGATTTTTGATCTACAGACACTGCAAACATTGTAGTTTTTGACCTAGCGGCACAGGTATAAATTATTTGATCTTCCGGGAAGATTTCAAGGAAGAATAAATTGTATTGCTCGTTGGCTGACCGATAACCCGTTTTATAGTCTGGAAGATTTTTTTAAGAATAAGATTCCTCAGTTGTAATTGTGCATTTAGAATATGTATTATAATATGTCTCCCTTTGTTGAGTTAGCTATAAGTATTTTAGTGATGGTCGGATCCGGATATCGGACTACCGGATCCGCCGGATCCGGGCTAGAACCGGCACCGGATCGGATCCAAAAAATTCCGGATCTTGGGCTGGATCCGGTTTTGATGGATCCGATTTTTTCAAATTTTTTCCCGATTTTTTCCTAGCAAAAAGCTGTCTGTATCACTGTACAATGTACATCACCGATTTTTTTTACTAACACAAAGCTGTCTGTATCACTTTACAACCCCGAATATTTTTACTAGCACAAAGCTGTCTGTATCACTGTACAACCCCGATTTGTTTACTACACACAAAGCTGACTGTATCACTGTACAACACCGATTTTTTTACTAGCATAATGCTGTCTGTATCACTGTACAACCCCGATTTTTTTACTAACACAAAGCTGTCTGTATCACTTTACAACCCCGAATATTTTTACTAGCAATAAGCTGTCTGTATCACTGTACAACCCCGATTTGTTTACTACACAAAAAGCTGTCTGTATCACTGTACAACCCCGATTTTTTACCAACACAAAGCTGTCTGTATCAGTGTACAACACCGATTTTTTTACTAGCATAAAGCTGTCTGTATCACTGTACAACCCCGATTTTTTTACTAACACAAAGCTGTCTGTATCACTTTACAACCCCGAATATTTTTACCAACACAAAGCTGTCTGTATCAATGTACAACACCGATTTGATTACTAAACACAAAGCTGTCTGTATCACTGTACAACCCCGATTTTTTACCAACACAAAGCTGTCTGTATCAGTGTACAACACCGATTTTTTTACTAGCATAAAGCTGTCTGTATCACTGTACAACCCCGATTTTTTTACTAACACAAAGCTGTCTGTATCACTTTACAACCCCGAATATTTTTACTAGCACAAAGCTGTCTGTATCACTGTACAACCCCGATTTGTTTACTACACACAAAGCTGACTGTATCACTGTACAACACCGATTTTTTTTACTAGCATAAAGCTGTCTGTATCACTGTACAACCCCGATTTTTTTACTAACACAAAGCTGTCTGTATCACTTTACAACCCCGAATATTTTTACTAGCAATAAGCTGTCTGTATCACTGTACAACCCCGATTTGTTTACTACACAAAAAGCTGTCTGTATCACTGTACAACCCCGATTTGTTTACTACACAAAAAGCTGTCTGTATCACTGTACAACCCCGATTTTTTACCAACACAAAGCTGTCTGTATCAGTGTACAACACCGATTTTTTTACTAGCATAAAGCTGTCTGTATCACTGTACAACCCCGATTTTTTTACTAACACAAAGCTGTCTGTATCACTTTACAACCCCGAATATTTTTACTAGCACAAAGCTGTCTGTATCACTGTACAACCCCGATTTTTTACCAACACAAAGCTGTCTGTATCAATGTACAACACCGATTTGATTACTAAACACAAAGCTGTCTGTATCACTGTACAACCCCGATTTTTTTCCTAACACAAAGCTGTCTGTATCACTGTACAACACCTTTTTTTTAATAACACAAAGCTGTCTGTATCACTCTACAACCCCAAATGTTTTTACTAGCACAAAGCTGTCTGTATCACTGTACAACCCCGATTTGTTTACTAAACACAAAGCTGTCTGTATCACTGTACAACCCCGAATGTTTTTACTAGCACAAAGCTGTCTGTATCACTCTACAACCCCGATTTTTTACTAACACAAAGCTGTCTGTATCACTTTACAACCCCGAATATTTTTACTAGCACAAAGCTGTCTGTATCACTGTACAACCCCGATTTGTTTACTACACACAAAGCTGACTGTATCACTGTACAACACCGATTTTTTTACTAGCATAAAGCTGTCTGTATCACTGTACAACCCCGATTTTTTTATTAACACAAAGCTGTCTGTATCACTTTACAACCCCGAATATTTTAACAAACACAAAGCTGTCTGTATCACTGTACAACCCCGATTTTTTACTAAGACAAAAAGCTGCCTGTATCACTGTGCAACCCAGAGTTTTTACCAACACAAAGTTGTCTGTATCACTGTACAACACCGATTTGATTACTAAACACAAAGCTGTCTGTATCACTGTACAACCCCGATTTTTTTCCTAAGACAAAGCTGTCTGTATCACTGTACAACACCTTTTTTTAATAACACAAAGCTGTCTGTATCACTCTACAACCCCAAATGTTTTTACTAGCACAAAGCTGTCTGTATCACTGTACAACCCCGATTTGTTTACTAAACACAAAGCTGTCTGTATCACTCTACAACCCCGAATGTTTTTACTAGCACAAAGCTGTCTGTATCACTCTACAACCCCGAATATTTTTACTAGCACAAAGCTGTCTGTATCACTGTACAACCCCGATTTGTTTACTAAACACAAAGCTGTCTGTATCACTGTACAACACCGATTTGATTACTAAACACACAGCTGTATGTATCACTCTACAACCTCGATTTTTTACCAACACAAATCTGTCTGTATCACTGTACAACCCCGATTTGTTTACTAAACACAAAGCTGTCTGTATCACTCTACAACCCCGAATGTTTTTACTAGCACAAAGCTGTCTGTATGACTCTACAACCCCGAATATTTTTACTAGCACAAAGCTGTCTGTATCACTGTACAACCCCGATTTGTTTACTAAACACAAAGCTGTCTGTATCACTGTACAACACCGATTTGATTACTAAACACACAGCTGTATGTATCACTCTACAACCTCGATTTTTTACCAACACAAATCTGTCTGTATCACTATACAACCCCGATTTTTCCCAGATTTTTTTACTAACACAAAGCTGTCTGTATCCATGTACAAGACCGTTTTTTCCCCGAGTGTTTGTCTCTTGATGCAAATAACTTATATGGCAAGGCCATGTCTCAGTGTTTGTCTTTTGATGCAAATAACTTGTATGGCAAGGCCATGACTCAGTATTTGTCTCTTGATGCAAATAACTTATATGGCAAGGCCATGTCTCAGCGTTTGTCTCTTGATGCAAATAACTTATATGGCAAGGCCATGTCTCAGTGTTTGTCTTTTGATGCAAATAACTTATATGGCAAGGCCATGTTTCAGTGTTTGTCTCTTGATACAAATAAATAACATATATGGCAATGGCATGTATCTTTCCTAACTGAATCCGACCCGATTTTTTTCCGAAGATCCGGATCCGAATTTTTTAAGATCCGGATCCGGTACCGACATTTTCTTGGATCCGCCCATCACTAAAGTATTTTATTAATTAATTAACTGGCTATGCTATAATTTTAGCTGTATCTTGAGTCTTGACATTGTGGATAATTTGTACAAATTCAAAAGACAATAAAGCATATTTCATTTCATCATAAATAAGTTATAAAACAAATAGTGATGGGTCGGTGTAACTTTTTCAAGGTTTACTACTTGGAACCGGTCTACTACTGGTACCGGTTCCTAATAATGGGCAATATGGAATTGAATTTTGGTGATTTTCCTCTCAATTGAAAGACTAAAAAAAAGAATTGTAACCTTTTTACTACAGAAATCTTCATGCAAAACATTTTTTAGAAAATGGAATACCATGACTATTCCAAATTTAATAATTTACAAAAGATTGTTAGCTGTGCAGTCAAATTTTGATGACTACATTAGCGAAAACTAGGACCACATTTATAACACCAGATTTAAAAATAATTTTTAATACCCAAGAAGTTTGAAGCTTGTAGAAAAAAAAACTACTAAATATATTTGGGAAAAAGCTTTTTTATAAACTACCCTCAACTCTAAAAACTTTATTTTATAATAAATCTTTAAAAGCAGCCTTGCTGATTTTCTGACTAGTAAAACATATACAGGGTGATTGGTACTCAGTGTGACAAAACTTTTTTGGTGTAAGTACAAAGTAAATGAAGTGTGATGATGCATATAAAATGTTCCAAGTCTAAAAATTGGTTTCCCAAAAATTATTTTATGTTTTTCAAAAATAACCATGCTTTTAAAGTTAAACTTAATACAGTGATTTCTCAATTACCTGTATATGGATTTGAGTAGGCTAGATAATGTCATTTTCGTGTTCTACATTAAATTTTGAATACAGTAAGAATAATACAAAATGACAGAGGATCAGTTGTAAAAACTCCATTGTAAATATATTCAAAGATAAAAATTTTGATGTTTGATAAAAATTTAAAAAACAATTGTCTATTGCATTTTTCATGCCCTGTATACAAGAAAGTGTCGGAATATGTTAAAAACTGTGCCATTTTATAAGCTTTCCAACCATATGCTACACTATTGAGGTTTAGATATATTTTGTTTGTTTTAGTGGTTTGAATGCCAGAAAACAGGGAACTTTTTTACTGTTTTACTGTTCAAGCTGAAACAAAAATACAACTTTTGCTTAATACATGCCGACTTTTTATGTTTTAAATGTTAAAGACACCATGCTTTGTAGTCTTCAAACCACTAAAGCGTACATAAGCAGACATAAAGCTCAACGGTGTAGCATATGGTTGGAAAGCTTATAAAATGGCGCAGTTTTTAGCATATTCCGACACTTTCTTGTATACAGGACGTGTGAACAAATGCAATTTACCAATGTTTTTTAAATTTGTATCAAACATCTTAATTTTTAACAACTGATCCTCTGTCATTTTGTATTATTCTTATTCAAAATTTACTGTAGAACTCGAAAATGACATTATCTACTGAAATCCATTTATAAGTAATTGAGAAATAGCTAAATTAAGTTTAATAAATAATAAATAAATTAATAAATAAATTTAGTTTAAAAACATAATTATTTTTGAAAAAACATAAAATAATTCTTTGGGAAGCTAATTTTTAGACTTGGAACATTTTATATGCATCATCATACTGCATTTACTTTGTACTTACACCAACAATTTTTTGTCACACTGAGTACCAATCACCCTGTTACATTGTAAATGAATACCGGTACCTTAATAAAACTAATGAATCAATATGACTTTTATTTTTTACAAGTTTCTTATTTGACTTACTCTTACTATTCATAGAAACTCATTTTTTACTTTTATTGTTTAACAAATTATTCCAAATTGTTTATAAGTATTTTAGTGCATAAGATATATTATTGTACATTTTAGGTTAGTTTCAATCTTGACAATGCCATCCGTTTTTTAGCTTTGCTATGATTCAAAACGTTATATGCCAATAAAGAATTATTTATTTATTACAAAATATGGATATTTTCCAGATGGATTCCAAACTTCACAAAACCAACAGCACGGTTAGATCAAGTGTTGATGAAATATTTGGCAAGTATACTACACTCATTTATTTTTTTAAGTACCTAGGTCTAAAAAAGATTGTCTTTTTGCAGCTATTACCCTTTTTTACAGAGGGTAATTTTTTAACTACTTACCCTTAATTACTGTAATTCAATCTTACTTACTTAATTCAATGAGTTTTGGGGAATTTTTAATATCTAGCAATCATTGTTATTCTGATTAATCGTTAACGACCAAAAATAACTTAATAAGAGATTTTTTAAATCTTTTGTTTCTAGGGTAGAAAAAAAATTAAACTACTGTACTGGTATTTATAGTTCATTTTTAATATTATTTGAACTTGAAATCAAATTTCAAAAAGGTTATATAGTCCAGGAGCTGAGGGGGTTTGAGCATGCATGAAAGTAGTACGCAATGTTATTGCTGATTATTGTAATATGGACTGTGGTGATCAAAATTACGTATGTCGCCTATTTCAAAAGTTGTCGATAAGGTGGGTGGGAGGGGGCAAACGTGGCGGTTTGCGCTATGCGTTAAAACGCTGATAGTTCGAAAACGGTAAAAGATAGAACATCGGTTAAAACGTCGTTGGAATTCTAAAAATGTGGAAAACAATAATGGTTATTGGGTCCGAGGTCGTATCCTTATAAATAAACAAGTTATTGTATAAAAAATGTAAAAATGGACTTTTCGTGTAGTTTTTTTTTACCGAAAGTAGAATTAATTTGTGAGTGTCGCAAAGAAGTAATATCAAATATCTTTGCTGATAGTTGTAATATGGACTGTGGTGATAAAAAATACGAATGTCACCTACTTTTTAGGTGGTCGAGAACTTGGGGGGAGGGGGGCAAAGATGGCGGAACGCGCTATGCATCGAAACGACTGTAGCTCGAGAACGGTACGAGATAGGACATCGGTTCCAAAAAATATTACCAATAGAAAAGGTCATTGGGTAAAAAGTTGTATCTTAACTAATAAAAAAGTTATAACAATAATAGGTAAGTTTAACAAAATCTACATCGTACAGCTATTTTTTTCGAAAATCTTATGGATTGTTGATAAATAATAGTGCAATTACTTAATTACTCGGCTAAATATTAACTAGATGCATTTTCTTATAAGAAAAAAATATATTATTACGAATACATTTGGTTTAAAATGTAAAACACGGCCTCCAAACGCCTTGGGGTTCGTCCGATAGGTTGCGTCATAATTGCTGTGCAGTGCTGCTGATATCGGCACAACTGTTAATAAGAACTGAATAACTGGCATAACTGAATAAGAATCTGTTACATAATCATATTGTTATAACCTACAACTTTATAATAATTAAAAATGGATTTGTAGTGGTAGTCTGTATTATGCAAGGTTAAAGTCAATGGAGAATTCTCAGAGGATTTTGATATAAATACTGGTGTGAGACAAGGAGATGGTTTGTCCCCATTGTTATTCAACCTAGCTCTGGAAGACTCTCTACAAGAATTACAAAAGCTAGAAGCTGGAATTACTATGGGAACCAACATTAATATCCTGGCATTTGCAGATGATGTGGCACTTGTGGCCAAAAACGAAGAAGAACTAAAAGTTATGGTCTCAAAACTCATAAACCACACTAAAAAAGTTGGCTTAAATATCAATGTAGACAAAACCAAGATAATGGAATGTGGAAGAGCTATCCAATTAAATAATAAGAATCATGTAGAAATAGAAGGACACAAATTTTATAAAGTAAACAATTTCTCTTACCTAGGAGTAATGCTGACAGATAATAATGAGGAAGACTCTGAAATTCAGCAAAGATTAAATGCAGCTCATAAAAGTTTATCGGCATGCCACAAATTGTTGAGTTCTCGCCTACTCTCACAGAAAACTAAAATCCGTATATACAAAACTACTAGCTGACCCGGCGAACTTCGTATCGCCTAAGTTATAGGTTTCCCTAAGACAGACCGATGGAAAGAAAGTACCGTTACGTTTAATTTTCAAGATGATCTCGTTCGCATCGCTCAATCACGTCCTGGTTGAAGTTCGTTCGCTACGCTCACTCACCTTTGGGTTGAAGTTCGTTCGCTACGCTCACTCACCTTTGGGTTGGAGCTCGTTCTCTGCGCTCACTTGCCTTCAGGTTAGATCGTTCGCTACGCTAACTCGCCTCCAGGTTGAAGTTCGTTCGCTACGCTCACTCACCTTTGGGTTGGAGCTCGTTCGCTACGCTCACTCACCTTTAGGTTGGAGCTCGTTCGCTGCGCTCACTTGCCTTCAGGTTAGCTCGTTCGCTACGCTAACTCGCCTCCAGGTTGAAGTTCGTTCGCTACGCTCACTCACCTTTTGGTTGCAAATTAGCTGTTGTCATAAATGTAAAAGAAATAATAGTGCTGCACCCTGTTGGTAATCCTTGTAACTTTAATGCTATTGAACATCATAGAACAGAACCAACTTGTTTAATTGAAACAGCTGTTAAGATTCATTAATTCCATTTCTCATAAGGTTAACATGGGAAACTCCAGAGCCACTGGGGCGGAGCCCTTTTAAGAATTTCGAAACGGGAAATAGTTTACGTCCGATTCGCATACCTACAGAATTTACACACCAAATTTCATAACGATCGGTGAAGTCGTTCCGGAGGAGTTTGCAGACAAACACTGTGACACGAGAATTTTATATATTAGATAATAAGACCAGTATTACTATATGGCTCAGAGAATTGGGTGATAAGCAAGAGAACTGAGAAACGACTTATAGTGTTCGAAAACAAGATTCTAAGGAAAATCTTTGGACCAACCTTTGAAAACGGAGAATGGAGAGTTAAGCACAACAGGGAGTTGAGAGAGTTGTACAGGGACCCAGATATTGTGGCTGAGGTGAGAAGTAGGAGATTGAGATGGGCAGGCCATGTGTTAAGAAAGGAAGAGGGATCCTTAGTGAGAAACGCCCTAAACAACAATCCCGAGGGTAGAAGACCTCCTGGAAGGCCCAAGTTGAGGTGGAGAGATCAAGTGAGAAGAGATCTGAGAAGAATGGGAAGAAGAGAGGATGAAGCAATGGATCGTGCAGTCTGGAGGCAGTGTGTTGGCGAGGCAAAGTACCTCCTTGGGTACCAAGAGCCACGGCAGTAAGTAAGTAAGTAAGTCTGTATTATGCATTTGATTGCGGCGAAACCCCAAGTATTATATGTAGTTTGGAGGCCGTGTTTTACATTTTAAACCAAATGTATTCGTAATAATATATTTTTTTCTTATAAGAAAATGCATCTAGTTAATATTTAGCCGAGTAATTAAGTAATTGCACTATTATTTATCAACAATCCATACGATTTTCGAAAAAAAATAGCTGTACGATGTAGATTTTGTTAAACTTATTATTGTTATAACTTTTTTATTAGTTAAGATACAACTTTTTACCCAGTGACCTTTTCTATTGGTAATATTTTTTGGATTACAACTACGTTTTAACCGATGTTCTATCTTGTACCGTTCTCGAGCTACAGTCGTTTCGATGCATAGCGCGTTCCGCCATCTTTGCCCCCCTCCCCCCAAGTTCTCGACCACCTGAAAAGTAGGCGACATGCATATTTTTTATCACCACAGTCCATATTACAACTATCAGCAAAGATATTTGATATTACTTCTTTGCGACACTCACAAATTAATTCTACTTTCGGTAAAAAAACTACACGAAAAGTCCATTTTTACATATTTTATACAATAACTTGTTTATTTATAGAGATACGACATCGGACCCAATAACCATTATTGTTGTCCACATTTTTAGAATTCCAACGACGTTTTAACCGATGTTCTATCTTTTACCGTTTTCGAACTATCAGCGTTTTAACGCATAGCACAAACCGCCATGTTTGCCCCCTCCCCCCCACCTTATCGACCACTTTTGAAATAGGCGACATACGTAATTTTGATCACCACAGTCCATATTACAATAATCAGCAATAACATTGCGTACTACTTTCATGCATGCTCAAACCCCCTCAGCTCCTGGACTAATAGTTATTATAAGTGTACGTATTCTTTTTTTTATGCTAGGGTGGTTGATATCTTTAATATAATATTCAGTGATTAAATGTCTTGTACATAAGCACTAAGTTCGACAGAATCCAGGGAGCCACACTTTTAAGTGTTTAAATATACAATCTTAATTTTCACCTAAAGCTTCCCATACATGGTCAGACCATCGATGTATAATACATAATAATACTCCACTGGATAGAGGACTGTGTGGTGGAAAAAAGAGCCATGCCCACCATTTGAATTGGTGGGATACTGAGGCGGACACAACAAAGATACATTGACTCAACATGATCTGCTACACTTACTTCTTAACATAATAATTTTAAAGCCAGTGCTTATTACTGTGTAGTTTGCTTGAAACTTAACAAATTTTTTTATAATTTATTGAGGCAGATTAAAACTGATGATAGTTTTTTAACACCACTAAAAAAGTTAAAACAAGAAAAATGTAGTGAGCAAGGAACTTTGGGTCAGAAAAAAATTTTTAAATTAAGTATGAATGAATATTTTTTTGAAGCTTTTTTTCATACGGAGTTTGCTTGTAGCATTTTTAAGCGATTACATATATATATAAAACCAGAAAATTTTTGCTTGGTGCCGCGGCATTGGCTCTAGGAGCTCGGCCTGCTCGGCATCAGTTTACGGGATTTAGATACTGAATTTCTGACATGTAATTATTATTATACTGTAGTTTAGCCTAAAGTACCTTTCTTACATCAGTATTTCTTATTTTTATATCTTGTTTACAGGAGAGTCTGTGTTCAGAGAAATGCAGAAACGTTTAACCAATGACACATCCATTGTTGAGTATGCATCAGAATCAGATGACCGATTTTCTGTGTGGGTCAGTTTTGCTGAGATTTACAATGAAGCAATTTACGATCTGTTGCAACCTGTCACTCCCAACTTCAAACGAAAACAACTCAAATTGGGTCAAGATAATCACAAGAATTATTACATTAAAGGTAATATTTTAATACACAATGTCATCATATGCATTTTTTGGCCTTCAAAAAATGTTAGTTACGAGTTTGAAACGTTTGAAGGCCATGTCACACCGACATCCGCCGCTTCCGCCGTGGGAGTACCGCGGAATGAGTACACACCTAAATCACATAAAAAAGGAGTTCCAGACAGTGGATGGCAGACAAAAAGTGCATACCACATTGAACTTTATATTTAACTAGCTGTAACCCGCGGGCTTTGCCCCGTTTAACTTCTTAATTTTCAAGATGATCTCGTTCGCATGGCTCAATCACGTCCTGGTTGAAGTACGTTCGCTACGCTCACTCACCTTTAGGTTGGAGCTCGTTCGCTACGCTCACTTGCCTTCAGGTTAGCTCGTTCGCTACGCTAACTCGCCTCCAGGTTGAAGTTCGTTCGCTACGCTCACTCACCTTTTGGTTGCAAATAGCTGTTGTCATAAATGTAAAAGAAATAATAGTGCTGCACCCTGTTGGTAATCCTTGTAACTTTAATGCTATTGAACATCATAGAACAGAACCAACTTGTTTAATTGAAACACCTGTTAAGATTCATTAATTCCATTTCTCATAAGGTTAACATGGGAAACTCCAGAGCCACTGGGACACAGCCGATTGGACGGATCACGAAATTGATGGTGTATAAACCTATTCCATGAAATTCTACACGTATGTACCAAGTTTCGTGGCAATCGGTTCAGCGGTGTCTGAGTTTATCACTGCCAAACAAATATATATATATATATACAAACATCCTCTTTTATACTTATAGATTTCTAAGTAGGCTTCTTCAGAAGAACTAGGATAACAGTTACAAAATTTGCAACATGTTTAAATAGTATACGTCTTGCCAAGATAGGCCTTCTTCTCACTACAAATGAAAATAGCCCATACACATCTATGTATTACCATAATAATGCTTACGTTACTTGTATGGGATAGGGGTATGGAAAAATGTAGGCCTATCTAATATTTGAGTTAGGTTATGCTATACTTTGCTAGACCAGAGACCTGTTACACTGGCTTTTTAGGGGTTATTGCAAGACTTTGGTAGCGAAACAGTTGTCAAATTATAGGAAGGTGGTTGGACTGAACATATGACATTCACTGTCACTTTTGCGAATTCCAGGACTCAAACACGTGTTTGTCGAGTCGGAGGAGGAGGCGTACAAAGTATTGATGTTTGGTAAGACAAATCTCCAAGTGGCAGCCACTGGGATGAACACTAGGTCCAGCAGGTCTCATTGTATATTCAACATCAAACTGATCAAGAGTCCTAATGTGGAACACCCTGAGCGAGTGGTGGTTAGCAGGTAACACAACATTGAACTAAGCAGTTTACAAGTTAAAACTACTCTCCTAAGTTAAGGAAAGGTGATACATATGGTGGTCATTTGCATTTTTCAAACCTCTCCTACACAACACTTTCTAAATTTGAACCAATTGTCGTAACATGTTATTGTTCTAGACATGTTATGAGATGTAGACAGTCTTTAAGAAAATCTGTCACTTTCCTGCTAAAAAAACACTTGTCTAATGAAACTACGGTTAAATACATGCGTTTATTAAAAGAGTCACTAGATTAAACTCGGCTGGACTTTTTCGTATCCTTATTAACAATTCAAAACGGTGTTTTAAAATTTAAATCTTTGCAGAAAAGGTATTATAGTTGGTCTTAATTAAGTATATTTGCTTTGTTGCAAACCTTGTACATCCAGTATACGAGTGATTACTAATTAGGACAAAAAGTCAAAGTTTTCTGTATTTATAATTTCTTCCAAAACAAATCTTTTCTCTATTATTAATCAATTAAATCTAGAAATAACTTCTTAATTCAGATAAGGTTAAGATAATGTTTATATTGTAGTTAAAAAAATATTCGTTTAAACATTCCAGTAGACTACCTCTTATCCGGACTTCTCGTCTTATACTGTATACAGTATTTGACTTAAATTTAGGAGAGCATCGTGTTTAGAGACATGATCACTGGTCTAAAATCTTTCCCACGGGAACAGTCGTTTCAGTACCGCCCACTTCCTGCCGATCTAGTCCGGTTAAACCTATGTGCTGATAAAAATTGTCCGGTAAAAGAGATGTCATTTCCGTCGGGTGTAGTCCGGTTAAACTGATGTTAGGATAAGAGGGAGTCTACTGTTCATCCTTTATTATTTATACAGCTTCGCTATATGTGACTTGGCTGGAGCAGAAAGGCAGAAAAAGACTCTGAATGTTGGTCTTAGATTGAAGGAATCACAAAACATCAATTGTTCACTTCACGTCTTAAGTCGATGTTTTACAATTATCAGGTAAGTTGTATATTTAAGTTTTTTTTTTATTAATATAGGAAATTTATTCCGAAAATAAAAATTTACAAGTTTGTAATGCTCGTTTGGAGTTTTCTTAGCAAAAACCTTACACTTGTTTGAGTTTGGGATCGGTTTGCTGACAGGCAAAGCATGATAGAAATGTCTTTACAGTTGTAGAGCGATCATCTGTGCTCACAAGTGCAGTATAGCGTGTGCTTGATTTAGAATGATTTTTACTAGATGTGAGGGCAGGCATTGAGTTAGCCTTGTGACAAAAAGTTGTAGATTAGCATCCTCAATGTTTGGGCATTCTTCATTGAGAAATTTAATGATTTTTTTAACAGATGGCAACGAATGAGTTTCACATGATTTAAATGAGCGGTAATGTTCAAGTTTTTGCTGTAAATTTCGGTCATGTTTACGGAGCAAATGAGCTGACCGGAAAGGGATTGTCATTGGTAGTGATGTCACTTTCTAAAGCAATAAGCAGGGTGTCTACCAACCGGGAAATCCGGGAAAACCGGGAATTGTACTTAAATTTGTATTGGCCATGAAATGTACGGGAATTGTCCTTAAATGCCAGACTATGTACTTAAATTTTTAATAGGCCATAATTTTATTGATCGCTAGTTGGTTAGGAGCACATAAAAGGTTTATCAGATGTTTGTTTACATTTTCATAATTTATTACTAGAATAATTATGCAATAAAAATCCCATTAGCAATCTCAAACCCATTAATATTTTATCATGACAATCAAGTGTCAAGTCAAGTACTTCCAAGAACTGTTGACTCAGCAGCTAGCTCATAAAAGTTGTATCACTTTTATTCCTTTACAACTTCTTTTTTTATTACTAGGGTAATTATTATTAGATCCCAAACCTATTTTATCATGAAAATAATAGCTTTATAATGGCTGTTAAATTTCACTTCTTACTTGGGGCTTGAAGATTCAATTTGCCGCGGCCAGTGCCTAGTGCCATAAAACTGAATGAATGAATGAATGAATGAATGATTTATTCCGTCAAATTTGCTACAAAGTACAATGTTTACCTTTTTACTATAATATTAAGTTTACAACATAAAATAATCAATACCCCCGCCGCAGCAAACCTGCAGACTAAGCGAATTTCCATTTGACTGATTGGATTTACACTGAAATATCTACTTAAAAATATAACATTTATTTCCGATTTAAATAGAATTAGTTTAACAAGTACTTAGGTTTACTGCATCAGGGAGGGTAAAACTGTATTTTTTTTGTAAAATGTTAATAGTTAGTAAGAAATAAAAACATTTTCCAAATTTGATCAAAATATGTTCATAAACAAGCAAACTACAACCGTTTACTTATTCTCCATAAGAATAACATGGGAATTTTAAATTTATAATTTTTTGGAATTTTCTCCGTAACCATTAGGCGCATAATCACGCTTCAATATACAAAATTATTTGTTTTTTTAAGCTCTACAAAATGGTTTGGAAAGAAATTGCTAAATTTTATGTTTTTTGGGTCAAAAATGGGAAAAACCTATTTTTATCCCATAAAACCCCCCGTAAACCCCCGTTCCCATGGTCCGATCATGCTGGATCGCGAACTCGTTCGAATAAACGTAGGTTTACACGTTTGTACCAAATTTCATCAAAATCGGATCATTTTTGCTCGAGTTATCGTGCTAACGGACACATATATATATATAAATATATAAATATATAAATATATAAATATATAAATATATAAATATATAAATATATATATATATATATATATATATATATATGAATTTGAATGGATGGTGTTTTTGGCCTCTAGGGACCTCAATACGAAAAAAAAAATCGGTCCTGCATCCAGGTCTTACCATGAGTACTACGGTAATAGCTTATTCCCTATATGGGAAATTCGCTAAAAACAGAAAAAAAATAACAAAGTTGTGAACTTAATGTTGAATTATACTAAAACAGCAAAACGAACATAAAAAACTTATAATTTTGTAGCTAGTTGTAATTAATGGTCTTGTGGAATCAGCAGACATAGGCGAACTCTGCCTGTGCGTCTGCTGGGTTGCATATAGTCTTAAATGACCTAAATTTGTTGATTGAAAATTCAAACAGAATAAATTGAATAAAAAACGGGAAAAAAGATTTTTTGAATTTTTCTTGAGGATGAATGATATGCAATTGACATGAAATGAGTGTCTAAATATATATATACCGCTGAGGTTAACTGTTTATGGTTTCATATTAAACATGTAAATAATCTACAGTCTTATTTTGTAAGTTAACCCCTTTTTTATGGACATTTTATCTTTCAATTGACAAAACCACAAGCATTGTTGTTTGCATTTATGTTTTATCACTGTGTAGGCCTATGCTTGGTTTCAAATTATTTCATTGCATTTTCTGTATCTTTGTCTTATATTGTTGGCTATTCAGGTTTCAATGTTTTTTGTTTCCTATATATTTATTTATTGAGTTGTATGCTTTAAGCAATCTAAATCTTATGAACTAGAATGATGATAGTGACTTTGCTGCTATTATAACCTCATTGTTTGTTACTCAGTTTATATAGGCCCTCCTAAATAATTAGGTCTAGGCCTGGGTATTTTGATTCTTGAAAGAGCTGTAAAATATATTAAGAAAATGTAATTGAGCCTAAGATAAACAACTAATGATTGCTATGTGTCGATATTAACTTTGCAAATGAAAATACAATAATCTTACTCTGTGCTTATTGCTTATTAATAGCCGCTTACCATACCTTGATTTTGTACTAAGAATTGAGTAACAATATGCATTAAAGATTTTTTTTTCAAAAGTAGTCGAGAACCTAACCTCCTGGATCGGATAAGCTATGTTATGAAGTTTACGTGACCGATGGAAATATTTGTCGCTATCGGAGGAGACAATGATTGCGTTTCTCTGTTACACTATAAAAGCTTTACCTAAAGTTTAGGTAGGCCTATGTTTTTTTACTTTCAATAAATTTCTATTTTGAAATTTTTAACTCTTATCTATTATTATTTACTTTTCTCTCTGTTACAACTACAGTGAATAACAAGATTAATACAGTTTGACAAATCAGGAAAATTATTCGGTAGGCCTAATGACACCGTCAAAGGTTACGGCAAAGTGTCCTTAAATGTACGGGAATTGTCCATGAATTTTTTATCCAGAATGTAGTAGACACCCTGAATAAGTGATTGTGTATGTTCCAGAAAATGATTTAGAAATTCACATATTGATTTTGCATTTTTAGCTGTGGCAATGGGAAGATCCAATATAGCATTTAAATGCAAAGCAGTTAAGCGTCTGTGATTGTGGTATCGATCGTGCAACAATTTGTATGCGATTTCGTAGTTAGATTCACTAATGTTTAGGTTTTTAATTCAATTTTGAGGTTCTTCAGTTAGACAACTTAGTAGGTATTGCAATTTCGATACTGGAGACAGAGATGTGTTGAGGTGTGCAGCGCTATCAAAAAGATTGATGAAATTTATCCACTCGGCTGAGTTTCCCGAGAAGGTTTGTGGTAGGCGGACAGGTTGCATGAAAGCTGTACAATTGGAATTATTCACCATTTGTTGAGAGGGAGATTGAGGTTCGTCAACAGGGATTAGTGACTCTATAGTACTACAAAGATGTATACATAATTCACCAATAGTGTTTTGGTCATCATTTAGAATAATGTCATCAAGTTCTTCGTTCTAAAACGCGTCTAAAATTCAGTTCAAAATTGTCTCATTTTTTCCTGATTTCATCTAAATAGCTATGAAGTGATTTTATTTGCACAGAAGATAGGTTGTTTGTTTCAGCACTTTCACTTATTGAAACTATATTTTCTTGAATCTTTCCAAGTCCAACCTTGAATTGTTTGGTTAGTCTTTCATAGGTAGAAACCTTAATAGGGCCTAGGTTAACAGGAGCCAAAATTGAACAAAAATATAGTCAAAATACACAGGACACAAAAGTTATTTCACTTCGTTACATTAAAATAAATTAATTATGCTAGTTCAATTTAAACAGTTTGTAGGCCCAAACTCGGAACCAATCAACAAAAAATATAAGCACTGCAGTATTGGTATAAAATATTTTAAAAATGGCTATACATGTCACAGAGAGTCTTTCAGTTATTGGAGTAGCCTAGATAGGCTAATGTAATCGAGAGAGTGAGAGAGATAAATAGAGAGGTAGAGGGAAAGTACGCAATATGCGTGAACGACAATAATGAGAGTAAATGAGGCTATGTTCGTCTGCAATCTTCAACAAAAGTCCAAATAATTAGTTGAATTGGTTAATCAATAATCCGACGTGAGTGGACCAAAGATGTAGCGTAATCCTAAGAAGGCTTTTTTACAAAAAAAAGCGGACTGTATATGAAGGGATGATTAATTTAATTTTGGTTACAAAAAATTAATGTTTAGGACTTTTGATTTTAATTAAGGTACAGTTTCTGTTGCCACACATGATGTTCTGGAAAGTCTGGTAGAGGATGTATGAATATGGCATACGTTTCTTCTGGTGAAAGATAGCTTCATAAAAAATAACAGTTTTTAGCGTCCAAAGTTCCACACATACATAATTTAAATTCAAATTAAAGGGGTTAATTGGTTAGACAAGCACAAAAGAAAGAGTTAGGTGAATGAAACAAAATAAGAGGACAACAAAAAAGAAATCGTTACACAAAAACTATATGAAGACAGGTAAAAGCAAAGATTTTTAAAGAAGGGAATGTTTACATTTATAAATTTGTATTATTGTATTGTTGTGGCCATGTGGGGATTTTGTAATATGCTCTCTCTCTCTCTCTCACACACAAATGAAGTAGATTACGTTTTTGTCTGTATCCGCAAGGGACGGGATTAGAACGACCATCTTGGAGTTAGTTTGTTATGCAGCTCAGTAGGCATCTAGCCGTGCTAGTGAGAGGTTTCTGCTGTACTCCGTTGAGTTACTGTGACAGTTTAAAATGTCTGTGTTAATTGAAAATGCCGCGAACTGTAAAGTGCGTGCAGTTATAAGGTTTTGACTGCAAAAAACTGTAAACTGATACAAATCTATCGGCAATTTTGTGGAGGTTATGGGGAAAACATTATTCCTGAAGGTGGAGAGTGTGTCAGTGGGTCATACAACTTTAAAATGGCCGAAATAATGTTCACGACGAAGAGCGAAGTGGAAGACCCAGCATTGTGACTGCTGAACTTGTCGGAAAAGTCGATGCCAAAGTCCGTAAAACTCGAAAATTCTCTACGGATCTCTCTATGGATTTTCCACAAATTTTGCGAAGTTTGTTGCACGAGATCATAACCGAAAAGTTTGGTTAACTCAAGTTTTGTGCGAGGTCACAAAAATCAGCGAATGGCTGCAGCCCTAACGTTTCTGGACGCTTATGATAAAGATGGTTACTCACTACTCGATCGCATCGTTACTGGCGACGAAACATGGGTCAAACATGTGAACTGCAAGACGAAATTGGAGTTAATGCAGTGGGGGCATACAAATTCCCCCCAACCCAATAAATGCATGCAAACGGTGTCGGCTAGGAAGGTGTAATTTTTGTGGACTTCCTGGAAAGGAAGTACTTGGAACTACTTCACTCGACCTTAAGTACTCAACAAAACTATTATTGCCATAAGGCAATAGATTATTTCACAACTAACCAATACCGTCTTTTCATGTCAATTCCTAGTTTTTTTTCTAAAAACCGGTAAATTGACAACTGAAATTAACAACTGACCAATCCCTAAAAATTAGGTTTAATGAGTAGTTATGTTTGCTGCCCCATTGACAGGAAAATGGGTTTCTTTAATAAAATTCTAAGAACTGGTGTAAATACCTGCTTTGATGTAATCCAAATTTCTGTAATATTACAACTATTTTCAACTTTCAAGAAGTCATCTTCAGGCGTTAAAGGATGTCATGATCACTTCAAATTCAAATTCAAATTCAAATAATCTTTATTTGTTAGTAGTATACAATACATACATAAATAGTGTCAAATATACAGGTATTGAAAAATGAAAAACAAAGGTTTCTTAGAATTAACAATATAGGCTATGCAAAATTTGACATTACCTCCTACAACTCATCGAAAGAATATATAGCTTTGCTGATGAGGTACTGCTTCAATTTAATTTTGAATTTTTTTGTTGACACCTCATCTGTTATGCTTTTTGGAATTTTGTTATAAAATTTTGAACCAGAATTTTGTTATAGAATTTTGACATTCATCAAAAGGTCGTAGAATCACATATAGTACATAGGCACATGAACACAAACATTGAGACGATAAAACAGGATATTTACAAGTAAGTCTAGACTTTAGACATCCACCCGGACGTGACACATCATTCTCCATACCGTTGTACAGTTTTATTTATTATTTCTACTCGTTGTTAATGTCCCATTATTTTGTTGTTGTTTATCTTCTCAATATTCGTGTTCCTTGTGTCTATGTATGTGTCTATATGTGATTCGACGACCTTCTGATGACATCCTTTGACGCCTGAAGATGACTTCATGAAAGTTAAAACTAGTTGCGAGTGTTGCCACATTGCAACCATTTGGATTACAATCAAAGGGGCGAAGCAGGTATTTACACCAATTCTTATATTCAATATAATCCGGAGGCTAACAGCGAAGTGAAAGTAAAATTCTAATAATTTGCTATGAAATAATGAATGTCATTTACATACGGTACCTACGTCAGATCAGTTATTACTCAAAAGTCAAAACTAAACATTTTTCTAAAAGGCCTAGTGTTTTGGTATCCAACATCCAACATGTTACTTTTCAGAGAGAACCAGATGAACATGGAGAGCAAAATGATCCCATTCCGTGACTCGAAGCTGACTCAGCTGTTCAAACACGCTCTGACAGGCAAAGAGAGTGTTACCATGATTGTTAATGTCAACTCAGACTATCAGCTCTGTGAAGAGACCCAGCATGTGCTAAAGGTAAGTCACTTCCACCATTGAAACCAACAACTAATAAACAGTATCAGCAATCTGACACATACTTTCTCCCATTAGCTTGTCAACAACCATTTTCATGGGTAAGCGATGAGAGTAACTATGGTAGTTAATAGGTAAAATCTCAAAAGTTTCATTAACTTTTGAACAGTAATTTTAACAGGAATGAAGGGATGCACTATTTTGTTTAGAATTATAAGGACCATAACAGAAGAATTTCAATCAGAATCAGTTATTCTTCAAAAAATCCATTTTCTGTGTTTTAAATTGGTTTTTATGGGGAAATAACATAAGTTACAATAACTTTTGAACCATAATTTTAACAGAAATGGGGGGTTGCACTATGTTGTTTAGAATTATAAGTATTACCACATACTAATTTCAATCTAAACCGGTTTCTTTCAAAACTACGATTTTCTCTTATTTTACGGGGTTTTTTATGGGAAAATAACATACAATAACTTTTGAACCGTAATTTTTACAGTAATGGGAGCTCTACCATTTTGTTCAGAATTTAAAGGGCTACAACATACTAAATTTCATCAAAATCGTTCAGGCCATTTTTGAGAAAATATAATTTTTCCGTTATTTTATGGTAAAATTGACATTAAAAATCAAAATTTAAAATTAATTGAAACGCCTGGAGATACCATGGATTAGTACCTACATACCAAATTTCATTAAAATCGGACTACAGGTGAACTGTGAACACAGACATCACCTCAAAAACCACTTTTTTGGGTCCCCTGAAAACTCAAAAATTTTGACGAAAACAATACTTTCTCCATATATGGTATAGGTGGAGAAAGTAAAAAACAGTCAACTATTTACTTAAGTAACAAATATTTAAAGTACCTTTAAAATGAATTTGATCTTTTTGGGTGATAATTATCTTCAAAAAATTGTTCTAAATATTAATTTACAGTAGACTCCCTCTAGTTCGGCTTTTGTTGGATCGGCCGCCGGATGGTCCGGCCTGGTCTCAGGGGGTCAAGTCATATCGTCATGGGTGAATTGGCTTCGACATGATTCAACTTTAATGTTTAGTTTCCGGCCATAGAAGTAAACAATTCATGTCAGTTTAGTTGACAGGTGCTTCTATGGGTGGATTGTTGCATATTACCTATGTAAAACTATTTTACATAACCTCAAAAATATGAGAACATTTTATAAAAGTTGTTCGTTGGTCTAATATGTTGAAATGCAGTGTATAATTAAATATTTCGGACCATTTTTTTATGCGGTAGGTTCCCCCATTATTGCTTTGGAAACACCACGGATTATTTGATAAAAATAAATTAAAGCAAAACAAAGAAATAGCCATCGTTAGCTCAAGGTCAAGCTATTCGCTTGCACTGACAATCATCTGCTCTTTACACAACTGATGTCTGCTGTGCACTTACTTGCTATCTCACAAAAGTTTGTGATTGGGTGATTGGTAACCATGGCAACTTGTTGAATGTGTGGATGAAACCAAAGAAAGAATAGAAGAACAAAGAAGAAAGAATAAGCAGAGTTTTACATCATCCATTGTTATCTTTACCCTATTTTACGACTGTCGTTATTATCTTTAAGACTAAGTACTATGATTTTATGCTGTTTTATGAGTTGTCTAATGTTTTTATCAACATTCTTATGTTCTGAAACAACATGTAGTAGTAGCCTATGCTGACTACGGTAGCAGTAGCTTGCAGTACTAGACTTTCTATTGTTTTGTTCTTTACGTGATTTAATGCTGTACACACAGTGTTGTGTAGTTTTTGTTTTGCTTGAGTAGGCGTGATTTTAAACATTACAGTTTTTATTACTGAACCAAGGTTATTGACCTAACATATCACGATTGTGCAATACTATTATTTGTATTTTGATTATGTAAAATGCACTACATCCGGTTAGTCCGGCCGTTTTGTAGTTCGGCCAGTGGTCCGGTCCCGAGGTGGCCGAACTAGAGGGAGTCTACTGTAGTTTAAAAGCATCAAACCCTATGGGTTACTTCACTTCACCTTTTTTGTTGTTGCCCTCTCTGCACTTATATGTTTTGTGATAGGCCTAATAGCTCTGGCGAATTTCTGATTATTAAGTGGCTAAAAATGACAGTGCATTTAGGGTGAATCTCTCAATTAGAGAAAGCAGCAGTTTTTAGCTTTACACATTTTGGCAAAATCACAGTTAATTGTTTTGTTAAAATAGCATAACTATAAGCATAACCATATTAAAACTAAGCAGACTGCTGTTCTTCTCTTTGTTCAACCAAGGTTGCAACAATTTTCAAAAAAATCATACTTTTAGATTCAGATTTTAAATGAATTGGCTGAAAATTTTTTGATTATGTTGTTAAAAGGCAGTTATATTTAATTTTTACGAACACATCCGGACAACTTTTTTAAAATTTAAATTGTCCTATACAGGGTGATTGATATAAGCGTGCCAGCTGCTTTATTCGAATACTATAAGAGATATAAAAAAAGTTAGATGGTAAGTGCCTTGGAATTTTTATTTTAAAATCTAAAGCCAAGTCGAAAAAAATATTTTAGCCGCTATTTTTCCAATGTAGCCGCCAACTTTCATTTTTCTTATGGAACACCCTGTATTTTATTATGTATTCCGTTAGGAAATGTAATGTTAAGACAATTTTACTCTAGTGCTTTTTTTCATTAACCTAACCGTTTCAAAGATAATAATGGTTAAAGTTTTGATATTTTGGCATGAGAAAGAGTTTCGATAAAGGCCTAAGCAAGCATGCCGGCTGTTTTATTCGAAAACTATTCGAAATTTCTAGGGATGGACTGGTCCCGAAATTTCGGGAATTTTTCGGGAAAAAAATATTCCCGATTATCGGGACGGGATTACATTTGACTCGGGAATTTTTCGGGATGGGATTTGGTCCGATCGTCGGTGATTTTTCCGCTTCGCGAGTGCCGATAACGCCGTTATTGCGAGCGATAGGTCCGCGAACGCAGGAGACGAAGTCTTTTCGACGATTACGCCGTGACCGCGGAGTCATAACGACGATCGTGCCGTGACCGCGGAGTCATAACGACGATCGTGCCGTGACCGCGGAGTCATAACGACGATCGCGCCGTGACCGCGAGTCATACCGACGATCGCGCCGTGACCGCGGAGTCCTACCGACGATCGCGCCGTTACCGAGAGTCATACTGACAATCATGCCGTGATGGCGAGTCATACCGACGATCACGACGTGACCGCGGAGTCCTACCGACGATCGCGCCGTGACCGCGGAGTCCTACCGACGATCGCGCCGTGACCGCAAGTCATAGCCGGCGAGCCTGATGACCTTAAGTCATCCGCCCATGATGTGCTAAAGGTTGATGCGTAAGCTTCGGCCTACATCATGGGGCCCGGGTATGTCCTGAAGGATAGGTACCGGGTATGCAGTCAGGGGGCTTCGGCTCTCATGACAACAAATATAATATAATATAATAATATAATAATGACCGCAAGTCATACCGACGATAACCCCGTGACCGCGAGTCATGACGACGATCGCGCCGTGACTGCGAGTCATGACGACGATCGCGCCGTGACCGCGAGTCCTACCGACGATCGCGCCGTGACCGCAAGTCATACCGACCATCGCGTCGTGACCGCGACGATTGCGCCGTGACCGCGAGTCATGACGACGATCGCGCCGTGACCGTGGAGTCATACCGATGATAACCCCGTGACCGCGAGTCATGACGACGATCGCGCCGTGACCGCAAGTCATACCGACGATAACCCCGTGACCGCGAGTCATGACGACGATCGCGCCGTGACTGCGAGTCATGACGACGATCGCGCCGTGACCGCGAGTCCTACCGACGATCGCGCCGTGACCGTGGAGTCATACCGATGATAACCCCGTGACCGCGAGTCATGACGACGATCGCGCCGTGACCGCGGAGTCATACCGACAGTCACGCCGTGACCGCGGAGTCATAACGACGATCGCGCCGTGACCGCGAAGTCCTACCGACGATCGCGCCGTTACCGCGGAGTCATACTGACGATCATGCCGTGATGGCGAGTCATACCGACGATCACGACGTGACCGCGGAGTCCTATTGACGATCGCGCCGTGACCGCGGAGTCCTACCGACGATCGCGCCGTGACCGCAAGTCATACCGACGATAACCCCGTGACCGCGAGTCATGACGACGATCGCGCCGTGACTGCGAGTCATGACGACGATCGCGCCGTGACCGCGAGTCCTACCGACGATCGCGCCGTGACCGCAAGTCATACCGACCATCGCGCCGTGACCGCGACGGTTGCGCCGTGACCGCGAGTCATGACGACGATCGCGCCGTGACCGTGGAGTCATACCGATGATAACCCCGTGACCGCGAGTCATGACGACGATCGCGCCGTGACCGCGGAGTCATACCGACAGTCACGCCGTGACCGCGGAGTCATAACGACGATCGCGCCGTGACCGCGAAGTCCTACCGACGATCGCGCCGTTACCGCGGAGTCATACTGGCGATCATGCCGTGATGGCGAGTCATACCGACGATCACGACGTGACCGCGGAGTCCTATTGTCGATCGCGCTGTGACCGCGGAGTCATACCGACAGTCACGCCGTGACCGCGGAGTCATAACGACGATCGCGCCGTGACCGCGAAGTCCTACCGACGATCGCGCCGTTACCGCGGAGTCATACTGACGATCATGCCGTGATGGCGAGTCATACCGACGATCACGACGTGACCGCGGAGTCCTATTGACGATCGCGCCGTGACCGCCAGTCATACCGACGATCGCGCCGTGACCGCAAGTCATACCGACGATAACCCCGTGACCGCGAGTCATGACGACGATCGCGCCGTGACCGTGACGATAACCCCGTGACCGCGAGTCATGACGACGATCGCCCCGTGACCGTGTTAGGGGCATAATAATATAAATAAACGGAAAACCTCAAAATACAACCAAAAGAAAAATACAACCTTTAACCTTTTATAAACACAATTTGACACTATTCAGTAAATATTCATGCATAATAAAATACATGAAGATTACTGTTATATACACATTTCTAAAAAAATACGAAATACCATAAGGAATTTAGTAATCAATCGCGGATAAAACGAGAGCGAAAACTCAGTGGCAACAACACGCAATGGCGAATACAAGGCACTTTGTGTATGAGATCTTGACTTTTTTATATTTTTATGTTTATATTAAATTTTATATTGTTGAAAAACCAAACAATATTGTAAACATTTTTGTATGGAACTAACATGATGTATTTTGTAAATATTTTGGCGGAATAAATGCAATTTTGATTTGATTTGTTATCGAACTGCTTAACCAAAATGTCCCACGCTTTCTTAGCTGATAATCTTCCAGAAATACATTGATGTAGATCATCAATAACGCTCTGAGAAATGACTATTTTTGCCTGAGTGGTGGATTTGTTGAATTTCTCAAGTTCTCCCTTTTCGGTTTTAGTCGGAGGATCAGAGAGGGTAGGCTTTTCTCTCTTTCCCTCGACGATATCAACTGCGTCGAACAACTCTAGAACGTCCAACACTCGATCTTTCCACGTCGGCCAATCTTCTGCTCCTTTCAATGGTTTTATACCTTTCACATATTCCATTTGTAGAGCTGGACAAACTCGATCGAAAGATTTACCAAAGAAATAATACTCATGAGAAAGAAAATTACGTCAGAATAAATTGTTGTTACCGTGTGCATAGTAGACTAGATTTCCTAACACTGTTATGTACATAAAACGATGCTGGGCCCATAACCTCTTGAATTATTCTCCCAAGTGGAGGTGTTTAGGAATAATCTAAGTATAACTACGACGAAAAAACTAATTTAAACTATAAAAATAAGCAAAAGTATTTCTCATAAATCTTTATAATGAACAAATTTGGACAAACAAAAACAGACAGCTGATAGTAAAAACAACATTAACATCATCAGTATGACTATTACAAATAATAATAAAAAGGCAGGCATTTTCAACATAAAAACAATAAAGGTAGAACCTACTGCATATAAAAATGGTCATATAAACTTTTTGTGGTATTTTTGAGGTTATGTAACATAATTTAAGAGGCGTCTATTGACCACGGTTGATCGAAATTCTACTCCATGAGATTCTACTTTTTATATGTACAGCTTTAAATTCTGGTGGGGGTTTTAAGCATAGCACAGTCCATCTAGAATTTAAAACTCAATGTTTTTGGAATAACTTATTTGAAGCTTTTATTTTTATAAATTTCTTAGTTGAAAACAAGTCAACATAAATAAAGTTTTATTGATAAAAGTTTATAGTTTTTAATTTAAATTCAGTATTTGTAATATGTTGATTGTGTTTTGAAGGCATCAGCCATTGCCAAGCACATAGTTGTGCAGCAACGGAAGCCCAAGCAGCACAAACGGGACATACGACAGAGTGTGTTCTCTCAGATTGTCAAACACAATCGCAGTACTCTCATACGGTGGGACTCATGTGTCAAGCCTAAAGGTAAATATCAGCACCATAACATGAATGAAATAATTAATACACAAACTTTGTATAGCTTCATCTTTATTAGGAGACACCACATCAACTTTACAAGAAATTGGATTATAGGCTTTTATGAGAAAAGATTACTTATGCTGGGGTAGGTTTTATTATAAACTGCCTGAGGACATATAGAAATTTTAAATTTTGAAACTGGAAAACTTGAAGTTGTGTTCGATAATATTTAAATGGGACGCTAGGACATCCTGTTGTTTGGAACCAAATATGTTTTCTTTGTTTCAGCCAATGAGCTTATGCAAGAGGACATAATTGAGGAACAAAACAAAAATGAACGAGAACAGAAACAAGAACAGTATGAGGTAATCCATCAAAAAGCCTACGCATCTTAGTCACTCATAAACTGATACAAAATCTATTATATTTATTAAACTAGGGTCAATCTTTGATTTGAAACATTTATCTTCAAAATTAAAAAGATAATTAGTTGATGTTTAGTAGAATATTCAGATCTGTTGCATCTTGAGAAAATGACAACAATTTGTAAGTTACTAATTTTATAAATACAGTAAAATAAAAACCTCAATAACTCAACATTCTGTGAACCCAGATGTTGTCAAGTTTATAGGATTTCAAGTTTCCAGAACATTGAAATTTTTAATCCGGGTTTAATAAATATGAATACATAAGACTTTTTTACAAATAAGTTGGTTACTTACATGAGTATTTTTATTAAATATTAAGTATACAATCTTCAAAGAAATGTCAAATATTCAACTATTAAAACTAAATGTCAGCTGTTGACTGTCAAGGTCCACAGACTTTCCTGTCACTGGGTGTCGAGTTGGTGAGGTTTTAGGGTTTTTTTTGTGAGGTTCCATCAAATAATGAATGGTCTGTCTAATCAAAGCAAATGTGTGACCAGATTTAAATTGGACAGAACCTGACTAGAAAAGTTCTTTCCAGTACAAGAAACATAAAAAAACTTAGTATACAAAAATTAGAATATGTCATAGCCTATTTAATTTCTGTGTACGTCGCACAGTTTGTTTTCTCTTATGCCAGAGTGAATACTTCCCATTCAGGTAGGAATCTTTCTACCTCTAATTACCAACCTTCCAACTTCTAGCCTTCAATTTTATCCATGCTTCAATGTTTCTTTTAGAATCTCCTGAGTCTAGTTGAAGAGCTCAAGGACAAACTAAAAGAAGAAAAGTTAAAGCACAATGAAACAAAAAAGAATTGGAAAGATAAAGAGGAGGAAATCAGACAAGAAGTAAAAAGAGAACTAACAGAATATTTGGAGAAAGCCAAGGAGCAAGAAAAGTGAGTTTTGTTTCAGATTCAGATAATGTTTAATGTTAATGTCTAAATGTTAATTAATGTTTTCAGGGTGTATACCAACTGGGAAAACCGGGAAAAAACATTGAATGTAACATTGAGTGACCTGGAAGAAACCGGGGAAAAGCCGGGATTTTTGGAGCGATTTTGGTATTTTTATTATATTTTATCCCCGGCCCGGTAGAAGATTGCAATCCTAAAACCTGCATTTGCCCCAATCGCAGAAGACTATGATGGCGTTTCTGTGACTGTGGGAGACGAGAATGTTGTCTACACTGCAGTGGTAAATATTGATGATTTTGCCGCGATCACGGATGATGACGATGATGTTTCATTGACCTCGAGAGTCAATGATAATGTCTACATGGCCGCAGAAGATTTTTGTGATTTTGCCGTTTCCGTGAACCTCACGTTTGTTTTGGTTTTTGAACATCACGTTTCCGTTACCGCAAAAGACAATGATGACGTCTACACGGGGGCAGGAAATGTTCATGATTTTGCCGTGATTGTGGACGACAACGATTGCATTTCTGTGACCGTGAAAGAACAAATCGGATATGGCCATTTATTACTCCAAACATAGTAAAAATGGAAATAACTTAATATTATTATATTTTGAAAAAGTTAACTATCTATATGTAAACTCACCTTTCCTGAAGTAAGGTCCCATACCCAACGATGCACTAACTACGCAGTATTAACTGTATTTTTAACCGACTTCCCCACTACCAACAAAGAAGGAGGTTCTCAATTTGTTTGTGGCGATGTTTTTTTTTTCTATGTATGTTCACCAATTTCTCTGTGATTCTTTTACCGATAAGTGTGGTTCCACCACCAAAATAACCAGGAGAATTTCTATTTGGTACCTTATATATTATGTTTAAGTATAATATTTGTTTCGGTGAAATATTCTGAAAACCTTAAATATTCAACATTTGTTTTGTTTACATTTGTGCAGATTGTTTACATTTGTGCAGAGAAGGCAATAAATAATAATAACATTCCTACAGCTGTTAGTTGAAACCATTTAAATGAAGCTACAGACATTTCTTCATAAAACAGTTGCTTCACTGATCAATAAACTATTTCTTGCCATGGAGCCTTTGAATTACATTGAGAAAAATGCATTTTGTTTTAGTTACTATAAAAAATGTATTTTAACGTTTGACCTGATTTGTGTATACAGTAGGGGTCTGCGGGTCCCCGATTTTTTCGGGTCGGGTCGGGCCAGCGGAAGGCCCGAGAGACCGGTCGGGTCAGAGATTTGTTCGGGCCAAGATCGGTCGGGCCAAAAAAAATTATTATTATTTTTAAAGTTATAATAAGTAATTTTCAAAGAAACACTCTTATATATATTATTACAGAGGAATTAAAATATTAAAATTAGAATTAAATATTAAGTTTGCTCACGTTTAAGAACAAAGAAACAACAGAGCAATTGCCTTACTGTCACTAGCCAGAGCCAGTCGTCTACTGACAAAACAAAAGCCGTGACTCAACAGTGCAAAGAAAACGAAGTCAAAAGAAAGACTATTTATCCAGAGGTCCCATTTTAATTATTTATTGTTTATTCCATACCTAGTTTAAAATATATTTTAGTATTTTATTTACATAATAAATTATAAACAAAAGAAATATCTGATATAGTGTACAGATCTGTATCTTGTTCTTTTATTTTCCTATTGTCCTTTTTGTCATTCAGTAACAAAACAAAACAACACTTCTGATCGTCTGGTTAGGCATTGTATGGTCACTATTTCATTTTTTTTTTAAGTATCAAGTATCAGCAAGTCTACAAAGAGGTTAGGCCTAAATATTTTATAATTTTATTTTATGAAAGTTTTCATCAGTAAAATTATTTTTTTCTTAGGTTAGATAGAGTTTCAAAAAAGATATTTCTAAGATCCAATACAATATTTACAAGACACAAACTACCATGAATTAATTTCTTTATAAATTATCTGTAACAGTTTTATATTTTTGAATAAAGAAAATATATCTTTTTGTCTCTACTTCCTTGTTTCGTTACTTGCATTTTGTCAGCAATTGGAACAACCAGGTGGTGTAATAGGGGCGGGGGAGGGGGAGGGTCTATGACCTTGAGTGTCCCCGGGCCTGGCTCGGGTTGTGTAAGAGGGGAGGGGAGGGGAGGGGGAGGGTCTGTAACCTTGAGTGTCCCCGGGCCCGGCTGTGAGAGTGATTCATGGTTTTTTGTTTACATTCTACTACCCTTCCTTCCGAGAAAAAGACCCTACGGTTTCAAAAACATTGACTTACAGTATAAAAACATTGATTTGTGTTGCTAATTAGGGCACTATAATGTCTGCTGTCTGCTTATGTTGCCAAATTAGCATTTAACTTTCTTTTCTCTTTATTTAATATAATATTTTCTATATATTAAGAGTTCCTTTTTGGGTACCTAATAATTGTGATATTGTTTGACTTGAGTTTATGGATTTTTAATTCTTTTCATTTATTAGCTAAAATCAGTTGTTTTAGGATCTCTTGCAATACCTATAAATAACTGTGCCTATAACTGTGTATCTATAACTGTGTACCTATGACATGATATGCCATTTTTACAGTCTTTACTATAACTATACCATAAACAATGTATGTGTGCTATTTTTACTGTTTTAGAGTTATAGTAAATTAGTTTACACAATATCTTTTCTTCAATGAGTTCTCCACTTGTCATGTTGCTATTACTATTTTAGGCCCTATAAAAAATAATTCCTATGTAAAGCTGTAGGCCTACTAATGCCAATAATAGATAATTCTTTATTTATGATGATGTAACTAATAATGCTATTGTAAGTGTGAGGTTTTTGTACTTAGGAGGTAAGGAGGCAGGGAATGAATGATTCATATTGCATGGTGGAAACATAGAATTTTTATTTTCTTCTTGCTTGCAGTCTTGAAGCCAGTCCACAGGCCCTAAACTTGTGATAAGGTTAATTGATTTGTTTATGATCCTTTTATATTAAGTTCCATTACAAACTTGTTGTAATATAGCTGTTTAGATATTTCAACAGTTATGAAAATGGGAAAGAATGGCTTGATAAAAAAATTATTTTCTTCTTTCTTGCAGTTGAGGCAACTTCTAAGCTGTAAATAAGTTATGAACATGAAATAATATACATAAATACATTTTTTCCCATATGTTATTTTCAAGTAATATTAAAAACACAGATAGGAGTTAAAAAAATATAAAAAATCCGGTAATTAATAATTTTTGGCTTGACCCGATTTTGGCCCGAAACCCAAGGACCAAAATTATCGGCCCGACCCGACCCGACCTGAACCAAAAAAGTCTGACCCGCAGACCCCTAGTATACAGTAATTCTGTTATTAGTACCGTATTGAATATTCTGACTTACAAAAACATATATGTTTCAGTGAATAGCTGTATGATATTGACAAATAAAGGTGTATTGTGAAAACCAAAGCATTCGTAAAACAGGTCTAAATATAAATTAAATGCAATTATTCCTTACACGACCGAAGAAGTGTGACAGTGCATAATCGTCAATTGTCTTAAAAGTGATAAATATTTTAATTACTAAACATGCATTTGCAGATGTGGAATGTTTATTGGTATTCTCTACCCAGTTACTAGGCCTATATCATATCAATACTATTATGCCTGATTCGGAAAGTCCTAGGGGAAGATGATTTGCAATTTCGACTAGGCTATATCTTGATCAAACAAAACCACCTACATGGCTTGCACCACTTTTAGCTGAACCAATCTTTCATATGCATATTTTATTTGCAGATGTGGAATGTTTATTAATATTCTCTACCCAGTTACTATATCATATATCAATACTATTATGCCTGCTTTGGAAAGTCCTAGAGGAAGATGATTTGCAATTTCGACTAGGCTATATCTTGAGCAAACAAAACCCCCTACATGACTTACACCACTTTAAGCTGAACCTATCTTTTATATAATATTTTCCAAAGGTACTATACGTGTTAACGACCAATTTTCCACTTTTGAGGGATTTTTTAGTGCTGGTAGCTGAGGAATAACTTTCATTCCATAAGGCTTGAGACGTTACTGTATTTCTTTTTATAATGTAGAAGTACACCGATTGAAGGAAACGATGATGTCTGGCATGTCAATGTATCTAGAAAAGACAATTAGTTTTTCATTAGGCCTAATGTAATGGACAACTCTTTCCTTCTTAAGGAATATCTAAAAATGTTTATTTTCATACCCATTGATTATGTAACCTGAATAGGTGACTCAAGCAGTTTTAAAATAATGATTGTTCTGTGGAACTTTTGATTGTGTCAAACAGTTTTGCTTATCAAAAATCCTCAAGTATTTAATATATAAAAACTTATACAGTCACTAAAAATCATGAAATAATTTATTTTTGTAAAAAAATACAACCGACTTCAAACGCTCTAAAAAGAATGAAATAATTTCAATAAAGTAAACTTTTGTATTAGGCATGCTCACGTATTTCAAGTCGGTGCGGCTTAAACTGCAAATATGATTGAAACTAAATATTGTGTGTGTATTTTGAAAATTAATAAATTGTAGCTGGATAACTTAACATAAATATATAAAAAAAACATACTGAACTGTTTTGTTTATATATTAAAGGAAATATCTTCTTGTATTTTATGTTTAGGCCTACTTCAGAATAAATGCATTATGAAAATAACACACACAAATGTTCTATATGAATAGGAAAATAATTTAGTTTGATATTATGATAGGGAAAAGAAGCTAGTTTAGTATTAAAACGTTACTTTTCCAAATAAAAAACATTTAAATGCGTTATACGATTTTTAAAGATAATCGTTAATACCACTCTAATGCCGATCTCTGATTACGGTAATAAAATAACACTTAACGCATAACTATGAAAAAGACATGCAGATTAACACCTTTAGTTATAGATAGTCACCTGCAATATGGACACCCTCTTTCAATTTTGTATCAAAAATCATCATAGAGCCGCGCCGACTTAAAATACGTGAGCATGCCTAATACAAAAGTTTACTTTATTGAAATTATCATAATCAAGAATTTCATTCTTTTTAGAGCGTTTGAAGTCGGTTGTATTGTTTTACAAAAATAAATTATATGTTCCCCAATTAAGTGGTATGAGAGTTGTGTGAATGCTTCGCACAGGTCGGCTGGTAAATTCTTATAAAATTGTTATCGAACATATTTTGATCGAATTTGGAAAATGTTATTTCTTACTAACTATTAACATTTTACAAAAAAAAAAAAAAAACAATTTTACTCTCCCTGATGCAGCAAACCTACGTACTTGTAAAAATAATTCTATTTAAATCGGGAATAAATGTTATAATTTTAAGTAGACATTTCAGTGTAAATCTAATTAGTCAAATGGAAATTTGCTTAGTCTGCAGGTATGATGCGGCGGGGGTATTAAATGTCGTTACTAAACAACCATAATAAACTAGCATAATAATAATAATGCGGAAACTCTTGGCAAGCAGTAGAACTTCAGTCTGATGATGAATAAGGTTGGGACAATTATGTAACAGGATACAATGATAATTGTTTGAATTAAATAGATAATTAATTATATTAAAGGGGTTTATTTTTAACTTTTACTACATACACTGTTTCCACTTATTTAAAGGGTGTTTTTTAAAAGAATGCCGGGATTTTAAATGATTATAAATAAGTACTATTCAAGGAAACTAAACGTTTTATACGTCAAATTGAAGTTAAAATAACTAAGTTTTATTTCCCTTGTGGCAAGGGAGGAAACTTTGGCCTTGGCATGGGCAAAACAGGTGCGCGGTGGTGCCGCTATTGTGACTCATACGCTTGACGCCAGTCGCCAGTACGACAGTTTACGGCACAACAGAAGACACAGATTGCAATCTGTGGTTAGCATTGTTTAAATATATATTGTTTTGCTAAATTAAACTAAATTTAAATCTACTTGATGATAAAGAAACTTGAACCTGGTTTACTGAGTTCGTGGCACCGAAGTGTTTTGAAAAGACATTCACCTGGCCGGCTAAAGCAAGCGATGGCATAGTCGAAGAAATCCGACAATTCTGCATCAGAAGCCCGAAAAAATCGATTGCCCGGCGAAGTCTTCAGTTGAACAAACCTAAATGGGTCACTTGATGATGTTATCTATAAAATATAGAGTCGTGCCGAAAAAGATTAAGTTAAGACATCAGACAAACCCACCGATCGCCTTAAGCGTACAAACTTTTCCAGTTTCATGCTTATATAAGATTGATGAAAATCTGAATTTTATTAAGTCATTCCGAATTGTATCAAATAATTAGAAAAAAACTTTATTCTTTTCCCTTCAATTTGACGTTGAAATCATTTAATTATCTTGAATAGTCCCCGAGCAACGACCGTTTGAAATCCCGGCATTCTTTTAAAAACACCCTGTTTAATGTCTTAATCCTTTGGTAAATTTCAATATCCATTCACTAAGATAATTGCCAATGCATAGGTGTTTTTGCTAGGGCCTTTTTTATGTTATTCCAGTAGTTAAATAATACATACATACCAAATCCCATCCTTCTGCCATAATGAACTCAGTATGGGATTATTATGGTAGTCTATCAACGAAAGCACCAGCAGCGTAACATTTCAAATGCCACAGCAAATATAAATGGAAAGGAAAAGAACTAGGGAATGTCGAAGCCATAATTTTAGTTTAGGGTCCCAGTTTTTTTGGAAATTAAGTTTTAATTTTTTTAAAGTCTAGCAGCCGACGCTAACATTTTACACTAACTTTTGGTATAATACCATTTGCTTAACGTAACAGCTGTTAACATTAAGCTTGTGTGACACAAATTCAGCATTTGGATAATAATGACATGCATAGGGTTGACTTATTCATACTATGTGTAATGCTATAGTCATTGATACGTTCATTTATTTGGTAAGAGGATGACAGAGTATTTAAATATTTGGTAAAATGCTAGATATTCTAATCTATTTTTTAAAGCTGTCTTTAAAATTTTAAGTTTGTTTTAGAGCAATATAATTTGTTTTAACCATCAGGTTAGTTGATCATTCTGTGGTTTTGCCATTGATTAAAGGAAATGAGTAAGATTCTATAACCACTGATGTATATAAATTGAGTCTTCAAAGGAAAGGTTATGCAAATTATTTTTCTGTTCGACTTTTTGAGGAAAGAATAGGAAAATAAAATGTTTACATGTTTTAAATCATCTTGGAAGCTTTTTGTTTACAATAAATGTTTAACCGCTTAAACTTTGCTAGGATTAGAAATAGAAATATTGACATAACTTAAGTTTTAGTTGACTCCTCAATTCCCTAACGTAGGACGGGCCAGCAGCTAGTCACAATTAATGTATATTACGAGTTTTTAAATTTATTTTCTAAATATTGCATTTTATGGCTAAACGGTTAATTATATCGAATTACTTCTTGTACAAAAGTTGTAGATCTCTTTCTTTGGCGAGACATTCTTTACATTTAATGTTCTTAATAGTTTTTGAGTAATCGGGGAAAAACTTATTTTTAGACGCCATTTTCCAAGATGGCGGCCGTAGCACAAGTTTTTTTTTTTCGAGGACTTTTGGTATGTTATTCCGGAAGCAAAATTCAATATATGTAGCAAGTTTTACACTTATAAGAGTTTTTTTTTAGGTAATGGAGATATTTTGATTTAAAATGGCTACACTAATATATAGAGAGTTTGAATTATAGAGGTCAGAATAAATAAAATTTGAATTATGGTGGTCCCAGTTTTAAGTGTAGAGAGTTTGAGAGAACGGAGAATGGACACATTGTGGGAACATCAATAAGAGCGTCAGTTCATGTTTCAACAGGCGTATTTTTTGTTCTAAATTCGAATTACAGACTCTTACGGTGACACAGTTCGAAATGTAGAGGTTGACTTCAAATTTTGGAGATAGCAATTCAAATTATAGCAACAAAATTTGAATTGTAGAGGCTCAAGTATGTGCAAATTTGAATTGTAGAGGCTGCATCAATCGTAAAAATCACTTCGAATTATGGGTATATTATTTTTAGAATTTTAGAGGTTTTCTTAGGGGAACAGACAAACATTACTAATTATAGAGGTTTTCAATTTATCGAGGTTCGAATTAGTGAGGTTCTACTTATTATTAGCATAGTGCCAATAAAGTAGATTAAAACATCTATACGTTATTATTTTTCAGCCTAGACAACAAGAGAACTGAAGCTACAAAACAAGAGATCAACAAAGACATGAAACGTAGACTTTATTCGCCCGAAGAGTGTGTAGAAATTAAGAAACCCAAGCCCAACCAAGCAGAGCTTGATCAGGTTTGGCTATTTATCTTTAATTTTTTTATTATTTATTGACACCTATGACATATGCAACAGTAGGCTTAATCATTATTATGTAAAGCAGGTGTCGTTTCTGTTACATTTTTTAATGCCATTAGCTAAGGCCCCAAGGAGAAATAATTTTTTTTTTTTTAAGAGGTTGGCGGCCTCTTTTAACCTTGCATTTGCCCGTCCACATAGACTACAGATCTGTGCGTGGAACGTATCCAGCAAAGCAAGGGGTGAGCCGGTACAGTACAAAGGTGAACTGTATAAAAGTTAGTGACAGTGACCAGGATTAAATGAACTATTAAATGAAATTTAAATTAAATTTCAGTTAATTTAAATAATAATACAAATAAGTTTGCTTTTGGTAGTGACATTATTTCTTTATGACTTATACCGGTTCTGTTCCAATATTGTTGCCCTTAATCATCTTGTTATGCATTTTTTAAGTACGTGATTAATTCTTGGTTTCAGTTTGAACATGATTGAATATTTTTGACCTAAAGAACATTACTACGTGTGTTTGTATACGTGTCCCATTAGTTTTATCTTGCAAACAAAACATTGTTATAGCTGTAGGAAAAGGTCAGTAGTTATAAATGAGATTGTAAATACAACGGAATAAACTTACAGTGACGGCAGTGCTCTCGTATTAGCACCAACTAGCTGTGCTGCTTCTAATGGCCAAACTCGGCATAGATTGAATATTCAAGATTTTAATGAACTACAGGAGGAAAATAAACTAAATCATGGGATTTGGTCTGAAAAAGTACGTGTCGAAGTTTACGATGAAATATGTGAGCAGAAGCTACTAGTAATTATCAACATTTACGTCAAGCAAACCCTGAAAACCAAGATGAAGTGTTTGGTGGTCTTAATATTTATCAGTGTGGTGATGTGGCTCAGTTACAATGGTTGCAAGATCGAGCTTGATCCCAAGGCATGACCCTAAACCAAGCAATTGTTGATTTTGGACCAATCCAGTGCTGGGTTGACATATGTTGCAGTGACCCACGTCTGAACTATCGACAGGCTGTTTTTCGGCCCAGTATTCCCAAAAGAAAGTATGATGAGCATTAACAAAAGCTCGGTCTGGAGAAATAAACTAGTTAAATATCAACATTTGTCGTTAAGTATTACCGTTATAACTGTTTCTTTTGTTTTAGTTTGAAATGTTCACATTCGTTGAGATAAATTGTCCAATCAATAAAATATAATATTGTACTAAATTCATGTTCAATCATTTAACTCAATGTTTAGTAAATATTGAATATCTAATTGTCCGGTTTGTTTTTTTTATCCTGGAGGTCTTAGACTTAAGAGAATACACTTTTGATATAAAAGAATGTTCTTTTGTATTTTCATTTGTATACTTGTAAAGTTGAACTGTTATTCAGTTATCAGTAACCAAAATAGTAGGATCCGAAACTGTTTGGGTTGAATGTAATCACTACACTTTTTCTGTTCAAGAAAAATTAACTATACCATCCCATAGGTTTTAAGCTTAAAATGTAAATTAAGGTCTAAAAAACCCATATACAGTAGTAACATTTCTGTGTTTTTGACAAATCATTTCTTTTCACTGGGAAATAATTTGTAACTATTTTAACCACCCTAAAAATTTATTCCTAAGCACTATTCAAAATTTTAAAAATGTATGTCAATTTTAAGGGTATGAAAATGCAGTATATTTATAACGTCCACACTACTAATTTTTGCCGACTCCCATTCGCAGACTCTAGCCTAGTCAGATTCATTCCTTAACCTCAAAAATTCTAATAAACAAACAAACTTACCTTTTACTTCAAATAGTTACGAATTCTACATCTTGGAAGATAACACCATAAGATTATCACTATTTGAGTAGGTACTCATACGACAACCACTACAATATAAACAACACAATAAAAAAAGGTAGCTATTTACTTTCTCAACACGCATACAGAAGTTAAGTTAACCTCAACTGTCTGTCGGACTGTCGCTGTCGCCACTCGCTACTGTCGTTGTTCTCGTTCCTCCGTGGTGTGAGTTATGAGACCAGTGGTGCCACCTCAACCTCATTATGTGCTTAGTTCTTTAAAAAAATTCTACTAACTAAAATTCTGTTCATTCACATTGGTGCCGATCAAAAATAAAACTGTAAGAATAAGGAACGTCAACATATTCCTTAATCTAAAAAAAAAAAAAATCCTCGGGGGGGGGGGGGCAATTGCCCCTAGTGCCCCCTCTCTGGATCCGCCCTTGCACCCAGTTTACTTATTGGAGACAAGGATAACATGGGAATTTTAAATTAACATTTTTTTTCTTCGTAACCAATAACCATTAGAGGACACTTTATTATAGGCTACTAAATTATTTGTTTTTTTAAGCTCTTTAAAATTATTTATAAAGAAATTGGCAAGTTTTAAGTTTTGTGTGTCAAAAATGAGAAAACCCTATTTTTACCCCATAAAATCCCACAAAAGACCCTGTTTCCATGGTCCGATCATGCTGGTTCACAAACTCATTCAAGTTTAACCTGCCCTACAGCTTCAAGCCAAATTTCATCAAAATCGGACAAATATAAAAAATTGAACAAATAGTGTTTTTGGCCTCTAAGGGACATTAAAATGAAAAAGTATATCGGTCCTGGGCCTAGGTCTTACCCCTTAGGTATTACCTATGGTAATAGAAGTAAACATACTTCCCTATAGGGAAATTCGCTAAAAATGCCAAAATATTAGAAGTTTTAGTACCTATCTAAACTAGTCTAAAAACTTGTCTTACAAAGCCCTTAAAACGCATATAAGTAATTCAAAATTTAAAAAAAAGTGCTGAGAGACCCCCCACTCCCTCACTAGTAAGTTCCGCAAATCCTAGTCTATTTTTATGGAGGGTCTCTGAGAACTCTAACCTCGGGAACAGGTAGACAGGGCTTACTACATTTGCAAAGTAACCGATAAAGCGAACCGACTTTTATGTAAATTCTTGCTTTAAGAATAATAAAATTGTCATACTAAATGTTATTTGAGTGATAACTGTTCTAGCTAAACTATGTGTGTATTTCAGTCATTTGAAATACAAGATCTGCAAGGAGAAGTAAAATTGCAGCAGAAACAGATCGATGGCCTGACAGATCTAATCAACATCCTAAAGGAGGAGAAGAAAGAGTTGGGGATGGAGTTGGCGCTTGCTCGACTCAACTTGAGTCATAGAGAACGGGACATTACAAATCTAAAGGCTAAGATTGAAATGGTAATATTTATTACTAGTAGTACGCTTATTCTGCGCGTAGCGGGATGAGTGAACAAGAGCGCAATAATGAAAGAGCCCACCCACACCTATTTACTCCCACACAATCATAACTTACCGGTGTCACTGGTGAACGCAATAATGTTATTTGTATGGGCAAATCAACCAAATCTCAGTCAACAACAATCCTAACTTCTCGTCCATTAATTAATTAACCAAAGTCATCGGTAATATACGTAATGGATTTTCAACAGTTATCGATAGGAGGTAAATCCATCGTTCCTGCACAAAACGTCTTTTGATTAAATGAAGCCTATTTCCATATTTGTTATGAGGCCTATCATAAACGAAACTAAGCCAAACTGAACTAATCTAACTTAAATAAATTGCCAAAGCACAGTGTAAGGAATCTCCAAAAAATATCGTATTGCTTACAATGATGATTTATGTCAACGATAGCGCTATTATATCATCTAAAATGATTAAAAATCCAATAAATGCTCATCTAACTAATTAATCTAAATGCCATAAACGGTTCCCACACTCCGCACTGCTTGCATTTACCACCTCCATCGCCACTACCTACGTCGTGGACCTGTTTCCCTCTCTTCTCATAGCATTTTATTATTGCAGATACATTAATCTAACTGTCACAAAGGGTTCCCACAATCCGGACTCCTCGCCTTGACTACTCCCTTCACCACTTCCTACCTTCCTACGTCGTGAACCTGTTTCCCTCCCTTCCCATAGCATTTTTAGAATTATTGCAGATACTGTACATTATTCTAATTATCACAAAGGGGTTCTACACTCCGGAATGCTCGCTTCGACTACTTCCTTCAGCACTTCCTACGTCGTAGACCTGTTTCCCTCCCTTCCTATAGCATTTTAGAATTTCAAATAGATTAATTCAACTTTCACAAAGGGTTCCCACACTCCGGACTGCTCGCCTTGACTACATCCTTCACCGCTTCCTACGTCGTGGACCTGTTTCCCTCCCTCCCATAGCATTTTAGAATTGCAGTTACATTAATCTAACTGTCACAAAGGGTATCTACACTCCAGAATGCTCGCCTCGACTACTTCCATTACCAATTCCTACGTCGTGGGCCTGTTTCCCTCCCTTCCTATAGCATTTTAGTATTGCAGGTACATTAATCTAACTGTCACAAAGGGTTTCTACACTCCGGATGGCTAGCCTTGACTACTTCCTTCACCACTTCCTACGTGTCATGGACCTGTTTCCCTCCCTTCCCATAGCATTTTTAGAATTGCAGATTTATTATTCTAATTGTCACAAAGGCTTCCCACACTCCGGACTGCTCGCATTGACTACTTCCTTCACCACTTCCTACATCGTGGACCCCCCACCCTTCTCATAGCATTTTTAGAATTGCAGATACATTATTCTAACTGTCACAAAAGCTTCCCACACTCCGCGTGCTCGCCTTGACTACTTCCTTCACTACTTCCTGCATCGTAGACCTGTTTCCCTATATTTCCATAGCATTTAATTATTACAGATACATCAATTTAACAGTCATAAAGGGTTTCCGTACTCCTTTCTTTTCACTGCTCACCTTTCTGCTTCCTTTACCACTCTCTACCTCTACGTCGTGGACCTGTCCCCCCCCCCCTTCGCATAGCTTTTTAGTATAAACATATACCAACATCTTTGAATATTTAATATTCAATGCCAACACTAAATTGAATAATGTAAAATGCTGCTTTGTTCTAAATACATAAATATATATTTTTAATTTAAAGGTGAATTTTAATACTGAACATAAACGGTATATAACTGCCGACTAATATTGTTAAGTTCAATTTATTAATCTGAAAGTTGTGAAATTTAATTAGCTTAAATAACATTATTCTGAAAGCTGTGAAATTATAATGATATCTATATCTATATCTATACTATTATATAAAAATCTAATGGTGTCTGTCTGTATGTGTATTACTAATAGGTGCAAAAACTACTGAACCCACTGGGCTTAAATTTTACAAAAATATAGCTACCATACCAAGGACCATTATAGGACTATTCACACTTTGATACTGACCGTGGGCTTTGCCCCTTTTGTTTTAAAAGTTCTGAGGTGAGGATTTTAAAAGTAAATATTGATTGGTCACCATGGCTGCAATGAGAATACTCACAATGTTTACATTTGCCTTGGCATTTCAATGTAAACAAGAACAAACTGCCAAATTGCATATTTACAATTTAAGACAGCTGATCCAATGAAATAAAATATAATATTTCACATAGTTATATGGTTGGTTTATTTAATCTAAAAATTTATCAAAGGTAATTTATTCAAAAACTATGTCAATGATTATAGAAATAAAAAAAAAATATTCTAAAAGCGTTGCTCTATCAACTCAGGCTCTGCTTTCGATTTTTAAAGTGTCTTAAGTGTTATGAAAATAATGTTATTGATATATTTTCATGGAAACAGTAAGAAAATTACAATGTGTTTTGTATGAATTTGGAGGCTACTTTAAATAAATTATAAATTCAAACTGCTTAACATGCGTTAGATTAACTTAACATAACTTGCACATCACATTGTTTTTTTATATGTATATTTAGGTAAATTTAGTTATTGTGTTTTGCTAAACCTATGCTTAAATTAAACTAAAGAATATCATCAATAACTAAATTGTACGTAGATTTTTGTGTTTTCTTCGTTTATGTTCATTTTATATATTTCATACTCCTCAAGTGTGTCCAACTTATTACGTTTAGGGGCAAACTTATTACATAGGGCAAACAGGCCGTGCCTTTCAAACACGATATAAAGAACACCGACCAGATCCTAAACACCATAAACAAAAATCTGCGTTTGCTCAACACCTTGTAGATTGTAATCACTCAATGAGTGATATTATGACCGGCTTGGAAGTTTCACATTATTGCGGGAAAGGACTGGGGCGGAGCCCGAGAGTCTGATCAGAATAAAAACAGCTTAGTTTTCCTATTTAATGCCTAAAGAGTCAGTGTACTAAATTTCAGCCTCCTAGGTAAATGGGAAGTAAGAGAATTAGTGATGAGTGAGTGAGTCAGTTTGCCTTTTATATATAAACTAGCTGTACCCGTGGGCTTTGCCCCGTTTAACTTCATATGTGAGCTCGTTCGCATGGCTCAATTACGTCCTGGTTGAAGTTTGTTCGCTACGCTCACTCACCTTTGCGGTTGGAGCTCGTTCGCTGCGCTCACTTGCCTTCAGGTTAGCTCGTTCGCTACGCTAACTCGCCTCCGGGTTGAAGTTCGTTCGCTACGCTCACTCACTTTTGGTTTAAAATTAGCTGTTGTAAAATATAAAAAAAAAATAATAAAGCTGCACTCTGTTGGTAATCCTTGTAACTTTAATACTATTTAACATCATAGAACAGAACCAACTTGTTTAAATGAAACAGCTGTTAAGATTCATTAATTCCATTTAAATATGAGTACTCATTAGGTTAATATGGGAAACTCCAGAGCCACTGGGGCGGAGCCCGAGGCCCGATCAGAATAAAAACCACTTAGTTTTCCTATTTAATGCCTAAAGAATCAGTGTACCAAATTTCAGCCTCCTAGGTAAGTGGGAAGTGGGAGAATTAGTGATGAGTGAGTGAGTCAGTCAGTCAGTCAGTCAGTCAGTCAGTGAGGGCTTTGCCTTTTATATATATAGACTAGCTGTACCCGCGAGCTTTGCCCCGTTTAACTTCATATGTGAGCTCGTTCGCATGGCTCAATCACGTCCTGGTTGAAGTTCGTTCGCTACGCTCACTCACCTTTAGGTTGGAGCTCGTTCGCTGCGCTCATACGTCCTGGTTGAAGTTTGTTCGCTACGCTCACTCACCTTTACGGTTGGAGCTCGTTCGCTGCGCTCACTTGCCTTCAGGTTAGCTCGTTCGCTACGCTAACTCGCCTCCGGGTTGAAGTTCGTTCGCTACGCTCACTCACTTTTGGTTTCAAATTAGCTGTTGTAAAATATAAAAAAAAAATAATAAAGCTGCACTCTGTTGGTAAAGGTAATCCTTGTAACTTTAATGCTATTGAACATCATAGAACAGAACCAACTTGTTTAATTGAAACAGCTGTTAAGATTCATTAATTCCATTTAAATATGAGTACTCATAAGGTTAACTTTGGAAACTCCAGAGCCTGTGGGGCAGAGCCCGAGAGTCCGATCAGAATAAAAACAACTTAGTTTTCCTATTTAATGCCTAAAGAATCAGTGTACCAAATTTCAGCCTCCTAGGTAAATGGGAAGTGGGAGAATTAGTGATGAGTGAGTGAGTCAGTCAGTCAGTGAGGGCTTTGCCTTTTATATACAGGGTGTCCCGTAACTCTCTGGACACTTGTATATAGCGTTATTCCTTAGGTCAAGACAAACACATTTCACCATAGGAACATGGGTCTGTGGTGTCTAGTTTACCGACTGTCGGTATTTATGTGTTTTTTACAAACAAACTAATAACTCCTAAACGGTTTGAGATACAGCTTTGATATTTTGCAAAAATGTTAATCTTATTAAGACCTATTATCGTTAGAAATTATACTAAAAAATCATTAACCGTTTCAAAATGGCGGCCATTTAAAATATTTGATGCCAAATTTCACGAAAACCGTTAACTTTACAAAAAAATTGCAAGAGACAAAAAGTTTGTAAATTTTATGTAGTTTTCAATGATACCTGATTTGTTAAGATTGGATAAATAATAACAGAGAAACGTGTTGTTTTCTAAATGTATGACCACTTTTCTCCATTTAAACAATGCTAATACTCCTTTTACGTTGTTTAGCATTGTTTAAATGGAGAAAAGTGGTCATGCGTTTAGAAAAGAAGACATTTCTCTGTTATTATTTATCCAATCTTAACAAATCAGGTATCATTGAAAACTACATAAAATTTACAAACTTTTTTGTCTTTTGCAATTTTTTTGTAAAGTTAACGGTTTTCGTGAAATTTGGCATCAAATATTTTAAATGGCCGCCATTTTGAAACGGTTAATGATTTTTTAGTATAATTTCTAACGATAATAGGTCTTAATAAGATTAACATTTTTGCAAAATATCAAAGCTGTATCTCAAACCGTTTAGGAGTTATTAGTTTTTTTTGTAAAAAACACATAAATACCGACAGTCGGTAAACTAGACACCACAGACCCATGTTCCTATGGTGAAATGTGTTTGTCTTGACCTAAGGAATAACGCTATATACAAATGTCCAGAGAGTTACGGGACACCCTGTATATAGATTATAGATTATCAAGGTATTGTTGATAGCAAATGTATGACAAATATTAAACAGCTGACGAATAATTTATAAACTGTGTATTATACTCTTCAATAAGAATTGTATTGACTAGACCTTTGAAGGGCTGTAGGTCGTAGCCCTTAGAAAAAACGTAAAATCTAAAGAAGTTCTGCATATCTACGCACTGCACTGTCCCCTTTAATTTGAAACATAAATCTTTTAGATCGGTCCAGTAATAACTGAGAAAACAGACTTACAACTGTGTTTTGAATATATAGATTCTTTTGGTATGTTGTTTCCAAATGCTGATTTTTATTTTAGTATTTTTCTTTGTTGTGTCAGTAATGTGTGTTTAGATACGTTGTATCTGATTTTAATGGTTTTTATGAGTTGAGCTGACAAAGAATATGAATAAAATGTTGTATAAATAAGACCAATACTTAAGCATGATCAAATGTCATTATATTAATCAGATTTCTTTATTAGGATAGCAAGCTTACCTGAATGACACAGGAGACACAACACTTTATACTATTTTAAAACACAAAAAAAAAGAATATTTCACTGTCACTGACAGCATTTTCAACTAAGGACTAAGAGGGGTGAGATATCTACCTCAGGTTTGCATCATTTTATTTCTTTTGACAACCCCTTAAAAATGAGGGATCTCTCAATAGGGATTGCTATTTGAAAAAAGTCACCCTTCCCGATTTGGAGTTTAAAAAATACTTTTTATTTAGAAGATCCCGGAACCTTTGTAAACAACCAATGCCACAAACAGGCTATTTCTATCTATTTTGGTTATAAAAAAATTATTAGTTTCCTTACTTAATTTACACACTAAATTAAAATTTCATTCAACGTATTTAACAAAAACAAAAAAAAAACAATTTACAATTTAGAGAAAATGGTTGGGGTCATTTGCCATTTTTGAAATCTTTGTGCGCACATTGCGCAAACTTGTTAACATGTTATTGTAGTACACGTATGTATAGTAACATGTTATTTGATTCATTCTAAATTTTACATTCTTTTCACAGCTGGGGGAGAAGAGTTCTCTGCATGAAAAGTTCCTATCTTTAGAAAAAGAAATGGAAGAAAAAATTATGGTAAGAACTCATGAAATATTTATAACATTCGTTAATCTAGTGATGGGTTGATGCCAAAATTATTCGATTCTGATTCTTAAATTTGGGATTCGATGTTCGATTCCAAATTTAATGGTTCAGGTTGACAAAAAGGCTTTTAGAAATTATTAAAAAACAAGCATTATTAGAACGAAACACAAGATTTTAATGTAGATAAACACAATAATAAGTGAAACCAAATGAACGTAAATTGTTAAACATAAACCTACAGTAATTTTATTTTTATTTTATGATGACTTTTACTTTTAAGTATAGGCCTAGTGTTATTTTTATTTATATTAGCTATATTTTTTAAAATTTAATTTATACATTGATTGTATTGTGTTGCTTGTTTTGTTGGAAAATACATTATGGATTTATGTGTGTTCTAACTTTTTTCTCACCTTTCCCTTAAGAAAATTAAAACTTAATTATATATATAGGCCTACCTCAAACAAGTAAAGCCTAACTAGACTCAATTGTGCTTTTTTTCTGTGTAAATAAACGTCTTTGACGTTTAGCTTTACAGTGTGAGTTTGCAATATATTTGTAGCTTATTATTGATTAACGCTGAACTATCCGAATCCCCCAATATCTGAACCGATCCGAACCGAGCCTCAACTATCCGATCCTAAATGAAATTACACTATTTGCACACCTATAGGGGAGAGAAACGGGACACCATTCTTAATTTATGTTTTTTCATGAACGTTTGTTAAAGAAATTGCACACATGACGTATCATAACCTTAAACATTTAATAATAAACAAAAGAGCTGTTTTTACACTAAACTCAACCTAAACATGTCCAAAAAAAGTTTTACAAAAGCTTACGGATCCCGTTTTATCCAACCATGGTATATTTTTATCCTCAGATCTAAAAAAAATTCTTAAAAATAAGCTGTTATCGTTTAAAACCCCCCAAAACAAAGTTGATTTTTCTTAATCTTCTTCATTTTCAGATGAGGAGGACTTTTCCTGTGCAATAGACTTTTTTATTTGTTGAACAGGAATGGTTTGGTTGGATTTTCTTGGTTCTTTCCTTTTTCTATCCGTTTGTTTTTACATTTTATTTTATTTATATCAAACCGTCCCCTTTTCTTAGCATTTTCTCTAATTTTTACTATTCTGGCATTTTCTTTTTTTATTCCTTTCTCTTTCTTCCAGCTCCAACCCTATAAATGCCTATTCCGTTTTGTCCAACTCAAAACCATCCCGTTTTGTCCAACTCCGACAGATTTGGAATCAAATATGGCTGCTGCCAGAACTAAGCAGCAAAACTACAAGGTGATCACATACAAATATTCAGAAATAAACAGCAAACAAAACATAATACTTAACAAAACTGTATTCCTTAACAAAACCTTGAAACATCATAACTCAAGCAAACTGAATGCTGGCCTTCCGTGTTCAACCACAGAAAACATACTACTATAACCCAGAATGCCAACCGAACGGTAAAAAGAGTTAAGTACTTCGAGAGAGCTTAGCCTGTCAATTCGTAGGCAGCGCCACCAGCTGCTGAGTGCATAGCAAAGCTGGTGGCGCTGCCTACGAACTGACAGGCAAAGCTCTCTCAAAGTACTTAACGCTTTTTACCATGCGGTTGGCATTCTGGGTTATAGTAAGTTTAGTATGTTTTCTGTGGTTCAACTGAGAATGCCAAGATGGCGGCCAAGAGCTAAAACCTATGCTTTCCCGCTATATTGTAGTACTAGTATCGCTAGAACGTAGGGTATCCCGTTTTGTCCGACCGTCCCATTTTGTCCAACTCCCCCCTACTCTTCATAATATTAATAAATTTGGCAACTATTTGATCATTCTTCTAATCTTTGTTTTTAGCTCCGCGATCAACTTCTTAATGAGGCAAAAGAAGACTGGCTTGCAGAAGTGCAAGCCAAAGAAGATCTTGAAGAAGAAATAGCAAAACTGGAAAAAGAACTAAGTGATAAGGTAAAATATTAATGATAATGTTATCCAAACAAATTGTAAAGTTGGATGTTGGACCAGCTAATAAGTGTAATGTGCTCATGTAAGTCTTACATAGCTACTTGAAGTGTAGTAACAGGATTTGATTAATTCTTTTCTGAAACTGCACAACATCTAAGACCATCGGTGATTTGTTTGAAATTATCTTGTCTTTTAAAACCACAAATTGACCAAAGGACCACGAATATTGATAAGACAGGAGTTTATAAAATCAAATGCAACGTAACTGCCCAGCTATTACATTGGACAAACAGCTCCTCACGAAGGTTAAAAACGTTACTGTCTAAAAAAATCATCTAAATCAGCTTTTGCCAACCTTCTAAGGGCCGGTACACACACACCGACTTTTGTCGTGCCCCTGTACGACTCAAGAAATCGTATATCTGCACAACAAGTAGAGAAACAAAGTAGGCAATGGAAGTTGCATGGGGGTGTACACACTAGTACGACAGCAGACGTAGAGGTGTTAAAGTAGTGGACGACAAATTTCAAGTCGCGCCCGGCACCGACTGGGGGTCCGACAGGCAAGTCGTGTTGTATGGGCACAACTGTTTTGAGTCGTAGCGGGACATGGCGTTATACGGCTGTCACGTCGGTGTATACACACTAGTGCGTCTCGGGACACTACTGCGGGGCGCCATGCTGGGAAACTCAGACCCTGCCCCGCCAGTCTGCATTGCAATCTGGCAGAGGAAGGTCGGTGCAATGGATAGTGTCGTAGAACAAGCCGCGAATGAATCTGAGGTACAGCAGACTGTTGATGGAATGCAGATTTCTGTGCAGATATAATACTCTGACAACTTCTAACATCCTCCCACCAAGTTCATGGAACATTTTACAAGTGAAATGAACTTAAATAAATTATTGATAAACAATTTGTTTAAAAAAGAGAAGTTATTAAGTTGCCTTGTTTCTTTCATTTTCAAGTATTGTTCTCAAGTTTAGTTTGTATATCTCTTCGGAACGCAAAAACACTATCTGTTCAAATCCATATATATATATACGAGGGTTGTTTTTTTTTTCAACCTCCGATCGCTCTGTGCAGACGCTACGCAGGAGGCAGAAGGCGGGCATGCGCCGTAGGCGATTGCGCAACTCTTCCACTACACCTGTCGCCATTGTTGACATTCGCGTGTCAGTTGGCGTTGTGCTACGGCCACATAAACATGGCTGCCACCATTGATGCTCCCGCCAAGCGCGGATTGCGGAGTGTTATTCGTTTTCTACAGGCTGAAGGCCATAGTGCTGCAGAAATCCATCGGAGAATGAGTCGTGTGTATGGGGAAAACTATGAGTGATGGTGTTGTGCGTGAATGGTGTCGAAAGTTTAATGACGGCCATAATGATGTGCATGATGAAGGGGGACAAGGACGCAAATCTGTCATTTCAGATGACCTGGTTCAACGTGTTGACAGAATGCATGGTGTCTACTCTCCGGGAAATTCGGGAAAACCGGGAAAACTCCGGGAATTTTATCTTACCTTGAAATGTCCTGGAAAACTCCAGGAATCCACCCAAACCTCCGGGAATCCGGAGCCCGGTCATCGGAATTGTCGGCTAACCAAACACTACCGCTTTTGTTGCCGAAATCGCGGGAGACGATTATCGGTGTCGCCGAAACGGCAGGATATCCTCACGGGTATTGCCGTGATCGCGGAAGACGATTATCGGTGTTGCCGAAACCGCAAGATATGCTCACGGGTATTGCCGCGATCGTGGGAGACGATTATCGGTGTTGCCGAAACCGCAGAATATACTCACGGGTATTTCCGCGATCGCGGTAGACGATTATCGGTGTTGCCGAAACCGCAGGATATACTCACGGGTATTGCCGCGATCGCGGGAGACGATTATCGGTGTTGCCGAAACCGCAGGATATGCTCACGGGTATTGCCGCGATCGCGGGAGACGATTATCGGTGTCGCCGAAACCGCAGGATATGCTCACGGGTATTGCCGCGATCGCGGAAGACGATTATCGGTGTTGCTGAAACTGCAGTATATGCTCACGGGTATTGCCGCGATCGCGGGAGACGATTATCGTTGTCGCCGAAACCGCAGGATATGCTCACGGGTATTGCCGCGATCGCGGGAGACGACTATCGGTGTTGCCGAAACCGCAGGATATGCTCACGGGTATTGCCGCGATCGCGGGAGACGATTATCGGTGTTGCCGAAACCGCAGGATATGCTCACGGGTATTGCCGCGATCGCGGGAGACGATTATCGGTGTTGCCAAAACCGCAGGATATGCTCACGGGTATTGCCGCGATCGCGGGAGACGATTATCGGTGTCGCTGAAATCATAAAATATGCGAACCTGTTTTGCCGCGATTGGTTGGCTGTGTTGACGGGACTGCAAGATATGCTCACCGGTATTCCCACGATCGCAAGAGATGATAGCTGGTGTCGCCTTACCTACTAGTTATACCGTTTTATTATGTTGTATAAAATATTTTTCTTTGGAAAAGTTTTGTTTTAAATTATATAGCCTAATCATTAATAGTAATAATAAATTATTATTAGCGGGTTGCGATTAGTTGAACGTGGTCCGATAGTAGCTCTTAAAATTCAGGAATTTGTCTTGAATTCTCCTGGAAAACTCCTTGAATTTTTCAAACCAGGTTTAGTAGACACCATGGAATGGTGAAAGGAAACCGCAGATTCACCATTACTGCTTTGTCTTTGGAATTTCCCGATGTTTCAAGGTCTGTTTTGTACTCTATTGTTACTGAATGGTTAGGCTACAGAAAACTTTGTTCACGTTATGTCCCAAAAATGTTGACGGATGGCCACAAAACTCAACGAATGGCGTCAGCTTTAGAGTTCCTTGAGCAATACCATGATGACGGAGACGACTTTTTGAAATCGATCGTGACTGGGGATGAAACTTGGATTCAGTACGACACACCGGAAACAAAACAACAATCACAACAATGGATGCACTCAAATTCACCAAACAAACCAAAGGAATTCAAACAATCCTTTAACAACAGAAAGGCCATGGCTACTGTGTTTTGGGACCAAAAAGGTGTGTTGCTTGTGGAATTCATGGAACCTGGAACCACAATCACTGCAGCTGTTTATTGTGAAACTTTACGACGTTTGCGTAGAGCCATTCAGAACAAACAAAGAGGAATGCTGACTTCTGGAGTTGTTTTGATCCATGACAATGCCCGTCCACGGCGTCCACACACTGCTGGAGCAACTCAACAGCTTCTCGACCAATTTGGATGGGACATTTTCGATAACCCGCCATACAGTCCTGACCTTGCACCCAGCGACTTTCCCCTTTTTCCTAATCTGAAGACGTAGCTTGGTGGGAAGCGTTTTCAAAACAATGCGGAGCTCCAAACCAACGTCAAGGACTACATAAATGCGGTGGCGGCAACCTTCTATGAGGAGGGCATACAAAAGCTTGTCCACAGATACGACAAATGTCTGAATCTCTATGGCGATTATGTCGAAAAGTAGCTGTAAGTGTACCTTTCTTTTGGTAATAAATGTATTATTTTATATGGACTTGTCTTTTATTTATAGCCTATCGGAGGTTGAAAAAAAAACAACCCTCGTATATATTTTCATAGTATATATATTTACTAGAGAACCTGTGCGGCTCAATGATCCGCATAGTATGAAACATAACTCCGAGAAAAATGTTATGCTTAAATTTGAGTAATTCTAGTTATATCTTAGAGTTTGTTAAACTCTTGTTAGAAACTAATTTTAAATACCTCTATTAGCGTCGTAAAGGTTCACCTACCTACATTATTTCTGATCTCAGTTTTAACTGATAACTTCTAATTAATGCTAAACGACCTGCTTCAATTCGAGTTAACATGTTACAACAAAGTTTTTCCAGAGTTGAGAATTGAAGAAAACTGTTGCCTTATGTATAGCCTGTGTTAGGTAATTTAAGTCTGGGTCATTTTATTTCTTTGATTTGAGACTTCCCTCTAATCAAACGAATTTTCTCCGTTGAGAATCCTGAAAAGGTGGGTGATATCAACCATTTCATGTGCTTCATTTTTTACACACAAACTCTGGGTTACCAACTGGACAGCCATAATCTGCTTTGAATAGGCTAAAGCAGCAACACCATTGAAAGTTGGTTAACATATTTTAACGTTTTGTCTGTCAGTCACAGTATATGCCCCTCATCAGAACGTTCTCACGTTGTTCAGTGGAATTCCTCATTTAATACCTGTACCAAAGTTTTGAAAGTATGGATTCATTTATCGAAATAGCTTGGATAATTCTTGTAGCTATAAAATTTGGATATCAATTTTCATCTTCTCTTTTTGAAAAGCGTATATTATTTGCCTCTCCTGAATCATAAATATCAACATGACCGTAACTACTCGATCGTTAAATACATAAACATAAACACGAATTCCTTCACTTATGTTTGGTCTAATATTGCCACTAAAACTTTCAATAGCAAATGAGTTTTTTAAACTTCTTATTTTGACTTGGTATGTCTGGATTGTGTCGGTGAATTCAGTCAAAAAACTTTGTATAAGTTTGTCCTAGTAACTGGCAACATAATAGAAGTAAACATTTGCGTTTTTCTCAATTGAAGTAGACCAAGTAGTACAAAAGTTTACAATTAAAAAAAAACATAAGGTCCGTAAAGATTTGGTATAATCTTACTACTTGGACTTATCATATTCAAGGCATTATTATAGCTTCTACTAAATTTTTTTGAAATTTCTCGATCTGTCAGTATCAGAAGTAAACAATTCTTGCGTGCATTCATTTGATCTGTGATTAGGCAAGTTTACTTTACCAACGTGAAAACAAAACAAAAAATATACAAAGCACATAGTGCTTTGTATATTTTTTCACTTCCAAAGTAAGTTGCATAGCTTAACTGTCAAATATTATTCATCTCACCTAGTGAATTTGTATCTGGATGGGGATCTGTTAGACCAGGCCTCTCTTTTTCTACTCTCCTCATACGCATAAGATATCTTATTATTAATTGTCTCCTCTCGTTTTCAATATTTATTTCTTCTTTGAACTAGAGGTATTTTCTGTTCTTCCAACAAAACTGATAAACTGTTTAACTTGGTCTTAACTTACTGAATATTACAAACAATAATATTTACTCCCAAAAAGCTAACGAGTTTCTTTTTATAAACCGCTGTTTTTTGTTTTTAAATTTGTTCTGTGTATTTCTTATGGGGAAAACCCTACCTTTGAGAGGGTCTCACGCACTTAAGAGTAGGAATTTTAAAATTTTAAAACCTTATTGCAAAGCTACATATTGAGACGAATCTTTTGATACCTTAAACGTTGAAATTGGTCCACAAATAAGGGAGGGGTTGCGTTAACAAAAAACGGCTTCACGTATTATATAGATAGATATATGTGTCCGTTAGCACGATAACTCGAGCAAAAATGATCCGATTTTGATGAAATTTGGTATAAACGTGTAAACCTACATTTATTCGAACGAGTTCGCGAACCAGCATGATCGGACTATGGGAACGGGGGGTTATTAGGGGTTGTTTTATGGGGTAAAAATAGGTTTTTCCCATTTTTGACAAAAAAAAACATAAAATTTAGCAATTTCTTTCCAAACCATTTTGTAGAGCTTAAAAAACCAATAATTAAGTGTATTGAAGCGTTATTATGCGCCTAAAATAACGCTTCAATACACTTCATTATTGGTTTTAAATACACTTAATTATTGGTAACGGAGAAAATTCCAAAAAAATGTTAATTTAAAATTCCCATGTTATTCTTATGGAGAACAAGTAAACTGTTGTAGTTTGCTTGTTTATGAACATATTTTGATCAAATTTGGAAAATGTTTTTATTTCTTACTAACTATTAACATTTTACAAAAAAAAAAAAAAACAGTTTTACCCTCCCTGATGCAGCAAACCTAATCACTTGTTAAACTAATTCTATTTAAATAGGAAATAAATGTTATATTTTTAAGTAGACATTTTAGTGTAAATCCAATCAGGCAAATGGAAATTCGCTTAGTCTGCAGGTTTGCTGCGGCGGGGTTATTTTAGAGTAGTGGTGGCAGCGATACCTCCTGTAGACCCTTAGATTTTATTTTTATCATCCCGAGTAATTATTTTATCATCTCATTTTATCTCCGTAGGCTATTGTCATTAGGGCCTACTCTCCCTGTTACAAAATGTAATATTGAATTATATAACAACAATACTTCATTTTATAACACACTCCCCCTTTTTTTGCGAGGTCGCAAAATAAGAAGTCTTCATTCAGTCCTTCTCTGGTAACTTCCAGTGGGTACAGTCCTTGTATGGGTCTTAGTATTAAACCCTTTTTAGTTTTTACTTGTACCAACCGAACTTTGCTGTCTTTCTCTGGGAACAGTTTTATTACAATACCCAAAGGCCAAGTAATTCTTCTTCTGTCTTCAATTTGAACCAATACCACGTCTCCAACTTAAATATCGTCGGATTTTTACTTGTTGGACGATTTCAGGAACCCCAAATACTCCTTTTTGAAACGGGAGTTCATATTGTCTCTTAGACTTTGAATATATCTCCATCTTGTTTTCAAACTGGTTCTCTCTAGGATGTCCAAGTCCGTGACTTCATTTCCCACAATGCTTTGTAGAAACATAGATGGAGTCAGAGGTCTTAAGTCTCCCGTCTCCTCTGAGACATATGTTAGTGGTCTTCTGTTCATTATTCCCTCACATTCACATACTAGGGTGTTGATTTCTTCGTGTGTGAGAGATGAATTCCCCAAATTCCTCCGGAGGAGTCCTTTTAGGATCCTTATCAGTCTTTCCCAAAATCCTCCTCACCAAGGACTTGCAGGGGGAATGAACTTCCACACAATTGCATTGAGGCTGAATGTATTTTGGATTTCAGTCCAGTTCAGAGACTTCAGATTCTTGTTTAACACATTCGATGCGGCGGGTCCACGGGTGGGGGAGCGCGCCATGTCATGTTTATTGTTTCAATGTGAGCTCAGCCATTGTCGGGGAACGTTGTAATCTTTACCAGCCTGTAGCTTATAATGCGAGCTTTATTCTGGTGTAGGTTGGTACAAAAATTGCCCGTAAAATCCCGTCTGGCAATGCTTTTGTCCCGTTTTCGGGTATTTTCTCAGTTCGAGCCATATTACAAAGACTCTGGTTATTGATCCAGGCAGTGCTGCTACCTTTGGGTGTTTCAGTGAACTACGTCCACTTTCGGAGTAACGCAGAACAATCACCACTGCTCTTTTGTGATTTGTCTTACTGAGATATTTCAATACCAATAGCGATCGCTGATTGGCGAGCGCCTGTTTAAAGGTTTCAGCAGCGAATGTGTTAAACTAACAAAATTTGTGCCATTATCTGAATAGATAACACTTATCCGGCCTCGTCTAGCTATAAACCGTCGTAAGGCTCTTATGAAGGCTTCTGTGTTGAGGGATTGGATGACTTCTAAGTGGACTGCACGATACACGGCACATGTAAATATTACCACCCAACACTTCTGATTATCTCTAGTGATCAATGGACCAGCCAAGTCAATCCCACATACTTGAAAACATGAAGAAATCTCAGTGCGGTCTGTGGGTAAGGGAGGTGATGGCATCTCTAAGGCTTTTGCTATGTGTCGCTTGCAGCGAAGACAGTTGTGAACTACCTTTCCAACAGCCCTTCTGCCTTTCAGGATCCACACTCTGTCACGAAGGATGACAATCAATGCTTGTACTCCTGCATGTTTATTCTGTAAATGGTACTGCCTGATTATTTTCTCAACAGCAGGGTGTTTGCTAGGTAGAATGGCAGGGTACTGGTATTCAAAACCTTCATCCCGATCTGATACTCTGGTTTTCATTCTTATGACGCCATCTTCATCCACAAATTTTTGTACACCACTTAGCTCTTGAGATTTTAGACCTTCAGGAAAACTCTCTCTTTTAATCAATTTAAATACAATCTTTTCTGTCTTCAAGAATTCTTCAGAACTGATGTTATTTCCCAAGTTCAATTTATTCTTGGGAGACATTCTCAAGATCCACGCTACAGTTCTTACTATCTAAGTATACTTCGAAAATCTATTTCCTAACATTTGAGCGATTGATATTGGCTCAACAGAACTAGCAGTGACGACAGATTTACGAAATTCTTCCTTAAGCTCTTCTGGATCAGGTGATGGGCGTTCTGATGGCCATTTATCAGGATAAGCATATAGCCATTGAGGGCCAAGCCACCATTCAGAATTGAGTTATTTTTTAGGAGTGCATCCCCTGGAAAGAATGTCAGCAGGGTTGTCAGGTCCTGAAACATGTCTCCACTGTGAAAGTTGGGTCAATCTGTTAATTTCTTTCACTCGGTTTTCAACAAAAACAGACCACTTCCCTTGCTTTGCAATCCATGCTAGAACTACGGTGGAGTCCAGCCAATAATAAACTGGGACTTTGGGGTTGTTGAGACACTGTAAAGCTAGACATGAGAGTCTCACACCAGTAATTGCACCCATTAACTCAAGACGAGGTAAAGTAATTGGTTTGATTGGTGCAACTCGTGATTTAGCTAATATAATATTTATGTCAAGGATACCATCTACTTCGGTTCTTAAGAATATACTACATTCAAAAATATTCTCCTGCTCAATACACACCTTTCCAGACAGCCAAGTTCCTCGACCCATTTTTGAATCTGCACCTGTAGGTTTTGAGGTAGTTCTTCATCCCAACCTACCTTCAACGTCCAAGTCGTTTGCAAAATAATTTTGGGAATCAGTCCAACCGGAGCAGTAAAACCAATAGGATCGAAACCCTTTTGAGCACATGATAGCAATGTCCTTCTGGTAAGTACTGAGTCCTTGATATTCAAAGGTTGAACATTACAGTACAGTTCATCTTTATAGCATAACCATCTAAGTACCAAGACGTTCTCAACTTGGTCAGGAGTTTTAAAGTAACCGTTACCAGCCCAACCCCTTAGGTTAAAGCTCCAACCCCTTAGGTTAAAGCCTCCTAGCTTTAAAAGTGTTTGAGCATCATTTATGAAATTCTCTTGCTCAGAAATACTGTTAACTCCCGTGAGGCAATTGTCAACATAAAAAGTTTTTAGCAAAGCCTTGGCTACATGTCTAAGATTGGTAGGAGTGTTTTCCAGAAGATTATTTTATACTGCTCCCAAAAGAATAGAATAGAATAGAATAGAAATCTTTATTTGCCATTGACATTATACATATATTAGCAACAGTCAAGAATATAACTAGTCATAGGTCATAAAATATAAAGCTTACAAGCTAAAATACAATTTTCTTCTTCTCTAAAAACTCTGAGAGGGAATAAATGGATTTTTTAAAAGCCAATTATAAAATTGTTTTAAAAACATTGAGTGTGTTGGATATGATTGAACAATTTTACTGAGTTTGTTATACAGGGTGGTAAAAAAGTCCCAGGACAGTTAAATAGAAAAAAAAAAAAAAATTTAGATAGAGCTACAATACTTGGTACACAGTTACAGGGCATAAAACTCTATTTTAACACATATTCAGTGATCCAATAACTCTTCAGGGGGACGGCCCACAAGGAGTCGGAAGAAAATCTTAAATGGAAGCATAGGTCAATATGCACATCAAATTAAAGGTCTTTTTTAGTAGAATACAATGCCGCAAACCGCACTTCAAAAGGTTGATCCTGCGCAAAATGGCAGGTGTTCAAAGATTTATTGAATCCGCCATTTTGAATCTTAGAACAACTGCCATTCTTTAGTCAGGCATTCTTTTGAGCTTGAATTTACGGCATCATAATCTACCAGTGAAGACCTTTAATTTGATGTGCATATCGACCTATGCTTACATTAATAATTTTCTTCTGATTCCTAGGGCTGTGCCCCCTGAGGAGTAAGCGTATAATAGCAATGTAAATTAAATGAATCTTTGAACAACTGTCATTTTGCGCAGGATCAACCTTTTGAAGTGCGGTTTGCGGCATTGTATTCCACTAAAAAAGACCTTTAATTTGATGTGCATATTGACCTATTAGATAAACAGTCTTCTAATTAGATAAACAACGCGAGATAATCTTGTTGATAATCTACGTGGGATTCCCAGCTGAGCTGGTTATCAATGTGCATACCTAGGAATTTCACACTGTGTTGTATATTATGAAACACGTGATCCGTGGGTCTTAAACTGAAAAGATTGTTTTGAGTTTTATTGTTGTTCAGAAGAAAATTATTTGACTGAAACCATGCTGAGGCATCACTCATTGCAGTTGGGTTATTTGTTCTAATTCAATTATTGTTCTGCTCTTTGAAAAGAAAGTTGTATCATCTGCATATAAAATAGATTTAGTAGGTTTTGAAATGTTACTTGGAAGATCATTAATAGAAATTAAGAACATGAGTGGTCCAAGTACGGACCCCTGAGGCACTCCGCAATCCACTAATATCTCATTTGACATCTCACCGTTATCAGAGACAATCTGTCTTCGATTACTGAGATAAGATTTAAGAAACTGAAGAACGGTATCTCCAAAGCCATAGTGTTGAAGTTTCATCAAAAGATCCTGGTGATTCACACAGTCAAAAGCCTTGCTCAGGTCACACAGAGTGGCCCAAGCAAAGGCCCTTGACTCAAAGGCTTCAATGACATCACAAACTAAGGTATCAATGGCATCTAAAGTTGATCTACCACTTCGAAAACCAAATTGTGAAGTAGAAAAAAGGTTATTGTTTTCAAGAAACTCATAAATTTGTTCAAAAACTACGATGTCAATTACCTTAGATAGAATCGGAACTTTTGAAATCGGCCTGTAGCTTTCGGGTTTGTCTCTATCTCCTTTCTTGAAAATAGGACAGATGCGGGATAGTTTTAATTGTTCTGGGAAATGTCCATCTGATAAAAGACTATTAATTACTATAGTTAAAGAGTGTACGATAGCAGGGATTATTTTTTTGAGAATATTATTTGACAAGTTGTAACAGTCCAATGAATTTGAGTTTTTCAATTTTTTAATAGCATCAATGATACATTTTTGGTTTACTAATTTGAAATTGAATTTTACTGGAGCAGCCTGAGTATTATTGACAAAATGCTTTGGGAAAAGATTTGGGTTGCCTATGTTCCGTTTTATAGTCTGAACTGATTAAACAAAATATGCATTAAATTGAGATGGTGTAATATTTGGTGAAGGCTCATTTCTTAAGTTTTGGGTGTTTGATTTTATGATATTCCAAGCAGCTTTACACTTGTTACTACTATTTTCAATCTGCCTTTGATTAAAGTCTAGTTTTGCCTTAATGATTTTCTGTCTATACATTTTTTTTTAGATTTCTAAGTTGTTCACAAACCCTTGGATTAGGAGAAAAAGATTCTTTAAGGACCTTACTTACAACTAAAATCTCTTGCTTAAGACCTGCAAGTTCGGTTGTGTACCATTTTTGTTTTGGTAACCCTATCGTTTTGTTATCAGAACTATTTATAATTTTTTTCTTACAATAAAAATTGATTGAGTTGCAAATTTTCTGGAAAAAACATTAAAACAAAGATATAGAGTCAGTTATACCATACATAACCTGCTCCCAGTCAGTACAAAAAAGCATTTCCAATAAATCACTTAACCTACGTTGTGGTAAAATTGTTTTAAACATACTTGGTTTGGTACCATTAGATGCAGTTGGGTTTTTCTTAATATCTAGAGTTATGGTAAATTTTAGGCTATCGTGATCTGAAAAAGGAAATAGTTCAATAGCACAAAAATGGACAGATTCCCTATTAGTACGGTTAATAATAGAAGAAAAGGATTAATATAAAAGGATTAATTAATATTAAGGATTAATATAAAAGAAAAGGACTACACGACAAACCGAAGACAACTCTAGCATGGCGGTAAACGATCACGTGATTGTCTTCCCACCACAAAAATCGTAACATGTCTCGATCATCATGGTCAATTATAATTTGTAGAAAAGCCTTTTCAATATCAGCTGTTAAAGCAAATGCATGTAATCTAAAATTAGTCAGTACCTTAGGTATTAACTCTATCAAGTTAGGTCCAGACTCAAGACATCCATTAACAGAATATCCATTTATGTCTTTAGCGGAAGCGTCAAAGACAGGTCTGATCCTCGTGGTGCTTCCCTCCTTGACAACAGCCCGGTGTGGTAAATAGTGACTTTTCAATGGCTGTGAAATGTTTTCATCTGTCACTCGCTCAATGATGCCTTTGGTCAACCAATCCTTCAATACTAAATCATAATCAAGATACATATTACACTGTTTCAACTTACGTGTTGTTGACAACAGACGTTTTTTGGCTACTTCACGGTTTGTATCCAGAGGGGGTGGTCTTCAATCCAAGGTAGTTTTACCTCGTAGCGTCCATCCACATCTCTGGTGACAGTGTCTTTGAAGAACGCTAAAACATCTCTATCTCTCTCCTCTTTCTGTTGCTTGACACTCGGATCCATTATACCCATTGTCTCTAGTTCCCAAAATTGCCTAATATCTTGTGAAGATTGGAAAGCCACAAACATGGAGGAGACAAAAGAAGATTCCTCGTCAGACGTGCCAACAATTGTCCAGCCCAATCGAGTTTTTACAGCTACAAGTTGCTCATTTACCTTATGAAACTCTGGAGTGATGATCTGTGTCCAAACGTCAGCTCCTAATAAGACATCAATACCAGTGAAGTCATCGCCGTTACAAGAAGAAACATCTGTCAGAAATATGTTTTCTTTCTCTAAACGAGTGATCAAGCTGTAATCACAAAACTTAGGAACATGATTACAGATAACATGTTGTTTTACAACGTTGACACTTGTCCGAAAGTTCTCATTTATTGAGCTCAAATTTAATTCATAGGTGTTATGATATTTAGGACCGGTTTGTTTACCTCCAAAGGTTTCTTGCTGGATCAGAACCTTACCATTGCTTGAGAGACTCAATTTAGATACACAGAGACTAGAAATGAAGCTTTTCTGTGAACCTGAGTCACATAAGATTCTAACCCTTTTCGGTTCCCCATTTACATTTACAAAGGCATACAAAGTTTATAAATAGGTAGTTTTACTTTTGTTGTTCAAAGTCGAAAATGAACTAGTACTTTGAACCGGAGTTTGTTTTGACTTGTCTTCACCACTCGGCTTGGATTCATTAGTGGTAGGGATCTTTTGACATAAGATTGCCAGATGTTTACCCATACAGATGTGACATTTTACCTGAATCCTGCACTTATTTGCTAAGTGTCCCTTCTTTAAACATTCAAGACACAATCCCTTTTTCTTTGCAATCTCGGTTCTTTCTGAGGTTGTCTTATCAAAGATGGAAAAAACAATCATATGAATTGTGAGTTTATTTTCCACAAAATGCGCAAAGATTCTTATTAGGGTACCTACCTGTGCTCATTTTAGGATCCTGATGCCCATCAGACGATACAAGAACTGCTGCTGAAGGTGTCTTAGGCTTACTAGTTCGTTGTTGTTTCTGTTAAAATAGTGTCCCTATCAGTTTCATTAGTTTCAAAGCGTGACTTTCGTCAGAAATGTCATTGCTTGAAACATGGTTTGTAAACAAATTATTTCCTTTAAATTTCATGCTTGCTGATAAAATGCATCTATTATTAAAAAATTATTATTATTATTAAAAAATATAGGAATTAGTACACAATTGTAAATTGTATTACATAGAGTATTTCATTCAACGGAGCAGAAAAGTCGGTTTCATAGAGTTTCTTCAACTCAGCGGCAGCCCATTACCGGTATTAATATTTATCTTCTGCAAATAAATAAAATATATGATCACATCCATAGAATAGTTAAATTCTTTAACTTATATCACATATTATTAAGGTTAAAATTTAATTAGCTTTACAATAATCAAGTAGCAAAAACATAAAGAGTTGCTGGAGTGAGGAGGTTGGTGCGATATAAAATCAACCTTGTCGCTCTATTAATCGCTCTACTACAAACAAACTGCACACTCAATTGTAAATTGCTCGATTCACATGTTAAAAATCAACTCTTCAACTACAACTTTGTCGCTTAAAGTTCTTCTGGCCCAAAAATAAAATACTTCCTCGCATACTAACTTTTTCATGTCACAATGAAGACATTTTTGACTCTTTTTAACTATGGAAATTCTATTTCAAATCAAAAGTAAAAATTATTTATACCATTACATTCTGCATTTGATGCTGATTACAAATATATAAACATTATTGTACTTAATCATTGTTATTGCAGGCTAAAAGCGAGTTAACATAACAATTAACATAAAGAAAATAGAAATTGGACCAAATAACAAAATGGCAGCTATAAATGATTAAGACAATTATTAGTAAAAGTAATTTTGAACTTAATGGTGAATTTAATTATTAATGGTTCCATTTCTATTTTCTTTACGTCAATTTTTATGTTTCGTCAAGACCTGTAAAATGATACAAAACTCGACTATACTCGTCATTTGGAAATTTTGAGCTAATCCCTACCCCCGCTACCCCTAAGGATAAAATTTTCAAAATTGACCATAATTATTGTAGCCCCTCATATCTAAGAAGGTTGCCGCAAACCGATTTCAAATATCTCAAATGGTTAAAAAGTTAAAGGGGGTGCAAGTTAATTTTCAGCCACCCTCATGGTTATTTGGATTTGAAACGTTTTAGGACAACATTTTGTTATTAGTGGGCCGAATTTTGTTTTCTTTATGTAAATTTTTATGTTTCGTCAAGACCTGTAAAATGATACCAAACTCGACTATACTCGTCATTTGGAAATTTTGAGCTAACCCCTACCCCCGCTATCCCTAAGAATAAAATTTTCAAAATTGACCATAATTATTGTACCCCCTTATATCTAAGAAGGTTGCCGCAAACAGATTTCAAATATCTCAAATGGTTGAAAAGTTAAGGGGGGTGTATGTTACTTTTTAGCCACCCTGTATAATTGCTATCTTAACTACCTTTTATTTTATATAAGCAATAATCCATTCTTACTCCTTCACTATAACTACATTCTTTCTAAGAAGCCAATTGCTACTAACTGTCAAGATTATATTATAAAATAATTATTGTGCTGTTCTGTGACGTAAAATAGTTCTAGGGGGGGGGGGGGATAAACTAGTATTCATAAAATCATACTAGGACTACCCCTAGGACCAGCCACACTCAAATTTCTACCCCAGAGTGCTCAGAAGTAGCAAAAAAAATCCAGGGGTTGAAACAAAGCTGTTCATGGTTTTGACTGCTGCTCAATTTATTAAATGTAATTGAAGGTTTAGAGCACTAGAAGCGCTCAGGAAATCCTGCAGACGCTCAGTAGCAGCTATTTCATCCCCACCTATGTTAAAGTGTTTTGGGAAATGCTTAACTTTTAGACAGACTCTGTAGGGCAGACGAGTATTCTTTTTTAGCCAAGTTGATAAACTACTCGTATTAAACTTTAAACTGTTTAGCTAAAAGACGTTGGTAAAATATAAAATAGAATATTACTTTAAAAATTCCTTCAGAGTCTACGGAGCCTAATTTTTATGGGATAGTGGATTTTTATCCCCCTAGAATTTTACCCCCTGGGCAAACGTGACGTCACAAACCAGGGGGTAAAATTCCGGCCGCGAACTTTTGAGTTTTGCGACATCAGCTCAATGGTTTAGACGCGGAATTAAACATATATTTTAACGGTTGTGAATTTAATCAGAACAGATCAAATTATAAAAACCTAGAGTGTACGGCCCGGATTTTTACCCCCGGAATTTTACCCCCTGGCCAGATATATAAATTAGTGAGAATGATTAATTATCTTCATTCTGTTTTAATTTTATAGTAATCATTTTATTATTAAGTAGCCTAAAATAATTTATTTGTAACATTAACTAACCGAACAGGTTTTTAATTTTAATTTTGAGATTCTAGTATTAGGATTCGATCTTTGAAGCTAACAGTTGGTTAATATGACGTATAAACAATCAACTGAATGATAATTGTTTCGAACATTTCTTTACAAAATAAATTAATACAGATAGTCTACTAAATAATGAAATGTTTACAATTAGTTAAAAACAGAAATAAGAAAATCAAAAATTCAATTTCTAAAATGGGCCAGGGGTTAAAATTCCGGGAGGTAAGAATCCGGGGGTAAAAATCCGGGGGTAAAATTCCGGGGGTAAAAATCCGGCCCGTACATCTTCAGTTGCCTAAACGCTAGCTATGTGGGGGTAAAATTCCGGTTTTTATTGCTAATCTAATTAATCACGCTCTGTCTATTTTCATTAGACTTTCAAATCCGCGGGGGTAAAATTCCGGCCGCGATCAAACTTTTGGCCACTCAGGTTACTACGTCATAGTGACGTCAGCTTTGCCCAGGGGGTAAAATTCCAGGGGATAAAATTCCGGCGACCCATTTTTATATATATACATAGAAGAATTTAGCATCATACGGTTAAAATAAATGTAATAATATTATTCGTAATTAATTGTTCAAATCTAAACACTCCCAAGACTTGGTTCTATCACCCGCCAATGACGGGGTTCGGAACTCAGACAACGAGTCTCGGGGTATTAAAACGACGAATTAGTTAAGCAAACAGAGAAATTGTAATTTCGTAACTAGGCTAATTGATTTAAATCAAACTAAACAATAGCCACCACTAGTCACTGGCAGGTCTAGACTCAAGTTGGGAAATTTAAGTTATAAAAATTTTGATATTTAAAATCAAATTTGGAAACAAGAATGCAAATGTTTAACGAAAATGTTGAAAATTAAACGTAAGTAAATCGTGGTAATTTGATTAACTAGTAGCTAACCTTCAGTAAATGAATTATTGATGATCGTGCAAGCGTAGATAACGGATAAGTGTAATGACGAAGTTACTTCGAAGACGTAACGAATAATCTTGTCTTAAAGTAAAATCCTCTCATTCCAGTCCTGTCGAGGCTAGTCAACACCTGATCGCAAATTTACTTGTTTAGCCGGTCTGTTGCCTGTCAACGTCTACAAACAAACACCAGTTTGGACTGTCATCGTCGGCGTTAAATATTGGTAAAATCGGTCGGTTTAACTGTATTTGACGAATTGGCCTGCTATTACTGATAAATATATCGTGTGAGTGTATGTATATATACATCACTGTGATTAAAACTAGGCCTACGTTCTTTGGCCCATAGCCCAAGCTGTGGCCAACACATAGGCCTAGAAGTAGGCTATTGTGGATAAAAACTGGAAAGTTGCGGTGTTCATTTATTCGTATGTTTTTGTCCCCCTTAAAATTTGGTACCTCACAGTTCTGCTGTTATTTTTATTTTTCTTAGTTTCCGATAACTGTTGTCAAATTGTTTCAGGAGGAAGACATGCTGAATCAGATGGAGGCATTAAAAGAAAATATAAGTGACAAAGAAGATCAAATTGATCTTCTTGAGGCTCGTATCGAGAATATGGAATATGTAAGTTATTACAAATGTGTTATATGATATTATCAGATGTAAATAGACACAACTGTGAGAAGTACAGTGGGTTTTAAGCTTTCAACCAGTCATTATATTAGGCTACTGTGTGCTGATGGTTACTTTTACGGAGTATAATCTTTTTTATACATAATAGTTTCTTGGTTAATTCATAAATTATGGTAAAAATTATTCCAATTTCAACATGTTTCTGACAAACAAAGGTTATGTATTTGTTTGACAAAACTTAATCATCGTTTAATCAACATAATCTTCTTGTCATTTGTGTAAATTATCACAAGCCAAACTACAGTAAGTAGTCAGTTGTATTTAACACTACTAACTAAACTGAAAACATAAAAATGATGGTTATTTGTTGTAGATGCATGAAGATGAAGTAAAAGAATACAAGACCAAATGTACAACACTGGAAGAAGAAATAGCACGCCTTGGCAAACTTGGAAAAACCAGTCTTTCCGATGACATGAAAATTGATTTTGAAAGGCAGATTTTGGAATTGACAGTCCTGAAAGAAGATTTAGAATCTGCAAAATTGACATTGGAACAACAATTAGCTAAACTGACAGAGGAAAACATTGATCTCGTAAAAGTAAATGAGTATTTAAGTCTTAATATTTTGAACATCTTTTCCACCAAGACTGATATTAGAATATATAATAGGTTACGTACCTTAGTCCGTCTTCAGTCTTATGTTAGTCTAGGGATGACTAGTTTCCGGTCAAAGACCCATTATCAAATCCTTGTAAACCTCAAATTGAAGTTGGTCATCAATCCGACAGAAGTCTTCATCAGTACATAAATACAGTTCGACAGATAAAGTTCACAATTCACAAACAGAACTATCCGATATAGGCAGAACGATTTTGGTTAGTTCTGTCGTGTCCGCCGTGTAACCTGTGTCGGTTTGTCCCATTATCAATGTGGGAGGCCTATTGTCTTTTAAAAATGTTTTTAAATTGTGAACTTTATGTGTCGAACTGTATTTATGTATTGATGAAGACTTCTGTCGGATTAATGAACAACTTCATTTTGATGTTCACAAGGATATGATAATGGGTCTTTGACCCGAAACTAGTCATCCCTAGACTAACATAAGACTGAAGACGGACTAAGGTACGTAACCTATTATAAATATCATAATATTGTCGGTTTTATTTGTATGCAGTAGTTAATGTTCCATTGGTTTAAAACAAGTTTTGTTTTATGTTATTTTCTATCAAATGACATTTCAGAAATAAGCCGATATAACATCCTAATGTAGTAAGAACATTTTTTTGTGGTTTTGTGGTTTTTTTTTCAATCTAAAAGAGCACAATAGTGATTTAGTTTTCAGTTTCTTTAAAAAATAAGTTGTTACGAACAGAGATTTATCAACTTGCTCATTCATTGTATAGTAAACAATAAAGAGTACAGAGGAGAGAGTCTGGCTACATATACATTTTTTTTATTCATTCTTTGCAGATTCACAGGAATGAAATTCAGGATTTAAAGATTAAATGTGCGACACTAGAAGAAGAAATACTATGTCTACGCAAAGTAGAAAAGGACAGTACAACAGAGAGCTCAAAATCTAATCTTGAAAATCAGTTATCAAAATTAAAAACACAGAACGAGGCTTTGTTATGTGAAAAACTATCATTGGAAGAACAACTAGCAAGACAGGCTGAAGGGTTTAAAGCTTTCAGACAAGTAAGTGGATTTATTTAAGGAATTTAATTTTCTTAGAATTAGGTATGGACGGGGTTGAATTTTTAGTTCAAGACAAGTCAGGATTTTAATTTCCTTCCCAACTTTTAGGATAGGACAGGATTTTGTCCTCTATGCAAAAAAGGGTTTGTTTTAAAAATCTTAAGTAAAGATTCTTGCATTTATCAAAAATTACATACAAAATCAATTTAGTCTAAAGCTTTTGTGTCACTGATATATATAAAATACCTCAGCCGCAGCAAACCTGCAGAGTGCAGACCAAGTGAATTTCCATTTACCCGGCTTGATTTCTACTAAAATATTCCCTAAAAATTGTCAGATTTATTTCCTATTTAAATAACATTAATTTTAGTGAGTACTTAAGTTTGCTTCTAGGGGGAAGATATTGAGGTGTGTTTTTTTTTTTTTTTTTTTTTTTTTTTTTTTTGTGCTTAGTATGAAATAAACAAAATTGCCAAATTTGATTAAAATATATCCATAAACAAGCAAACTACAACAGTTTATTTATTCTCCATAAGAATAAAATGGGAATTTTAAATTTACAATTTTTTAAATTTTCTCCATAATCCTTGGGCATACAACACCGCTTCAATATACACAATTATTTCTTTAAGCTCTAAAAAATGGTTTGGAGATAAATTATGAAATTTTGTGTTTTTAGGGTCAAAAATGGGAAAAATCAATTTTTACCCTATAAACCCCCGTTACTGATTCGCGAACTCATTTGAATAAATATAGGTTTACACGTTTGTAACAAATTTCATCACATCGGATCATTTTGCCTTGAGTCATCGCTAGGGGTGTGCGAAGCAGCAAAAAATTTTCGATTCGATTCAAAAGGTTTTCAATTTGAAGCAATACGATATTTTTCTATTCATACTTGTCAATAGAGTGAAGTAACAATAGGCTAGGCCTAATTAAAATTTACCACATTTGTGTAGTAATCAAACTTTTGTTGATGTGGTATGTGGTACTAGGCCTATTCATACATATGACATAATATATGAATTTAGGCTAAAAAATATTTATTTTCAATCATATATTAGAAAGAACCAGTATTGTTAGAAATGTCAGTGAGCTGCTTTACTTGCCTATTTCATAATTTTTACTTGTAGAATCATATTTTTAAGCATGTTACCAATTTTATAATATTGATTTTACAAATAAAGATACTGTATGTTTTGGTGCAAACAAATATTAACATTTGCAAGATTTATACTGAAACTTTCAGTTGGTTCAAATTGATAAAATGATGATAGAATCAGACCTACAAACTACAAGGAATATATAGCAGACAAAGAAATACCAAATTTATCCGTCTAAAACATCAATTACTAGTTTAGTATCAAGTAACAATTAATTATTCAGACCTGTTATTTTTAGAATGATTTTGGAGTGACTTGTTTTAGCTATTACAGTAGTAAAACATGTCTCACACTGCTTACACTTAACAAAACTTCTCATCATTTGCAATATCAAAACAAAAAATTATAAAACAATTAAAGCTATTACAAGCAAAGAATTAATTAAATAAGAGCACCTTTGCAATGAAAACACAACATCAATGCACTTCTGTATTGCGTTGACTTTCTGCAGGCGTTTTTCGTATATGGCTACTGACTCCCTCATGAATCGAATGGTTTTTTTTTATCACTACTGAATCGAATCGCGATTCGATGCACCGAATCAGAATTTCACTCCTAGTCATCGCACTAACAGGCATACACACACACACACAAATACACATATATATATTCATATTCTCATTTTAAACACATTCTTTTCTTAAAAATCCTTTCAAGCTCCTCCCCATTGGCTCTTTCCCATGTTAACCATGATGAGTATTCATATTTAAAAGGAATAAACAAATGTCAGCTGTTTGAACTAACAAGTTGGTTCTGTAATATTAAACAGCATTAAAAAGTTATAAGGTTTACCAACAGGGTGCAGCACTTTTAATTTTTTATGGTAAGTCAATGTCACAGTACTGTATATTACGACGTCAATAACCTCTATGGTCAGGAAATGTTACAGTACTGTATATTGCCGACGTCAACAATCTCTGGCATTCTGTTAATTACGTTTTTAACCCGCCCCTATGACAGTGTGTATCTGGATCCGGATCCAAATTTTTCAAGATCCGGATCCAGTACCGACATTTTCTTGGATCTGCCCATCACTAGTGATTTCATATCTAATTTATTTTTTTTTCAATCAGGCAAATGGAAATTCTCTTATTTCGCAGGTTTTTTGTGGCTGGGGTATTTTACAATTTATGTATCCTTAACATGTATTACATGGAATCGCATGAGTTATTAGTGGTATGTGTATTTATATTTTATTCATAAAAATGAAATGATAAAATAGTTATTTGTATCTTTAGGAAACCGCTGAAAGACTACAAACTTTAGAAAAGCAGCATGAAGAGAACATGACCGAATTAAATGCCCGTGAAGAGAAAATAGTGAAGTTGAATCGTGAAATAAAAACTCATCTTGAAAATTTAGAATGCATTGAAGTGAAACTTATTGAAAGAATCAAAGAGGCTGATTGTTACAAATTGTGTATAGAGGAGAACCAGAAAGAATTTGATTTAGTAAGGAATAAGTTAGAAAGTGAAATAACTGAACTTGTCAAAAAGTCTGCAGAACAAACCGAACTATCTGTTAAAAGTAATGAACTTAAATCCAAATTTCAGTCATTAAGCGAAGCTTTAGCAAAAAAATCTGAAGAGATCGAAAATCTTCAAAAGAACATTGAATCCCTTAATATAGACAAGAAGAAGGTTGAGGAGGAACTTCGCTCTGAAATTTCTACTTTGGAGGAGAGTAAGTTTTTTCACAGCTGTTTTATTCATCCATTTAAGTCACAAAATCTTAGTTTTTAAAATTTGCAGCTTTGGCTGGGTTTGTGTGCTTATCTTGTTACTAGCTGTTACCCATTGGCTTCGCCCGATATATTTTTTTGTTTTATTACTACTAAGAACCCGGTGGAGGCTGGAATTGCCTTTTAAATTATTTACTGTCTTAACTGACCATTTACCAGGAGCTTAAAATTACTCCCTCTGGAACAACCTACCTAATGTTTTTCACCAAAATACTATTCCGGCTGTATCTCCTATCACTTAGACTACCCTTGAACTGAATTTGCCTGTAGTGCAGTTAGTTCTCTTTTTACTGCTTCACAACGGGAAGAGAACTTTAATACTTTTCATTGAAATGGCGACCTTACAACAGTAGGTATTTTAAGCCAAGGAATAGAGATGAGTGTAGGAAGCTGTCAGGGCAAAGCCTTATAGGACAGTATTAAAATGAAAGATGACTATGACCACTTAGCCTGTCTTGTGGTTATAGCCTATTGGCCCTTTTCATGCAAAATATAGAATAGAATATATATTTATTTTCTCAAAGAACTTACAATACATTGTACATATTACAAAATTATTGTACATTAATTTTCACTTGAAGTAAAACAAAAAAAAAACAACTAAGTTATAATATAAATAGACTTGAACTTAAATAAAAAGTCCGTTGTTCTCACCAGGCTGACAAAAGACAAGTTACAGTGATCTGAAGCACAAAACAACCATACTGTATGTACAATAAAAGTGACCTTTAAAATTTGAATCTAAAAAAATAATTAGAGCCTCATTAGGCAAAGCCTGTGGTTGAGGTTCCTTTACTTACAAATTTAATGTATACACAGAGCGATCAGATAGATATAAAAACAATACTAGTAAAAAACACAATGGTCTCATTCGAAATCGAAACCTAAAAACAATAAATGAGAAAGACAAATGATTATTCAAAACACCTGCCACATATGTTTGATTCTTGTCATGTTTGTTATCTCTTGTTTGATAACTCGAAACCACGCACTGCACTAGTGCCAACAGGCAGCTGATAGCCCCAACCCAAGGGCCATCATAGCACACTACATACAATGTATAGACCCTGAGTGGCATAGCCCGCCAAAGTGCGTCCTTAACTGCTAAAAATTCAAAATAACTCATTTAAGATTCTAAGTTAACATATCAGCTCAACATATCAGTTTAACATAACAGCTCAATTAATTGGTCTAGTAGTTTTAGCGAATTTCCCATATAGGGAATAAGCTAATACCGTAGTACTCATGGTAAGACCTGGACCCGGGACAGATTTAATTGTCATTGTTAAATGTCATTATAATGAATATTTTACTGTCCCAAGTTTTTTCAACACTTTTCAATTAAGTTCATTGATGAAACATAGAAATACATTGTGAAAATAGAAAAGAAATCCATATAATCCAATTATTAAGAATACCATTTATCATTAGACTAATATAAGCATCTGGTTTGTTGGTACAGTGAAAAAATATGTTTTTCAAACTCAAAAGATAGTTGTAAAAGTAATTTGTTTAATTTTTAGGTTGTAAGAAGCAGTTGCAAGAAACAACAAGACTGTGGAACTCTCAAAGAGTGCAGGAAATTGAAAATGAAAAACTTGCCAAAGAGCTGTCAAAAGTTAAAAATATTATGGGTGATTTAAGCAGGTAAGTTGTACTACATCAAGTGGGAGGTGGTTTATTTTTAATGGTACGTGTCTATTGCAATTTTTGTCGTTTTGGTTTTTGACTTAACACCGACCCCTTAAGACTTAACCCTAAAGATAATTTTACCAAAAGTTTAGTTAGTGTAAAATGCACAGGCGTTTAAATTAAAACAGCTATTGGCATACTAACAGCTTAAAGCATAATCAATCGCGCCGGTGGTGACGAGATTAAACTGAAACTCTTCATGCACAGTGAACGTGTTTTAAACTTAGTTTTGTATTTCACTAAGTTCTGTTTTATCGAAACCCTATATTGTGCGTAGGGGTCTCAATCCCGGGATCCCGGTCAGTTTTTGATACCTAGAAATCCCGGGATTGGAGTCTTTTAATCCCGGGATTAAATGGATTGCAATACCTATGTTTATACTTAGTTTTTATTAATATGGTATTAGCTGTGCTCTATTTCAATTAGACAATTTAATTATCAATTAACTCAATAGGTGATCGTAGTGTAAATATATGTTTCAAGTGTATTAGATGTATTTAGATTTACCTTCTGAAAACGTTATTAGGCCTACATTAGTTAAAAGTTAATTAATAACAGTACCGGTATAAGTTATTTTGAGTTTAACTTTTGCCATTAAACGCAAACAACGCAATTGATGTCGCAACATAAAATATGGCAATCGGTAATGGAAGTATTGTTTTCTTAATACAGGCTTTTAGCCTGAGAATATAAACACACCATTATTATTTCATTATTAAGATTACTTATGTTTAGGGTCTATAACTTTTCTTCGTATTAGGTTTTAAGAGCGGTGATTAATTTTTTTATAATCCTAAATTACGTTTACACGTTAGTACATAAGCAGATGGTTTGTTGTTGTTTGTACTTTAAATTGTTTTATTGCTGTCAGTCAACATAACATTTTTACGCTGCAACTGATGATTCTTCCAATATTATCTCTTTATCTTAATATTTTTATTTATTTAGTTTCCATATTAGCATATTATTTTTAGTAGTCAAACTTCCAGCTGTGCTTCTTGGAAAGTTTAGTGTTGAGTGAAGCGTGACGTGTAGGCTACATGCGAGTGCGCTTGCTGCTGTTTTCTTTTATGTATTTATTAAATTCTAGAATGACATATCAACATTTATACACTGTAAATAATAAAGATGGATGATAAAAGTTCCGTGTAGTAATATTTTTTTACTGAGAAAACGGCATAATTGTGCAGTGTAACACTGGTAAATGCCAGTTTAAAACATTAAGGACTCAACAAGGGGACTTCACGCTCTTTTAAAATGGCTAAAAAGTTAAAATAATATAAACCCGGGATTTTGGGATTGGCTAAGAGAATCCCGGGATTGGATTTAAGGCCCGAGATTGAGACCCCTAGTTGTGCGGAACCGTATTTATATTTTATATTTTACTTACTTTATATTTTCCCGATAAATCAAACTCTTGATAATTCAAATCGATTTGCTTGGCCCACCAATTTCTTATTATCAAGAGTCTACTGTAAACCATTTGAATTACAGAGAGTTCTACTGTACAACTTCTGACTTGACTCCACCACTTTCTACAAAGTCTTCATTTCCCCGGACACGTCCTCTTTTTGGGTACATAAAAACGCCCGGGGGGGGGGGGGGGAAGGGGATTTTTGGCAAAACCTTATGTCATGGATTTAGGCTAAAAAATTAATAATTAAAATTATTCCTGGGTTGTTTTTTTTCCTGGAACGCTAGGCACGAGCCTGGGATTGTTAGCGAATTTGTATGACTTTCCTATGTTTCCATAGTTTGCAAATTGTCTCTTTCAATGATTGCTCAATAAATGCAGCACAGTGTTCATTCAGTTTTCTTAAATACTGAACCACAAGCTCACCTTTGCCATATAGGGAATAAGCTAATACCGTAGTACTCATGGTAAGACCTGGACCCGGGACAGATTTAATTGTCATTGTTAAATGTCATTATAATCCATACAGCGATTATAATCAATCATTATAATTATCATTAATGACGTTGTTGCTAGGGTTATTGTAGGGTGGATAATTGTCCATGCTTTCTCGCTTTTTTCCATTGTTTAATATTCCCCTCCCCCCCTCACAACACTAACCCAAATTCAAATAGTAAATATTTCATTTCAACCAAGTCAGTAAATGTTTGTAGAACTCGTTTCCCTTAACCCTTTCAGTGCTAGGCCAATTATTCATATTTTGTAAGACTTTTTTGTTTGCCTTTTAATTCCATTACCTGTTGTTGGATTTTAACTGACATGTTGTCACTATTTTATTAACCCTCCGAGTGTCATGCGTCGCTGCAGCGACTCGCGAACACTGTTTACGGCGAAGGCTCTATGACTGACTGAATCGGATTGAACTGGATCGAGTTAGGTATCGTTCTTTTCGTTAGATTCTCAGCTTTCTCCAGAGGTCTGTCTCAGCGCTGTATGTTCTCCGAGCCGATCGTAATTGTAGCAGACAGCTGACGTTCGTGTTTTAGACAACTTGGTTATTTCACATCGGTGACTTGTGTTTTTGTACGTTTATCGTCGTTTTTAGTGGTAAAAATGGACAGTAGTGATATACGTAATGCACTAGAAGATGATATTAGTGATGTTGAAGGACTTATTGACGATCCGGATGAAGTTGGTAGTGACATTGATGTTAATTATCATTCAGATTCTGAACTATCTTTGCTAGACTTTTCGTCAGGGAGTGGAGAGGAGTATGTGCCCGATTTGAACGATTTAGAGACGTCAGATATTGACGAAAATCTTGAAATTGAAAATGAACAAGACCCTAATGCAGGTAGGCCTAGGCTAATACCAGTACAGCAAAACATAGGACATTGGATTAGGGTGTATCCCCCCGAACCTCCGAAAGATGTCAGACCTCAGTTTCAAGTTAGGGCTACAGGACCCAAAGATTTACCCCCCAGAAATTCTTCCCCTATCAATTATTTGAACTTATTTTTGACAGCTACCTTTTGGAATCTCATTACTAGAGAGACAAATGTCTATGCTCAAAGAACATTAGATGAAAAGAGAGATAATTTGAGTCCACAGTCTAGGCTCAAAAAATGGTCCAATGTTTCCATACAGGAAATGAAAAAGTTTTTTGCTATTCTTATCAATATGGGAATGACAGTTAGAAAAAACATCAAATCATATTGGGACACTAGAAAAACAGAACATATAGCATTTTATTCAAACACCATGGCGATAAATAGGTTTTTACTCATAATCAGTTTCTTGCATTTGACATCGGCCTGCGCTGTTGAGAGGGGTCAGCCTGGACATGACCATTGGATAAAAGTAAGGTGGTTGTTAGATCATCTGAATTCAAGTTTCAAAAAACACTTTGTACCAAATCAGGAACTCTCCATCGACGAAAGTGTAGTAGGAACAAAGAACCGATGCATATTTATTCAATATATGCCAAATAAGAAACACAAACAATACGGAATAAAAAAATTCGAACTTTGCGATAGTGCCACCAATTATGTTATGCACATGGAACTATACAGTGGACGTGAGTACCTTGCTGAAGCTAATTATGATGAAGAGTTATTTACTGAGAGGGTAGTAAAGAACTTGGTTGAAAAATCTTCATTGTTTGTTAAAGGATATCATGTCTTTACAGACAATTTTTACACAAAAATTCCGTTGGCTGAGAACTTCCTTGAACGACAAACGTTCATCACCGGAACCATAAACAAAAAGTCAAAATTTTTATCAAAAAGAATTAAAAACTATAACTTAGGAGAAAGGGAAATACTTTAGAAAGAGAAATCTGTTATTGGTTGGTTACCGTCAGAAACTGAGTAGGAAAATTGTGTATTTGATTTCTACAGCATACCATGCGGAAGATCAAATTGTTACAAGTAAAAAGGGACTGAGAGGTATGAAACCGGTTTTGATACACCATTACAACCAGTTTATGGGTGGTGTGGATGTAAGCGATAAATCTGTGTACCATATGTCTTGCAACCGCACCACTTCTAAGTACTGTAAGAAGCTGTTCTTCAATTTTATTGATATTGCGCTCGTAAATGCTGACATTCTGTACAAAGAGAACACTGACAAACCTGTATCAAGAAGAGATTTCCACATATCTATTGTAGAATCCCTCGAAGGCTAAGCAACCTGCGATGCCTTACCTGGACCAGTTCCTGGACCCCGCGGAGATTGCGGTGACCACCGACTTGAAAAACTGCCTCAAAGACAAGAAAGAAAGTGTATCGTTTGTGGTCACACCAAAACTAGAGGCAGGTCTAGATTTTGGTGCCCCGGTTGTAATGTGGGTGTTCACAGAGAATGCTTCCACAAAATGCAGCACTTTTTGAGGCTTAAGAGGGGCAGAAAAAGGGCCAAAGTGACCCTAGACCAAAGTAGCGGTGAGGACTCTGATTAGGCCCATGTGTTAATTCTTATGTATATAATATTTCTTTTCATAAGTGTTTAGTTTTTATTTACAAGTGTTGAAAACTATTGACAGCAACAACTTTGCAAGTTTTTTGTCTAACTTTTGTGACTTTTTGTAAATATATTTTGGATACTTTGTAATTTATCAAGTTCAGCAAACGAATTCTTCAAGTTCGGCAAAGGATTCTGGCCCCAATCAAGGTAAAACCATGCTGTATTTTTCTCATTTACTAGTAGGCTGATTTTGTACTAACTGTAAATAAAATTTCATACAACATGAAATACTCTGGTTGGTTCAATATGTGTTTTTATGAAAGGTGTTGAGTCATTTGGCGATTTCGGTATTTTCTTTCAAACGCGCAAAACATGTTTTTCACTCATAACTTATTTATTTGATAACTTACCTCACTATATGATTATATATTTGTAATCCTCATAAAATTTAGAACAAAGTGGCTATTTTCAAATATTTATAGGCCTATAATTTATACAATTTCATTGAAAGAAAGATAAATCCCGGTATTTGTAGTAAACATTAAATAAAACTTAGTTTTTGTTGTAATTTTCCTGGTTTTCCTATAAATTTTTATGTTCTGATAGCATTATTTGAAACCAAAATCTCATAAAATCAAAAGACATACAGTTTACAATGTAATATTGAATTTAACCTTGATTTAGTTGGACAAGGTTATCGTAATATAGCCATTTTAGGGAAACTAATGTTTTGCAGCAAAGTCTCAGGAACACATTTATGATCACTGTTGTGTTTAAACTAAAAAATTTCATCTAAATAGTCCGTGACTAACTGGTGCTGCTACCTAGTAACGCATTAAACAACCATCTGTAGCGCTATCTGTTTGCAATCGGTGGCGTCAGCTTAAATACCGGTTTTTGACTCCTCAGTCATCAAGCACAGATAGCCGAGAAGGCTAGGGCGTGTGTCACTTGGCTAGTGGCATTCGTCAGCTCGGGTTCAAATCCCGTCCTGTGTGGCAAATAATTGGTGACCTGTGTGTTTGTAGCGATATACTACAACCACTGGGGCATAGTGAGGTGTTCATAATCCTTGCTTTAGACATACACCTCGAAATCATCAGATTGGGCGAATCTTTTAGCTAAGTGGTTGTTAGTGTATCCTATGAACATGCAGGTCACCAATGGCCGTTTTGCTATTTTTTTTTTAAATAACCTTCCTCTCTATATCCCTTAGAGATTTTTTTGTAAACAAAAAATCCTTATTGTTTACAAACATTCATATAGCGTATTAATAAGGGAGTGTTGCACGACGTCCAATAATATTTTTTCAGTGCCACGACGTCCAAAACATAATTTTAAAGTTGTTGCACGACGTCCAAGGGCCACGACGTCCAAAAGTACAGTAACTGCCAAAAATATAGTCTTTCTACAAGCTTTGGACGTCGTGAAACAGCGCACTGTAGAATTGTAAAAAAGTATCATTTGCACCACGTCCAAAGCCTCTGCCAGTTGCACGACGTCCAATCAATATTTGACTGTTGCACGACGTCCAAGTGCCACGATGTCCAAAGTGCCTGCACACTGTGAACACTGTTTGCCGACCTCAGTGTATACAGTTCGCATTGCAATTATTGAAGGCAACTAGGCCTAGTCAACTGTTTGAAAGTTGTCAACCGCTTCGTCTTCGATTAATGTTGAAATTATTCAATATTCAATGGTTCTAATTGAACTAATTATTGCATTAGCTTAATTTTTTTATATATAAAATAAATACTGTGTCACCGTAAAATGTAATGATGCAGTATTTCTGTTGTTATGATTGCATAATTGATTTCTACAAAATAGAGCTATGTCATAGAAACGAGATAAATAAATGACTACACTATTCACTATATTGTATGATTAATACAATAAATTGATCACTAGCCCAAAAGTAAATATGGTAGGTTTAATGTGAGTAGTGGTAGAATTCTAAGTACTGCAGTAGAATAGAATTGTCGTACTATATCAATTGGTAGCGAATTTACTCGTAAGATAAAATGTATGCACAGTTTTATAACAGCTGTAAGACTTCCCATTTAAGTACCGGTATCATTGAAATTGCATAACTTCCATTGAACAGAAATGAGATAAGTAGATATTGATACACAGATATATGAATTTTTATACACTTATAATATGACGAATTCAAAAAAGGTTTATCCGTCAAATGTGCTAAATATTATGTGAACTATCAATTATCAACTTTTTAAGCTATAATGGTGTTACTACAATGGTTAAAATTGTTTCCTGTGAAACATGTATTTTTTTAAACTAAAAGATGGTTTTCTTTTAGTACAAACCTTGCTCTATTAGTGTATACGAAAAATAATTTCACTATTTTACGAGATCAATGTTTGACAACAAATGGCTGAAGCAGATATTCAGAGAGTTTCTCCAGCTGATGCATTAATAAAAACGTATTTTAGCCATAGCATAGCACAGACAATATATAATACTATAATAGTAATCTATCTATCTATCTATCTATCTATACTATTATAAAGAAGAGGTGGTGTCTGTGTGTTTGTATGAGATAATCTCAAAAAGTATTGAACCGACTGGGCTCAAATTGCACGCAAATGAAGCTACAGCTCCGAGGATATATATTATACAACTATTCCCTCTTCGTTATTGTCCTAGGGCTCTGCCCCGTGGGCTTTCAAAAATTTGAGGTGAGAGATTTTAAAATATTGATTGATGGTATCCATGGTAACAAGAGCAAACCTACTAAATTTTATTTTTTTTTAATAAGTATTTATTTACAATCTATTCTATTCTAGAACAATAAGTAAATTTCATGACCATTTTAACATGGGTTAGAAACACTCCATCAAGTGCACTAACATACAAAAAATTTTAAAAAATTGAACTAAAAACGATTTGGAAGGTCTATTGGATTAACTCTTTTGAGCCTATAGCTTCACTATTATTGAGGAGGTTAACTACCAGGAAATTTGGATGGATTTCTAATTTTCTTTGATATTTTTCACTTCGGTTTTTTATTTCTTCTCTAACATAGGGTAATTTTGTATCTTGATGAATAACTTTATTTGTGACAAACCAAGGTGCTTGTAAAATCTTTCTTAGTGTTTTAGATTGAAATCGTTGAACTATTTCTATGTTCGAGTTTGAAGTGGTTCCCCAGAGTTGGATACCATAGGTCCAAATAGGTTTCAATTTAATTTTGTATAAAAGTAATTTATTTTCAACAGATAATTTTGAATTTCGACCAATAAGCCAATTTAGTTTGTTTGTTTTTAAATTTAAATGAAGTCGTTTGTTCCAAATGTGTGAATGCCATGTAACCTGTCTGTCGAGATGCATACCAAGGTACTTAACTTCGTTGGATTGTGGAAGCATTACATTATTCAATGTGACTGGGGGGCAAGTTCTTGTAGACATAGTAAATGTAACTTGAACGGATTTTGTTTCATTTACTTTAATTTTCCAATTCTGTAGCCACTGAGACAAACCGTCTAATGCAGCCTGAAGGTTTGATGATGCTAGAATAGGATCCTGATTTGATGACAAAAAAGCAGTGTCGTCTGCAAATGTTGCAACTGTAATACCCTGAGTACTTGGAAGGTCATACGTGAACAATATGTATACAAAATAGGTCCAAGAACACTGCCTTGTGGTAAACCTGATTCAATTTCATGTACATCTGTAACTATAGGTCGGCCGCTTAGAAAGCGACCTCCTCCAGCATTGGTTTAGCATTAGTGCGCAGGTCGTTTTCTAAGCGGCCGAACTATACATCTTGATATTTAATTTGAAAAAAGCGTTTGGACAAATACGATTTCAACACTCCATAGTGTGTATGGGGCAGCAAAGTTTTAATTTTGAACAATAGTCCTGTGTGCCAGACTTTATCAAACGCCTGGGCAACGTCCAAAAAGCAGATGAACAAAAACGTTTATTTTCTAGATCTTCCTTGATTACATTCACTATTCTATGCACTTGCTCAATGGTGGAATGCTTTCGGCGGAATCCAAACTGATGGGAAGGCAACAATTCTTTTTCGTCAATTATAATTTGGAGTCTTTTAAAAAAAGTTTTTCAAAAACTTTTGAAACCACGGAAAGAAGAGATATAGGCTGATACGAGGATGCTTGATTTAAAGGTTTACCAGGTTTCGGAATAACAACAATTTGTGAAACCTTCCACTGTATTGGGAAGTATTCGAGGCGTAAAACTGCATTGAAAAGTACTGTAAGGAATACTATTCCTTTTCTAGGCAGCTCTTTCAACACTTTACCTGTTATCAGATCATAACCGGGGGCTTTTTTGCCGTTTAAATCGTCTTTTATTACTTTAGCTACTTCGGATGGTGTAAACAATTTTATCGGTAAATCAAGTTGATTTGGAGAATCGAAGAATTCCAAAATTTCTTGTTCAACGTTTGAATTTATATCATATGGTTTGAACACTTCTTTGAAGTATGAAGCAAAGACATCTGCTTTCTCGATGTTGTTTTTGGTCCAAGAACCGTCTTCTTTTAGAATAGGTGGAATGCAAATTTGTGGACGTTTTAAGTTTTTTTGTAACTTTCCAAAGGGAGTAGTCACTAGCTTCAGATGGAGAAAGGTTTTATGTGAAATCTTGAAATATCCCATTGTTTACTTTAAACAGTAACCTTTTTAGTTGTTGAGTGGCCCTGTTTAGATTTCTTTTATCCGTCTGATCTCTAGAGTTTTGCCATATTCTACGGAGTCGGCGTTTTTCGGCAATCTTCCTATTAATTTCAATTGGATAGCTTATTCCAGATTTTATATTAAGTTTATTCTGCTCTGGAGTTGCTCTCCAAGCGGAGTCTTGAACTGTTTTGTTGAAATGTTCAACAGCAAGATTCAAATCTTCTTCGCTCTTCAAACACACAGAAATCTTTAAAATTTGATTTATTAATTCACGAAAATAATTCCAATCTGTATTTTTGTTACATAAATGTGGTGGAATAGGTTTGAATATAACAGTTGAAGCGATCGTTAAATTTACATGTGAGTGGTCTGAGGAAAGGTCCAGAGATTGCTCGATTGTCACACAATCTCGGGATACACCTTTCGTAACGAAAAAATCAAGAAGGTCTGATATTTTTTACGATCAGAGGGCCAATATGTCGGTTCACCTAATTTAAATTTAAAAATGTAAACAGCCAGACTAACTGTCAAATGAATTTTGATTTCACAATTCCACACAGCTGGTTCAAACATATTTAATAATGCACGAATATTAGAACAGAGAGGGTGAGGATTATAAATTAAAAATAACGATGTTACTAGCCCGAATGTAAACATTATTTTACATTACTTAAATGTAGCTGTCAAACCATATGTTAATGTAATTTAATTAGTATATGATTCTTTCAGTTACTTCATTTGTTTATGTTTATGATCTATTATACTTTTTTTTATCAGAATTTATTTTACAATCTGTTCAAATATGAGAACAATAAGTAAAACATATATCTAAAAAACAATGTCAGGAAGCAAGCACCTGTTCATCAACAAGGCTTGCCAAAAATTGGATTAATCATTTAAATATTTACAGAAATCTGTAGCTTAGGTCCAGCACATGCACAACACTTTTTAATCTGGTAATGCACTGACTATTGTCCAGCAGATTAACAGCAAGACTGTTCGGATGGTATTCTAATTTGTTTTGATAATTTTTGTTAAGGTCTGTAATTTCTTCTTTCACTGATTTAATTTTGAAGTCATTCCTAATTGTAGTGTTGGATACGAACCAGGGTGCGCCAATAATTCTTCTCAGTGCCTTAGCCTGAAATCGTTCAAAAATGTCTATGTTGGATTTGCTCGAGGTCCCCCAAAGTTGAATTCCGTATGTCCAAATTGGTTTGATCATAACTTTATACAGTAAAATTTTGTTAGCCAATGATAATTTTGAATTCGTACCTAGTAGCCAATTGAGTTTACGAAGTTTTAATTCCATTTGCTGTCTCTTGCACCAGATATGAGATTTCCAATTTAATTTTTTGTCAAGAGTTAGACCTAAATATTTTACATTGTCTGCCTCCCTTAAGGCTACATTATTAATAGTTACTGGAGGATTGTACCCTGTTCTCAGAGTATATCTATTATACTGAGTCTGTTCTATTTTTGTGAAATGCTGTAATAATATTTACTGGGAATAATTCGTTTTAAAAGATATCATTTATCATGGATATAGGAAATAATTAAGATTCTATAATCGTTGCCCTATCAACCTAGGCCCTTTTCCTGAGTGTTATGAGGTTTATGTTTTGATTTATTTTTGTGTAAACCATAATATAATCCCCCTGCCACAGCAAATCTGTAGACTGAATTTCCATTTGCCTGATTATATAATTTCACTAAAATATGTTAGAAAATTACCCTATTTTCCATATTTATTTACATTTTCCTATTTTTCTATTTGTCGGTTTGGAACTATTGTGATAGCTTTATGTTTACAGTGCAAACCATGGATGTATGGATGGATGGATGTTTGTGACAAGCAAACGCGAAAAATACTAAACCGACAAGGTTGAGTCCCCGATTAACATATTCTTAAATAAATAAATAAATAAATAAAAATGCCTTTATTTACGAGCGAGTTTCATGATACATGTTTTTCAAACTAACTCAAGTCACTAAATCTAAACTATCCTAATATATTTACATAAGTATATACAAGAAATGTCAAACAGAATGATTTAAAACATAAATTTTACACTTGTTTTTTTCATTGCGGCCCTGAATGAGTTATAAGATTTCGAACCCTTAATCACTTGAGGGAGGCCATTGTACAACTGCGGGCCGAAATAAGAAAAAGACCTTCTTCCAGCCTCAAGCCTAACTTTAGGAAAGTGAAGCCTGAGGTCAGAGCGAGTACTACGTAGACAGATCTCCCTCCTGTACTTCAGCCTCTCACTGAGGTAATGAGGCTCTCCCAGCGTGAGCACTTTGTGGACCAGGCAGCAGGTCAGCTTTCTGCACATGTCATCCATTGGGATGAGCTTAGCAGCATCTCGGTAGGAGGACACGTGGTCAAAGCGACTAAGGCCAAAAATGAACCTTATGGCAGAATTTTGAATTCTCTGAACTCTTGCCATGTCCTCCTTAGAGATGCTGTTTCCATATGCAGGAAAGCAATATGTGAAGGCTGGAAGGACCAAGGACCGCATGAGTTGCGTTTTGGCATATTCTGGCAGGAGAGTTTTAAATCTGCTAAGACCTCTCAATCTTCCCACTGCACGTTGGACTGCAGATGTGACGTGGTCAGAAAAAGAGAGGTCCTTGTCAAGTACAACACCAAGCGTGTTAGAAAAAAATTCGTCTTACCTCAAAAATTCTTTCAGTCTCCGCCCCGGTGGTTCTGGCTCTGGACTTTCTCATGTTAACCTTATGAGTATTCATATTTAAAGAAATTAAAGAATTTTGTCAGCCGTTTCAACTGTACAAGTTGGTTCTATGATATTAAACTGCATTAAAAAGTTATAAGGCTTGCCAAACATGGTGCAGCACTATTGTGTTGTTTGTTTGCATTAATGACCACAGCTAATTTGAACCAACTAGCAAAAAAAGTTGTGGTACACAATGAAAACTTTACTTTTTTCCATGGTTTAGGTGCAGTGGTAGAACATCAGGACTATGGTAGATGTGTGCTACACTATAGGATACCGTATAAATTAAAAGACCAATTTTTTTTTAATCGTGTGTTCTCCCATAACTGCAATAAGCATTTATACTTAGGCCTATATGCCAACCCCGTATGAAGGACGGGTACTCTGCTAGTAACACAATAATACAAATACAGTATACTAATACAATAATACTGTAGGTTTCCGTAGTCTGTGGCCATAGGTTCGTCTGAACTGTCAATCAATTCTGAGAAATTCACAGTTGTAAATTCTTACTAGTCTTTTTCTAAGTTCACGTTGCACTCGCAATTAGTTTGGATATTTTATCTAGGAAAGCAGGTATGCCCTAAGTCAGCATTTGTAGGTTAAGTATAATAACAACAAACATGCTTATCTTAGGTTTGTAGGCATACTTGTTCAAGAATATGCCGTTGTAGGTTTTGTTTATAAATTTTATTTTTTAATTCTTGTCTAATGACGATATTGATTTGTATTTTGTGCGAAAATGTTAATTTATTTGTCAAGGGCAAGAGCGGCCCTCTAGTCTATGTATGTTACATGAAGCACAACATGAAAAAGAATAAATTAAAGGAAGGTAAAAAACGGATCAGTTGCTGAAGGTCTAAATCTCGGAAGGTCTAATCAGACCTTCGACACACATTTTGCAGTTTGTATGTGGTTTGTACTTTATGCTGAGGATCCCATGAATGCTGACAAAACAAAAAAAAAAAAGACTTCATTAAAACTACAAGTTTATTACTTTTCCGAGAACCAGCCTTTATCAGGACTTCCGCTCCCACGCTAGTTGGCAACATCAACTGTGCTATATGAAAACAATAAATCTTGAGTAAATATACTGTAATGTTGAATTTTGAGGCTGTGATGTTCCTTCGTAAACACATTCAATTATAATCTAGGAATATGTAAATTTATTGTTATACGTTAACTTTATTGATATTCCATTTGCTACAGTACTATTAAAACCTATAACATTTTCAATTCATGTGCGTTGTATTTTAGAGTTGGGGAAACAAAAGAACCCTGTGTACAACTTATTTATATGATATTCTCATTGGTAGCAATTTAAATTAAATAAATTTAAATTTTGGTTTTTTTTTTTTTGTTGCAGTGGTGTAGCAAAACACAAAGACAAAATATATTGAAATAAAATTAAGTCAATGTTAAGTGAATACTATTATTCAACATATTTGCGACATAAGAACATTTAATTGAAGCCTAAAAACAGTTTGAAAAAGGCATTCTTTATACTAGTAAAAATTAAAATGAGGGTATAAAAAATAGTTTTCAAAGATCATGTTGATCAATGTACATTCATCTAATCTTGAAAAAATAAGTATTTAAAAGCTTACTCCAAACATAATGAAGTTTATCGGTTGTTAACAAAATGTCATCATTTTTCAAACCATGTAAACCTTATAGTTTTCCAACTGTTGCTTTGTTTATTTTTTCTTTTTATGTTATTTTTTTTACTTTATGATGTTTCAATTAATGGTACAAATATTCATAGTATCAAATCAAATCAAATCAATTTATTGTTGTAGACATTTCACAATGCATTAACAATCGTCACAAAATACATAATGCTGTTATTAAATACAGCAAATGAATACTTTCATGTAATCAATCAATATAATACGATAGTACAATAAAAAATTATACAGGGTGAGTTTTAATTGTCCCCCCCCCCAACTTTTTTCTACATTTTTTCAAATATCAATCCCAGACCACTTCCAAACATTATTGGGTAGTAAGTACTTCATTTTGACAAGGTGGTCATTTCCGGCCGCCATCTTGGATCCGCCATATTGGATGCAAAATTTTTTTTTCAAATGTTAAGGTGGGGTTGTGACCTATTATTTCGAACTAGATTTTTACCCTGATTACAATGCCGCAAACTGTTTTTAAAAATCTTGATTCATTCTAAAGTTATGAGGGTTTTTTAAAACTTTATTTTTAGCCCATTTTAACATTGTGCATTTACAAACTAAGACCATAATCTCAAAATAGTGCCAGATAAAGATAAGTATACACTACCAGTAATTGTCGACCTATTTTCACTTGGTTATGACTGATGTATTTTTTTCGGCCGCCATCTTGGATCCACCATTTTGAAATGTGATAAATTATTTTAAATATGAAGGGGGTGTTGTGACCCATCATTTCGAACTACTTTTTTCAGCTAAACTCAATGCCGCAATCCATTTTTTGTTATCAAGTTTTATTTATGAAATATTGCAATTTCTTTGTTCAAAATATCAATATTTAAAAATCAAAAAATGAAAATGAAAAACGGATCTTGGAATTAAGTTAAGCTTAAAAAAGTAGTTAGAAATTATGGGTCACAATACCCCCTTCATATTTAAAATAATTTATCACATTTCAAAATGGCGGATCCAAGATGGCGGCCGAAAAAATACATCAGTCATAACCAAGTGAAAATAGGTCGACAATTACTGGTAGTGTATACTTATCTTTATCTGGCACTATTTTGAGATTATGGTCTTAGTTTGTAAATGCACAATGTTAAAATGGGCTAAAAATAAAGTTTTAAAAAACCCTCATAACTTTAGAATGAATCAAGATTTTTAAAAACAGTTTGCGGCATTGTAATCAGGGTAAAAATGTAGTTCGAAATAATAGGTCACAACCCCACCTTTACATTCGAAAAAAAAATTTTGCATCCAATATGGCGGATCCAAGATGGCGGCCGGAAATGACCACCTTGTCAAAATGAAGTACTTACTACCCAACAATGTTTGGAAGTGGTCTGAGATTGATATTTGAAAAAATGTAGAAAAAACTTGGGGGGGGGGACAATTAAAACTCACCCTGTATATATACATATAAAATACAGACACAATTAAATAGAAATATTTTGACATGTGAAAAAATCCTCCACCGTATACGGGCATTTTTGTGTTAAATATGTCTTCATTTTTTATTTGAAAGTGTTCAAGGACAACTCCCGAGACTCCACTGATAAATTATTAAACAATTTAGCTGCCATGTATTGAATGTTTGTTTGACTCTTTGACTATTTACAAAGCACTGTTTGCAAGTTGTCTTTAAATCTGGTTTCATAATTATGTTTATTTGAATTTTCTGAAAAAATTGCCAAATGATTTTTTACATACAACAAAACTTGAAGAATATATATTGCAGGTAAAGTTAAAATTTTGAAATGTTTAAAAATAGGTTTACAGTGAGTTCTAGAGCGTACACCACTTACAAGCCTTATTGCCCTTTTTTGCAATTTAAATAACTTTTTGGAATATGATTGGAAACCCCACACCAATATTCCATAACTCAATAAACTATGTATCTGTGCATAATACACTGTTATCATAACATCTTGTGTTACACAACCTTTTAATCTTTTTAAACAGTATACACCTTTTGACAGCTTGGTTGAGGTTATGTCAATGTGATCCTTCCAATCTAGTTTTGAATTTAAATTAATTCCAAGAAATTTTAAAGATTTTATCTCATTTAATAGGGGCTGCCTATTTGAGAAACAAATTTCCAAATCTTGCCATTTATTTAGATTTAGGCATAATCTATTTGCATTACACCACTGATAGATCAGATCTGTAGCATTTTTCAGGATGTGATTCATTTGATCTCTAGATTCAGAACAAACATTCAAGCCTAGGTCATCAGCGTAAAGAAAACTATTAATATTTTCACCTAACAAATTGTATGGCAGATCATTGATGTAGATATTAAACAGTAGTGGCCCTAAAGATGAACCCTGAGGAACACCAACGTCTATATTTTTTCCTAGAGATAGCTCATTTTTGAAACTAACAAATTGTTCTCTATTTTTTAAATACGAATTGATAAGTTTAATTGAATTGTCTTGAAAACCATAAAATTTTTATTTGTGTATTAATATGTTGTGATTAACAGTGTCAAATGCTTTTGACATGTCAAAAGAGCGAAAACAAACCAGTCTTTTGTTCTCTATATTTTTAACCACATCTATGACTAAACTAACAACAGTATCATTTGTGCTCTTCCCAGAGCGAAACCCAAACTGCCTATCAGTAAACATTTTATTACTTTCAATGTATTCATACACCTGGTTATACATTAGTAATTCAAACAACTTTGATATGGTTGGTACAATTGATATTGGTCTGAAGCTTTCGTAACTATCATTATTTTTCTTGGGAACTGGAACCACTTTAATTTTTTTAAGTACTGTTGGGTATACACCCTTTTCTATCATCCTATTAAATATTGTGGTCAATACTTCACAAATACTAAAAGAAGCGTGTTTAAGAATAATTTAATTCAATCTATAGATATCTAAACATTTACTTGTACGTAAGCTATTAATAGTTTTAAAAACTTCTTCAACTGACACAAATCTAAACTCAAAAATATGCTGTCTCATATCTACTTTTTCAAGAAATGAAGTGAAATCAGGTTCATGCTTATTTATCATTTAATTTATTTTATTTATTTTTTTATTTATTTTATTTATTTTAATTTATTTATTATTTATTATTAATCATTTAAGTTGTCTTTGTTATATTTAAGTTTAGTGAAGATTCCATGTTATAGACCATGTTATACTATCTAGAATCTATGGCCCTTTTTTTGTTAACGAGGTCTATTGTAACATATGTTATTTAATGACCAATAAAGATTTATGATTTATCTGTATGTTTTTTTGCAATTTGATGGACACTTGATATAAAAAACTTATTGAATCCTTCAGCTGTAAGTTCTGAAATTCCCAAGGACATCCTCGAATGGTTGGATAGTTTTTTAACAAGCGACCACACAGCCTTTGTTTTATTTGTACTTTTAGATATTAAACTGTTATTGTATTCAATTTTGGCTTTCTTAATTTTCTGTATATATTTCTAAACAAGAACATATACCCATGTATATATAACTAATAAAGGTTCCATAAGCATTTTACACGAGAGAACACTGTTCGGCAAGTAGCCGGTCATCGTAACCGGTCATCATGAAGGAGCTTGGATGTTGTGCAACAGCGCTGAGCTATATTGGACGTCGTGCAACAGTCAAATATTTATTGGACGTCGTGCAACTGGCAGCGACTTTGGATGTCGTGCAAATGTTACTTTTTTACAATTCTATAGTGCGCTTTTTCACGACGTCCAAAGCTTGTAAAAAGACTATATTTTTGGCAGTTACTGTACTCTTGGACGTCGTGGCACTTGGACGTCGTGCAATGCATCCATTAATAATATAGATTCCATTGAAAAATTCAATTTTCCATTTCCATGTTACAAATTTTTTCCTACAGGTCTTTAAAATCCAAAGAACATGAGTTGGAATGCTGTCGAAACCAAATGTTGGGATATGAAAGAATGGTGCCCACTCTACAATCAGAATTTGAAGTTCAGCGAAAAGAATTACTGGAATATAAAAAGAGGTGTGAAGACCAAAAAGAAACCATCATCAACATGGTAAATTTATTTTCATGCTTGAGAAATTTGTAACTACCCAAAACCCGTCAAGGGGTAAAAAAAATCAGATTTTTAAAGTTTCATTTTAACTTATTATAATTTTCTACGTTCGGGGTAAGCCGCGCCCGCGTTGTCAGCGGCATCGTAGGGGAAGGGGTCCTACGTCATCGTAGAGGGGAGGACGCTAGTTATCTACCCCGCCGCCAGGGACAATGGCGAAGAAGGACCAGAAGAGCAGACCTCATGATCAGTTGTCCACCCGCTACCAAACCGTCAATAGGCTTGCTGTTTGGAGATAAAACCAACAGTCAAACGTCTTAACTTCCTGTCATTTTGGTCAGTTAAAGATTTCCCCCAAACCTGGTAGAGTCCTAAGGCACCAGGTTAGTGTGCTACCGAGTTTGTTTTGTTTATTATAATTGTGGAGAAGTTTTATTATTTTTATTTTATTGTGCCGTGGTCGTGCACACCCCGCACGCTTATTCACGTACTAGCACACCGCCTTTTGACTCTAACCAGCTTCGGAAATCATTTAAGTTGCCAGAACGGTTTACGTACAACTTATTCTATTACCCCGAACAGTCTTACGTTAATTTGATCTAAGAAACCCCGTATTGACTCTGGTGTTCGACCGAGTCTATTTTCCCGACACGTTTACTTTGGCAATAACCAAGGATAACGACCGATTCACACTTTATTAAAGTTTCTATTTAAATACGTTATGTCCACGTTCACGATAGGTTATTCAAAATTCTAAATTTAGCTTCACATATTTTTCGAGTGGCTATGATGAGCACTTGTTAAATGTAAGCTTAACATTGTAAGCATTATTGTTGTAATTAATATTCTGAGCCAATAAACTCGAAACAATAATTAAATAACGAACACGTTACAGTCCTAGACTATCTCATTGTAGGCTAGGCTATCTGGACAAATTTAAGGTGTGACCTAATTTCAGGTAAGACGACAATTAGGCATTCTAAAATTAGAGGTGTGCGGATAGTGAAATTTCATTTCGGATCGGATAGTTGAGGCTCGGTTCGGATCGGATCGGATATTGGGAGGTTCGGATTCGGATAGTTCGGTGCGGTTTATAATAAGCTGCATATGCATTTTTGATTAAATGAGGGAATAAAATACATAAAATATTTCATTAATAATTGATGTAAAAAGTAAAGATATTAAAACATTAACGCTTCAAACTGTGAACATATTAGGACAACAACAAAGTATAATCAAGCAGCTGATATTAAAAGACACATTATAAAGATATTTTATTATATAGCATTAAGCAAAGCAATACTATAAAAAATCCTCAACATTCCCCCTTAATCAAACATCTTTTTTTTATTTAATCTGAGTCTTTAAGTCCCAAGTCCGTCACAAAGTTATTAAATTTTTCACGTGACAATGAAATGGTTAAAATATCAGCCGTCATATTTTCAGTTGGCAAATACTTAATTTAAATGCACTTCTTAACCATATTCTTGACCTTTAGCAACAAGACGTGCTTTGAACTTCTCACGATCACCATCTACATTTTTCTTGGTTTTATAAACCCACTTGCGTTTAACCACATTTTCATTCTTCGGACGATCAACCAACTCCCAAACATTGTTCTTAATTAGAGAATTATACTCTTTATCCATGATATTCATCCATTCTTCTTTGAAATTGTTTTCAATCAATTGCCTCATTAAAAGTTTGTGGTTCTGCGAAAACATCAACAGCTTGATATGAAACGAAGTCGTTCATCCATAATGGTTTTCTGCGATCACGTTCAGGTCTTTTATCTTCAATCAAAGAATTTCCTTCTTCCAAAACTTGCAAATTTTCATTATCTGAATTGTCTAGATAAGAATTTTCATATTCTGACACTTTCTGTTCACTTTCACTGTTAGAATGAACAAGACTTTCTTTGTTGTCAACAGATGTTATATCATTGTTTGGTTCTTCCACTAGTTTAGTTGTGCTACTGTTTATAACAGTGTATTCAACTTGTCGACTTTCATTTTTCAGGTCATCATTCACATCAGAGGAATGACATTGGTCTTCTTCAAAAACAACATCACGTGCTTTTATAATAGAATAAGGTTTCTTAGGATCAATTAGTCTGTAGCCTTTGGAATGTTCACAATATCCAACCATAATACAAGGCTTTGCTTTTGTGTCAAGTTTCTTTCTGTAACATTTGGGAATATGAACATAAGCTTTACAGCCAAAAACCCGTAAGTGACTTAGATCAACCTTTGAACCAGTCCAAACTTCCTCTGGTGTTGCATCCTTTAAAGCTGCTGTAGGACTACGATTCTTCAAATAGATAGCTGTGTTTATAGCTTCTCCCCAATATCGTTTTCCTAAACCTGAATCTTGAAGTAAACATTATATCAAGGTTAGACTGTATGAATTTTCTGTCATATCATGGGGACGTCCTGCAAGGAGTCAGAAGGAAATCTTAAATAGGAGCATAGGTCAATATGCACATCAAATGAGAGGTTTTTTTAGTAGAATAAAATGCCACAAACCGCACTTCAAAAGGATGATCCTGCGCAAAATGGCGGCCGTTCAAAGATTTCTTGAATCCGCCATTTTGAATCATTGAACGACTGCCATTTTTTACTCAGGCGTTCTTTTGAGCTTGAATTTACAGCATTGTAATCTACTAGTGAAGACCTTTAATTTGATGTGCATATCGACCTATGCTTACGTTAACCATTTTCTTCCGTTTCCTAGGGCTGTGCCCTCTGAGGAGTTTGCGTATAATAGCAATGCAAATTAAATTAATCTTTGAACAACTGTCATTATTGGCTCGGTTGTCTGTTTGAGTTCAAATTTGCGGCATTATATTCTGCTAGTAAAGACCTTTAATTTGATGTACATGCCAACCTATGCTTCTATTTAAGATTTCCTTCTGACTCCTTGCGGGACGTCCCCATGATATGACAGAAAATTGATAGTTCCTTGAAAAAGTAGATTTTTAGGTGTGGTGTTGATGTACCAAATCTTATTGATTTATCTGTTGTCGTTTAGAAAATATTAAGCCTGTGCGGGACTTTATATACACCCTGTATATTATTTTGAGTTGTGTTTTCCTAAGAAATTATGTAGAAAATATAGACATAGAAGGTGGTTTACTGATGAGCTAAAAATTTAAAATCAATCAATTATTGAGTTTGCTAATAATGCTAGAATCTTAAAAAGCAAAATTAAGTACAAACAACTAAGATTGAAGATTAAAATGTTTATAAATAAAGTTACGGCTGCAAAAAAAAACTATATTATCAAAATAAAATAAACAACTCAAGTAACATGAACAAAACCAGCTGGCAAAGTATTAACTCTAAAGTCGGTAAGGCAAAAGCAGATAACCAAATTACTAGTGTTCATATTAACAACCAATGTTGTTCAGACCCTTATATTATATGTAATTCATTCAACAATTATTTTAATGATTTGGTTGACACACACATTGTTTCTAACTTGGATTCACTTATTGAGAATGTTTAGGACAGTCTAAAAGTAGTTGAGTTGGATCATATAATTCCGGGTATTCATTGTAGACCTGTTGATGAGAAAGAGGTTTACGAAATAACAAGTCATCTTAAAAACTCCCTGTGGTGCTCATCAAAAAAGCAAAATTACCCCCCAGAAAACCTATAGCTCATTTAGTAAATCCTTCCTTTGTATCAGGCATTTTTCCTAATAAACTAAAAATTTCAAAATTCATTCCTTTATTCAAAAATGAAATGGATATGAAATATCAATTTACCGTCCAATTGCACTGCTTTCCGTTATGTCCAAAATATTTGAGAAAGCCTTTATATAATTTCCTGGAAAGTAATCACCACTTTGAGGACTGTCAACATGGATTTCAAAGTGGTAGGTCAGTTTTGACAGCTGCTAAAAAGTTTATAGAGTCAGTTATTGATTGTTTAGATGAAAAAAAGGCTCTTGGTATTTGCATGGATTTAACCAAGGCATTTGACTATAAACCACAATCTGCTTTTAAATAAATTGTCTAGCATTGGAATAGATAATAAATCTCTTCAATTGCTAGAATAATACATTTCAACATTTGTAATAGAAAACAATTTGTAGAAACTATCTAATTTAATAATCAAATGAAAATTACTCATAAGTCAAAAATTAGAACTATTAAATATGGTGTATCACAGGGATCCATCTTGGGTCCCCTATTATTTATTTGCTATGTTACAAACCTACCAGGGCTGACTAAATCTAGCAAACTTTACCTTTATGCAGACAATGTAAATCTTAAAAGTTACCGCTAATTCTGAAAGGGAAATTGAAAAGACAGCTTATGCTAATCTCGATATACTTTCAAAATTCTCCAAAACAATCAGTTACTTTTGAATCCAGAAAAAACAAAGTTCATAAATTTTGAGACCCGTCAGACAAGCATTTCAATTAATCCTTCACTATAAATTAATCAGAAAACTCATTCAAGAATTAGAAAATATTAAATTCTTAGGACAACTTGAAATTGATAAAAATTTAACTTAGAATTCTCACGCAAACAAAGTAATAAAAAAAATGTATCTGGTCTATTTGCATTAACTAGATTAAAAAATCTTTTTTATCAAGTAACATTAAAATCGATATACTTTTTGTACGTACATTCTGTTATTTCTGTTGGAATATCTCTGTATGGCGCTACATCTATCAATAACTTAGAAACAATCCTAAAATTACAAAAAAGAGCTGTAAGAATTATTTTGACCTTGACTCAAGAACTTCAAAAGAGCATTTTAGATCATTAAAAATAATGACATTATATGGATTGTACATCTCTATGATACACTTCTATCTGTTTTCTAACAGATTTTCTCAATTGGCGTTAACTGGTGAACACCGTTAAGCGTGTACACTGTTGTAGTTTGCTTGTTTATGAACATATTTTTATCAGATTTTGAAAATGTATTTATATTAGCCTACTAAACTATTAACATTTCATTAAAATATATTCTTCCCTCCCTGTTTTGTTAAACTAATGTTAATTATTACAAAATAGGGACTAAATATTTAATATGATATTTTTAAAGAGATATTTTAGTGTATCCAATCAGGCTGATGGAAATTAGCTTAGTCTGATGTTTGCATTAGAGACAGGGGTTTTATTATTTTGATAAAGCATGGATTAGGCCCGCCAATTGCTGATAGTGTTGTTTTGGCATTGTATTAGAGACAGAGTATTTTACTTATTTTTTAAAAATATATTAGATAAACTAAGTTTGGTTTTCATGCTAATAAATCCTTAGGAGAGGGAGTTGGATTCATTCCAAGTAAATCAAAAGGAAATAATGGGGAAATATGAAGAAAACCTAAAAAAAACTAGAGAAGAAAATGACTCACTCAAAAAGGAAGTAGCAAGAGTCACTACAACGTTCTACAAATCTACACCTACTCCAAAAAAGATTCTTGAGGTTAGGGAGATTGTTATACTAATTTAGTTGACTTTCTTATTACCTTTGTGTTTGTTAATTGCTCTAAAAGAAACAGCTTGAGTAAGTTTTTACATTTAGTGGTCCAGTTAATTTGTATCCACACACCTCTAGTATTTACATGATGGTTGGCCTCTGGGTCGTTAAAATTAGCACTAATAAGGTTTATATTACCTGGCTTCTGTCTCGAGGATCGGAGACAGAAGCCAGGTAATATAAACCTTATTAGTTCTAGTATTTAATTTATGCTTGGGAAATATTTAATTTGTATTATATTCACTCTACAGTATTGGCCTATCTTCTTTTGTCCCAATTAATGTAGTAGAGCATTGATCTGGTTTGTTTGGAGATGCTATGAAATCATTGCATAAAAACTACCAGAAAACTATCGTGTGCAATATTAATGCTGCATTTTTAATCTAAGGCTATTCAAAAGAATAGAATATGTTGTATGTTAGGACAATACACACTATATCTGTTTGGTGTTTATAGTCCTAAAATACAACACATGGAAGCAAATAAAATATGGAAAAAATAACCACCTATTGTTTTTCTTACCACTTAAACTCACAGCACATCATGTTATTTACCAAAAAGCAAAATCTGCAACTAGTACATGCAGAAAATTAATAATCCTAATGTTAGCAACAGTATAGCAAAACCTAGGCTCTAATAGTCACAAGTCACAACATTTTATTTTATAAACATGTTTTTTTCACTTATTTTTATCATTTAGAAAGAAATTGAGGAGCAGAAAGCACAAATACACGACCTACAGAGGCAACTTGAAGACAAAGAGGCTTACTGTGAGAGACTGCTAAAAGTAAGTCAACAGACATCAGTATGTATGTAAATAAAATTACAGTTTTGTCTGTACATTGGGTAGAATCATATGTTTTTGGTTATTTTTATGTCTCATAGCCTAAGAAAGCCAAAACGAATCTTATCTCAATTTCTGTCTGTCTTTTCGTCTGTTACTGAAACTAGTTCCTCACTTTAAAGAATTTTATCACAAACTTCAAAATTGCACTAGACCTCTGGAGTTTATCTTACTTAGAGACCCATGCAACCAGATTGACTATCCTGGTCGTCAACCTAAATATTATTTGGTGAGGTAGCCTCTGGATCACTTAATTTAAGTTAAAGGAGGATATCAGCTAGCTTACCTTGACAGTTTAGGTAGGCCATAGAACAAGTAGAAAAACACAGCTTTTGCACACAATATTTCGTCCCCTAAGGGACTTTGTCAAGTGTAGAGAAAGAGTTGTGATTGTTGGCATGGATGGCCACAGGTTTTTCTTTACCCGTTTTGACATCTTGGCGGTGGCCATTCATTCTTTCTCTTAGGGTGTTTTTTGTCATGCCTATATATTGGGCCTGCCATTGTTGACATTCCAGTTGATGTATTAGGTTTGTTGTAGTGCAGGTGTGGTGTCATTTGATTCTGTACTCTGAATGATGAATATTGCTGTAAAAGGTAGTGACTGACTTATGAATATTGCAGGTCTTACATCTGTTACTGTCACATGGATATGAGCCTTGGGGGAGTGGTTCTGGTAGGTTGGTAGAAGGATCAGGTAGTTTGGGTTGGACGAGCAATATTCTTCAGGTTCGGAGGTTGTCTACACACGAGACGGGGAGGTTCTTTGAAGAGATCTTTTGTTTGGCTGGAGTGTTGTAAAATTTTGAAGCCGGGATCATAACAACAACAGTTCACACAAAAGTCACTAACCACCAACAGTACCTTCACTTTGAGAGCTGCCACCCAAACAACACGAAACGTTCACTCCCCTACAGCCTAGCCCTAAGAGGGCCTCCGGATCAATAGTAAGGAAGAGGATGCCCATACCTGTAACCAAAAGCTCCAGACTGCCTTTGAGAATAGAGGATATCCACCTGCTTTTGTCGAATCCCAAATTAATGCAGCCACCAACAATTTCAAACACCAGAAACCTAAACCGCAAAAGAACGTTGAATCAGTTAACCTAATTACAACCTACCACCCTGTCCTATCATCAAAAATAAACAATCTCCTAAGCTCTGGCTTCAAAATTTTACAACACTCCGGCCAAACAAAAGATCTCTTCAAAGAACCTCCCCGTCTCGTGTACACACAACCTCCGAACCTGAAGAACATGCTCGTCCGACCCAAACTACCTGATCCTTCCACCAACCTACCAAAACCACTCCCCCAAGGCTCATATCCATGTGACAGTAACAGATGTAAGACCTGCAATATTCATAAGCCAGTCACTACCTTTTCCAGCAATATTCATCATTCAGAGTACAAAATCAAAGGACACCACACCTGCACTACAGAAAAACAAGTATATCAACTGGAATGCCAACAATGCCAGGCCCAATTTATAGGCATGACAAAAAACACCCTAAGAGAAAGAATGAATGGCCACCGCCAAGATGTCAAAACGGGTAAAGAAAAACCTGTGGCCATCCATGTCAACAATCACAACATGGACTTTGATAGTTGCTTCACAACTAAAGTAATAAAATCAATTCCAAAGGATGAATATAACCCTTCCATGTTAAGAAGGTGGGAACTGGCATTGCAGTAAATAACCAACTCCAGAACTCCCCCCAACCTTAACCTAAGATAAACCTGTCCCAGCAGCTAGCTAAATACATAATAGGCCCAGTTTGTATATAAAATACTATATGCGTGTGTATATATAAAGTTGTATTCATAGCTGTAAATAGTAATAGACTAATGAGATGTGGCAAACCTGCATAGTTGACAACAGCCATGACAGCAGCCATTTTGTAATTTATAAACTCTTTCTCTACACTTGACAAAGTCCCTTAGGTGACGAAATATTGTGTGCACTGTGTTTTTCTACTTGTTCTATGGCCTACCTAAACTGTCAAGGTAAGCTAGCTGATATCCTCCTTTTTCTACAATTCAAAATCCTGGCCTAGAGCCTTTCCTTGAACAAAATTAAATTTAAGTTAAATGGTTTATGTACCCTGGCTTCATCAAGTGATCCTTTTACAGTAGTTTACTACTATAGTTTCAGACTTAAAAGTCCATCATCAGGAAAAACAAAAACATCGATGAAGTCATGTAACGAAATTGGTTGACTAAGCCAGGTAAAATAAACCATTTAGCTTATATAGCCCTACAATCCGGGTTTGACTTAAGGGAGGTATAAATGAGGCAACGATGACATCATAGTTTAGTTAAAAATTTTCCGTGAACAGCGCTATAGTAGAGATCATAGCGCGTAGTTTTATTTCACTATTAGTTTTGCCAACAGTGTCATTTGGAGGCTTCTAATCCATGACGTCATACTTAATTATAAAATTAATCTTATAATTTTTTTTTATAAAATTAAACTGTCATATCCTAACCAAGTTAACCAAACGTGCTGATAATGAACAAATCGAATGAAGGTTCACTTATTGAAAAAATTGTTCTGTTCATAACATAAAATTATCAATGCCTCAAATTCAATTTTGGATTAAATAAATAAATATAGGATGGAGAGGACACAGCTACTCACCCTCACAGCTAACTCTTAAGTATTTATTTTCATGGACAAAACTAATTTGCTTTTCAATGTACATATTATATGTAAATACAATATTGCAATGTGCCTGTATTTAGTGCTTTGTGCAGTGTCAGTTAGACAACCTGTCAGACATTTTGAATTCAAACTGTGTCATCCTATTTAAACTGTTGTTTTGTAACTACCATCTAGGCCTACTTCTGAAGAAGCCTCTGAAAGAGGCGAAATATTAAGTAAATTATGTGTGTGATTTTATGTGTTCTTTGACTCATCTGCAACCTTTCATCAGGTGAGTTAACTGTGTCCTCTCCATCCTATATTTATTTATTTAATCCAAGCTAAATGCTTTTTCCTCAAATTCAATTTTATAATTTTTTTAATTATTAAATTAAATTGTCATAACCTAACCAAACTTGCTGATAATGAAAAAATCGAATGAAGGTTTACTAATGAAAAAAATAGTTCTGTTCATGAAATAAAATTAGAAATACCTCAAATTCTACCAAAAGATGTACTACAGTTAAGAAGTAATCGCATTCTAAGCTAAATCGTTGACAAAAAGTAAATGCTATCGGTGGGATTCGATCTGGCTACCTTTAGTGCATCGGCCAGAAACGCTTCCACTACACCACCGAGGCCAATGGCTCTATACCGTATCATTGCGGTAATGGTGTTCCTTTAGGAGAAGAGATCTGACAGCTGACGTCATCGAAGGCTCTTCTATACCTCCCTTAAATACCCTACAATCCTACCACCTCAATATAGTTTATAACTTGTATGATTTGATAAAAGGTGTTTATGTTAATTTTTTTTTTATTTTCTTCAAACTAATGTCTAGAAATGGTTTTTAGGAAAATGAATGTCTGTGTTCTCAAATTGGACAAATACAAACTGCTATGGATGGTGCAAATAAAGAAAATGATTTCGTTTTTTGTGTAAGTTAAAGTTATAGTTACTTTTTGATGTTTTATTTGATGCAAAAATTCTTTAGTTAAATTAAATTTTACTCCACAGCTGGGAAGAAATCAATCAAATCAAGTAAAGCAAGCAAAATACTTAAGATCCAGCCTCATGATTTTTTCAGTTACTCCACTCCCAACTGTTTAAATACTATAAGTAGATCAACAATATTGTTTAAACATACTTATCGATAGATTAAATGGTTGGTTTCAGGGATTCTAGCCGGAGTTAACACATGTAATTAGCCCAGAACACTTGTACCAACCAAGTGTGCATTCCACCAATGTTAAAGTCTTTCCATCAAATTTTACCATACCGATCTCAAATCCAACAATTTCTTTGTTATACAGTTTTACTTCTAAACTTACAATGAAGTGACTTACAAATAATTTGTTGTATGTTTTAATGTTAAATATTAGCATACACAAAAGAAAATGTCACCATGATTAGGGTCTAATTAAATATCAAAAAAGTTAAAATTTTGCCTCAATCCTTTGATATAGTCAAGAGAAGTAAAAGAAAAAGAATTGTAAATTAAAAATTCCTAAGTTAAATCAACCACTTCACAAGAATTCCATAGGTTGTAAGTTATATGGAGAATAAGTAAACCGTTGTAGTTAGCTTGTTTATGGATATATTTGGATCAAACTTGGCAAATCTATTTATTTTATACTAAGCTAAAAATATTTTATTAAAAAAACTCACTTTATTACCCTCCCTGTAGGCAGCAAACCTAGGAACTCGTTAAACCTAATGTTGTTTGAATATATTTCATTTAAAATCCCACCAATATTTAAAAAGGGTGTGACGCAAAATTCTAGGGGGGGGGGGAATAAACTAGTATTCACCTAAGTCAGGCTAGGCCTACCCCTAGAACCGGCCACACTCAAATTTCTTCCCCGGAGTGCTCAGGAGCCGAGAAAAATCCAGGGGTCGATACAAAGTTGTCACGGCTTTGACTGATCAATTTATTTAAATTGTATCGAAGGCTCAGAGCTCTAGAAGCGCTCAGGAAATCCTGCAGACGCCCAGTTGGAGCTATATATCATCCTTACCTTCGTTTAAGTGTTTTGTTAAATTTTACCTAACCTTTGGAATGACTCTGTAGGGCCGACGAGTATTCAATCTTAGCCAATGTGATGTAAATACTCGTATTAAAATGTGACTAATTAGTTTAAGACATTGGTAATCGATCTAATATCGAATGTAAGGTAAAACAATTCCTACAGAGTCGTCGGGGCCTAATTAATATAACTGAACGGATAATTTGGCGTGATATGATTTAATGTTCATCTTTTTTGTAGCTGATTGTCAGATCAGCCTACTCCCAGACTTGGTTCTTTCACCCGCCAGAGACGGGGTTTAGAACTCGGTGGACAAGTCTCGGAATATTAAAACGTTGAATTAACTAAAATAAACGTACGTAATAATTTTTCGTAGAAATCGTAATTTTGAAACTAATTGATTTAAATCAAACCAAACGATAATCACCGCTAGTCACTGGCAGGCAGGAACTGGCGGGTTTTATGCAAGTCGGCGAAAACTAAGTTATTAAAATTTAGTCAAATGTAATCGAACTTAAACGGGTAAAAATAAATGGCAGACGAGTATGCGTATGTTAAAAGAAATTTTAAATGAAAGTAAGAAAGTCTGAAAACGTAGCTAACCTGAATCAGTGGATAACGTGATATCGTATGGCGAAGTTAGTGTCGGTGTGCGAAGAGGCTTCTCGTGAACGAGTCGACAGTCGAACAGCGAATAATTTTTGTCCGGCTCAAACCCCGATTTCCTCGGCCGTGGCTTAAGCGCTCCGGTGGTGATTTTGGAAACTAGCCAACAGCTGATCGGGGATTCGGTCTAGTTATCGTCTGTCATCGTCAATCAACAAACACCAGTTTGAGGTTATCTCGTCGTCGTCGGTGATAAATATGCGTAAAGTTTGTCGGTTACCTTTATTTGGTGAAATGGGAGTGCTATTATAAATAAATATGCAGTTGAGGGTGTGTTTGTGTACTTCACTGTGATTAAGAATAGGCCCTACGTTCTTTGGCTCATAGTCGAAGCTAGGGCCAACACATAGGCCTAGGAGTAGGCTATTGTAGATGAAAACTGGTAAGTTATGGTGTTTGTTGATTAGCAGTACGTTTTTTACCCCCCTCAAAATTTGGTACCTCACAAGGGCCTAAAATCGGATATTAACAATTACCGTCCAATTTCTGTATTGAGTAATTTTTCTAAAATATTTGAGAAAGTCATAAATTTAAGATTGGTTAGTTATTTTGAAAGCAATCATCTATTTTATAACAAACAATTTGGATTCAGGAAAAATTTAAGCACGAGTTCTGCACTCACACAGTTTATAAATGAGGTTACCCAGGCTTTGGACGGGTCTCAGGCTACTGCTGGTGTATTCTGTGACCTGTCCAAAGCTTTTGACTGTGTTGATCACTCATTCCTTCAGCTCAAGCTGAGTGATTATGGTATTAGGGGAAGTTGACACTCTCTATTGAGTTCTTACCTTTCTAATAGAAAACAAAGAACTGTAATAACACTGGATAAGATCAAGTACTATTTGCCATGGGAAAACCTATCGGCAGGTGTGCCCCAAGGTTCATTCTTAGGTCCTCTATTCTTTCTAATTTACATTAATGACCTTCCTAAAGCTATTGATCAGGAACTAATTCTTTTTGCAGATTATACAACAGCCTTGATAAAAAATAATGATACTTCTGAAATGCTATCTTTTCTTGAAAATGTGGTTCATGACATGGAGGGTTGGTTCTTGAACAATGGATTAAAACTTAATCTCGAAAAAACGCAAGCAATAAAATTTTCTGTCAGAAACAATGGTAATAAAATTAATCCCTTAAATTGGCAACCTCTCATAAATTTCTAGGTGTTTGTTTACATAGGAGCAGCCCAGGCTCTCTCACCAATACTAGAGTCTGAAGCTTTTACCCTTTCCCAAGCTAATAAGCTGTCAGCCATTGATCTAATTTTACTATCCTCCGATCTTGAGTATGCTATATAGTGGTTTTTGCGTGCAGCATCCGATTTATTTATGCCTGGATCCCCTTGCTTATCTCTTCCTTAAATTCGTTCCAGGTCCACAGAACTGATAGCCGGATATGTGAAATTCTACAGGTAAAATACCCTGTGTCTGTGTACAAGAAGATTATCTGTGTACTTACAGGGTGAATAAAAAGTCAATACTCCCCCATCTAATATTTTTCTAAGTTAGAACACAGTATAGTCTTCTTGTACACAGACACAGGGTATTTTACCTGTAAAACTTCACATACCTGGCTATCAGTACTGTGGACCTGGAACGAATTTAAGGAAGAGATTAACAAGAGGTGATCCAGGCATAAATAAATTGGATGCTGCTTGCAAAAACCACGATATAGCATACTCAAGATCGAACTATTGTAAAATATTCACAGATACCCTTTTGTTGGTCGTGCGAACTTTGCACTAAGTTTTATTTTATGATTTTGAAAAGTTTTAGTGTCACCAAAAAATGAGGGATTATCGGCTCAACTGGAGATTACTCTATATATAAGATATATTAACCTTTAAACATTACCAATTTATTTTTAAACAGTATGATTTAAATTGGCATTCTGTTAATTACGTTTTTTTAACCCGCCCTTATATTTGTATCTGGATCCGGATCCGAATTTTTCAAGATCCGGATCCGGTACCAACGGAACATTTTCTTGGATCCGCCCATCACTAGAATATATATACACTAGAAAGGCAAAATAATAGAAGGGTGGTAGGGGTTGGGCAATGACCTCGGAGAGGGCAACAGTGAGTTGAGTAGGGTGTTGGAGGGGGAAGGTGTGGGTGAGACCTTTGAGCTATATTTAGACTAGACTTTCACCACTTCCCAAATGGCTGGGTAGGGGACTAGGGGGATTACAATAGCAATTTTTTCCTTGCCTAGTTTGACTTTTGTCTTTTTGCGTATGAGTTTTGAATCATCAAAAATATAATTTGAATATACCACAATTATTTAGCATTGATAAAACAATATGCAAGGGACCAGGAGAAATATTATTTGAATTAGAGTTAATGCCATGATTTGCATTTTTACATAAAAATACAACAATCCGCAATCATGATATTTTAGGTCATTGACCTTTATAACGCATCTCTTGTAAGTCGATAATTATAAATTGATGTTCCTGTGGTTGAAAATAATTATTCTGTAAACAAATTCTGAACAATTCCCATTTTTGTAAAAACTCAAAAGTTTTTGTAACTTATGTTATTTTCCCATTAAAATACCATAAAATTAAAAAATCTGATTTTTAGAGAAAAGCTGGTTCTAATATGTTAAAATAGCTGTAACAATTACGGTTCAAAAGTTATCGCAACTTTTGTGATTTTTGATTTTTTACTAAAAAATATCATAATTACTCTCACCGCTTACCCATGATAAAGGTTGTTGACAAGCTTATGGGAGAAATTATGTATCAGAATGCTGATACATAATTAATGATTATTAATAAGGTCGATAAATAGCTTTAAATTCCAACCAAACAGTCATCAAGTAGTACTAACCAAGAAGCTCTGTGCCAGTTTTTAACATTTTAGCACAACTTTAAGTACGCCAATACACAAAATTATTGAAGTCATGCGTCGAAGGGACTATTGTTGTTTTGAACAGAATATACTTAACCTAGCGGTACTGTTGACTTATAGAAACAGCAAAATCGTTTGACTAAATATTTCAATATTTGTTCCCTTAGGAACTGTTCACTAGAAGTCAAAATCCCATTAGGTCAAACTCATATACACAGCCTACGTTTTTAGTACTGACTTTACTTGTCGACTCAATGGGACTGTTGACGTAACGCTACAGCAAAATATATTGTTTTTGATCTAATGGTACAAGAATAAATTATTTGACCTTCTGGCACAGTTGACTTTCTGCAACACATCACTCAATAGTCTCCCCCAAGATGATGGGCCTCCTAACACTAAAGATCTTGGTTGTTGCTGCATAACTTATTAACTTATATTAATTTTTTATTTAGATATTTTTGCGATTGTAGTTAATCCATTTGTGGATAATCAAGAGTATACTGTATATGTTAACAGGATTTATCTATTGGGAATAATATCTCATACAAATGTTTTTATCCATTACAGGCAAAAGGAGCAAAGCCAAAGACTAAGACTTCTAAACTAGCAATGGAATTGGATGTCAGACGGAGAACTCAAAGCTGTGTAGGCGAGAGCAATAACATCTCTGACTCTCTGGATGGAAATAAATCAAAAAGTGCCTCCAAGTAAGTGAGGACTACAACTCAGAATTTTTTTTTTATATTTATTAATAAAAAAGGTGGAAGGAACCAAAAAAAGGACCATGTCTTATATTTGTAGTATTACATTATTTTTACCTTATAACTACAAGAGATATTCCCCTCCCCCAAATGTTTTTTGAGGGTTGCTGGATCCATCCTCTCTCTTTTTCTTAATGTCTTGTAAATAAATACAGTATGAGTATGTATAGTAGAACCTAGATTAACCGGGAGAACCTTAGATTAACCGGGGTCAACATAGATGCCTCTTTAATTTGTTACATAACATCAAATATACCAACAAAATGTTATAAATTATGTTTCTTTAGTCTTATATGTTGAAATGCTATGTATATTTAACTATTTCCAACCATTTGTATATGCAGTTTTATTGTTTTTGAAACATAACAGTTCATTTGACTAAAATCGAAGCAAAATATAAGTTCATGTTTTTATGGACATTACGACATTCTTCTGTCTTGAAACAGAATGTAGCAGTAACTAGCAGTGTAGGTACTAGAATTTATAAATCTATTCTCTAAGTGATTTATTGACAGTGTTTAGTAATTATTTTGTTTGAGTAAAAGTTTGAGTAAGCTGTGATTTTAAATGTTACAGTTTTTATTACAAGCTTATTAACTTGACATAACATGATTGCGCAATAGCATACTAATTGTATTTTGATGATGTAATAAAATGCAAATTTCTAGGAAATTCAATAAACCTCTTATTTGAATTTAAAGATAATAAATATACTTCACTAAGTGGTAAAATTGAGTTTTTTTTTTATCCAAAATGAATTATGTGTAAGAGTTTCACATGGCGGAGTAGCTATTTGTGTATAAGGAGTGCATAGTATGTCATTGCCACTCGAGAACTGTAGATGAGAGCAGTAATGACTGTTTCTGCTTGTAGTTGTAATACACACAAGATTTTTCCTACCACCATAGTTATCTTATCATAACACACAGATTCACTTTTTATTTGTATATAAAATGTCATTTTGGATGTGTTTGGTTTTTGATCCGCGGCTGCGGCTGGTGTGGCAATGTGATAATTTTGATACAGTGGTGGAGTGGTGGGGAAAATCTAAAGAACAGCATTATTCTCTTTTGAGTAATCTTCCTTTTACAAGCATGGGTAAGGGATGATATACCATCTGTATAGCATCACAAGAGTCAAATATAATATACATTTGACTTAATTGTATTACAGATAATTACATTAAATCATTATGAATTCAAGTAAATTGATCTGCAAAAGTTCATTACCTATGCTGTAACAATGTCAAAATGAAAGTGTAACTGTGGTGATTTTTAAACCAAAGACCCAAATGGTCACATGACCACTTGTGATTGGTGGAGTAGGCTCGTTAGTTAAAGGATGTATCGTAGTAGTGCTAGGATTAGCTGAAGAGACTTCCTAAACGTTCTGTCTAGAATATGCTTGGTTTATTAAATTAAATTAGGGATGGGGAAGAGGTCACAGAGAATCAGCTAAATTATATGCATAATTTCAAATCTATGAATTTTTTTAACTTAACAGTTTACAATATTGTTAATATTTTACTAGGCCTATCTGAAAAACTTGTTACAGCTAATAGTAAGTGTAATACTCTATTTTAGTAATTGTGTAGATAATGGCTTTTTATTTGATTTACAGAGCTAGAACAAGAAAAACAACTCGAGCCGCTACAATTGTCCCGGCTATCCTTGTCAGTGAAGCCGGTAACAGCAAAGCTGGTAATTCCTATTATGATACCTATTCTCTGTACAAAAAATGTATCAGATGTTATCCAATATTATGTTGTATCTAGTTGTTATCCTAGACACGAACCATCACATAATGTTCTCGTATGGTTAAAGATTAACTTACACAGAAAATTCTCAAATTATACACTTAAAATGCCCACGTTACTCTTTTGGAGAGAAAGTCAACTATGTATTACTAACTAATAAAAATACATTATGTCCTTATTGTATTAAAAATATAAGTTTGTTTGTTAATAGATTTGGAATTGATCAAATTTGGAATATTGATTTATTCATCCTAAGCTATTAATAATGAATAATTCGAGTAAAAATAACATCAGACAATTTTAAATTCATTTATAGTCTCCAGGTATGGTGTTTTAAATCAAAACCTTTTATTCACATTCTATGTTGTATCATGTGATATATCCTACTAATATTATCTATTATATTATTAAAGTGATACAAACAAATTTTATGTAAACCGTTAAGGCCATTTACCAAATAAAAATATAGGCATATGGCATATCAAAATTAAGCTTAGAGAGTTTAGATTTGCCGAAAAGTATTGATATGGACGAACTCCCTAACGGCTCTGCCCCACAGGCTGATTTCCAAAAGGCTACGCCTTGCATGCTTTGGAAGTTATTATTTGATTAATTTAGTGAACAACAGCTGGCAATGCAATTGACAATATAGTTTGTTTGTTTACATTTTTGTTTACTTATTTTATTATTTACTTTTATGTTCTTAAAAGAGGCGCGGTGAATGGACAGTGAAGCTATTTATAGCTGTTTGTTACAAGTGAGTAACTAAAGGTGTTCGAAACATGATGCTATGAGATTTTTAAACCATGTTGTTCGTTCCAAGAGGTTGTCACCGATCTTTAACAGATCGCAATTTCATTGAAAAGTATTAAAGTAAAGTATTAAAGATGTCGTGAAAGAGAGCTGCGTGTTCAGGTACAACCTCGGCCAACCTTAGGACGTAAGGTATGAAGGTTCCACTGCTTTTAACGCCCTTTCAGATGACAATTTCTCAAACTTAGGCCTTTAAATGAAATATAAAGTCAAAGTTGATTAAATTAATTTAATGGCGGTTTCTGTTCACCCGTGAATTCGCGGGTAGAACCTCTTGTATTATATTAAATTGAATATTAGTTGTGGATATGCTAAGACCACGACACAGAGATCTGGGACTTCCTTTTTATTTAGATGTACATCAGGCCAAAAAAAGTATATGTATAGGTTGTCTAAAGTAAATATTAAACATGTATTCCAGAAAAAGATTAGATGTTTGATATTATATTATTACTAGCCCATTTATGCTATTAAAGCTTCGAAGCGTTGCACAGAGGTTTTCTGGCTATTATGTTGCTGAGGTTTAATCACCAATGAGCTGCCGGGTTTTCTGTTTTCACTCTTGTCCGTGAGATAAGCTGATATCTTACTTGCAACCACTTTAGCATCATTGATGTTGTGGTTATCCAGCGAGTCATAATAGTGAAACCTGTTATTATCCATTATGTACACAATGGTGGACCACTGTCCTCCAAAAAATATTTCCAATTTTACTCTTATCAACAACTACTAATTAAAATAACATACAATTTCTATTTCATTGTTGCAGATAACAAGACAACAGACACAAAGAAACAGTATCGCAGAAAACTGTGGGATGCAACCCTCAATAATGAAGAACAGCAATTTGATGATGATGAGGTAGGTGTTTTTATTTGTATTAGAACTCAATGAATTGTGCCATAGCCACCTCTAATACAAGGCCGCGGCGAGCGAAAAGTGGCAACGTTGCATCCGTGTCTTGATGCGCGGTCGTCTTACCATTACAGTGGATGGAGGAGTCGCGTACTCGACGTACATAATCACGTTTCTAATACCCTTAATCATTAGTAATGACATTGAACTTGTTACTACAGCATGTCAGATAGATGTGATGTGCCTGGATGCAAGAATAATTACGAAAGCTCAATTAAAAATTAATAATACATACAGTGTTCTAAGATTCTACGTGATCCGCCGCATAAGCAACAATAGCTTCCTGCTATTCTTCGGTCAAATTAGACATCTTAAAACAATTCCCGTTTTTGTGTGAAACATTTCACGAATATGAACTTAAATTTGTAAAAAAAATGTAAGAATAAGACAATGATTCGTGTAAATATACGTTTTTTTCCGATAACAAAATAGCAAACTGTGTTAGTGCTAAAACAGCAATGCGGAAGTTGGCGCAAAACACGTTCGAAAGTTTGGTATGAAAAGTACGACCTGAACTAACTTACTCATGAATTTTTTCTGGTTGGACTGGTGGACACCTTGCCATTACCGCGGGAGTTGATGATGATGACTACATGGCCGCGGAAGATAATCAGAATGTTGTCACCATTGCGGAAGACAAGAGGATGATAATGTCAACACGACCACAGGAGATGATTAGAATTTTGCCGTGATAGCGGAAGTCGATGATTGCTTACAAGGAGTATAAAGATAAAATTAACATTAATTTTTAGGGACAATTTTGTATAATAAAAAAAATAAAAAATAAATTTCTCTTTGGGGGAGGTTTTTGACAAGACCCAGGGTTACTATCGGGTCCGATTCTACGCATCGGTGATACGCCAGAACCTTCCCTAGGGGAACCCATGGACTCTCGCTTCCTCTTTCTCCTTTGTCTGTTGGGAATCCACGTGCCCTCCGCCACTTTCCTCTCTCTAACAGACATTCTATACTCAGTTCTGGTCATAACTGTAGAAACAATCTCAGAGTCGGATGATTCGCCCGCCAGAGACGGTGAATCGCCAGCATTGCTGGTGTCTAGTGGCGTGTGGTACATACTGAATTCAAGTACAATTCTCGGTGCCCAGGTTGGCTGGATAGTGGATACCCAGATAGCCTGTTTATGTTTATAAAACAACACCTCTATCACACTTCCCACCTTTTTTCCAATAAGAGAAAATTAGCAGTAAGCATGTACCTAGTGATCAAGCTATCTTAATACAGATCATCCAAAAATGAACCTTTGATTTGAATTGAAAACAGGACTATAAACTTTAATCCGGATTTGGCTGCCCTTGAATTGGCAGATACAAAATTGTCCCTAAAAATTACTGTTAATTTTATCTTTATACTCCTTGTAAGCCATTAAAACTTGACATCAAAACTTTCTTTTGAATTTGAATAATCATAAGCCTACTTATTATGACAAATTATAAATATGATAAAGACAAACCCAATTTATAAACTCATTAAAAAATATGTGAAGTAGGTCAATTATTTTGGTTGGTCACAGCATCATTCGCACTAAAATGTAAAAAAGAATTTGAGTTAGTCAAAGGTTATATAGTAACAAAAAAAAATCGGCAACAAACATTCAAACTTCTTCGCTGAGCTCTTAATTAGAAAACTACCTCTATGTGGGTTATTTGCAGGTGGGCTACTTTTGAAATGAATTAAATTAAATTAAATTAAACACTGCTTTATTTACACATTTTTTGTACAAGTTTTACAACATTTCCATATTACAGAAAGGTCTATGTTTCACACAACAGGCTCACATTTTTTCAACAGACTAGCAACAGGTGGGCTACTTTTCTACACTGAAACGTTAGCCACAGACTATAGAGTTATTATTGACTATTGGATACTGAAGGTTTAATTTATTGATACTGTTGTATTAACTAATAGTCAATGGTTATAGTTTGTGCGTTACCATTCCAGCCCGCCTTTCCTCCAAAAGTTGTCAACCCTTGAGTAAAAAGGGTTGGAGCCCCTGGTCTATAATATTAAAATCAAATTATGTAAAATTTCTACAACAATACTTTGATGGTTATAAATGTTTATAGTGTGTTATTAAAAGTAAAAGTATTGTAGACAAACCAGCTGTACCTTAATTTAATACTCTGTGTATTTAAAGATAATTACAACAGAAGGGATTATGATGAATGAGATACTCCTTCCTGAGTACTGTGTAGTGCAGTTGGTTGTAAGCTCGTAGCTGACTGTGTTGGCTGCTAGGCTACTGCATTTTGTGTTTTTCACTTTTACCTGCAAATTGATTGTGTCCCTGTCTCTTATCATAAATATATTTAAAAGACATTAGGTTTAATGAGTACCTAGGTTTGCTGCGACAAGGAAACTTATATAGTGTATTTTTTTGTAAAATATTAATTGCTTAGTATAAAATAAATAAATTTGTCAAGTTTGGTCAAAATATATCCATAAACAAGCAAACTACAACATTTTACAATATTCTCCATAAGAATAACATGGGAATTTTAAATTTACAATTTTTTGAACTTTCTCCGTTACCAATCACCGTACAAAAACACTTCGATATTACTAAATTATTTGTTTTTTTAAGCTCTTTAAAAAAGTCTAGAGAGAAATTGGGAATTTTTTTGTTTCGAGGGCCAAAAATGAGAAAAGCCATTTTTCACCCCATGGTCCGATCATGCTGGTTCGCGAACTCATTCAAGTTTAAACCGCCTTACACCTTTAAACCAAATTTAATCAAAATCGGACACAAAATTACTTAAGTTATCGCGTTCACGGATGTATATATATATAAATCTTTCCCTATAGGGAAATTTGCTAAAAAGGACAAGAGAATATAATGAGATATTTTATTGTTTTTATTCCTTTGATATTTTAATTTAGGTGTTCACGTAATTCTTTATATTATATTCCTTTGATTTTATATTATTAATACAACTCTTGCTTACATGCTGTTGTCTGTTCACATTGTGTGGTAACCACGTAAATCCATTGTGCAATCTAGCTTGTCTCATTAGTTTTACTTGAGAAAAACTAATTTTTGACTAAGATAGTGAATTGAAAGTAATTAATTATTGTAGGCTGCTCCAAACCGATGGTGGTAGTACGGCCAGAACCGTACCGTACCGACTTTTTAGGTGCATCCCCTAGTTTTCTTTCATGATAATTTACACTGTTAAGACCCCAATATCTGACCACTTTCAACATTGTAAACTACAGTATTTGGATATACTGTACCTACATTTGATTGAATCTCCATCTAATCTGCTCCTGCATTTTATCTGATTGTTAGACCTCTCATCCCTCCAGTATTTTTCATATATATACATACTGTCTTATCACTGTCTTATCTATCAACAAATTTTCCCCTGTCCTTCACTTTAAAAGATATTGTAAGTTCTACTGTAACTTTTTGCTTTTCTTTTTACAGAGGTTGACAATACCAGAAGATTCACCTCATACCTACTACAAACGAACCCTCCGAACCCGCAACAAATAATGTAGACTGCTTAAAAGACTTATTCTTATTACTTGTTGTGTGCTTGATTCAAACTTTATATGTGTATTTTATAGTTTTATAATTGTACATTTTTAAATTTAAATATTATGCTCTAAAGAGTTGACTGCATTTTATTCTATAAAACTTGTTTTGTTATAACTATTTACTCCAATAAGTCCAAAAGTTTTGTTTATTCGCAGATGTAATTATGTATTTAAAATCATATTTGACAAAAATGTACACAGTATTTTACCTGCTAAGTAGACATAATAAACGTGATTTCTTTCCAATTTCAAAGCAGTTTTTGGGGAAGAAGATTTTACCACGACAGACCAACGCAAAGTTACTTTAAATTAAAGTAATTTGTTAACTAATTGTTAAGCCTATTGATCTGTGAATTGTGACACGTGGTCAGGTGTTTCCTCAATCTCTTCTTATCAGTTAATTCCATTACCTGTGTTTTCTTCACTCAGCTTTAGTTAAAATTTTGTAAAATAAAAACACGGAGGGACTGTAAAACCTTGATAGCAAGTCTCTCATAGGGATTATCAAACAGTACTTGTTATCAAGGTTAACTTCTTAACTTCTACCACTTTTGCAATGACATGTTGACAAAATTAAGGGTATATTTACACTTAAGGGTGACTTATATTTGCTATTTGGTGGTATATTTGCTACTAAGGGGCTTGTAATTGAAGTTCCACTAATAGCGTAGAGGTAAAGAGGCCTAAATGGCTTTATAATTTAGGTCAATAATATAAATAAGATTACTTACTTACTGCCGTGGCTCCACAAATCTCAGTTGATTCTTCGCCTCGTTTACCAGCCTCTTCCACCCTTCTCTATCTTCAGCCAAGTTGACATTTGCACCCATTGTCCTGATGTCGTTCAATACTTGGTCAGTCCATCTTAATTTCGGCCTTCCCAATGGACGTTTACCTCCAGGTGTGGCTCTCCAAACTTCATACAGTCTTGTTCCTTTCTCTCTTCTTAGCACATGCCCTATCCAACGTAACCTTCTTCCTTTAACTATTGCAACAATATCTGGATCGGTGTATAGTGATCTTAACTCTCTATTTTTCCTTATTCTCCACATTTGTCCCTCCTGCACTGGACCAAAAATTTTTCTTAGGACTTTATTTTCAAACACCATGAGTCGGTTTTCATTTTTCTTGGACAATACCCATGTTTCACTACCATATAACAAAATAGGTTGAATTTTTTTTCTTATATAATTGTATTTTGGTTCTGTGAGATAATACTTTAGATGAGATCAACTTCTTGCAGGCTCCCCAACACTTATTAGCATTTGATAACTTAGTTAGTATGTCTTCGTCTTCTGAGTTTCTACTATTTACAGTTACTCCTAAATATTTTAAACTTTCTGTACAATTTATAGTTAAGTTCTTTATCTGTATGTTTCTGTTTCTATTGTTTGCTTGTCTTCCAAAGTTAATGATTTTAGTTTTTTTTCTACATTTACTTGCAATTCTATTTTGTTTGCTTCTGTGATAAGTACTTCTGCCAAACTTACCAAGTTTCCAACAGTTTCAGTTTCTGACAAAATGACCACATCATCATCAAATGCCAATATGTTTAGATCTACTCCAAGCTTAACACCCAATCCAAGTTCTTTTGTTTTCTGCAGGGCTTCTTCCAGTGCTAAGTTGAATTTTAAACAACTTTTCCACAAGCTGATTCTGTCTATGCTGTCGTATGCTTTTTTTAAATCTATAAATATTGCACTAACATTCTTGTTGAACTCCCAATATTTTGAAACTGCCTGCTTTAGAAGAAATTAAATAAATAAATAAGATTAAATCAATCTAAATTAAACATAATGATGACATTTAGTTCTGCCATACAATGTACTGTATATCAGTTATTGTATCATGGGCCTGCATTGTCTACAATGACAATCTTTTCACTTTGCCTGTATACTTTTACATTTAGATACCTCTTTCTCTTCATTTGTAATTTGTTATACAGTTTTGTACTCTTGTAATAAATTTAGTATCTTTTGTTTAATGGTGATGAGTGTTTTATTTTTAGTGCCTAGATATAGACCTGTTACTACTTCAACCATGCCGTTGGTTTGTAATATTGGTAAGGTGGTAGTGTTGTAGCCCAAGACAGCAGTCCCCAAACCTTTCAGTCTGGCAACCGCCCTTCATCATGGATTAGTTTTCACGACCCACCTAATATTAATTAATATTAATTATTAACATTTTATATAGGCCTAATTACATATAAAGAGTCCACTGAGAAATACATATTAAATGAAAATCTTTAAGTTGGTGTAATTGAAGCCACAATGACATTTAGTCCAAAACACTTATATTTCAGAAATGTTAAATCATTCAGACTTCTGAAGCAGAACTTAACTCTTTGAGACCAAATAATTATGTTGACCACAGTAGGATTTTTCCACTCAAAAGACGATTTCTGTTCTTGTTCTTCTTTGTTCAATATTCCTAAGTGGAGGATCTCTTCTCACTAAAATAAAATGTTAAAATCTAATCAGATTTTGGATTTTACGATGAGTTTTCTCATTTTAAACAAACATAGATTGTGCTTTTATTGTAAAGCCACCCTGACTGTTAACCGTAATCAAGGCACCATCGTAATAATCTCTGATGATTTCAGCAACGTGATCAAATCCAGTGTTCGCGGCAACACCATGACCATATCTCAAGGATCTTAGCAATATTATGATCGTTTTAACAATGGCTTGTGCTGATAGTGACAATACTGAGGATTTTTGTATAGCAATACTTTGCAGACTGTTCCACTATCTCAATATTGGAACGAGTACACAACTATAACAAATCTAAATTCTACTCAAACCCCACCTGAAATTTGGTAATAGTTCTTTAAAAATTGTGTTTTTCCAAATTTAAGTTTCCAACCATCTAAACATCTAGGCATACAATTAAATAACTTACGTCATCAATCCATAAATTGCTGTGGAGTACGCGTTTCAACCATCAGGTCATCCTCAGCTCCACTGTCACTAGGTTGAATCTGTTTCTATGTTGCTTTGATTTTGTAGCTACAGCGTCGATATATTAAATAAATAGTCCAAACACATTTTACATTCATCACACATACACAACACGTACGAAACATTTAGATAACAATAATACTGATTATAACACCGTGCGCACGGCTGGACGGGCTCAGGTTTGCGGCTACACTCATCACATAAAAACACACATAACATATCTAGGCATATGTTAAATCCAAAACTGAAACTATGGCTTTGACATATAATCTTCCTTTCAAAATTATCTTTATTTCAACAGAAGAATGAAAATCTGTCACTTGGTTGATTCAGAATCTAACAAATTGCATAGAACGTGCAGCCAAACATATTTCTTTGTAAACTACCCTGTGGTCTATATTATGGCATAGTTTCACAATATGACTGAGCACTAAGAACTGATTTGTAATGTATAAGTATACAAAAGGAACAAATTTTCTTGGACCATGATAAATGAATTTTCTAGGTAAACTAATTTCCATGTGAGTGAATAAGTCCATGAAGTGTACGGGTATCTATTAAGAAAAATCCACCAATATAACTGTAAGAAACTGTTTTATTAACAACTATAATTGGCACCAAAAAATTAAAAATGTTTCAAAATTACTAGTCTCTGCCACATTTGTTATTCGTGTAATTAGATATACCACAAATTTAGAAACACAATTAATGACATATCACGCTTATTTTTCTTCTATTATGAACTATGGATTAATTGTTTGGGGATCTTCCTGTCGGGCTAAAAAATATTTGCTCTTCAAAAAAGAGCTATCAGACTGATCGCAAGAGTTCCTAAGACTGCACACTGTAAAGACTTTTTTATATGATTTAAAATTTTAACCTTATACAGTTCATATATTTATCAACTCGCTTTAATGGTGAAGGGTGATATAGGATTATTCATGGAAAGCCAACAAAACCATTCTCATAACACAAGATTTAAAAATTTAATCAAACCGGTTCAACATAGGCTTCAATTGTTCCACCTCTCCCCTCAATATATGGGACCACAAATTTACAACAAATTACCCACATTCATTAAAAACACAGAGTCTGTAGCTAGCTTTAAAAAAACTTTGAAAAAATGGTTATTGGAGAAGGCTTTTTACAAAGTTGATGAACTCTTATCAGAGCAAAAATAGAATTTAATTTTCTCATTTTTAATTTTAGTCTACTGTTAGTAATAATTAAGACTTATGGACAAATCACCTGTCAATTAACTTGAGTAATGTGATGCTTGATAATAAACCAAATAAAACCTACACAATACTATAAACTAGATTATTCAAATCATTGTTAAAATACAAGTTTATATACATATTAATATAAGTGATAGTTATATAAATCTTGTATGTGCTAATATATTGTATTCTTTTTACAACGTAATATCACAAATTAGTTATCCCAACCCTCTAACAAAGTAAAACTCTCATTTCACTTTTCAAAGATAATACCATTATCTTAAACAATGCTAGCTTATAAATGGCTTAAAACAATCATGCAAATGTAATAAATGATTCGGTTGTGTCTGCTGAAAGACTGATGACCGGTATATATGTTAGCCTTTAATGTAGGAGACTAATGTAATTAAAAAATAAAACATTGTTTAGCACTTGAATAGCGCATTAAAAAAATATGTATGTTAAAGAAACATAGTATGAAAATGTTTACCTTAAAGCTTGTTCCAGTGATGTGAACACGATTATCAAAGCTTTAAAGATGCCACAGACAAAAAAAAGACATTTTAAATGTTTAACCATGAACATGTTTTATATTATTATGTTTATTACAAAGAACTGTAGTATCTTGCTATATTAAGTATCAACTGAAAAGTAGCAACCTCTTCAAGGGACGACCAGTTTTTTATTTAACTTTTTAACAAATCATTTTATCTTCTTTAAACAGAAAAGTTAAATGTTTTTTACTATGTTGTCAATTTTAAAAATCACTTAATCAATCCATCGAACACAAATAACACAGTATACCGTCAAGAATAGCATTTAGTTTACTCTGCCTACAAAAAAATATTTTTGCTGAACAAGTCTCCAAGACTGTTCATCTTTTCATAAAAAGACATTTTCTTGTTTATCAAACTTTTGCATACACATGGGACAGATCTCTTTAACCCTCTTAGCACATTCGTTACACAAGCACACATGTTTGCATGGTAGAAGACATATTCTCCTTTGATTCTCCTTGCATATAACACAAGCAAATTCCAGTGGAATATCTATCTTCTTCTCTGTTTTCATATCCACAGTAGATGTTGGTTGGGGTTGACTCTGCTTGGGAGTGGGAGGAACCCAATAACTAGAAGTTGGTGAAGGATCAGAGGATTGCTTAGCTGGCAGCGTTGATGAACTTTGAAAGCTGTTCCACAATTTTTGGCCAAGAAACCCAACTAGAGCCACACCAGCACCTGCCAGTACAGCACTGGAAAAACATTGAATGCTGTAAATTGGATAAAGCATATAAATTACTAAATACCCCGGCCGCAGCAAACCTGCAGACTAAGCAAATTTCCATTTGCTTGTTTGTTTTCTGTGAGTTTAAAAAAATTAATAGCATTAGTTTAAGCTTTTATAGGGAGCTGGCTGTGTAACTAAGGCTTTGGACAGTGTCTCACATTCTTTACTTATTAATAAATTGGCATAACTAAAAATCAAAGAACCTTTCCTGGCTAAAAAGCTCCTTAGATTGTTCTTTGCTAATGACGCACAAGATTGATTGATTCTGTCGGGGCGGACCTCGTCCTTTTGCACGTCAGCTACTGATGAGCTTTTTGTGCTAAGTGTGTCATCAGTATGTCAGCAGGTATACAAATATATGATGTATATAATTATATAATACTAGCAGAGGACGTCCTTCGTACAGGGTTGGCGTATAAATATAAAATGCTTGTTGCAGTTTTACTCGTGTTTTGCGTTTGCAATGGGAGAGAAGAAAATTTGTTCTTTTAATTTACGGTATACTATGGTACAGCGCATCTACCATAGCCATAATGTTCTACCACTGCACTTAATCAATAGAAAAAAGTACAGTTCTCATTGTGTATAACAGCTTTTTGTTGCTGCTTGGTTCAAATTAGCTGTTGTAATAAATGCAAAAAATTAATAGTGCTGCACCCTGTTGGAAAACCTTATAAACTTTAAATGCTATCGATTATCATAGAACCAACTTGTTCACTGAAACAGCTGTTAAGATTAATTAATTCCTTTTAAATATGAATACTCATAATAGGCCGGGTACCAAATGGGTTAAGTATGCACTGAAAGTCTGACAAAGTTTGACTTTTGATTATTGTTGGGGATATCTAGTAGATTAAAAAATCGATGATGTCGAATTTCTAGGGTGGTCACAACTCGTGGAGAGGGGGGACGAAGTTGCGCGCGTGAGTGGTTTACGTTTCCGCGTCTAACTCTCAAACGGTTAATGGTTAATGAAAGGTGGTTTAACCATCTATCTACGCCTAAATATAATTTCCTTCAAAACGGTTATTACAAACTTTCTTCTATCTCTTATACTTTAGGCCTCAATCAATAATTCTTGCAAAAAATAAAATTTAAAACTACTTTAAAATGAAATATAGGAAATATTGTACGTGTTTAAGACATGTTACTTCATATGAAATGAAATGAAAATTGTCTTTATTTAAGAGGCGAAGTTAGGACTTGCAAGTCCTCTCTACCACTTAACCTCTAAAACATGAATAAATAAAAACTTATTCACTTATATAAGTAAATTTAAATAATCTAAAGTAATACATTAAATTTGTAAACATGAAAAAATAAGTTAAGTAATCCTAAAAAAATCCCATTCACACAAGCCGCCAACAACCCCTCACACCAGCGCCAGAGACTCAAAACTTATTCACTTATATAAGTAAATTTAAATAATCTAAAGTAATACATTAAATTTGTAAACATGAAAAAATAAGTTAAGTAATCCTAAAAAAATCCCATTCACACAAGCCCCCAACAACCCCTCACACCAGCGCCAGAGACTCGCTCAAGCCTGCTGCTCAATATAATAGATTTAATCTCTGCCCCAAACCTTGCACGGTTACCTATGGATTTGATATGGTCAGGAAGAGAATTCCACAATCGAATTGCAGATACCAAGAAGGATTTGTTAAAAACTGTTGACCGGTGAATTGGTGTAGATAAAAGGTGAGAGCCTCTACGAGTAGCACGGGTGCTGATGTCAAAAATAAAATGGAAGTTGTCTGATAAATAATTGGGAATTTTACTATTGATAATGGAGTGTAGAAGACGGAGGGTGTGAAATTCCCGAAGTTCATTTAACTTCATCAATGAAAGCAGGTGATCATATCTGTTAACTGTTACTTCATTTTCATAACTGTACAACAACACCAAGTTTAAGGAAATCTGTGCACAAAAAAAACAGAGCCACATTTAATTCTAAAAGAGTAGACGCGCAAAATTTGTAGAAGTAGGCCTATCGAGACGCGCCATAGATAGCAAGTAGCCCAGTCAATATAGGTTTTATGTTTGAAGTAATTCTGGGAAAGCTGGATTTTTCTATGCTGTTAGACCATGTTGAGATGATCATTTTCCCAAAAGTCCCCACTCCTCCCCCTTGTGCTTTCCTCTAACCCCCCTTTTTAGATAAATTTACAGTCTCTTAGAAATTAAGCTATGTTTTTAAAACGGGTAAGGATAACAAAGCAATCTTTTGTTAATCCTTTTTGCAATAAGATTTTCTACAAAAAGTGTATTTACCATGTTAGCCTAAATATTCATAGTTTCAACAAAAAATAACTTAAATAAGGGATAAATTATGTGTTAGATTACCGATACAGTTTATTTTATTAGGAGATAGAGTTAACTTCTTCTGGGTCAATCCCCTTTATTTTTTAAAGATGTTTTTAGGGATGGCTACGAATTTAAAAAATATGTCCGCTATTTTCCAATATGCCTGACAACTTTGTTATTTCTTATGGAATATGCTGTATTAGTTTTTATTCTTGACATTTTTTTTCTAAAGCTATTCCTTTAGGAGTTATAGCATGTTATATCTAAACAAAAAGGCTTGTGGTGTACATTCGGCATCCTGGAGCTCACAGCCATTTCTTCTTAGTAACACGATGTAACTCCTAAACAAGTAGCCTTAGAGAAAAATGTCAATAATAAATAAGGTTTTTAAATTGTCAGCCATATTGGAAAATGGCGAACATATTTTTAAAATTCGAAACCACTCCAAAAAACATTTTTAAGAAATAAAGGGGAGTGCCCCATAGCAAGTTAACTCTATATCTCATAGTAAAAAATTTAGCTATTGGTTGACTTTAGGTGAGACACCCTGTGTAATAAAATGAGGCCCTGACATTCAAAAGCAAATGCACAATATTCATTCATATGTATTCACAACAGTCCGTATATGTACTAAATGAACTACAGAACGTTAAATATTATCTAGATAAAGCGACATATTCAAATACAACAACCATGGTAATTGATATGTAAATTGTTTTCATCGTTGCGGCGCACAAAAAAGCCAGAGTTCTGTAAAATCTATTTATTGTACTATCTACATTAAGCACTACAGTAGACTCCCTCTTATCCGGACACCTTTTAACGGGACATCGGTTTAACTGGACTACACTCGGTGGAAATTGGCTTAACCATGTTGTTGACAAGCTAGTGGGGGAAAGTATGTCAGATTGCTGATACTTTTTATTTTATTTACCATTTACCCTTACTGTGTCTGAGACCCTATTGTTCCATTCTAAACCTAAATAAAAACTAGTTAATCTTATAAATACTAATACTTATATGTATGTTCAAATATTAAACTTACGTTCCAACTCCAAGACCTCCACTGCTATTTTCATTTTTCACTGAAAAAATATATTCGGGGCGTAAGAAGTAAGTATGAAACTTTCTACTCATATTTTCTTATATCTATGAGGCTAAACATTCCCTGCAATACTCTGTGGCTACTAGGAGGTCACGAATTGTGGATTTTTATTGGCATGCACTGTGGATGTTATGCTCCCTGGTGTGGATTAACGTCCGCACTAGTGAGTACTACGACTATCCGCAGTATTATCCTGATAATTAGACCAATTCGTTAATTACAAGGAAAAATGTGGTACGGATTCCACTATAAACTGTAGGTCCCTTAGTTGCCATTGTATTGTTGTATGGGCTATTAATTAACAGCTGTGTCTAAGGAATATGTCGGCCTTAGTCACTAACAAGACTACAAGATCGCGCCACTCATCCTTCGGGTTAAAATACGCACATAGTGGCGTCCCCATCTTAAATAATTTAATTGAATTAAATTGTGGAATCTCATTGATTGGTTCTACAAGTGTAAATTTCACCTAAATTCGACTAAATGACATTTCTGTGACCACGGGAAACGACGATGACGTTTCCGTGACCGCGAGATCAACTATGATGTTTACACTGTCGCGGGAAATATTCATTATTTTGCCGAGATCGTGGACGACGATGATGACGTTTCCGTGACCGCGAGAGACGACGATAATGTAGTCACGGCCGCGGGAAATATTCATGATTTTGCTGAGATCGTGGACGACGACGATGACGTTTCCATGACTGCGGGTAGCAATGATGATGTCTACACGGCCGGGGAAGATATTAGTGATTTGCCGTGACCGCGAAAGACGACGATGATTATGTCTACACGGCCGCAGATGTTCATAATTTTGCCGCGATCGCGGACGATGACGTTTACGTGACCGCGGGACCAACGATGATGTTTACACTGCCGCGGGAAATTTTCATGATTTTGCCGAGATCGCGGACGACAACGATGACGTTCCCGTGACCACGGGAGTCAATGATGTTGTCTACACGGCCTCGGAACATTTTCGTTATTTTGCCACGATCGCGGACGACGATGATTACGTTTCCGTTATCGCGAGAGACGGCGATAATGTATACATACCGCGGGAGATGTCCAGGATTTTTCTATGATAACGTAAGACTGTTATTACTTTTACGTCACTGTGGGAAGCGACCACACGACCGCAGGAAATATTCAGGATTTTGCCGCCGTTGATAATGTGTTCATAAAAAATGAAGATAATATTCAGGATTTTGCTGCCATCGAGTGAGACGATGTTTCCATGGCCTTAAGTAATGATGATAATGAAAATTATTACTTAATAAGGATTATTATTTTTTCAACTCTAGCTCACTGGACTTGAAACAAAATTGATGTATATTGTATACTTAAGCTGCAAGTCTTAAATTGATTATAGTTTATGTGGAACCAAACAGATACGCGGGAACCTGGAAAATCTTTGAAAAACCAGGAAAAAACCTGGAAAACCCCGGGAATTTCACTTTAATAAAATAGTATACACCCTGCAAACAGCTGATCGGGCCGCTCATATCTCTTGCCCATTCATACAGAGAACAATAGGCGAGCGCAACACTAGTGAACTAACAGATCGACTAGCCTTCTTAAAGCAGAACAAACCTTACAGAATATTCGGGATTAAATTCAAAGGCAGTGTTAATTATTTCCTACTTAAATAATTATATTCAAATAACAATAAATTATCAGAGGAAATGTATAAACACTGGTATAAATAAATGAGATGTATAAACGGTTAAGTTCGAAGTCAATTAAATTCCAATAAATATCCTATAATTTTACCATACAAACGTAGCACGTTTAACAACAGTACGGACGTTAAATCGTATTTAGTTCTACGGTAGACAACCAATATTCCACTGCAATATTATGTCTCGTACACAAAATTGACTATGGTAATGTTCGTATGTGTAATATTTATTAAATTCTGAGCCAAAACAATTAATTATCGACTATGCCTTCGGGTGCCATAAGATATCGTTAACATACAATTAATGTCCCTGTTCGGATCGCCATTTGATATGACGAAATTTCGGGTTGAGAGACAAAATTTGATTTTTAAGTACGTAATTGCCATCTCACCTGAAATTCTGTCACACCTTAAATTTGTCCAGATAGCTTAGCCTACTATGAGATAGTCCAGGACTCTAACGTGTTCATTAATTAATTATCGTTTCGAGTTTATTGGCTCAGAATATTAATTACAATAATAATGCTTACAGTGTTAAGCTTACCTTTAACAAGTGCTCATCATAGCCACTCGAAAAATATGTGAAGCTAAATTTAGAATTTTGAATAACCTATTGTGAATGCGAATAAGCCTAATTAATTAGAAACTTAACTAAAACGAGATTCGGTCGTTGTACTTGGTAATCACCAAAGTAGACGTGTCGGGAAAATTAGACTTGGTCGATCACCAGAGTCGATACGGGGTTTCTTAAATCAAACTTACGTAGGACGTTCCGGGGTAACGAAATAAGTACTACGGATATCGTTCTGGCAACTTAAATGATTTCCGCAGCTGGTTAAGGACAAAAGGCAGTGTGCTCGTGCGTGACAAAGCGTGCGGGGCGCGCGCGACTGCGGCACAATAACATAAAAATAATAAAACCTCTCTAAATATTAGATTAAACAAAAATAAAATCGGTAGCACACTAACCTTATGCTTTAGTATTCTACCAGGAACGGGGGGAATATTTAATTGACCAGAATTTCGTAAGTCAGGACTGTTGGATTTATCTCCAAACAGCAAGCGTCTTGACGCTTCGCCATCGCCCCTGGCGGCGGGGTAGGTAACTAACTATCCCCTCTACGATGACGTAGGACCCTTGCCCCTACGATGCCGCTGACAACACAGGCGCGGCTTACCCCGAACGTAGAAAATTTAGAATATCTTAAAATGAAACCTTAAAAATCGGGTTTTTACCCCTTAGCGGGTTTTGGGTCGTTACAGATGTCGGAAGGTAGGATTGGTGGGTCCCACGAATTTCGGAAAAACCCATTGTTGTGTTAAACAGGAATCTTGATATGTCGTCAGACTTGATTAAGGAGTGACTATAGGTAAAGGAATGACTTTTGAAAAACATGTGGAGAAAATGGAGGAAAGCAAGAGTGCCAGAAGAGAGGAGACATTAGATGAGTGGCAAATGCGCTGGGAAACCCTTATGTGAAAAACAAACTCTAAAAGTTATATATTTTTCATATATCCACTCAAGTATATCTTTTGGGATTTCACTTTATGGTGCAACTAGTGATTACAATTTGAATTCTAATTCTAAAAAAGCAAATGAAAGCTATTAGAATTATCTGCAATTTAGATTTTGAAACTTCTGTTAATAAAGAACATTTTAAATCAGAAAATATAATGACAATTTACGGAATGTACGTTTATGAAACAATTTTATCAGTAAAGGACAGACTTCATGATTTGGAACGAGTTGGGGATAGTCATAATTATTTCACCAGAAATCGGGAAAACCTTGCAATTGGCCACCATAGTCTAAAACTTTTTGAGAAAAACCCATGTATGCGGGATCAAAATTTTATAATAATCTCCCAATCGAAATTAAATCTGAGACTTCCAAAACAATATTTAAAAATAAATTAAAGAGATTTCTCATCAGCAAGGCTATTTTTTCTTTTGAAGAGTTGAATAGTCTTTGAAGTCAAAAACAAATTCAATTTATGTATGTTTTGTTTAGACTTAAAAAAAATTAAGTTTGTGAAATTTTGTTTTTATTTTATTATGTTAGAAATGTATTTAATAACTATTAGGCCTACTTGCAACTGTTGACACTATTCAATGTATTATGTACAGGAAATGAATAAAGTAGTTTTGAATTGAATTGAATTGAATTGAATTGAATCAGATAAGAAATAAAGGGAAATGTTTTGATACATGCCAAACATCATAAGGAGACTGGAAAAAGATTGGGAGATGGACCATTATTGAACGCAGTTTGTCACAGGACGTGGAACATTTCAAGGCGAATTTGTGGAGATTTAACTTGGTGGAAAAGGAAGTACGCAACTGCGCAAATAAAAAATAGAGACCACGAGTCACGTATTAATGAATTGTCTACTTCAGGAGGCAAATAGGAGAGAACAGGAAGAAGTCTTGGATAGGAAAGGTCTAGAGATGAGAAAATAAGCCTTGATGAGAGAAAAGGAAACCAATTGAGACGTTTAGGAAAGTAGGTAGAACCAAGGATACATACATATGATGTGTCCATTCCAAATGTACTGGCTTATACTATATTTGTTAATTTACATATGTTCTGTTCAGTTGTTATTGTATATATGATGATTGTGATTAAATAAAAAAACTTGAGTTGCTGCATTAAAATGTTACATTACTAAAATATCTATCAATGGCGACGAGAATAATGGAAGATTTAGAAAAAATAGCAGAAGATGTAAATAAAGTTAGGAAATTGAAATCATTGCGAAGAACAGTCAAGTTTCAGCTTGGAAATGTAAAGAAGTATGTGGACAAAGGATCATTTTCTATCAATGAAATCCAAACTAGACTTGATTTGTTAGCTGAGATTAAATCAAAGTATGACCTAATTCAAGACAAGATCGACTTCTATACAGAAGAAGAAGATTTAGAAAATGAGCTAACTTACAGGGAAAGTATTGAAAACATGCTGATTGATACAAAAGCAAGATTAATGGATGCCCAATTACTTCATATGCCAAGTATTCAACATAGCTCTATTCCCAATCAAAATAGTTGCACCACTGAAAATCTACAAGCTAATACACCGATTCCAGTTCTTCCTACTTCAAATTTGAGCTTTACTCCTTACGATGAAAGGGAAAACTTTTCTAATTTTGCCAGAAGACTGGAGGTTTTTATGACTTTAAAAGGTATAAATGATCCTCAGTTAAAAACTTTTACACTTTTACATGCCTTGACACCTCTTCTACATCAGAAACTATACGACCTATGTACACCAGACAATCCTATAAATAAAGAGTATGGGGAGCTTGTGACCTTGCTTGACAACTTTCTAGATCCTAAAAAAAGTATTTTGGCTTTACAACACACATTTATTAGTCGAATACAGGAAGAAGGAGAATCTATTTCAAACTTTGCTACAGAACTAAAAAGGTTGTCAACTAATTGCAAATTCAATTGCGAAGCTTGTGGAAAATCTGTATTAGACATTGTTCAACATGAATAGTTTAAATTATCTATATCTATACTATTATATAAAAATCTAATGGTGTCTGTATGTGTATTACTAATAGGTGCAAAAACTACTGAACCACCTAAGCTTAAATTTTACAAAAATATAGCTACCATACCAAGGACCATTATAGGACTATTCACATTTCGATACTGACCGTAGGCTTTGCCCCTTTGGCTTTTACAGTTCTGAGGTGAGGATTTTAAAAGTAAATATTGATTGGTCTCCATGACTGTGATCAGAACACTAACAATGTTTGTTTACATTTGCTTCAATTCAATGTAAACAAGAAGAACTGCTAAATTGCATATTTCACAATTTCAGACAGCTGATACAAAGAAGTTAAATATAATATTTTCCATAACTATGAGGTAGGTTTATTTTAATCTAACCTTTTATCATGGATTATTTATTCTAAAACTGTCAATGATTATAGAAAAAAAATTCTATAACCGTTGCTGTATCAACTCCGGCTCTGCTTTGGATTTTTCGTCTCAGTTATGAAAATAATGTTTTTGATATGTTTTCATGGAAACAGTATGAAAATTACAATCCCTATAGATGTTTTGTATGAATTTGGAGGCTATTTTAAATAAATTTGAACTGCTTAACATGTGTTACATTAACTTAACATAACTTGCACATCACAATGGTTTTTATATGTAGTTTAGGTAAATTTAGTTATTGTGTTTCGCTAAAACTATGCTTAGGCTAAATTAAACTAAAGAATATCATCAATAACAAAATCGTACGTCATTGATTTTGTGTTCTAAAATCTGTTGTATATATAACTATCTATTTTAACTATGTATATATAACTATATTAAATTATCAAATGGTAATACAAAATACTCTTATTTATCTTAACATAGCTTTCAGTTCACATTTACTTTATTTGATAAATTTATTATTTGTGTTTTGCCACACCACTGATTAAATTAAACTAAGGAAAATATCATAAAACTAAGCAGTACACAGTGTTCTTTTGTTTATAAAATCAATAAAATATCTGATACTACGTTTACTTAATGGTAAGTGTGAAAATTTAAAGGCAATGGATGATGGAACTGATTAAAAGAACTGGTTTGTAAGTTGTTTGTTGATATTTTTGTAGAGTAGAATCAGAGATGCAATGAAACATATACTGTATTTTCTCACTGAGCTAAAATTATAACTGGAGGTAGCACTGCCATGGCAGAAGTCTGTCAAAAGCGAGTCGCTGATTTTGTTAGGTTGGTATAGCAGTAAGTTTTCTTACCATAGCAATAACATGGCTTCTTATAACTAGGTTGGTATAGCAGTGAGTATTTTTGTCATACTTGAATACTTTTAATACTTTAATAATTTTCTTTGAAATGGCGACCATACAAAGTAGGTATTTTAAGCCAAGTATAATAATAGCCATAGCAATAATATGGCTTCTTATAACTCACACCTCACGCAAACATGGCGGCTGGCGACACGCATCTTTGACATTCAGTGCTACCTCCAGTTAGAATTATAGCTCAGTGTATTTTCTATTACATTTTTAGTTCTCGACGCTTTGATAATCATATTAGTTTTGTCTGCTGTCTTTAGTACTAAATTATTTGTTTAACATTTTTTATAGTATAGATATAGTTTCTTTAATATTTCAAAAGACTGTATTGATAAGGCACAAGAATATTTCTAAAGTTTATAACAGCTGACTTAGTTTGGCTGATGATTTATTGTGAGTGAAGAAACTGAAGATTGAAGGATTTGTTATTTAATATGAAGAAGAGTGAAATTTAAATAAAATGTCCATTTAAATTTAATAATAAGTATTTATGCAACTTCAAAATTGAAATTTATAATGCCAATTATAAATACTGTAAAAAAATATGTAATTAAGGGAGATGAAGGTAAATCGTATGTGAAAGTTTAATTCGAAAATTTGGTCAGTTTTTCTCATATCAGCCTACACAAGATTTAAAATTAATCAAAACCAAAATGGTGGTATCCACTACTTACGATACTACTTACGAGACCTTTCTAAAAGCTTTGGGGGATGTGTAATTTTATTATATGCAACAGATGTAAAGATTAAAATGTTTCTATTTTGTGTCCTCTTCCCGTTGCAAAGCACGGGTACAACAGCTAGTTTAGCTAATAAAACTCATGTTCTTTTCATTACATTTATTTAGAAACCAATAAACCAGCTGATCAATGTTAATATTAAATTACAATGAATCATTGCTATATGGATACTAAATTTGCATTCAGCTTTCTAAAACATACTATAATAAGAAAACTATTTAACAGACATGCTTTTACGGCTACAACTCATACGTGGACTTAATGACAAAGACATTAAAACTCAGCTTTTACAGAAATGTGACCACAAACAATTTGTAGAAATTCTTAACACAGCTACTACGATGGAACTTTCAAAATTTGAAAGTACTTTGATATGTCAAAAGAGTGGAAACGTAGACATAAATCAAGTAAAGTTTAAAGCTAGAAATAATATTACATCCAATGAACAAATTCACAGACCTAGAACAAAATCATACAACACAGGATCTTATACAAGTACTGGTAATAAATTTCGTGTAACAGATTTTGAGTCACTGAAAGGAAAATGCTACCGATGTGGGAATATATACCATAGAGCGAATGTTTGTCCAATGATTGATGAAACCTGTAACACCTATGGAAAGATCGGACACATTTCAAGAGTATGCCTTAGTAAACATAAAAACAGTAAAGGGCAAGTTCATTACACTGAAAATAATGACATTTCTGAAGACAATATCCATGAAATTAATTTACTGTCTGAAAAAAAGAGAGATGACAAATTTCACATTGATATAAAATTGGAAGGTAAAAACGTTACTTTTGAGTTGGATACTGGAGCATCACTTACATCGATTTCATATGAAGACTACAAAAGACTAATTCCTTCCAAAAGACTTTACAAGACTGGTGTAGAGCTGCGCACCTACACAGGGGAGATCATTAAACCTAAGGGGGTAACATACGTAAAATGTGACTATAAGAGACAGTGTTTCATGGGAAAAATCTTTGTCATTAATCAACATGTCGATAGGATTTTTGGGCGTGAATGGATGAGAGAAATAAAACTAGACTGGGGAGAAATAAAATCTATACAAATGAATGAAACAAGGAAGCCGGAGCTGGACTCATTACTTGCAAAATATGAAGGTTTATTTGACAAAAACATAGGGTGTATTCCAAACTTTGAAGCAAAACTTAACTTGAAACACAACTCAAGACCTATATACATAAGGGCCAGACAGGTTCCATATGCCATAAGGACAAAAGTTGAAAATGAACTCAGCCGTCTGGAAACCCAAAAGATTATCACCAAGGTAGACAACTCGGAATGGGGAACGCCTATTGTGCCTGTCATAAAAACCAATGGTGACATTCGTATCTGCGCTGATTTTAAAGTTACTTTGAACAAAATCGTGAAAGACGAGAAATACCCAATTCCGAGGATTGAAGACATTTTTTCTACAATGAGTGGAGGCAAATACTTCTGTTCTCTTGATATAAGCAATGCTTATTTACATATGAAAATGGATGAAGAGAGTAGCAAAATGCAAACACTAAGTACTCATAAAGGGTTGTTCAAAGTAAATAGACTGATGTTTGGGGTTAAGGTTGCTCCTTCTCTGTGGCAAAAATTCATGGATTCCTTACTACAAGGTATGGATAGCGTACAATGTTTTTTCGACGACATTTTAGTCCAGGGGTCAACTTACGAAGAAACTCTTCTGAGATTAGAGAAGGTATTAGAAGTTCTACAGAAGCACAACTTACATTTGAATGGAGACAAATGTAAGTTTTTTAAAAAAAGTATCAAATACCTCGGGCACATTATTGATGAAAAAGGTCTACACAAAAGTCCTGAGAAAACTGTAGCGATTCAAAATGCTAGAAGACCTACAAATATAAGTGAATTGAAGACATTTTTAGGCTTGGCCACGTACTACAGCAAATTTATACAAAACTACTCAACTAAAGTATATCCTTTGACAAGATTACTTACAAAAAATGCTAAGTTCATCTGGAGCTCTGATTGTGAAAATAGCTTTCAAAAAGTCAAAGAAGAAATAACAAGTGAACAAATTTTAACTCATTTTGACCCCAATCTGACGGTTACTCTTGCAACAGATGCATCACCTGTAGGACTCGGAGCAGTTCTTTCTCACAGACTAGGAAATGGTACAGAAAAACCTATTGCATTTGCATCACGCACTCTGACAAAAAGTGAAGTAAAATATAGTCAGATTGATAAAGAAGCTGCAGCTATTTATTTTGGTCTAAAGAAATTCTTTCCATACATATATGGACAAAAGTTTGTCTTGATAACCGATCATAAACCCCTTGTGTCCATATTCGATCCTCAAAAGACATTACCTACTATGGCAGCGACTAGAATCTTAATTACGCTCATTTTCTTTCAGGGTTTGACTATACAGTTGAATTTAGAGGAACAGAAAAACACGGCAATGCAGACTTTTTGTCGAGATTTCCACATGAAAAGTCGCTACAAAACTCAATTGATGATTATTCTGTCTTTCAAATCAACCAATTAGAAACACTCCCAGTTACAAAACAACAGATTGCAGATGAATCACTGAAGGAAGAACACCTTAAAACCATCATTCAACATTTAGAAGAAGGAAAGAGCCTTGAGAATCTTGGATACAATGATTATGAATTTACATTACAAGACGGATGTTTATTTAAAGGTAATAGAGTTGTCGTTCCAAAAAATTTGAAATCAAAAGTACTTACAGAAATTCATTTTGGTCACTTGGGAATAGTTAAAATGAAGGCTTTAGCGAGAAGCTACTACTATTGGCAAGGCATCGATCATGATATTGAACATCTGGCTAAGACTTGTAAACAGTGTTGTTTAAAACAAAACAAACCACCTCAAACGACTCCTCATCCATGGCAAACCCCTGATGGTCCCTGGCAAAGAATACATATAGATTTTGCTGGGCCTTGTTTTGGAAACAATTATTTTTTTATTGTCGTTGACGCTTACACAAAATGGGTCGAGGTATTTCAAACAAAAAATACTTCTTCTGAATGGTGTGTCACAAAATTAAGACGATTGTTTTCTACATTTGGAATTCCACTTACTTTAGTGTCAGATAATGGCAGACAATTTTGTGGACATACTTTTGAAACATTTTTGAAGAACTACGGTGTGTTACACAAGACAAGTGCTCCATTCCACCCTTCTTCCAACGGTCAAGCGGAGAGATTTGTCCAAACTATAAAGAAAGGTCTACAAGCCATGAAAGATGAAGGAGGGAATATGGAAATTAAGTTACAGAGATTCTTGATGCAAATGAGACAATCAAGAAACTCCACTGGATCAAACTCTTACTTCCTAATGTTTCAGAGAAATGTGAGAACGAGACTAGATTTGATGATAACAAATAACACACAGTCTTCAAACAGTGACTTTAAATGTGCAAAGGGAATAAGAGACTTTAAAAAGGCGGAAAGAGTTCAAGCTTATGATTTCAGAGACAAGACAAACAAGTGGATGTTTGGTAAAGTAAAGAGCAAGGATGGACAGTTAATTTACGTTCTTGAAATGGATGATGGATCTATATGGAGGCGGCATATCAACCACATGTTACCTTCTAAATTTAAGGGGGAGGATTGATGTGTCCATTCCAAATGTACTGGCTTATACTATATTTGTTAATTTACATATGTTCTGTTCAGTTGTTATTGTATATATGATGATTGTGATTAAATAAAAAAACTTGAGTTGCTGCATTAAAATGTTACATTACTAAAATATCTATCAACATACATACTGGCATTCAGGCTTTTAAATTGAAAAAAATAAACAAAAACAAAGAAAGAAAATCTTTGCTCTTCATGGGCTTCTAATTAATAACAACACAAAGTATATTTGTCTTTATTTGAGAAACACGTAAAGCTCATGAAAATTTATTTTTGCTACTGAACTTTTTGAGGAATGGTTGGGAAATAATAATGATCACATGTTCATAATTCATCTTGGCAGCTTTTTCTTTACAATAAATTTTGAACTACTTAAACTATGCTTTAATTAGGAATAGAAATATTCATATAACTATATACAGTTTTAATGGACTACTCGATTCCCGTACATAGGACGGGCAAACAGTTCGTCATCATAAAGTTAAGTCCATGTTTCCTACAAAATAGTAGCACTTCGGCTAACATCCTTGTTCATTGTTTGTGGGAATCTACATATTGAAGCTGTAGGTGTTCTTCATTATAGGTTGATAACGATAGTAAATTTTCTTAAATCTCAATTTCTTCTACTTGGTGGCGTTCTTTGACTTTGCTATGTTTCCATGGTTAACATATCGGTTCTTTCAATGATTGTCCAGCCATATATTCCAAGATATTTTATGGCCTGGTCATCAGGGTTCCACGGTAGAAAGTTGCCATATACTTATATTTGAATTTCATGTGGCGCTGTATGTTTTTTCAATGAAAATAGTTTGGTCTCACATTTAGTCGAATTTAGGTGAAATTTACACTTGTAGAACCAATCAATGAGATTCCACAATTTAATTCAATTCAATTATTTAAGATGGGGACGCCACTATGTGCGTATTTTAACCCGAAGGATGAGTGGCGCGATCTTGTAGTCTTGTTAGTGACTAAGGCCGACATATTCCTTAGACACAGCTGTTAATTAATAGCCCATACAACAATACAATGGCAACTAAGGGACCTACAGTTTATAGTGGAATCCGTACCACATTTTTCCTTGTAATTAACGAATTGGTCTAATTATCAGGATAGTACTGCGGATAGTCGTAGTACTCACTAGTGCAGACGTTAATCCACACCAGGGAGCATCACATCCACAGTGCATGCCAATAAAAATCCACAATTCGTGACCTCCTAGTAGCCACAGAGTATTGCAGGGAATGTTTAGCTTCCGGCACTGTTGACTTCCAGCAACATTCCCCATTTTAAGCACGGACTGTATTATTTGACTTACTGGGATTTTTGATCTACAGACACTGCAAACATTGTAGTTTTTGACCTAGCGGCACAGGTATAAATTATTTGACCTTCCGGCACTGTTGACTTTCTGCAACGCGTCCCTTTTTACAAACATAGAATAACAAATAAACATATGATTGTAATTAATAGAAATTAACAGGTGTTATGAAATAAACTGTTCTCACAACAAATTGTTAAACACTTAAAATTTAAATCCTATCCATAATGGGGTCGCCGGAATTTTATCCCCCTGGAATTTTACCCCCTGGGCAAAGCTGACGTCACTATGACGTAGTAACCTGAGTGGCCAAAAGTTTGTTCGCGGCCGGAATTTTACCCCCGCGGATTTGAAGTCTAATGAAAATAGTCAGAGTGTGATTAATTAGATTAGCGATAAAAACCGGAATTTTACCCCCTGTCCATATAACTAGCGTTTAGGCAACTGAATTTACCCCCGGAATATTACCCCCGGAATTTTACCGGGGGTAAAAATCCGGGCCGTACATTCTAGGTTTTTATAGTTTGATGTGTTCTGATTAAACTCACAACCGTGAAAATATATGTTTAATTCCGCGTTTAATCCATTGAGCTGATGTCGCGAAACTCAAAAGTTCGCGGCCGGAATTTTACCCCCTGGTTTGTGACGTCACATTTGCCCAGGGGGTAAAATTCCAGGGGGATAAAAATCCGCTACCCCCCATAATGTTATTCAGTTACAGCTTCTATGTAAGCTATTGTTTTATCATTAGAACTAGTGGCTTGTAGGGGCAATAGCCCCTATATTCTAGTAATTATTGTGCACATATTATTAGTCTCATGGGTTACCCTACCTTGAATTATCATTTAACTTTTAGCGAATTTCCCATATAGGGAATAAGCTATTACCGTAGTACTCATGGTAAGACCTGGACCCTGGACCAATATAATTTTTCATTTTGAGGTCCCTAGAGGCCAAAAACACCATCCGTTCAAATTCATATATATATATGTGTCCGTTAGCGCGATAACTCGAGCAAAAATGATCCGATTTTGATGAAATTTGGTACAAACGTGTAAACCTACGTTTATTCGAACGAGTTCGCGAACCAGCATAATCGGACAATGGGAACGGGGGTTTATGGGGGGTTTTATGGGATAAAAATGGGTTTTTCCCATTTTTTACCCTAAAAACAAAAAAATTTGCAATTTCTTTTAAAACCGTATTGTAGAGCTTAAAAAAAGAAATAATTTAGTATATTGAAGCGCTGTTGTATGCCTAACGGTCACGGAGAAAATTCAAAAATAGTGTAATTTTAAATTCCCATGTTATTCTTATGGTGAAAATGAAAACTGTTGTAGTTTACTTGTTTATGGATATATGTTGATAAAATTTGGCAAATTTATTTATTTTATTTATTTATTTATGGTCAAAAAACACTTTTTACCTTCCCCGTAGCAGCATACCTAAGCACTCGTTAAATCTAATGTTATTTAAATTGGGAATAGCCTAAATATGTCATGGAAATCTATATAATTAATACGCTACATGAAACTTTGTCGGTTGAACTCCTCCGCCATTTATTAACCGATTTCATCCATTGACGTCTCACTGGAAAGAGCGTGTCGCGTAGATTTGCAAACTGGCCTTACATTTTTGAAAAAGTCCTTTGGGCTCTGCCCCAGTGGCTTTGAAAGTTCCCATGTTATCCTTATGAGGAACATAATTGTTTACATTTTGATCAGCTGTATAATTTAATTGCTGTTATTTATTTTTCAATTCAATGATACGCATTGAGTACATTTGTTTACTATTTGAGTTTGTGTAAACATAACCCCTAAGACGGATCGTGTTAGTATGGTTTTATCTTATATTTGTGCATTTATAGTGTTTTTGTTTACCTATAATTTGTTTAGACTATTTGTTGACGAAAACGAAACATAGACAGGAGGCGTAATCGTGATAACGACCGCAGCTACAGATCAGTGGCACGTATTAGGCTTAACTCATCACAGTCGGCACCTGACCCTGGACACACTCAACTATTAGGTTACAAATGCGCCCTAACACTACCCCAAAACGACTTTTTGTTCTCAATTGGCCCTCTATCAATGACCTGTGTTGCCTGTACAGCGAGGCATTTAGAGAATGAGAAAACCGGCCGGAATGCTTTAGGTTTATCAATAACGAAGATAAACATGGTCTGAGTTACACACCGGTAATCTTTGAGTTGATTCTTTTAAACTCATTGTAAATATGACTGTTATTCGTTTTGAAATAACTCCTGTAATACATTGCAATTGCTCGAATTCGAGCAACATGTACGCTAGTATTTTATTAATAATGTAATCAGACAAGTTGAAATTTGCTTAGTCTGCAGGTTTGCTGCAGCGGAGGTATTTTTATTATGATATGTATAATAGTAGTTATTACATACCTGCATAATCCGTTTTGATGTCTGCTCTATTTAAAATACAAATTCCAAAGGACATGCAGTGTGTTTATAATACAACTAAGGAACAGTTTCCAATAACAATCTTCATGACTAGTAATTAAACATATATAGATTTCTTAAAATATAGACAAATTCACTTAGAAAACACATATAGAGATAATGTCATCATCCAAATTGTAAAATGCTAATTCTATAACAAAATCTCTCTGAAACAACATTTGTTGTATAGTATCCATTTTGGTCTATTCCTTGGCCTTTATTTGGTTCTAGTACTATTACATCATCTACTCTCTTTACCCATCTAAAAGCAACATAAAGTTGACCATGGGTAAACACTGCGATTTTCAAATAAATGCCAACTTTTGTGAAGGTTCGGCCTTGCGCCACAATTTCACCAAATCAAATTGCGCAATGCACCACAATGAATACACCCATCGTTCATTGGCCCTGCGCTGTGTAATGCAATCTCATTTAAAAGTGGTAATCTACAGGAATAACTTCATGTTTATCCGATGCTCATTTATTCTTCTTCCATTAATATGGTGCCAAATCTGGCGCCTGTAGTTCTCATTTCGAGGAACAATACATCTGAGTGGTAGTCTTCGACATTATACATTACTACTGTGCAAGCCATTGTATTAAGTATTAAGTTTAAAAGTATCAAATTGTTTGTTCAAAAGATTTTATCTAATTTTCACTTTGTGTTGTTTACTACTTCACTAAAAATTTTACAATAACAAAATAATGCACATTCAGGTGTGGTTATATTTTTTCAATTTATATAATCACAGCTATGTTTGCACTAAATAAAAATACATCAAATTAGATTCCCATGCTATTTAAATGAGAATTGTTTTATTCCGTAACAACCTGTTGGTGCATAATTAAGAAAAATGAATCATTTTCCCCAAAATTTCATGCCCAGACCTTTAAAATGAGATCCCTCCCAACATTCTACGGCCTCCCGTTCGCTCACAATTTCATTGTAAAATTTTGGGCTTAACACGTTGACTGCTAACGCCGACTCTAGTCGGCGTCGCTAGCACTTCAATGTGGCACGCGCCGAAAAACGTCGGCACCAGACCAACAGAAATATATTGAGTCAATGTGAGCTTAGCCTCAGACGGAGACGTTATAATCGTTGCCAGCCTGCCAGCTTAGAATGCGAGCTTTACTTTGGTGTAGGTTGGTACTAAAGTTTCCCGTAAAATCCTGTCTGGCAATGCTTTTGTCCCGGTTTCGGGGATTTTTCTCTTCAACCCACATTACAAAGACACTGGATACGGATCCGTGCAGTGCTGCTACCTTTGGGTGTTTCAGTGAACTACATCCACTCTCGGGGTAACGCAGCACAGTCACCACTGCTCTTTTGTGATTCGTCAGACTGAAATATATGAATGCCAATTGCGTTCGCTGATTCGGTTGCGTGCCGGGGCTTCGCCCGCCACTGGGGAGCGCCTGTACGTTGTTTTCAGCAGTCATCGTGTAAAGGAATTAGATATATAGATGATGAAGTTTACAATACAAAGTAAAAATTAACAAAAGCAATAAATAAAATTATTTTATTCAAGTAAGGATTGATATTTTTCCATGGTTACAGTGCCTATTATTTTTTCTTTTTTTACTTTCGTGTAGATATTTAACAAAAAATATTGCTCATTCTTAAAATAATTTTTAATACTATTTCCTTCAAATTTATTCCACAAATACAAACAGTTTCAGCTATTTCTGAAATATTGATATCTGACATAAAAACCACTGACGCTAAAAACCAGCCAACACAGAAGAACAACTGCATGCTAATTATATATGTTGTCGCTAATTTTAGTTATTCGCTAATTCCACCTAATTCAATCAAGATGGTGGTCGCCAAACCACTATTGGTTGATGAGCGCTAAATTAAAAGTTTCCGGCAGCCCCGCCTTCTGATTGTCTGTTACAAGAATATTATCAATGGATAGTTAATGGTTGCGCGATAACAGAATGAATGAAGAAATATTTTTATTTCTCATAATACTACATAATAACGTGTAAATAAAAAACACATACTTAAAATTCATAACAAACTTATTAAAGCAAAATTATTAAAACTAAAATGAAAAGGCATTTTTGTTTTAGGCTACGGTATTTAATTATGAAGACATTAAGTAGTACAGCATTTGATACAAAAGTAATATTCTTGTGGATAACCAAAAGGCATATTAACCTGCTTGAAATAATTCAGTTGGCCTACATTAATTAATTATTAGCTATGCGATACTACACTGCAGCTTGCGAGCAGTGCTACTCGCCGCACCGCGCCATAAAACTGAGATTTAGTCGCTCTGTTCAACCCAAAATTTTAACAAAACTAAGCATGATAGAAAGAAAAGTTAAATACAAACAGTAAAGTATATTTAATTATCTACAACTTTCTCACAGACTAAACTTCTCTGACCAACAAAAAAAATTTTAGTAGGCGACTAACTTTTTCAGTTCACTTTTCCAAAAATGTTCTAAAAAATGTGTCTGTTATGTGTTTTTATAATTAAATAATATATATATATGCTACCAAACGAAATTTTAATTTTCAAATCCATACCATTGACATGAAGGGTTTATTCCCTAGCTCTGTACCAAATTTCAAAATTTTATCTCAATTGTAAGGGTGTAAAAATGCTGTATATGTAAACTGCGACCACTAGTTCCGTACTACCGTAATGGTGAAATGGCCAGAAGTTAATGCTCAGTGCGACGTTGCCAATTCTTGCTGGCCGCGGCCCATAGTTAAAAGGGGCCGTGGCGGAGCCCAAAAGGATTTTTGAAATAAGGCTAGGCTTATAATTGGGAATATGGACTATTAATCATAATGCAAAATTTCAGCCCAATCCAACCAGTAGATAATGTGTGATGGAACTTCAAACAAACAAACAATTAAACAAACACACAAACTTTCACATTTATAATCTATATAAATAAAATTAGAGTTTTGTCTGTACTTTGCTCAGAATTATATACTTTTAGGTTATTTTTACGTTTTATACATTAAAGAAGCAGAAACGAGTCTTTTCTCTATTTCTGTCTGTCTGTCTTTCCCTTTGTCTGTAACACTCAAGATGGCATTTTACGCAATCTTCTCCGTGAAAACCAGAGTACCTATCAAGATCCAAGTCATTTTAATGTATTCACTGGATTGGCGAGAGTGTCTTTAGTGATTTAAATATAGCCTCACTACTTTGTAAATAAAATTACGGACGTTAAAAAATGCAGTTTTGTGCGACTTTTGTCAAATTTTCGTTCAATTTTTATCACATAATCGTCTATGAAATAACGAACAGCTGTTCGGATCAAGATTATTTTTTCTAGCTGTCAATGATATGTTTACAAATGTTGTTTACAAATACCCCAACCATTTCGAATCACGTTTTGAAAGCAAATCCCAACCAAGTGAGATTAAAAACGTTTTTCTTACATAACGGATATAATTAATCGCAAGTGCAATAATATAGTCTAATAGTGTAACCGTAAATGAAATTAAATAACTAGACATCGTCCAAATCGGAACCAGAAATTCTTTGAGTATAAAATGTTTCTTGAGTTTTGACAACAAGAAAGAAGACCTTGAATCAGTGTTGTATGGGGCTGGACACTGAAATGATCGTCGCCAATAGCTTACAAAAAAGGTTTCCACTCATTGACGGCGCTTCAATGGCGGTTGTGTAAAGTGTAAAGTAAAAAATCACAACTGCAGTGGGTGATTGTAACAGAGGTTTAACAGAGGAAGTGCTAAACTCGCTTTTCCAATGTGTCACTTTCTGTTTCTACTCACCGTGTGATGCAATCGCTGGACCATACAGCCAATAGGCCCATAGCTCATATCTTGGGTACGTAAGCCTACATATTTATTCATAACAACCTTTTTGACGACGATCCTTGATACCGGTACTTTTCCATAGAATACATGGCCTACCTACTTAAGAAATATAATTACAAATGACCAAAACCCCAACATTGTGTGATTTTCGTCACATTTCCTTCTAATGTTAATAGATATACTAATCATTGTTTAGAGAATGCGTAATCTATTAAATAAAAAAAGTTGTTTGGGTAAGGTTGTTTTTTTTTCAAACTGACACCAATAAGTTTACGCTATAACTTTTTACGAGAAAATCCAAAAGCAAGAGATCAATAACCACGGGACTAGATATTAATGTATTTAATTGGTCGGATGTACTATAGTTCTTAGGTAGGTTCTTACGTAGGTACTGGTTCTTTTCCTTAGAACCGTTGGTAGCTGCTAGAATCATTTTTACGTAGGTGCCAACACATCACTGTAGTTTACAAATTAGTTATCGTTGGTGTTGCACCTTATTTATTAGAGCCGTCCGTATTCAATTTAAGTGATGTCTTAACTCTGTATAAGTTTTGCTTTTTCTGTCTGGATTCCAAATCTTAGCTTACCCGGTATGCTAAGAAAATGATAACCTATTTGAGTAAAACATTTGTTGGGCAAACCATCATGAATTGTTTACGCTTTTATATTGTTTATGTATCAATAGTTCGTGGCCTTTTTTGGATTGTTGTGTGTATGTCTGTTGGTAACGCATTAATGTCCTTATTTCTCAGTGTTTCACGGAATGGACAAGAGCACCTTTGATACTGAAAATGTCAACCAGAATAAAGTGTTAAATGGTGAGGTTGAGGTAGTACTTTAAATACGTTTAAGTTAACCGATGTGGAAAGTAACTTTCAATTATAGGCCTACTTTAGGGCTACGCTTCATGGATCTATAAAACATTTTTTAGTTTAATCATTGGACATATGGACCATAACGATCCGGGTGACATTTAATTGCGAAGCATTTATTTTGGCTTGAACTGTCAGATACTGTATTTGCGAAGGTTTATATATAATAGTTTTGCCAGCATATCTGCAAATATGCAAACTAACTGCTGTTCTTAATCTTAATATAAGAAGGTTTCAACTGACTACTATAAGATCCCCGTGCGTAGAACGGGCACACAGCTAGTATTATTATTAAGCATGAAGTATGACTAGTGTACCTGTTGCGAATTTGAGCAATTGCTAAACTGGCGTTATTTTAAAATCGAACAACAGTCATAATTTCTGGTGACTTTAAAAGATTTGAATCAAAGATTATGGAAATACTAAAAGATGTACATAACAGATCGATATAATCAACATTTCTTGTAAATATCTTAATATGTTTCAAAAGCTGTTCTTGTTTTTTGGCGTTTTGTACAAATAGCCTAACTCATAGCCGCATTAGGTTGTCCACAATAATGATTATAAATTCTAAAAAAACATTAGCCTATTTCTAATTCTTCTCCTTGGTGGTGTTCTATGACTTTCCTATGTTTCCACAGTTTGCAAATCGGCTCTTTCAATGATTACTAAAAAATACAGCACAGTGTTAATTCAGTGTTCTTTGAAGTACCTATATCAAATCATCCAGGCTCTCTCGCTTTATTCCATTGTAATATTTACGCCAACCCAAATTCAAATAGAAAATATTTCATTTCAACCAAGTCAGTAAATGTTTGTAGCAAACTGTTAAATTAGCAAACTGACTGTTTAGGCCTACAATTAACATATGTTCTTCTTCTCACTTTTAATATCTGACAACAGCTGGAGTTTCGTAACAATGTTTATTTCCCATGTTAATCTTATGGAGAAATACGAAACTTTAAAGGACCCCAGGGCCTCACTCTCAAATTATTTCCATAAAAATAAAAGTTCCTGCACAACTTGACGTTACTCTCTTTCCAATGACACCAAAAACATGTCAATCGGTTCAGTAGTTTTGTAGGAGTAATTGTCACAAAAAACTTGCTTGCGTATTAAATAAGTACTAGTGCACCTGTTGCTCGAATTCGAGCAATTGGAAAATATTACAGGCGTTCAAAACTAATTACAGTCATAATTTCGGATGAATTAAAAGAGTCAACTCAAAGATTATGTAATCAATCACTCCACCCCAGTTATCGAAACTGCAAAGGAACTCACTCTGAAAACGAAAGCTCTTGTGTGTAAGTGTATCATGTGTTTACTATGAACAGCTGTAATTAACACAAATAATTTGTCTGTTTAAGTAAACAAAATGTTTTCTTAATAAGAAATAAATACTTAATAAGAAAAGAAAGAAGAAATTCTTAATAAGAAATAAAGAAATAGGATTTTGATGGCCTGTGGGGCAAAGCCCGAGAACTTTTATTACAGGAATTGGTGAAAGGGGGTGTCTACACAAAAAATACTTAATTTTGTCACATCGTTTGTAAAAATCTGATCATTATTAATGGAGTAGTAGTGTTTCGTAGAAATCGCCTTTGCGTATTATATATAAGCATGTAGATTAGTTATATGTACCCCACAGTCATTGTTGTAATTGGTGATAGATATGTAAAATATTCCTTATCACAAAGGTTTAACTTTCTAACATTGCCTCTGTTTGTTCCATTGCTAGTTATACATGAATGAAAGAATTACTTACATTGTGTACAGCGGTTGCACTGTACTCTCCATGAGAAGTTTACATTGTGGCAGTTATCACACGTCCAGTCATCATCTCGCTCTTTAAAACCTGAAAATATTAGAAGAAAATAAAGTATTGAATTTTGATGTAAAACATCTTTTCAGGAAAACAGAAGGCAATAGTAGGCCTTAATCTGATATCGTACACTAGACTGTGGTAGGATAGTCTTAAATTTTTAGTGATTAAATGATTAGTACAGTGCAATTAGACCTAAACCGGGACACCAAAAAAAAAGGTTCCAAACCAGCGCCAAATTGTTAAATACACTTCCCTCAATATGTAAAAAAAGTTACACTGATTTGAGTGTCGGGTTAGGGGGGGAGGGGGTGAAAATGGGGTGAAAATAGGACCTTTTTTACTTTTCCACAAATTACTCCAAAACGATCCATTTTTCTCAAAATACAATTTATTCATAAGTAATTTTGTAAATTGTTTTAAATAGGCTAATACTTTTCATTTTCCTTTTTAACACAAATATAATGACAATTTAACTAAATATGACTTACTAACCTGATAAGACAAACCTACCTAGATACGTGAACAAAGTGAACTTTCTACCGTTTGAATTCTTAAGTGTGTTTTATCATTAGCCTAATCAGTTATTAAGTGAATATCCGTGTTACAATAGTTATTTGTGTAACTAGTGGGCGAAGTGGCACATTGCTGCGCACGAGAGAAATGCTTACGCATGAGCTGCAGGCGAGTTTAGAAGGTTTCTCGAGTGCAGCAAGGCACTTTGCACTCGTGTTACACGTTACATTTTTCCTACAGTTACTATAAATCATATAAATTAGTCTTTCAAACACTATACAACACCTGTTTAAGTAAGGTTAAATCCAATCGTTGAACGAAATGGGAAACACTGCAACAGCTGATTGTAATTGTAATATTCTATTGTTAAGTGTTGCAAACCTATTTCTAAGCAAACACGAATTACGTACATAATGAAAGCACACCGTTTTGTGTTTTTGGTTGGAAATTGTGGGACAAAAGTAAGTATATGTAACAATTAGCAGCTTTTTGAACTATGATCTGTGCAAGGAAGCCTACTTTGTCGAGTGACGCATAGCGGCACGCTATATTATATAGTGTAAGCATTTCGCAAAGCCGGGCTGCATGACATCTTGTTGCCTGCCGCGACTGCATCAACGCTCTATCCCCACCTCCCTACTCTTCCCTCTTGTTCTTGGTCTACGATCCTTCGAAGAGAAAACAACCGATTTTCAGGGCGTCCGTTCCGACAAATGGATAAGTTACAATTAGTATAGTTATGTAGATAGATATAAGTATCAATTATGGTTGGCTAAGTCAGGTAACAAGCGGGGAGCCTTTCTGGCTCACCCGGCCATTGAAATGTAGGAAATCATAACTCAGTCGGTTGGTTGCCTTCTGCAACCAACCTTTTCAATCATGAAAAACTGGCAAGCTGGCTAGGCAAGTGTTCTGATCTGGGTAAAAGGTCTCCGTCCCTCTGGTCCCCAGCAATCTTCCTAATTTTATTGGTAGCAGATTCAGCAAGCTTAAATTAAGTTTGGTCCAGACACACCAATTCCTAACCTATTAGCATTACCCTGTTTATTCCCTCCTGATTACCCGAATTCCCACCGATCTCCCTTCCTGGTACCATACCATAACCCCGGTAATACCCCACCAAACGGCCCCCCGGCTACATATGGTAGCAGAGCGTGGTTCACTTCTCCCAGCATGATTTAATAAAAACCAGACAACTGCACAATAAAAAAAAAATTGAAATCAAAGGAACAACCAAAAATCACCTTAATACCTCTACAATTTCCCGCATATCAACCAAGAAGAAAAATCTGTAATTATTAAAATATCGTGCACATTTGGACAATAGACATTCTGCACCTTCCGTCATCAGCCAGCGATGCTCCGGCCTTGTCCGCATGAATCATCAGCACACATCTCTACCTACACTCAACCTGCTGCCTCAACGCTTAGCCCATACCATCAGCACCTCTCAAAACCTAAACCTGCATCACCAGAAGACACACCAGCAGATCTCAATCCCCCACAGTGCACTTCTACAATTCCTTAGGAAGAAAACTTTATTTAAAAAAAAAAATCTTTTGTGCGTGCAGTTGTCCGTCCCTTTTTATTTCACAACAGAAAGCAATTCAATTCAAATTTTTGCCAGGTTAGGGAAACAAGCTGTCGTCCCCACAATGCCTTCCTCTTTTCGCAGGGGGGGTGGATCCCGCTCTCTGCCTAGGTTGGTTCAGGAAAATCCGGTGGTCCGAGGTGCCATTTACAGCCAGGCTGGTCAGAACCTTCAGGCTTCCACATCTGGAAGCAAATTGAACAACAAACTTCCCCACCAAAAAAAAAAAAAAAAAAAAAACAACCAAACACCAAACCAAACCCTTTCACCAATCTTCGACAAAACTGTTCTGTTCCTTTTTTGCTTTTGTCGTAAGGGGGGTGGTTGTGACGCATAGTGGCACGCTATATTATATAGTGTAAGCATTTCGCGAAGCCGGGCTGCATGGCATCTCGTTGCCTGCCACGACTGCATCAACGCTCTATCCCTACCTCCCTACTCTTCCTTCTTGTTCTTGGTCTACGATCCTTCGAAGAGAAAACAACCAATTTTCAGGGCGTCCGTTCCGACAAATGGATAAGTTACAATTAGTATAGTTATGTAGATAGATATAAGTACCAATTATGGTTGGCTAAGTCAGGTAACAAGCGGGGAGCCTTTCTGGCTCACCCGACCATTGAAATGTAGGAAATCACAACTCAGTCGGTTGGTTGCCTTCTGCAACCAACCTTAACAAACATGAAAAACTAAACCACATGTTCCCAGAATGTAGCTTAGCAATTATCAATCAAATTTGTACATATTCATATACATATACCATTCAGTATTCAATTTACATATTATTTCCCTCACTCATCAATATTAGTAAGTAATATCCAAGTTCAGTTCATAGTTGGAAGGATAGGTTAATACTTGCGGTTTTGACTTTGTCGCACACCAGTATTCCAACCAAACAACACAAAACAGCGTGCTTTCATTATGCGTGTAATCCATGTTCGCTTAGAAATAGGTTTGCAACACTTACAAATATTACAATTACAATCAGCTGTTGCAGTGTTTCCCATTTCGTTCAACGATTGGATTTAACCTTACCTAAAAAGGTGTTGCATAGTGTTTGAAAGACTAATTATTTATATGATTTATAGTAACTGTTGGAAAAATATAACATGTAACACGAGTGCAAAGTGCCTTTGCTGCACTCGAGAAACCTTCCACACTCGCCTACGGCTCAAGCGTAAGCATTTCTTTCGTGTGCAGCAATGTGCCACTTCGCCCACTAGTTTTGTATGGTTATTGGTTACGGAGAAAATTGTAAATTAAAAATTCCCATGTTATTCTTATGGAGAATAAGTAAACTGTTGTAGTTTGCTTGTTTATGCATTTGGATCAAACTTGCCCAATATATTTATTTTATACTAAGCTATTAATATTTTACTAAAAAACACTTTATTACCCTGTAGGCAGCAAACCTAGGTGCTAAACCTAATGTTATTTGAATAGATTTAATTGAAAATCAAATCAGGCAAATGGAAATTCGCTTAGTCTGCAGGTTTGCTGCGGCGGGGGTATTTTTGTTATGTCCCGGTTTGCTCTTTTTTAAAGCTAATTGCACTGTACTAGATCTTTTTTCTTGTGGTTCTGATGGTTGTTTATGACGTGTGCAAGTAGTGACGTCAACTAATACTTGAAGGGGGAAGCTATGAGGAGACAATATAGACAATAGACAATATTCTTTATTACATATTCATCGAGAAGTACCTGGGGACCGAGCTTTGCTCGGGGAAAATCATTAGTTTACTCTGAAAGCAGTTTAGTATTGCAGATACATTAATCCACTCCCAAACACCACACTGATCACCTTTACTACTTCCTTCACCACTCCCTCCGTTGTGGACCTGTTTGCCCTCCTTCCCTATACCATTTTAGAATTGCAAATACATAAATGCCACAGACAGTTCCCACACTCCGGGCAGCACGCCTTGACTACTTCCCTCACCACTTCCTATGTCACCAACCTGTTTTCCTCCCTTCCCACGGCATTTTAATTTGCAGATACCTTAATCTAATCCCCATTAACAGTTCCCACACTCCAGACTGCTCACCTTTACTACTTCCTTCACCACTTCCGACGTCGCGGACCTGTTTCCCCTCCTTCCAACGGCATTTTAGGATTGTAGACACCTTAATCTAATCGTCATAAACAGTTACCACACTCCGGACTACCGTACTTGAATGTACTACTTCCTTCCCGACTTCCTACGTCACGGACCTGTTTCCCTCCCTTCCCATAGCATTTTGGGACTGTAGATACCTTAATCTAATTGTCATTAATAGTTCCCACACTCCAGACTGCTTACCTTTACTACTTCCTTCACCACTTCCTACGTCGTGGACCTGTTTCCCTCCCTTCCCATAGCATTTTAGGATTGTAGATACCTTAATCTAATCCTTATTAACAGTTCCCACACTCCGGACAGCTCGCCTTTACTACTTCCTTTACTACTTCCTACGTCGTGGACCTGTTTTCCTCCCTTCCCATTGCATTTTAAGATTGCAGATACCTTAATCTAATCGTCATATACAGTTCCCACACTCCGGACTCCTTGCTTTTACTACTTCCTTCACCCATTCCTACGTCGCGGGCCTGTTTCCCTACCTTCCCATCGCATTTTAGGATTGCAGATACCTTAATCTAATCGTCATAAACAGTCCCCACACTCCACACTGCTAGCCTTTACTACAATCATAGATAAAAAAAAGTCCTGCTACAATGTATCGAGTAATCTTCAGTATAATCTTTGCTCAATAGTAACAACTGATGTTTTTCCTTTTGTACTGTATTTTAAAATTGCTAAAATACTGTGGATAGACTACTTACAAGTCTTTTGTTTACTTTTTCCTTGTTATTCAATTCAACCAACATGGTTACTTAGCAACCCATAAGACTAATGTTAAAAAAATGTGACTTTCAGTTTCATTTTTCTACGTAATTCGATTTTTGTTGGCATTTCTAAGTGCAGTAAACTCGTTTTTAGGCCAAAAATAAGCTATTTACAAGATTTGAAGAAAATTGTCGGAGCCGTTTTCGAGATCTTTCTGCAAGCAAGCAAGCAAGCATACATACAAGCAAACATTGCTCGTATTAGAGTATAGGATAGGCCAAAAATAAGCTATTGGCTGCACTTTACTTGACGTCCTACACTCTTTCGAATGAAAATATCGATCGATATATCGATTAATCGATTGCTTCATTCGATATATCGTTTGGTTAGTTAGGTAAGGTTAACCTAACCTAACTAACCAAACGATATTTATTGAATGAAACAATCAAATGAAAATATCAAATCGAAAAAAACAATCGAATGAGTGTAGGACGTCAAGTAAAGTGCAGCCAAGCTATTTAGAAGATTTGAAGAAAATCGTCGGAGCCGTTTTCGAGATCTTTCTGCAAGCAAGCAAGCATACATACAAGCAAACATTGCTGGTATTAGAGTATAGGATAAGTAGCCTACAGCGTCATATTTACAGATGGATTGTACAGAAACATTTCATTTTAAGGTCCTGAGATGAATTCTTTTTCGGTGTAGAAAGGTCTTTCTAGCAGCCAGTCTGTAAGTTTTATCTTAAAAGTGCATGAATTATTTCGCTGTTTAAGTTGTTCTGGAAGGAGGTTAAAGTATTTAGCTCCGTTGTAGATTGGTTTTCTTTCAGTAGGCCTAAGTGATAGCTTGTGGATTGGAAGGGTGAAATCTAATGCATGTCTGGTGTTGTGATGGTGTAGGTCCTTATGTCTGGTTTGTTGGGTATTGCATGTAGGATGGTTTGATGGATGTGGAGTGACACCATAGTGGGTATCTTTTGCTCTTTGAACGGTCCACGGCAGCTGTCTTGTTGTCCAATGCCAACCAAACACCTGTTGTTGGATGAGAACAAGTTCTAGGTTGAATGCAGTGGATCCTCTATGCCATATCACAGATGAGATTCAAAAAGAGCGAAATAGGCTACCTTCGCTGCATCTGTTCCACTTATTTGTTTTAACCCCTACAAACGCAAGTAGCTAAAGAATTATATTGTATAATGGTTCTATGTGAGGTTTCTATGTTAGTTTGGAGTCAATATAGTCATGCCAAGGTACTTTGTCTTGATTTCCTTTTCAGACCAGGTAGGGTGATGTCTGTGGTGGCACTTCTGTTGTTGAAAATAATTTGTACGGTTTTATTTTTGTTTAGAACAAGGTCATTTTCTTTGCAGTACTTAGTGTTTGGCCTCTAGTTGAAATGTGCTAGTGTGTCTCTTTCTAATATTTCCATTGATTTATTTGCAAGAGTGATGACTGTGTCGTCTGCGTAGATGACCGTATGACAGGGGCCTTGCAAATCTTCTGGCAGGTCGTTTGTCAGGAGTAGGAATAGTACTGGTCCCAGTCCCTACTGACCAGGGTTGCCACCCGTCCCGATTCTGCCGGGACAGTCCCGATTTCAGTTCCTTATGCCCGCATTTAAGCCTAATCCGCAAAGACTCTGTAGGAGGAGATGTATATTTTACCAACGCCAATTAGATAAAACTAACATAAATTACTCATGTTATGCTTTTATTTTGCGAGGGGCTCCAACTTAGTAACTTAAGTGGAATGTAAGTTACGTCTAGTAATTTACTGATCAAAATGTAACTTACTAACTTATAATTCCTAAGTTACAGAGTCTTCGCATCCTGATTAAGTTTAAGTAGGTAAGTATTACAAGTATCGCCCACAACAACAGATTTTAGTTTTCTGATGATAAGTCTCGGGAAATGAAAACGCCGATTTAATTATTTTAAGTTTAACTAGGTTACAATAATTTAACTGTAATTATACTTATTTACTAAATAATACGTTTACAGTAGCCTACTTTTTAAACATGAAAACAAATAGGACAAAAATTATTCCAAAAACTCACTGTGTTTTCTTCCTCTTCCACTCATTCTCTGATGCCAACGAACTTATTTGGGTAGGCACTGCTGCATATGATACTCCTTCGTCGAATACTCAAATGAATAGGCTAGGGTAGATAGCAGGTCAATGGACTAGCCTTAATAAGCCTAGTCTTAGAGCACTAGCACAAGATGTAGGGCCTACCTACTACCTACTAGGCTACTAACCGTTTGGAGACGGAGTACAGCCCACAGCCCACAGAACACAGACAGAACCAAATCTGGGTTCTGTGATAACAGAGGCTACACGTTGTGGTTTAGGTTTTGAGTTTACTCCAAGAAACTGGTTATGTTTCTGGTTAGTTAGTGGTTCTGACTGGTTACGTTTTCATGTTGATGACCCGTTGTTTGTTGGCCGTCAGTGACGACGACAACGACAACTGAACTACTGAGTACTGAGTACTGACTGAAACTGAACTGAACGAGTGAACGACGCTGACAGTGACAGTGACGACAGACGACACCGACGACCACTGAGCTATAATTCCAACTGGAGGTTAGCAACCGTCGTGAAGTTAGCGGCTCTTTTCATCGGCACTTTTTCGGATTGTAATTGATATGGGTTGGTACGCCTGCCGACGCCACAAACGTGTTTTGCAGGGATGTCGGAAAAACGATTCAATGACAATACGGTGCGAAATGATGTTTTTACATTTATATAATGTCAATTATACCTTGATAAAACGTGCATACACGTTAAAACTAACTAATTGAAGTATTTTTAAATGCATATTTGAGACCGTACTGTACATTATACGTAGCTATGGCCTAACATAACGCGATCAATTCAAACAACGAACATAAAAAAGTGCATAATCTTTTTCCTAAGCCCATCACATAAACTTTGAGCTATTCTAATGGTAATATACAATGTGTAGAATAATCAGTATAAATATGATTGAGGCAGTCCAGTAAATTACGAAGCTATAAGGCAAAATGTATATGGTTGATAGGATCTTGCATCGGGAAAAAGTGCACAATGTTGACCCTAAGCCCATCACATCAACTTTGAGGTATTCTAATGGTAATGTACAATGTATAGAATAATCAGTATGAGTATGATTGAGGCAGTCCCCTAAATTACGAAGTTATATGGCAAAATGTATATAATTGATAAGAACTTGCATCGGGAAAAAGTGCACAATGTTGACCCTAAGCCCATCACAAAAATCAGATCAACTTTGAGGTATTCTAATGGTAATATACTTTGTGTAGAATAATCAGTATGAGTATGATTGAGGCAGTCCCCTAAATTACCAAGTTATAAGGCAAAATGTATGGTTGATAGGAACTTGCACTAGGAAAAAGTGCATACTCTTTTTCCTAAGTCCATCACATCAACTTTGAGGTATTCTAATGATAATATACAATGTGTAGAATAATCAGTATAAGTATGATTGAGGCAGTCCCCTAAATTACCAAGTTATAAGGCAAAATGTATGGTTGATAGGAACTCGCACTAGGAAAAAGTTCATACTCTTTTTCCTAAGTCCATCACATCAAATTTGAGGTATTCTAATGGTAATATACAATGTGTAGAATAATCAGTATGATTATGATTGAGGCAGTCCCTTAAATTACGAAGCTATAAGGCCAAGTCTAGTCTAAGACTGCCCAGACTGGAAAGGCTAACTGGATATGAGTACGGCTATCGGTTACCTGGTGGGAGTATACCTATGATACATAATTTATTATGAGCTATCCAAAAATGTATAACAATATATATTTTAATTTTAATCTACAGTAGTGGAAATGTAATTATTTCGTACAGTAGCTTTAATAAATAGAATTAAACTTTTCCAAGTCTATGGTTGATGTCAATGAGTGTATTATGTGTAAAAATTGAATATAATTTAATTATCCTTCTGATGGTATAATTAGTTTGTGATATATTTATTTATATATGACCAACATAAACCATATTTATTTTGCCTTATAACTTGGTAATTTAGGGGACTGCCTCAATCATACTCATACTGATTATTCTACACATTACATATTACCATTAGAAAACCTCAAATTTGATGTGATATACTTAGGAAAAAGATTGTGCACTTATTCCTGACGCGAGTTCATATCAACCATATACATTTTGCCATATAACATCGTAATTTAGAGGACTGCCTCAATCATACTTATACTGATAATTCTACACATTGTATATTTCCATTAGAATACCTCAAATTTGATGTGATAGGCTTAGGAAAAAGATTGTGCACTTTTTCCTGACGCGAGTTCATATCAACCATTATACATTTTGCCATATAACTTCGTAGTTTAGGGGACTGCCTCAATCATACTTATACTGATTATTCTACACATTGTATATTACCATTAGAATACCTCAAATTTGATGTGGTGGGCTTAGGGTGAACATTGTGCACTTTTTCCCGATGCAAGATCCTATCAACCATATACATTTTGCCATATATTTACGTAATTAAGGGGACTGCCTAAATCATATTTATACTGATTATTCTACACATTGTATATTGCCATTAGAATACCTCAAATTTGATGTGATGGACTTAGGAAAAAGATTGTGCACGTTTTCCTGACGCGAGTTCCTATCAACCATTATACATTTTGCCATATAACTTCGTAGTTTAGGGGACTGCCTCATTCATACTTATACTGATTATTCTACACATTGTATATTACCATTAGCATACCTCAAATTTGATGTGATGGGCTTAGGGTCAACATTGTGCACTTTTTCCCGATGTAAGATCCTATCAACCATATACATTTTGCCATATAACTTCGTAGTTTAGGGGACTGCCTCAATCATACTTATACTGATTATTCTACACATTGTATATTACCATTAGCATACCTCAAATTTGATGTGATGGGCTTAGGGTCAACATTGTGCACTTTTTCCCGATGCAAGATCCTATCAACCATATACATTTTGCCATATAACTTCGTAGTTTAGGGGACTGCCTCAATCATACTTATACTGATTATTCTACAAATTGTATATTACCATTAGAATACCTCAAATTTGATGTGGTGGGCTTAGGGTGAATGGCCCTTGAACATTGTGCACTTTTTCCCGATGCAAGTTCTTATCAACCACATACATTTTGCCATATAACTTCGTAATTTAGGGGACTGCCTTATAGCTTTGTAATTTACTGGACTGCCTCAATCATATTTATACTGATTATTCTACACATTGTATATTACCATTAGGGTAGCTCAAAGTTGATGTGATGGGCTTAGGAAAAAGATTATGCACTTTTTTATGTTCGTTGTTTTAATTGATCGCGTTATGTTAGGCCATAGCTACGTATAATGTACAATACGGTCTCAAATATGCCTTTAAAATACTCCAATTAACTAGTTTTAACGTGTATACACGTTTTATCAAGGTATAATTGACATTATATAAATGTAAAAACATCATTTCGCACCGTATTGTCATTTAATCGTGTTTCCGACATCCCTGCAAAACACGTTTGTGGCGTCCGCAGGCGTACCAACCCATATCAATTACAATACGAAAAAGCGCCGATGAAAAGAGCCGCTAACTTCACGACGGTAGGTAGCACTGAATGTCAAAGATGCGTGTCGCCAGCCGCCATGTTTGCGTGAGGTGTGAGTTAAAAAGAAGCCATGTTATTGGATAAGAAAACTCACTGCTATACCAACCTAGTTATAGAAGCCATGTTATTGCTATGATAAGAAAACTCGCTGCTATACCAACCTAACAAAATCAGCGACACGCTTTTGACAGACTTCTGCCATGGCGGTGCTACCTCCAGTTATAATTTTAGCTCAGTGCCGACGACAGACGGTGACCATTTTATCACCCCCACAGTGTTGACAAAATATTGGTTCAATATCGTTTGTAGTCGTATCGACCATCACTTGCTATCGATTGTCGATTAAAACACACTAAAAGGACTTGTGAAAAAATAACGCGTCTTGCTTGGGTATACCTTTAAAATAATGATTTGACAACTAAAGAAAGAATCTTTTAACCTTATAGTTATTAAACCAAGTAGGAAAATAAAACACGACGGGGTAGTTTGACTCGAAACTCAAGAGAAGGAACTATTTAGTCATTTAGTGTGTTGTGCCAGTCCTCTTTTACACATTTACCCATAAGCTTAAATACCCCCGCCGCAGCAAACCTGCAGAATAAGCGAATTTCCATTAACCTGATTGGATTTAAACTAAATTGCCTCCATAAAAATATCACATTTATTTCCTATTTAAATAGAATTAGTTTAACGAGTACTTAGGTTTGCTGCAACAGGGAGGGTAAAAGTGTTTGTTTTTTTTTGTAAAATATTAATAGTTTAGTAAGAAATGAAAGTATTTTCCAAATTCGATCAAAATATGTTCATAAACAAGCAAACTACAACAGTTGACTTATTCTCCATAAAAATAACATGGGAATTTTAAATTTACAATTTTTTGAAATTTTCTCCGTAACCATTAGGCGCACAACAACGCTTCAATATACTAAATTATTTGTTTTTTTAAGCTCTACAAAATGGTTTGGGAAGAAATTGTAAAATTTTGTGTTTTTAGGGTCAAAAATGGGAAAAACCTATTTTTACCCCATAAAACCCCATATAAAACCCCGTTCCCATAGTCCGATCATGCTGGTTCGCGAACTCGTTCGAATAAATGTAGCTTTACACGTTTATACCAAATTTCATGAAAATCGGATAATTTTTGCTCGAGTTATCACGCTAACGGACACATATATATATAAATATATATATATATATATATGAATTTGAACGGATGGTGTTTTTGGCCTCTAGGGACCTCTAAACGAAAATGTAAATCGGTCCCGGGTCCAGATCTTACCATGAGTACTACGGTAATAGCTTATTCCCTATATGGGAAATTCGCTAAAATAAACCAAGTGAGAGCCTGTTCCTGTATCATATTACAAGGCTAATATACTTTTGTTATTTCAGTAGCTAAAGCATTTTCCAGCTACAAGGGTGTTTAATATATTGCATATTTCAATAATTCATACGCTGGCTGAAACGGACCTGATAAAACTGATAATTACCTATTATTATTGTTATATATATTAGTCCATAGAAAGTTTTAAAGTTAAAACCTTTTACCATAGGCCTATTCGTTAATGGACCATCTCGGTGTTTATTTAATTAGGCTTAACTTGCTTCAATTATTTATTTGGCCATTAAGCAGTGCAATAGGCTATGTCACTCTTGATACAAAATAAAGAATAAATAGTCCGTCTTGACTCAAAAAATGCATGCTAGATAAATATTTCGATACACAACAGTGGCAGATGTAGGACCTCAGTAACTGAACAATCCCAACCCAGCAGTAAAGTGAATACACACATAACAATTCAGAAGCATAAGTCATATCTTTTGGATGTGCTAATAATAACTTAGGCTTAGAAGCCCAAGAAGTATTTTTTTTATGATATGAATGCAATTTAGGAGGTGAGGATTGGCTTTGGCTTTGCTCTTGCTTGGCGGACATCAGCAGAAAACGGTCGACGTCGACGGTTGGTTGTCGTTGTCGCCTTGTCGTCGACGTCTATCCAGTGGTTGACTGGTTTGGTTATCGAAAACGATCTGTTCCGTCGGTTGACAATCGATTGGTCGATATGGTTACGAAAAAAAATGTCAACACTGTGTTGGTGATAAAATGGGCACCACGACAGACAGTCTGGCCTGACTCTAGTCAGTAGTATGGTTTGTTTTCTGTGCTCTCTGTGACCCAGTACCCACCCAGTGACCGTCGTGAAGTTAGCGGCTCTTTTCATTGGCGTGTAATAGATATGGGTTGGTACGCCTGCGGACGCCACGAACGTGTTTTGCAGGGATGTCGGAAACGCAATTCAATGACTATATGGTGCGAAATGATGTTTTGACATGAATATAATGTCAATAATACCTTGATAAAACGTGTAAACACGTGCTGAAATAATTAATTCATGTATTGTAATAGGCATATTTTAGGTAATATTGTACATTATACGTAGCTATGGCTTAACAGAACACGTTCAATTAAAACTCCCAACATAAAAGAGTGCATATAATCTTTTTCCTAAACCCATCACATCAACTTTGAGCTACTCTAAACTCTAATGGTAATATACCATTTTTAGAATAATCAGTATGAGTATAATTGACAGGCCTGTAAATTGAAGCTATGGTCAAATCTATATGGTTGGTAGGAACCATAGACTAACCAACGTAGGAACTCACGACAGGAAAAAACTGCACAATCTTTTTCTAAGCCCATCGCATCAACTTTGAGCTTTTCTAATGGTAATATTCAATGTGTAGAATACTCAGTATGTATGAGTATGATTGAGACAGTCCCGTAAAATACGAAGCTATGGTCAAATCTGGTTGGTAGGAACTCACGACAGGAAAAAAGTGCACACTCTTTTTTCTATATCCCTAGGGCACAATTTGTTTTTCAGGATTAATTTTGCCAACAGTGTCATTTAGAGGCTTCTGATTGACTATAATGAAGGTTTAGTAATTGAAAAATTATTTTTGTTCATAGAATAAAATTATAAATGCCTCAAATTCAATTTTATATTTTTTATTATGAAATAAAACCGTCATAACCTAACCAAACCAACCAAACGTGCTGACAATGAAAAAATCTAATGAAGGTTTATTAATCAAAAAAATAGTTCTGTTCATAAAATAAAATTATAAATGCCTCAAATCCTATTTTATATTTTTTTATTATAAAATTAAACTATCATAACCTAACTAAACTAACCAGACTTGCTATAATAATGAAAAATCAAATAAAGGTTTAACCGAAAAAAAATATTTCTGTTCATAAAATAAAACTATAAATGGGTCAAATTCAATTTCATAATGTTTTAATTATAAAATTTAACCGTCATAACCTAACCAAACCAACCAAACTTGTTGATAATGAAAAAAATCCAATTAAAAAAAATAGTACTACGGGTGAGATTCGAACCCGGATTCTTCGTATCACCAGCCCAGCACTCTATCCACTACACCACCGAGGCCGCTGTCAACAACCGTATCGTCGCGGTAATGATGTTCCCTCAGCCAATCAGAAGCCTCAAAATAATACTATAGGCAACACTAATCCTAAAATAAAAATTCAGCATCCCTAGGGCCGCAGCCCGCAAAATCAGCTGCCCGCTTACTTTCTTAAAACATGAATGCATATTAAATACACAATCAGTATCCATAGCATTGCAATAGAGTTGTTTTATTGTCACCGCTGCCTAGCAACTATTTATTATTATTTTTGCTGATTCCTCAAATAATTTATCCACATGACCTGAAAAATGTAGTTGTGTTGACTATATCAGTGTGCAGTGCATTATCATTGAGGTGAATTAGTGGTAATCGGGTATAGTGTGGTGAATAATAGCGTTCGTACCACAGACTGAAATGGTTTTGCAGTTCTCGATCGTTTTAAGTCCTCGACTTCGTATCGAACTTAAAAAGTATCTCGAACCAGCAAAACCTCATTTTTGGCCCTAGGCACGAAATATACTATTAAGTTTAGGCCTAGTAATATTTTTGAGACTGAAAATTCTACACTTATTTAAAAAGGACCAAACTCAGAAGTGGATTAAAGGGCAATTTAGCAAATATCTCAAACTTTTTGACATAACTTTAAGTACTTTCTCCCCTACGATTTAGGCCTAATATGGTAAAATAATTGTTTATGTAAAAACCCTGATCCCAAAAAAGTGGTTTTCGAAGTGATGTGTTTGTCTGTCTGTATGTGTGTATATGTGAATGTATGGTACAGAGCTACAGACCACGCCTGTGGTCCGAGTCCGATTTTAATGAAATTTGGTATTTTAGGTACCAATCCATGGTCTCTCCAGATGTTTTTTTTTCATTTTGGATTTTTAATAGTGATATTCCATAAAAAACTATAAAATAATGGATGAATAAAATTTTCTCAGAATTGGACAGAACGATTTTGATTAAAAATTAACATGTTATACTCTTTGACTATGACAAAAATTGTATAAACCCTCTATGCCGTAAAAATTATGGTTCAAAAGTTATTGCAACTTTTGTGATTTTTCCTTTTAAAACCTATTAATTCATGGAAAATCGGATAAAAAAAATACATGGCCAATTCTGATTCAAATAGTGTGCATGTTAAAAATCCAACTCATTTAAATTAAAACTAAACTAACAAATAGTTAGCTACTAGAGTTTTAAAGCAAAATTGTTCATTTAAATTGGGTTAAAAGTTTGATTCAATCGCTTAAATTCCCATAAATTTAAAGAAGTGTCGGGGGCACCCCTTTCCTCCCCGCATTATAAACATAACTATGGGTTAGCCCCTAGACCTTCCGGCATGGGTTAAACAATGAATTTGGGGGGGATTCTGTGACGTGAGCTTTGGGAGGGATGGGCACCCCTGTACAGAGCTGTAGCCTACCAGTAAAATGGGGGCGTTGTAATTATCCTCCCACATTGGAGGATACAGGGGAAAGGTGCCAGAGGAAGAGGAGATGGAGGATGGGGAGAAGTAAAGACTTAGATTGAAGAGAACTAACTTTGGTAAGTTTTGCCATTTCCTTAAATTTAATACTTATAAATCCAGGGCCTTGTCCATTGCCCCGAAGCATATGTCGCATAACCCTCCTGAAGAATTCCTATTATAACCAGCATTTTAACTGGAGAGGTGCCCAAAAATTTGCTTTTGTTTTTTTAGGAAATGTAGGTTATATTTTTTGACACCACAATTATAATTATTCGGACTATGTCATAGTTTTTACATTTGGTAAGTACTGAAACAACAATTATTTTAAGAGAAATGGAAAAGCGTTGTCAACAGAAGCAGTTGAAACAAGTAGAAAAATTCTGATACATCAATAATAGGTATTTAGTACGAGTGTGGTTCAATAAGTCCTTAGAAAAACATAGAATAACAAAATTTTTTGGATTGATTTGATTTATTTTGTTATGATCTCCTTTTATTTAGCTCTATACACTTATCTTAAAGTTTCTCCAACCTCCTTCAAATTATGTCCAAATAAATAGTACCCTATAAACTTGAAAAGCCTTCAAAATACTCTTCTGTTTCAGTGATGACCTCATCATTTGACAAACGTTGCCTACCAAGCCAATTTGTTATCTTATGAAATAAAAAATGTCATTCAGGGCGGTCGACAAACAAAATTATTTGATGGTTTTCTTTGCCACCCTGTCAAGCCAGTGAGTGGCGGAGGGTGGTGGGAATAGGGGTGTTACAAACCCATTTTGTGGAAATTTTTTAGTAGCCATGGAGCTTTGGACTCCTGAGCACCACGTATTTTTGTAGTGGAAGTGTTTTTTTAAAAGTCGCAATACCTGTGTAGCTGTTCAGTAGACGTTTCAATGTGAATCAAAGAAGAAAAGTCCCAACTCGCAACTTCATTTTGGGTAGCAACTTTAGAGCTACTAGTTCACCATTGAAACTAAAATCAACAGGCCATCCAAGGTCAGCCTATACGCCAGAGATCTTCAAGAGAGTGAGGAAGACTGTGTGTTGTGATTGAAAGTGTGATTTGTCGCTCATAACGCAATTTTGCCACGTGTAATCAAACCAATCACTTGTTCTGAAAATGAGATGCACTTTGCTTAGCCACTGGGCTTCAACTGTTGCACGATTGCCATTTTGTATGGGTAAAAAGTGCATGTCATATCAAAAAATTCTTCTACTCAGTGGCCAGACATGTGCAGAGCTACAGCTTATCTACGTGCAGACCCACAGCAAAGTGTTGTTCCAAGTTGGGACTTTTCCCCTTGGACCCACGTTGAAACGTCTACGGGACTACCGCTGAAAAGCTACACTGGAATTGCCACTTTTTAAAAACACTTCCACTACAATTGCATGGTGCTCAGCTGTCTACAGCTCCATGGCAACTAAAAATGTCCGCATCCCCACCACCTTCCGCCAGTCACTCGCTCGACAGGGCGGCAAAGAAAACCGTCAGATAATTTTGCCACACTCTGTACATTATATTTTGTCCTATACAAAATGGGTTATATGGGTCGGCAATTATATATTGATCCAAATGACTACTGCAATTGTGGCAAAATTAAACGATATTGTCCTCGGTAATGACCAAATCGTGAGCGTCTTCCGTGTTTGCAGGGTCATCATCTTCGTCTCCCACGGTCGCCAGTGGTTAAAATTGTGGGCATCCTCGGAGCAATCGTGAACATCTTTCGCGGTTGCGAGATCTGATTATCGTCACCCGCGATCGCTGGTAGTCGTAAATTTCGATCACGCAATCTTTGCAGACGCTTTCGGCTATCATGAGAATACAAGACAAACTTGGATTATTGTACCCCCTAATTCTAACAGATTGTGGGAAAATTTATTTTCCAAGAGAAAAAGCATTCTTTTGAGGCCCCAAGTGAGTCCCCTTCCCAGGCCGAAGCCCTTGGCAATCGCAGTGTCCACTGTTAGGGGAATACGGCCCTGATTTGGAGGCCTATGTTGGTGTGGGGCCTGGTGCGAACCGCCCCCCCCCTCAGTATGCCACTGAGTACATTAAATAATGATATAAGTATGCATAAAAAAGACTCTTTTTGTTCAGAATACTGTTTTTAATATTAATTTTTGTTCTGTTATATTCCAGGCCTGATGACAGAGTGGATGGCGATGGAGGCATGGAGGTTGGGGGAGAGGAGGCTGATGAAGTGGAGACAAATCAGTTTAGATACATTATGTTGATTAGTTTAACATTTATTTTGAACATCAGTATTTAAATTTTTTTCTCATTTAGATTATTAAATTAAGATAATTTTATTGTTTTTATGAAGATTTTTTCTTAAATTTTTAATTATTTGTTTGTACTTCTGCCTGGTAACAAAATACTGTTTATTATGTTTGTTAAAATTATTACTGTCACTAACTGACCTTGTCTTGGATGAAAAGAGATATCTTGATATTTATAACTAGCAGGGTGCCTGTTCTATGGGCGGGAATTGTCAGTAGAAAGTAGAAAGTAGTAGAAACCTTCTAATATTTCAATACTTGGCAAATTAATCATTTCCAACTTTATATAGTATAGATCGCTATTCCTATATTGATGTACTGAAATGAATAAAATTATATGAAATAAAATGTTGTTTTTAGCGAATTTCCCTATTGGGAAGTAGCTATTACCGTAGGTGCCACGGTAAGACCTAGACCCGGGACCGATTTTCTTTTTCATTTTGATGTGCCCAGAGGCCAAAAACACCATTCGTTCAAATGTTTATATATGTATATATATATAGACTTATATATATATATACATATATTTATATATATATATATACGTCCGTGAACGCGATAACTTGAGTAATCTTTGTCCGATTTTGATGAAATTTGGTTTAAAGGTGTAAAGCGGGATAAACTTGAATGAGTTCGCGAACCAGCACGATCGGACCAGGGGAACGGGGCTTTACGGGGGGTTTTATGGGGTAAAAATTGGTTTTTCTCACTTTTGACCCTCAAAACACAAAATTTCCGGATTTCTCTTTAGACCTTTTTAAAGAGCTTTAAAAAACAAATAATTTAGTATATAAAAGTATTTTTGTTCGATTGTTAGTAACGGAGAAAATTAAAAAAATTGTGGAATTTAAAATTCCCATGTTATTCTTACGGAGAATATTGTCAAATGTTGTAGTTTGCTTGTTTATGGATATATTTTGATCAAACTTGGCAAATTTATTTATTTTGTACTAAGCTATCAATATTTTACTCAAAAACACACTTAATTAGTTTCCTTGTAGCAGCAAACCTAGGTACTCGTTAAACCTAATGTTATTAAAATATATTTAACTGAAAATCAATTCAGACAAATGGAAATTCGCTTAGTCGGCAGGTTTGCTGCGGCGGGGGTATTTTATATATATTGATGAACACTATTGATAAGGCATAACAATATTCTAAAGTTTATAACAGCTAATGTTTGTGTTTTTATTAATGATTTATTGTGACTTTTGAGTGATTGAAGGATTTGTGATTTGGTTTTAAGGAGATTGATGTACCTAATTTGTTTAAATCAATTTACTTATTTAATACGCAAACAGGTCTTTTGTGACAATTACTTCTCCAAAATTACTGAACCGATTGACATGTTTTTGGTGTCATTGGAAAGAGCATAACGTGAAGTTGTGCAGGAAACTTTCTTTTTAGGGAAATAATTAGAGAGTGAGGACCTGGGGTCCTTTAAAGTTTCGTATTTCTCCATAAGATTAACATGGGAAACAAACATTGTTATGAAACTCCAGCTGTTGTCAGAAATTAAAAGTGAGAAGAAGAACATATGTTAATTGTAAAATTGTGACAGAGGTTATGCAGAAAATCAGGTAGTTAATGCGGTGGGGCACACGGGAGGGACTAAGGCTAACATATCTTGTAGTGTCAGCGTTCGCCGCTAGAACCGCTAAGTTGAAAAAATTTATTTATTTTTATTTTTAGTTATAAAATTAACTGTTTAATTATAAAATATTGTTTTAAAATTATAAAATAAATTTTTAATTTTTAAAATAAAACTGTCATAACATAACCTGCTTGCTGATAAAGATTACTTATAATTTTTAATTAATTATAAAATTAATTTTAAAATGTAGTATTATAAAATTAAACTGTCATAACCTAACCTAACCAACCAAACTTGCTGATATGAAAAATTTGTTGACAAAAAGTTGGGGCAACCAGCGGGATTCGAACCCGGGACATCCTGAACACAAACTCGTAACGCTACGAACTATGCCACGAACGCCGCTGAAAATTCATCGTTTCGTTACGGTAATCGTGTTGCCTCAAGAGTAGACATTAGCATACATTAGCCACTAGAGATATGACGTCACTACACCTTTAGCCTTAGTCCCTCCCGTGTGCCCATTCCGTAGTCAATGGTTATTTGGTGCTATTAAAATAAAGACTGAAATTTGTAAACGTACTGGCGACAATGGGTGATACCATAGACTAACCAACATGTTTTATCTATGGTGATACCATGCAGACTACATTATCATTGACAAAGACCAACATGGACAACCTATGTCGGATATAAGTGGGAAACATTTCTACAACACACTAAAAGCCAGATCAGCTTTTGAAAAACGATTAAATATTTACAAGAAATGTTGATTATGTTGAACTGGTAAGTACATTGTGAGTATTATCATTAGTTACGTAATCTTTGAGTTGACTCTTTTAAACTCATCGGAATTTATAACTTATATTTGTTCTTAAACAAGTTATTTGTTTTTAAATAACTCCTTTATGTACTTCTTTGCGATTGCTTGATTTCGAGCAACATATACACTAGTTCAATTTATGGGTCAACTTTTTTTATAAGAACCGGGTTTTGTTATTCATGTAACAATTAGAACACTTTTTATTATAGTATCCATAATACGAGTAAAAAAATTACACATAACTAGAAAACACCACGTAGGATTCGAATCAGCTGCTTGATATTGACATTTTGTGGACATTGTGTGACTATTTTTATATATTTCAATCTACTGATGAGGGAATTAAATTAACAACAATTCATTTAGTATAAAAAGTACAGTTAACTTCCGATTAAAAGGTTTATTATAATAAAATAACTGGATTTGTAATAAAACAACTATTATTATAATAAAAAGCTAGTGACTTCATTTTTTATGTTTATGAACCATACCGTTTCTGTTCTAATATCGGTGATAACAGTTTTTAACAGTTAGAGTAATTCCTTTTACCTACGACCTTTTTTAAAGTAGCCGGTTCAGTTAAGTCCTTTAATAAGTCAACAGCTGGGGCCCATTTCATAATAAAGTACAAACTAATATTATTAGTATATCAGCTGATTGCCCAATGCAAATCTAATGGAAATAACAAGTTACAAGTTGTAACTTGTAACTTGTAGTTTATTATGAAATGGGCCCCTGATCTTATGTCTTTGTTTTTGTGTCAAATACTGCGTCCATAAAGATTACATAAAAAATTTTAGAGCCAGTGGGGCGGATTCCTTAGAGAGTTTTTTTAACGCCATATAGTTGTTAGCACTCACCGATATGGTCTTAATCACCATGCAAAATTGGAAAATTATTACTTCATCCGTCGAGGAGGAGATTGCATATTACGAAATGCATAAGAGTCGACTTACAAGAACTTCGCTCAATGAGTTATACGATTTTAGATTTTTTTAACATAGGGTAGGTAAGGTGTTTACGTATTTCCAGCACGGAGAACCATTTTGAACAATATTTTTAAAGATTTTCAGTGTTTGTTCTTGTGTCTGATTAACATGGATATGGATGTCACTGAAATAGCCACCCTGGAAAATACACCACACAAACTGACCTTGTGAAAATAGGGTCAGGAAAGTAAAAACCTGTCATTGTTAGTGTCAGCCCGGTTTTCTGGCTAGTCAAACTAGCCTATAACTGAATAAGCTACACACACTTACCATGGTTGGAATATGGAGGCAAATCTCAATCATTCTTATTACTTATTTTAATGGACATCTCTTGTGTTTGCATTGAACAGTGTGACAGAACAAAAACCAATAACTTTGTGGCAATGCAAACATCTATACAGTAATGAGAATTGAGAATCAAAGATTCATAATTATAATTATTATTAATAATTAATAATTCAGTCAGTAATAGAGTAAACAAAAAAACAATAAATCTTCATAAATTAAGATTAAGATTAAATTTTGATTTTTAATGTAGATTTTTCCATAAAACCCCGTAAAATAAAGGAAAAATCGGATTTTCTCTAAAATGGCCCGCTCGATTTTGATAACAATTTTAGTATGTTGTAGCCCTTTACATTCTGAACAAAATTGTATAACTCCCATTTCTGTAAAAATTACGGTTCAAAAGCTATTGTAAATTATGTTATTTTCCCATAAAAACCCCATAAAATAAGAGAAAATTGTATTTTGGAAAGAAACCAGTTTAGATTGAAATTAGTATGTGATAGTACTTATAATTCCAAACAACATAGTGCAGCCCCCCATTGTTGTAAAAATTATGGTTAAAAAGTTATTGTAACTTGATATGTTTGTAACATTGTTTAATTGTAGCTGACTTTTAAGTTGTTATTATTGTTGTTTTTGTTTCTAGTTTTGACTCATGAAATAAGTTCAGTTCTATTTTATTAAACTAATTTACCTATCAATTTATGTATTTACTTCAAACATAAAATAACTCATGTTATTTTCCCATAAAAACCCATTTAAAAATATAAAAATGGATTTTTTGAAAAAAAAAACCCGATTCTGATTGAAATCCTTCTGTTGTGGTCGTTATAATTCTAAACAAAACAGAGCATCCCTTCATTCCTATTAAAATTTCTGTTCAAAAGTTAATGAAACTTTTGAGATTTTACCTATTAAATACCACTATAATCGCTTACCTATGATAAAGGTTGTTGACAAGCTAATGGGAGAAAGTATGTGTCAGATTGCTGATACCGTTTATTTTGCATTTATGAAAACAGCTAATTTGAACTAAGCAGCAAAAAAAAACTGTCATACGCAATGAGAAATGTCAAAATAGGATTGTGTTATCTTTACGTTTCTAATTTCATGAATAATTTGTGATATTTTGCGAATTTTTATAATTTATTTTTCTCTATTGTTTAGATGACGTGGTAGAACATTATGGTTATGTTTATGTAAACTGTAAATTTAAAGAAGCAAATGTTATCAAACTGTGTCCTCCCCCATTGCATACGCAAAGCTTGAGTATAACTCTTGAGTATATATGTCTATACTCCTTTTATCTATGGTCACAGAAAACGTACTACAGTAGTACGTTTTCTGTGCTATGGTATAACTGCAATAAACATTTTATACACTTATATGCCAATCCCATACGAAGGACGGGTACTCTGCTAGTAGATTGATATATTTATAGTTAGTAGGTAGGCCATACATTCAATCTAATACATGATTATATGAAATATGAAAAGAAACTCAAATAAACCTTAGATTTCCCACATGCCTCTGTCTTAATCTGATATAGATGCTTGAAATAGATTTAACATCCACACACATTAAACACTAGAAAATAATTTATAAATATGTGGAGAGTATAAATACTTAAGATTTAAAACAAAAAACGTTGGGTGCATGCAATTGATAATAATACATTAGTTCAATAGGTGAAGGTAATTGTAAATTATCTATTGCATGCATGCAACCCACGTTTTTCGTTTTAATTCTTACAAGTATTTATACTCTCCGCATATTTATAAATTATTTTCTAATATTTAGTGCGTTTAAAAACGTTTTGTTTTAAAAAGTTGTTTATTTATAAATTACTAGCTGGCCCGACAGACGTCGTCCTGTCCTAATGTGGTTTTATGTCAAATGCTTGTTCATTTTCAAGATCCTGGTTGAAGTTCGTTCGCTACGCTCACTCACCTTAGGTTGGAGCTCGTTCGCTGCGCTCACTTGCCTTCAGGTTAGCTCGTTCGCTACGCTAACTCGTCTCTAGTTTGAAATTCGTTCGCTACGCTCACTCACCTTTTGGTTGCAAATTAGCTGTTATAAATTAAAAATAATAATAATCGTACTGCACCCTGTTGGTAAACTTATTAACTTTTTAATGCTATTGAACATCACAGAATCAAATTGCTTAGTTGAACCAGCTGTTAAGATTCTTTAATTCCATTTAAATATGAGTACTCATAAGGTTAACATGGGAAACTCCAGAGCCACTGGGGCGAAGCCCTTTTGACGGATCTGCACCAAACTTCACACAAACCATCCTTGAATAGTGCTTAAATATGCCTGAAAGTTTCATTACAATCTGTCGAGCGGTTTCGGAGTCCATAAAGGACAAACAAACAAACAAACAAACATACATACATACATTGGATTTTATATATATATATTGTTGATTATTTTTACATTTCATACATTAAAGAAGCCGAAACAACTCAAACAAGTCTTATCCCAATTACTGTCTATCTCTCCAGCAGTATACAATGCCCGAGCGGAAATGCCGGAAATGCCATTGATATCATAAAGGCTCGTCCAACGATGTGAGCTTCCCAACGGCTTCAGTTGCGGTAAACCTAGTACTGTACTTTTATGATTCAAATTGTCTAGGTATAGGGTCTGTGGTATATAGGTCAATGCGGAACTTTCGCACGTTATTCAAATAATAATTGTACTGTAATAATCATTTGAAATATAAATAATAACAAATAAAAAATTATTTGATATTTTACTTAACTTCAAACAGAGACATATATTAATATTAATATTTCGAAGTGTAACAATGAACAACGTAAAATTGTTATTTGGGTTAATCTGTTTTAACACTAAGCTAGCAAGTTAAATGGAAAAACTATGTACTATATCATTATATATTTCAAATAAATGTATGATTTAAAAAACTTTAGATGGATACCATATTCATTCTCTAGCAAAGTTTGGCCTCGGTAGCAAGTTTTAACTACCTTCTTACACGAAAAAAAACAGTTAATGAATCATAATACAAGTGCGACAAATGTCAAATTATTTTAAAGCCTTCAAACGCGGCAGAAAACATTATTATTATTATTATTATTATTATTATATACACAAGATAGTTGAGATTGCATTGACAAATTTGAAGGAGACTGCAAGCAAGCGCCGTGAATAGAAGTCGTTCGGGGTTTAAAAAAAAGAGCGACTCTCATTATATAGGCATCCGTTCGGACTCAACCGAGCTGTTCAGCAAGAACTGTTCACCTTCAATTTGAATCTCCCGCTCTTTGTTGATCTATTTTGCTTGTTGACATTCGAGTGTCGATAAAGTGGGAAAATTTACACAACCGTCCCATATTGTCGACATCCCAATTTACAGACATCCCATATCACCGACACTGTCGATATTTTGAGATGTCGACAATATGGGACTATTTCAGTGTCGATCTTTTGGAATGTCGATAATCTGGGACCCCACGGGTTGTTGTAACGTAGTTAAAGACGGCCGTGGTTGTAACACTGTCAGGTCGGCGTGAAGTGTTCCTGTCGGGAAGGTCTTGTACCCTTGTACTCGTACCATCTCATAGTGGCACTGAGCTATAATTCTATAATTTTAGTTATAATTTTAGCTCAGTGCATAGTGGACATTGTGAGTGAGTGGTTCTTTGTGATCTTTGGTTTGTTTGGCTCAGATTCAGACTTCATTTTCAGTTCAGTTCAGTTCAGTTAAGTTGTTATTTTCAATTTCATTTCATTTCAAGACTTCGGACTTGGACACTCGACAGAGAGGTGCATGTTGGTTGCAGTTATTGAGTTATTCAGTAACAATTAACAATAAAATAAATATTTTAAATCGTTAAACTTCCTGTAAGTTACTATTCAAGACAAAGTGAAGAGAAATATTGTCGTGTCCTTCTCTTCTATGTGTAGGTAGGTACTTAAAGCAGATAAGTTGGAGATTAGAATCCCTCAGAGTTAACAAAAGTCTAAAACTAACCTGAAATGTTAAGCTTAGTTGCCCTAGGCTTCATATGAAAATATAAAGATTATTTTTCCGTTAATGATGGACAGAAATCATTGCACTTTAATTTTATAATTTTTTTCTTATAGGCCTAGGTGTCCACTTTCCTTTAGTTTGATGCTTAACTTTTAGAGGGCATATAATTGTAGGCTCACAGCCTAGCCTAGGCCTAACTTAAAACAGAATATAAGTTAAAGGTGTTTGGAAGGTGTTTATATTGTCTTTGGTCATTTTAGTTTTTTAGGTGTGTTTTAGTGCAGTTCTATATGCTCTGCATGTAACTTACACCTTACACAGGCCTAGGCCTAGATCCTATGTTGGCAGAACTTTGAAGTATGATCCAACTTTATAATCAATTGCTAACTTAGCCTCTTTTATGTTAGGCGCCTAATTTATAATCTATTTTTCCATTTTCAATCGATCTTGGTGAGAAGTTAATATTAGGTAGGCTAGGCCTAAATATTTCTGCCTCCAACTCACCCTATAATTTAACACATTCGATGCGGCGGGTCCACCGGTGGACCCCGCGCGTCTCAGCTGAGGAGCGGGGGGTCCACGGGTGGGGGAGCGCGCCATGTCATGTTTATTGTTTCAATGTGAGCTCAGCCATTGTCGGGGAACATTGTAATCTTTACCAGCCTGTAGCTTATAATGCGAGCTTTATTCTGGTGTAGGTTGGTACAAAAATTGCCCGTAAAATCCCGTCTGGCAATGCTTTTGTCCCGTTTTCGGGGATTTTCTCAGTTCGAGCCGTATTACAAAGACTCTGGTTATTGATCCAGGCAGTGCTGCTACCTTTGGGTGTTTCAGTGAACTACGTCCACTTTCAGAGACGCAGAACAATCACCACTGCTCTTTTGTGATTCGTCTTACTGAGATATTTCAATACCAATAGCGATCGCTGATTCAGTTAGCGCGTCGGGGCTCCGCCCGGGCCTCGCCACCATTGGCGAGTGCCTGTTTAAAGGTTTCAGCAGCCAATGTGTTAAATAGGCCTAGGCTACGCACTTCCTGTAAGTGTGTAATTGTATAAAGTGTATTAAAAGAGGTTTTGTAATAAATTTAGGGGCGGAAAAGCAATTAGCCTAAATCCAATATGCGCAGAAGTCTAAAACCACAAAATAAAAATGTTTAACACAATTAAAATCAGTGTGTTGGACGGTAACTTAATGTAGGCGTCCAGGTGTATAGTAAAGGAACCTGCCCGTGTGGTAATATAGGCCTAGGCCTAGAACGAGCCCTTCCGCTCTCTCTTTATATAAATATTGTTCTTTTGTATGGAAACTAAATCTAAAACTAAATGGAAACTAAACTAAAGTTAACCTAACTTAACACTTATACCGAAACCCTACCCAGGCTGTCGCTAACCGAAACCCCCGGTCTGTGGTACCTCCCTTTAAAATACACTAAAACTGGGCTTCGGAGACTGGCATGTTATGAACAGACAACATGTCAAGGTCACGGCACCCACGCAAAATGAACAAACAATATAGGCCTATCAACAAGTAGGGGAAGAAAAGGGGGGAAGGTATTGGGGGAAATGAATCCCCCAAGTAGATAGTATTGCCAACAGAAGTTTGTGAAAATTCCCGTGGGCCTGTCAGACCAGGGTTTTGGTAAAAGTATTAACCAAACTTGCTGCATAATTGAGCGAAGCTCTTTGAGATGGGAACTTATGCAAACTATTTAATCAGATAACTCAATAACGACTGAACATATTAAAGCCAAACTTGTTAGGGTTTTTTCGATTAACAGTGAACATGTTATTACACAAACAAATTTCAATTTGATAATGTCTGTCTGTATAAATTTAAACTAATCTACAATTTTTAACATTGGCCTTATGGGTTGCTATGATGGGCACCCATTAACAAAACATCGTTAATGTAAATAAAGAAAGACTAATGACATTTTGGTTATGACAAACCATCTACAGTAAGCTAACTTAGCAAATTACAAAATGCAGTAGGCCTAGCCTACAAAAGAGAACAGTCTGATTAATACCATTGATCATTGATTACTTACTCTTAGGTTGTTTTAATGAGCAATGGTGGGGCCTAGACCTCCCTATATAATATGAATGTTTCTAGTATGTTGTTTTACCGTTGGCGGAGAATATTTACTGTCTAGATTTTTATAATGATTCAAATGGTTGAATTCGCTGGATGTCGACTGAATGTTTTTTTATAAACATAACAAATAATCATAGTTGGGAAAGTTAGTCAAAAATTGAAACTAGTTAGAAGTTATAAGTTAGGCCTAGTCCCGTAAAAAGTAACTGATAGAAGTTATAAGTTAGTTAGTTTAAAAAGTAACTGATAGAAGTTATTAGTTAGTTGAAAAACTAACTGATAGAAAATAAAGTTAGTTTTAGTAGAAATTAGTTGTTCACTGGGCAGTTGTTTTAAAGTATTTTTTAATGTGACATCTTGGTTACTAATATATACTATAATATGAGTAAAGATTGTGCAAGATATGATTTAAAAAATGGCTCCTACGATTTCCTCCAATTTCAATGCTATTGAAAATTGCTTGTGTATATAATACATTTGCATTGTATGATGTCTTACTAACCAAAGGGATAATTACGACTGTTCAAAAACATTAAGTGTTTTACTGCAAAACAATATAGGTACACTGACATTGAACTAAAAATCTAAAGGAAAGGCCAAGGAGATTTGTATTTTTCGACGATGCACCGCACGAATTGATGCGTTATTACACCATCCCGTAATTATAGTTGCAACGTTCCACGATCCCAGTGACTTAATGCAATAACGGTCGTCAGATAACAGATGTTATGTATCATGAGTTTTATATTGATTGAAGCTTATTGTGGACATTTTATAGATTGATCGTCCAAATTAAAAAGTTTTGTAGACTAAATTGAGGATAAGTGGATGTCTAACAAAAACGAATTGACTTTACTACTTAATTAATCGTAGTAAGACTGAAAATATTTATAGGCTTATAAGCTCTATTTTTTACCTCTTGAACAAATCAAACACCTCGAGCAAGATCTGTCCCCTGGTACTTGTGTTTTAATCAAACATTGTCACATTTATTTACATTACTACAACATAAACAAATGACATAAAACTTGTCAGATAATGAACATCAACTAAGACAATGTTTTGACACTTGAGATGAAATATCAATCACCAAACAAACATTTCCCCTTCCCACCCATCAGTGGTTGGGGTGTTGATAATGGCCGTCACTACCCTTCCACAGGCCCACTGCATTCCAAAGCAACTGGACTTTGACTTTCTCTTTCCCCTACCCCCGCGTAGTTTGTCTATAAGGGCACTGACCTCTCACGGCCGCACGCAACCCTCACTGATCACGTGAAATAAATAACCAGTATTTGAGATGCTTCTGCATAATTGGGAAAGTTAGCTGAAAATTCTAACTAGTTAGAAGTTATTAGTTAGTCCCGTAAAAAGTAACTGATAGAAGTTATTAGTTAGTTAATTTTAAAACAAACGAAAAAAATAGAAGTTAGCCAAAAAAACTAATGAATAGTGCTATTCGATAGAATTTCTATTCGTTATTCCCAAGTATGCAAATAATATTGATTCATTTGAATAAGAAAAACAATTATTTTAATCAGCTGCTTTAACCAAAGATCACAGAATAATAACTTAGGCCTAATTCAATATTATAGAACGGGCATGAAAATCAAACAAAGCGATTCAAAATGTTGTGTTAATCTTTGGTTTGTCATAGTTAAGTGATGCAAGAATGATGTTACGCCTCGGAATCGGCAAAAAATAGTAGGTAGTGTAGACGTTATAAATTTACTCTGTACCTATTTTGACAACCTTACAAAATTGAGATCACATTTTTGAAATAGGTGGAGAGCTTGGAAATAATCCCTTCATACAAAGAGTATAGTTTTCAAATTAATACTTGGTTGGTTATTTTTATTTATATTTAGGCCTATAAAGTTTATTTTGGATAAAAACTGGAAACGAGACATGAAACAGTTTGTCAATTACAAACATTGTCTTTTTTTTGGTCATAGAAGTTTTATTTGTGGTAGAGTTGTAGATAGGCTAATTAAATATATTTTATTGTTTGTACCGGTATTCAATTTTTTTCTATCGCACTTAGTTTTGTCAAAATTCTGGGTTGAGCAGAGCGGCAAATCCTCATTTGAAGGATTCGGCGGATGCTAGCCGGGCCATTCTTCAGAAAAGGACAAATTTCAATTTTATAGGTTATTTTATTTTTGTTTTGTTTTATTTTTTTTAATTTTTTTAGATACCTATTTTAATGTATGACCCTTTTTATTATTTACCCATTGCAATGGTCACACTAAATAAAAATCCCAGATTTTTAGTATTTAAAAACTAGCATGTCCACGGAAGTGACTATCGCAACTGCAAATTTTACAAATAAAGTTAAAAAACAAACATAGAGTCTAGCAAATAGGTTAGGAACAATGTTTGCACTTATTTTTGTAGACAAACACATAAACTACTGTAAATTATTGTATTAGGTTTAATTGACATCATAATTATCTTTAAAATGTGGTAACAGAAGTGACTATGTTAGCTCGACGATCAATTAAAACTCTAATAGTTGCACATGATATAAACAACTAATAACTAAACAGAACACAACCAAACTGATTCTATGTTCAAGATGGCTACTTCTTCTCTATAAAATAAATAATAAAAGTTGGCCAGTGCTGCCTGGGGTATTTTTCTGGAACTACATAAGCCTGTCCACAGGAGTGATGCAGGATTTGGTGACCGAGTTTCTTTGTTTTTTTTTAACCTTTTAATAGAATGGAAAAAGTAAAATAAACAAAATATTATTAATAGTCAATGTCTATAGCCAACAGCAATTGGGTTTAATAATTTTTATTTCAAATTTGTTAGTAAAATCATCTAATCTTAAAGCTAAACCTAGAGGGGGTGACTGTCCACAGAAGTGATATGTCACCTTCTGTGGACATAAAATGTTCATTAAATTTAATTTAGATATTTTTTTCTTTACATTAAGTATAAAATAAGTTTACCTAAATACAGGGAGCGGCAGAAATATCTGACGGTTTACAAGCGAGTACAGTCCGGCAGTCAAGTGGAGGAGGGTGGTGGGGAGCGGCTCATTCTCAAGGCCAAGTGACCCCATTTCAGTCCCCATAGAGCAGTGGACCGGTATACATCGCGCGTTTGTCGTGGAGGCGTATTTTAAAAATGGCGCGATTCTGTTGTTGATACGCAACGTAAGTTTCGTAGGCATTTTAATGTGGCTCGTGGGGAACCTATCCCATCCCGAAACACCATCAAATTGTGGGTGGATACCTTTAGATCCACAGGATCAACTGCAAAACGTAGGCCTACAGGCCGTCCAAGGTCAGTGAGGACGCCGGAGAACGTGGAGCGAGTGCGACAAACTGTGCTAACGAGCCCGCATAGCCCGGCGCGTGGACAAGCTGCTGCTCATGGCATGTCTGAGCGCTCTATTCGACGAATTTTGCACTCAGACCTTCACTTTCACCCATATAAAATAGCAATCGTCCAAAAACTTCAGCAAAATTCGTGAAACACACCAGCGGGGAAATGGTGAAAATCTTGCGTGAGCGCTGAGACGTTATCTCTGTCTCCTCTGATCGCGGCGAATTCATGAACGACTCATGTGGTCTCAGAGAAATGGTGAACATCTTGCGCGGCTGTGTAGACATCATCATCGTCTCTCACGGTCACGAAAGCGTAATCGTCGTCTTGCTCAATAGTGGCAACCCTGTAGACACAATCATCGTCTCCCGGGGTTTCGAAAACGGGATCGTCGCCTTGCGTGATAGCGGCAAAATCATGAACATCTCCCGCAGCCGTGTAAACGTCATCATCGTCTCCCGCGTTCTCGAAAACGTGATCGTCGTCTTTTGTGATCGCAGCAAAATCATGAAAATCTCCCTCAGCCATCTAGACATCATCATCGTCCCATGTGGTCACAAAAACGTGATCATCGTCTTTCACGGTAGGGGCAAAATAATGAACGTCTCCCGTGGCCGTGTAAACGTCATTAACGTCTCCCGCGGTTCCAAAAACGTGATCGTCGTCTTGCGTGATAGCAGCAAAATCAAGTTCATTTCCCGTGGCCATGTGGACATCACCATTGTCTCCCACGGTCACAAAAACGTGATCATCGTCTTTCGCGGTAGCGGCAAAATCATGAACATCTCCCGCGGTTTCGAAAACGTGATCGTCGTCTTGCGTTATAGCGGCAAAATCAAGTTCATTTCCCGTGGCCGTGTAAACGCCATCATCGTCTCCCGCGGTCGGGATACAATCTTGGACTTCTTCTGCGATGACGGGCGAATAGAGACAACTCCTACGCTAACGGGGAAATAGCGAGGATCTTTTGCGGTCTCTCAAATTTCATCAAAAGCTCCCGCTATCGCTGCGAAAAAGATGATTAGTGAAATAAATTCATCAAGAAAATAATATTTGAGGCCCCAAGTGAGGCCCCCTTCTAGGCCGAGGCCCCCGGCAACCGCCGTGTCCGCCGTTAGGGAAATACGGCCCTGGAGTATAGTGACTCAGCAAATAAATGTATAAGCAAACAGATAAATAGTGAGAACAATTTATTTTATGACTTGAGCAGTCACAAAGACTAGTGCTTGCATCTAAACGTCTGTTAGCTGTGAGAAAAAAATTTTGATATTGGCTTCCTGGAAGGGGCCGGATAAACAGAGGACCGGTAAAACCAAGGCCGGATATGAGGGGTTCTACTGTATAAGAAACGGTTTTATTATAAATTGTAATTCACTTATAACCTAGTAGTAAAAAATTAAAAATGTAACTTTCTACCTTGGAACCCTGATGACCAATGAACAATAAAATATCTTGGAGTATGGCTGGACAAAAAACTTAATTGGAACTACCACGTCAATAAAAAACTGTCCCAAGGTTATGACACTTATGGTTTGAGCCTTGCAAAGCTTTTCCCTTTAACCAATAGGAAATCTACTCTGAAGCCAGCTTGTACAGTTCTAATCTAAAATTCAATAATTCGGCCTTTGATTAAATATGCATCCCCTATCTGGGGATTAGCTATATCAAAAAACAAATTCTTCAAAATTCAAGTGATTCAAAACAAAATTCTAAGAATAGCGGCGAATGCTCCCTGGTTTGTTAGAAACAGGCATATACATGAATAGCTAAGAGTGGAGTCTATCTCGGCCTTTATTGATAAAAAAACACCTCAAAATTTTGAGTCGAAGGCTTCCTCAAGATCTATTGGATGAATGAAGCCTAAAGAAGTTTAAATATATTTCTCTAAATTAATTGTGTTAGTGTTACAGGGTGTCTCAGGTCTGGGCGAATCCAAGGTGGTATTATTGTTAATTTCTTGTTTATTTTGTTAACACTACTGTGAATAATGTCATCATGGAACTAGAAATAAATGCTTTAAAAAACAAAATGTAACAACAAAACATAAAGATAACATAGATATGGTTTGCATAATCAAAGATATGTAAAACTATTATTAATGATAATGACCATTTTAACAGGAAAAATGTAATATCAAAGATAACTTAAGTCTAAACAAAAGTATTCTGAATAATAATCTGAGGATGACACCCAGCAATGGATATTATGTATCCGTAAAGTCTATACTGGATCTTCATTAACATACATTTACAACAATGTGATTACAAAATCTCAACAATATAATAATGGTAGGCTATAGCAAAAGTATCCTGAATAATAATCTAAGGATGACACCCGGCATTAGATATTATGCATCCGTAAAGTTTACACTGGATCTTCATTAACATACATTTACAACAATGTGATTACTAAAAACTCAACAATATAATAATGGTATAGCAAAAGTATCCTGAATAATAATCTAAGGATGACACCCGGCATTGAATATTATGTATCCGTAAATTTTATACCGGGTCTTCATTAACATACATTTAACAATGTGATTACAAAAAACTCAACAATATAATAATGGTAGGCTATAGCAAAAGTATCCTGAATAATAATCTAAGGATGACACCCGGCATTGAATATTATGTATCCGTAAAGTTTATACCGGATCTTCATTAACATACATTTACAACAATGTGATTACTAAAAACTCAACAATATAATAATGGTATAGCAAAAGTATCCTGAATAATAATCTAAGGTTGACACCCTGCATTAGATATTATGCATCCGTAAAGTTTACACTGGATCTTCATTAACATACATTTACAACAATGTGATTACTAAAAAATCAACAATATAATAATGGTATAGCAAAAGTATCCTGAATAATAATCTAAGGATGACACCCGGCATTAGATATTATGCATCTGTAAAGTTTACACTGCATCTTCATTAACATACATTTACAACAATGTGATTACTAAAAACTCAACAATATAGTAATGGTATAGCAAAAGTATCCTGAATAATAATCTAAGGATGACACCCTACATTAGATATTATGCATCCGTAAAGTTTACACTGTATCTTCATTAACATACATTTACAACAATGTGATTACTACAAATTGAACAATATAAAAAAACATTTGCAAAAACGGCAAAAAGTCTTTGATATCAAAATATAGGCTAACGTAGTCGTGAGGACACATGGTAAAAGATTTAATGATTAGTAAAGTGAAGACCTCAATCACTTAAATGGTTTTTGACGTAGTAGGCTAACTACTAGACTACATAGCCACTTGGTGATCGAGCTAATACAATTTTATATATATAGATACATCATCAGTGATTCAGGAAATTCAACCACTTCACTCTGCAGTCCAACTAGGATCAGACCAGAACTACTCTTTTTTTTCATTGGTCAGTTTAGGGGATCTCACTGTGACCGGGTGTGTATGATCGGTGTGCGTAGGCGACGCGCGCGCGACGTGGTTCCGGATTTCAGAACTTTATGCACACGCACACTATAGAAAAACCAGCCCAAATAAGATCCACCTGTTTTCGGCAAACTTCGGGTATTTCTGTGATCCTGACAAGCTCAGGAGGACCAATCAGAGGCTTTGGCGTTCCGAGATCCACCACCCCGGATCTCGAAGCGCCAACGGATCTCACTATGCCGTTACAGTGTAAACAAACTGCGGATCTCGTTTCGACACATTTGTAAGAGCACAGACACACACACACACACACACACACACACACACACACACACACACACACACACACACAGACATCACTTCGAAAACCACTTATTTGGGTCCAGGGGGACCCAAAACGAATATATCCACTCAAAACTCAAACTCGAAAATTTTGACAAAAACAATACTTTCTCCATATACTATGGTATAGGGGGAGAAAGTAAAAGTAGTCTAATATTTTTTCAGGCACGTATATGTACGGTAACGGTAGGCCTACCTATTTTTTTTTAGACATATATAAAATAGTGTAAACATATCCTAATCCTAAATCCGTACAGACTGTCCCAAAAGTCCCGGAACGGTTTTATATTTTCTAAACGACAACAGATAAATCAATAAGATTTTGCACATCAATGCCACACTTAAAAATCTACTTTTTTCAGGAACTATCAATTTCCTGTCATATCATGGGGACGTCCCAGCAAGGAGTCAGAAGGAAATCTTAAATAGAAGCATAGGTTGACATGCACATCAAATTAAAGACATTTTGTTTGAGTTAAGCCTCCGAATCACTGATCAATACGTGATGACTGATCAAAATGTTAAAAACTGTTTACTCAATGTTTTTTAAAAAACGACGTGTTCGCAAGAACGAAAAGACGATGACGACGTCCGCCTGAAGATGATCCCGTGAGGATCGAAACCGGTCGCCTTTCAAGGTCAAAAGGATCACTTGACAGCAGGTAATTTCACCAGTACACAAATTAAAGACCTTTACTAGTAGATTACAATGCCGTAAATTCAAGCTCAAAAGAACACCTTGGAGTAAAAAATGGCAGCCGTTAAAAGATTTCTTGAACCTGCCATTTTTTAAAATTGAACGACTGCCATTTTTTACTCAGGCATTCTTTTGAGCTTGAATTTACGGCATTGTAATCTACTAGTGAAGACCTTTAATTTGATGTGCATATCGACCTATGCTTACGTTAACAATTTTTTTCCGATTCCTAGGGCTGTGCCCCCAAATGCAAATTAAATGAATCTTTGAACCACTGTCATTCTTGACTTGGTTGTCCGTTTGAGTTCAAATTTGCGGCATTATATTCTGTTAGTAAAGACCTTTAATTTGATGTACATGTCAACCTATGCTTAAGATTCCCTTCTGACTCCTTGCGGGACGTCCCCATGATGTGACAGAAAATTGATATTTCCTTAAAAAAGTAGATTTTTAAGTGTGGTGTTGATGTACCAAATCTTATTGATTTATCTGTTGTCGTTTAGAAAATATTAAGCCTGTGCGGGACTTTATATACACCCTGTATATTATTTTGAGTTGTGTTTTCCTAAGAAATTATGTAGAAAATATAGACATAGAAGGTGGTTTACTGATGAGCTAAAAATTTAAAAACAATCAATTATTGAGTTTGCTAATAATGCTAGAATCTTAAAAAGCAAAATTAAGTACAAACAACTAAGATTGAAGATTAAAATGTTTATAAATAAAGTTACGGCTGCAAAAAAAAACTATATTATCAAAATAAAATAAACAACTCAAGTAACATGAACAAAACCAGCTGGCAAAGTATTAACTCTAAAGCCGGTAAGGCAAAAGCAGATAACCAAATTACTAGTGTTCATATCAACAACCAATGTTGTTCAGACCCTTATATTATATGTAATTCATTCAACAATTATTTTAATGATTTGTTTGACACACACATTGTTTCTAACTTGGATTCACTTATTGAGAATGTTTAGGACAGTCTAAAAGTAGTTGAGTTGGATCATATAATTCCGGGTATTCATTGTAGACCTGTTGATGAGAAAGAGGTTTACGAAATAACAAGTCATCTTAAAAACTCCCTGTGGTGCTCATCAAAAAAGCAAAATTACCCCCCAGAAAACCTATAGCTCATTTAGTAAATCCTTCCTTTGTATCAGGCACTTTTCCTAATAAACTAAAAATTTCAAAATTCATTCCATTATTCAAAAAGGAAATAGATATGAAATATCAATTTACCGTCCAATTGCACTGCTTTCCGTTATGTCCAAAATATTTGAGAAAGCCATGTACAATCGTTTATATAATTTCCTTGAAAGTAATCACCACTTTGAGGACTGTCAACATGGATGGAGTGGTAGGTCAGTTTTGACAGCTGCTAAAAAGTTTATAGAGTCAGTTATTGATTGTTTAGATGAAAAAAAGGCTCTTGGTATTTGCATGGATTTAACCAAGGCATTTGACTATAAACCACAATCTGCTTTTAAATAAATTGTCTAGCATTGGAATAGATAATAAATCTCTTCAATTGCTAGAATAATACATTTCAAGATTTGTAATAGAAAACAATTTGTAGAAACTATCCAATTTAATAATCAAATGAAAATTACTCATAAGTCAAAAATTAGAACTATTAAATATGGTGTATCACAGGGATCCATCTTGGGTCCCCTCTTATTTATTTGCTATGTTACAAACCTACCAGGGCTGACTAAATCTAGCAAACTTTACCTTTATGCAGACAATGTAAATCTTAAAAAGTTACCGCTAATTCTGAAGGGGAAATTGAAAAGACAGCTTATGCTAATCTCGATATACTTTCAAAATTCTCCAAAACAATCAGTTACTTTTGAATCCATATAAAACAAAGTTCATAAATTTTGAGACCCGTCAGACAAGCATTTCAATTAATCCTTCACTATAAATTAATCAGAAAACTCATTCAAGAATTAGAAAATATTAAATTCTTAGGACAACTTGAAATTGATAAAAATTTAACTTAGAATCTCACGCAAACAAAGTAATAAAAAAAATGTATCTGGTCTATTTGCATTAACTAGATTAAAAAATCTTTTTTATCAAGTAACATTAAAATCGATATACTTTTTGTACGTACATTCTGTTATTTCTTTTGGAATATCTCTGTATGGCGCTACATCTATCAATAACTTAGAAACAATCCTAAAATTACAAAAAAGAGCTGTAAGAATTATTTTGACCTTGACTCAAGAACTTCAAAAGAGCATTTTAGACCATTAAAAATAATGACATTATATGGATTGTACATCTCTATGATACACTTCTATCTGTTTTCTAACAGATTTTCTCAATTGGCGTTAACTGGTGAACACCGTTAAGCGTGTACACTGTTGTACGATTTTGTGAAGATTTCACATGGTGGAAGAGGAAGTATGTAGATGTGGAGAAATAAAAACCATGAGTCACATATTTATAAATTGTTTACTTCAGGGGACGAATAGGAGAGAACATGAATAAGTCTTGGATAAGATAGGCATACAAACAAAAACTAAGAAAGAAAAGTGATGAAAACTTGCCCATGAAGGGGAAAGGAAAGGTTAGAGCGAATCTCAATGATCCCTATCGCTCAGGGTATGGGGAAGGGAGTCATGCTGTTAGGCTTTTGGACACATAACGTGTCTGGAAGCCTAATGCAGCTATGAGTAAGGCTATTTGTAGAAAACACTATTTACAATGAATGTTGATTATATCGATCTGTTATGTACATCTTTAGTATTTTCATAATCTTTAGAGTCGAATATTTTAAAGTCATCAGAAATTATGACTGTTATTTGTTTTAAATAACGCCTGTAGTAATACTTAGCAATTGCTCGAATTCGAGCAACAGGTACACTAGTACATATAAATATACATACAAAATTCAAAATAATATAAGAATATAAATTTTATTATTTTTAGCTATAAAATACTATAAATCATCATAAAAAATAATCAAATGCATATTTTTTTTATATTTTTAATGTTTCAGTGATACTGCGATTTTTGGTAAATAAATAAAACGGTGGAAATAGGTTGATACTTTTGTTGTAGTTTATTATGAATGTATTTGATTTATTCATGCTAGGTAATTTATATGCCAAGGCCTTAACAAACACATTTTCATTTCAAAAGAATCATGTGATACTTCAAAGTAATCTTTGGACTACTACAGGCATATGTAATGGTAGCATAGGACTGGTAGCTTCATATAGAAATTTACCGAAACAGAAAATTACATAGAAGATTTCCAAATTTGCATTCTAGTACAATTTGATTCACACACTTATTTTTTGAATTTTTGAAAAATATATTGGACCCACATTTTACAACTGGCTGTTTGTTGCCTATCCCCCATTATGGTGTAAAATGATCTCAAAGGCAATGTATCCAATAATATTGTAAAAAGGTTAAAATACCTGTAACTGCCTCGTGATTCCTCTGTTCCTGTACTGGACTACGCGCGTTTCAATGTATTCACATCATCATCAGGTCACAAACTTGAAGAACTTAAACCATTCTTGAATTGGTCGCGTCAAAGTTTACAAAAATACACAAAACATTTAAACATTTAAAATACCCCCGTCGCAGCAAACCTGCAGACTAAGCGAATTTCCATTTCCCTGAATGGATTTACACTAAAATGTCTCCTTAAAAATATCACATTTATTCCCTATTTAAATAGAATCAGTTTAAAACATTCTTAGGTTTGCTGCAACAGGGAGGGTAAAAGTGTTTTTTATGTAAAATGTTAATACCTAGTTAGTAAGAAATAAAAACATTTACCAAATTTGGGCAAAATATGTTTATAAATCAAACTGTGTCCTCCCTTATTGCAAACGCAAAGCTTGAGTATAACTACAATAAGCATTTTATGTTTATATTCCAACCCCGTACGAAGGACGGGTACTCTGCTAGTTCTCCATAAGAATAACATGGGAATTTTAAATTAAAAATTTTTTTGAATTTTCTCCGGAACCATTAGGCGCATTATAACGCTTCATTATACTAAATTATTTGTTTTTTTAAGCTCTACAAAATAGTTTCAAAAGAAATTGCAAAATTTTATGTTTTTTGGGTCAAAAATGGGAAAAACCCATTTTTACCCCATAAAAGCCCCCATAAACCCCCGTTCCCATGGTCCGATCATGCTGGTTCGCGAACTCGTTCGAATAAACGTAGGTTTACACGTTTGTGCCAAATTTCATCAAAATCGGATAATTTTTGCTTGAGTTATCGCGCTAACGGACATATATATATCTAATATATAAAATTCTCGTGTCACAGTGTTTGTCTGCAAACTCCACCGGAACGACTTCACCGATCGTTATGAAATTTGGTATGTAAATTCTGTAGGTATGCGAATCGGACGTAAACTATTTCCCGTTTCGAAATTCTTAAAAGGGCTCCGCCCCAGTGGCTCTGGAGTTTCCCATGTTAACCTAATGAGAAATGGAATTAATGAATCTTAACAGCTGTTTCAATTAAACAAGTTGGTTCTGTTCTATGATGTTCAATAGCATTAAAGTTACAAGGATTACCAACAGGGTGCAGCACTATTATTTCTTTTACATTTATGACAACAGCTAATTTGCAACCAAAAGGTGAGTGAGCGTAGCGAACGAACTTCAACCTGGAGGCGAGTTAGCGTAGCGAACGAGCTAACCTGAAGGCAAGTGAGCGCAGCGAACGAGCTCCAACCTAAAGGTGAGTGAGCGTAGCGAACGAACTTCAACCTGGAGGCGAGTGAGCGTAGCGAACGAGCTAACCTGAAGGCAAGTGAGCGCAGCGAACGAGCTCCAACCTAAAGGTGAGTGAGCGTAGCGAACGAGCTCCAACCCAAAGGTGAGTGAGCGTAGCGAACGAACTTCAACCAGGACGTGATTGAGCGATGCGAACGAGATCATCTTGAAAATTAAACGTAACGGTACTTTCTTTCCATCGGTCTGTCTTAGGGGAAACCTATAACTTAGGCGATACGAAGTTCGCCGGGTCAGCTAGTATATATATATATATATATATATATGAATTTGAACGGATGGTGTTTTTGACCTCTAGGGACCTCAAAACCAAAAAAAAAATCGGTCCCGGGTCCAGGTCTTACCGTGAGTACTACGGTAATAGCTTATTCCCTATATGGGAAATTCGCTAAAACAGGGACAAAAACTGTAGGCCTACAGACACTGGTGTGCACATGACTGGTGCCGAGTCTCGACTGGTTCTGGAGCTGAACTTTGTCCCCTGGCCGCCTTTATCACGGTCCTTGTCCAACTTTATGAGTGATTCAAATAGAATATTAGTTTGCAGAGTGCTTTTGTCATTTAATATGTCCTGGGGATTGTTTTTTGCGGCTTTATAAATTTCAAACTGTTCCAGAGCTGTCATGATCCTGCCTTTGTTGCAAATGTGCAATGGTTTTAAGTTTGTTTCCAAATTAGTATAGTTGTGGTTGTTTAATACCAGATGTTCGGCATAATTAGATTTTTGCACCTTGGAGGCTTTTGGAATGTGTTCTTTGAATCTTTTCTCGAAGGACCGCCCTGTTTGGCCTATGCAAAATTTACTTCAGTCGTTACAGGATAATTTATATACTCCGGTTCTCTTGTTAACATCATCACCTGATCCTTTAGTGTTTATAAGCTTATCTAATTTTTGGAGGTTTTAAAGGATACTATTTTTCCATGTTTTTTTTTTTTCATTTCATTTTTTATTGTTAGAGAGGCAGTTGTTCGCCAAATTCTGCTGAAACAAACTCACGTTTAATTTATGGAATTATTTTGTGGAGTGGGAGGATTGTTCAATTTCTTGCGGTGTTTTTTAATTAAATTATCAATCATAACAGGACTGTATCCGTTGGATGTTGCGATGTGCTTTAAGATGTTTTTAACCTTTTTAAGCGATTTTAACCTTTTTACAATATTATTGTCAACGTGATTCGGAATAAACAACACAATATGAAGTTATGCAATAAATCTTGTCTATCGATTTCAGTACATTGCAGTCAAGAATGTACTTTAGATAAGGGCTGTGGTAGACTTACGAAAGTCAGAATTTTATTTTTACTTACAAGGCATTGTCAAGAGTTAAAACTTAGAACAATTGAGGGCTTGCTTATTGAGCCATTTTCTATAGAGAGAGTCAAAAGCATAAATAAGAGAAGCAAATGGAAAGTAAAGAAAAAAGAGATGGCAAGACTTCAGAAAATTGCATATAACGATGGGTTAAAATAATGAGAGGTTTATTGATCAGTAACATTTACTCACGTTTTTATGTTGTAATCTATAATACTAGGTGAAACCCGTCGAAATCGACGGTTAGGGGCCTCCTCGTTTATATGGTCGTGTGGCTTAATTGGCAACAGAACAAATAATGCAAATGAAATAGCAATGTGGCATTTCCAAAGAGAAAAACATACTGTAAATTGGCTGTTCCGTAAATATTGACGTTTACATTCATTGTTAATCAACGTATCTTATAAAGGATAATGTGGTCTAGTTTAAAAAGAATATGACCTTTCTGTCATGACAGTAGCTGCTTTTCGTGAGTCTAATAACATTCAAAGGCTCTCTAAGAGTTAGAAAAATAACATTGCAAATACTTCTTTTGGACAATTCAGTAACTCTCAATAAATGTGTGTTGTTTAAAATACAATTTAAAAATTAACAGCTGTTTCATTAAGAGTATTATCCACATGGCCAAAATGTAAAGAAATCTGTGGAGGGATCTTTTAAAGGCTTCTGGAGCAGAGCCCTAAGGGAATTTACTTAGTTTTTCTTTTGATAACTCATCTACAGACCAAGAGCTTTCTTTGGACACCTCTACCAAGTTTCTACGCCCAGTCGTTCTCTTAAATTAGTGGAGACAAAGTTTCCAATTGAATATTTAGATTCCCCCCATGTTAATCTTATTGGAGAAAATCCAACTTTGATGGACAATGCAGCCCGAACTAATAAAGAAAAAAAAAAAAAAATAAAAACACTTTGCAAAACTACAGATTAGGGCCATTCTTTTGACACTTTAATCGTCAAAATCTGTTCAAAAATGAGGGAGGAGTTCTGTTCACAAAAATCGGCTTAGCGTATTATATATATAGATTTGTTATAAAAAATGGTATTTGTAAATAAGGTTATTTGTTTATATCGATGCTCACTCCGGTCAATTGGCAGACATGAGGCCATTGAGGCCGCATACCTAGTTTAAATTAGACTACTGATTCTGATTGTATTAATCAAAGGAAGCCTCGTAGGCAAAATATTCATTTAAGAAGTTGTAGTGTTGGTGTAAAAGAACAGTTTACAAACAAACAGAGCTCATCTTATAGGTCAAGATGGCAAGTCAATTATCGCGCATATACCTGATGACACTGACGTGGAATACATACTCAGTCAAGCTAGAAACCTGAAGGGTACATGCCACGTTATTCACTGTGATTTCCCACGAGAGATAAGACTAAAACGTCCACGGCTGTCAGCGGTTAGCGAAGGAAATCGACCAACTCGTCGGAGGTTTGAAGATGCGACTGGTACACGACCATCTCCAAGTGAAGAGCACAAGGTTCACGGGGGAGGATGGGAAACTCAGGGCAGGACACTTGACGGAGCACTTGAATTAAGAAGACTATTCAGGCATGATTTCTCCAACTTCGTCATAGAACTCTCGCAGAAAGGCACTAAACAGAGAAACGAGTCACCCCTGTCAACTCTACAGACCTACACCAAGGTAACATCTCACGGGACGACAACAACAACTTCTCAGGAGACGTTACAGACAGCATCCCAGACACCATCAGGCCAGGACCAGGCAGAGGCAACACAGATGACTACATCCCAAGACCAGGAGGCAGTGTGAGGGGTCCACGCCATTCCTCAATTCAGACATCGTGAAAATAGCGCAGGGCAGCGAGATGAAAGACAATATTTTAGAATACTAGTATATAGTATCTGTGGATTAAAGAAAAATGTTAATAATGATTAATTTTTAGATTTAGGCCTAATATGTAATTATGATTTAGCTAGTTTTTTTATTAGAGACTTTTGTTTCTCAAAAAGACATAGATTTTAAGTTAAAAAAATTTAAGCTATTTTTTCAAATTAGCAATAAGGAAATCAAATATGGGAAGATTTAGTGGAGGGGAACTTGTATTAATAAGATTAACTTCACCATTCTGTAATAGTCTAAATTTTATTAATGAACAACAGTTTAATTTTGCAAAAGCGAGTTAAAACCCACAGAAAGCTGTAGTATCTAAATTTTCACTTTGTATATAAATCTCAATAGTTTTGGGACCAGGATTTTAATAATTTGCAATATTTTTGTAAATAATCACAAAAATGCAATTTGGTTCTTTTGGGCGATTTAAATGCTCCTGCTTGTGCATTGTAATGCTCCAAATTAGGCCTATTTATTATATTTAGAAACTGGATTTGATAAATTATATTTGTATATCTTAACCCTTTGGCCGCCGCAGTCCGATATATCTAACGTCTGCTAAATGTTTGTTTACTGCCACAAACGGTTTCACACTCTGCTTTGCCAGCCTTTACTACTTCCTTTGCAACTTCCTACGTCGCCATGTGGATTTTTGGTCCCCCTTCCTATAGCATTTTAGTATTTTAGATACAATTATCTAATTGCCACAAACGTTTCCCACAATCCACACTTATCGCCTTTACTACTTCCTTCAACACTTCCTACGTCTCGGACCTGTTTCCCTTCCTTCCCATAGTATTTTAGATAAGTTAATCTAACTGCCCCAAAGCATTCCCACACTCTGCACTGCTAGCCTTACTACTTCCTTCACCACTTCCTAGGTCGTGGACTTGGTTCCCTCCCTTCCTATAGCATTTAAATATTTTAGATACATAAATCTAACTGTCCCAATGCGTTCCCACACTCTGCACTGCTTTACTACTTCCTTCCTCACTTCCTAAGTCGTGGACCTGTTTCCCTCCCTTGCCATAGCATTTTGGTATTGCAGATACATTATGTAACTACCACAAACGGTTCCCACACTCTGCACTGCTAGAATTCACTACTTCCTTCACCACTTCCTACGTTGTTGACCTGTTTCCCTCCCTTGCCATAGCATTTTAGTATAGCAGATACATTAATTTAACTGCCACAGACGGTTCCCATACCTATACTGTTCGCCTTTACTACTTCCTTCACCACTTCCTACGTCTTGGACCTGTTTCCCTCCCTTCCCATAGCATTTTAGGATTGCAGATACATTAATACAACTGCCACAGATGGTTCCCACCCTCCGGACCTTTCGCATTTAATAATTCCTTCACTACTTTTACATCTTGGACCTGTTTCCCCCCTTCCCATAACATTTTAGTATTGCAGATACATTAATGTATCTGCCACAAACGGTTCCCACACTCCACTTTGCCATCTTTTACTACTTCCTTCGCAACTTTTTAATTCGCGTCGTAGACTTGTTTCTCCCCTTCCCATAGCATTTTAGTATTTTAGATTGATTGATTGATTGATTGATTGTAAGAGGGTGGACTCATGGTCCAAGCACGTCAACCGAAGCTTATTGTGCATCCCGCTTGCCACTAACTGGGTAAGCCTATGCCTGTGTCCCTAACTAGGTGCAGGAGCTTTTGCCCAATGTTAGCGTCTGGTTCCTCACCTGGCTTCTTTAGACCGAACATAGCCCTTCTCCTAGCCCGTAGTCCATCGCAGTCCAGAATAATGTGTTTTGCAGTCTCATCGGACTGGTTACAAAGTCGACACTCCTGCTTGTCATTGACAATTCCTAGAGTGTGGAGATGTTTCCTGAAATGGCCGTGTCCAGTGATAAGAGCAAGTACCTGCTTGACCTGCCCTCTCCCCAGCTTTAGCAGCCAGCGAGTGAAGAGGGTGCTAGGTTCTGAGAGCAGTTTTTCGCCAAGTGATTGTCCAGGATAATTACGCCAACGCTCAAGATGATGTCCCCTGGACCATTTGTTTATTACATGTTTAGCAGCCGCTTTGCTGATGCCACAAAATGGCTCTGGTCCAAAGAGTGGCATGCTCGCACCTTTTTTTGCCAGCTTGTCTGCACTCTCGTTGCCGCCAATGCCTACATGGCCTGGGACCCAGCCGAGAGTTACAGAGTTCTGTGATGCAAGTCTGCAGAGGGTGTTGAAACACTCCCCAGACCAGTTTTGAAGTGACTTCATTTGAGTCAAGAGCTTTGAGAGCAGCCTGACAATCAGATAAAATCACTATCCTTTTGTCTTGGTACCGTCTGGCTAGTCCTAGGTTGGCACAAGCCAAGATGCCATAGATTTCTGCCTGGAAGATGGTACAGTATTGTCCCAGACTTCCTGATAGTTCTGTTCTGGGTGATCGACAGTAAACCCCAAAACCAGATTTTCCATCGATTAGGGAGCCGTCTGTGTACCAGACGAAGCTCTCCATATCTTGGAGATGCCCTTCCTGATGTTTCCACTCATCTCTGGAGCGGAATTCAACATTAAAGGGTTTGGTGAAAACTGCTTCCTTGCTTAGGAAGTCTGAGGTCATGTCAAGCACAGGACACTCAGCCAAAGTCTTAGCAATGGCGCAGTGGCCTGCCCCTGACAGGCCTTCCCTCCACAGATTTGCAACCCTCAGACGGTAGCTGCCTTGAGGGCCTCAGATCTGATGAAGATGTCCAGTGGTAGCAGCCCAAGAGCGACTTCTAGAGTAGCTGATGGACTGCTCCTGAAGGCTCCAGTGGCCTGTAGCGTGCCGAGCCTTTGCATGCTTTCTAGCTTGGCTATGACAGTTACCTGATTCACCTTTGTCCACCAGACTAGTGAACCATAGGTAATCTGAGGCCTGACCACAGCCTCGTATAGCCAGAGTGCTATGTGGGGTTTAATTCCCCAGGTGGTTCCTGCAAACCTCCTGGACGTCATGAGCGCCCATTTGGCCTTGTGCAGCGCGTTATTCAGGTGGTTGTTCCACGTCAGCTTGGAGTCAAGTGTCAGTCCTAAATACTTGACCGCACTCGACACTCCCAGCTGAGTAGTGCCAATTTTCAGCCTAGAAAGAGAATCCAGGTTCTTTTTCCTGGTGAAAGGAACTACGACTGTCTTAGAAGGATTAATGTTGAGTCCCTCTCTGAGACACCATTGTTTAACACATTGTAGGTTGCCGTTCATGACGTCAGCTACAATGTTTGTGAATTTTCCTTGTACCATGAGGACTACGTCATCTGCATAGCCCTGGACAAAGATGCCCTTGCTGGTGAGTTCAGGTAGAAGACCGTCCACCACAAGGTTCCACAGTAAGGGTGAAAGTACACCTCCCTGTGGACATCCTTTTGTGGGTGCGATCACAATTTTTTCACCAAGAAAGTCGGCTACGGTGCGTCTTGAGTTAAGCATAGACTCTGTCCATCTACACAAGATTGCTCGAGTCCACGCTCACAAACTCCCCGCACCATTGCTCCGTATGTTACATTGTCAAAAGCTCCTTCAATGTCCATGAAGGTGCATAGGGCTATTTCCTTAGCAGCCAGGCTGTCCTCAATTCTGCTGACCAACTCGTGCAGAGCGGTTTCGCAGGACTTGCCTGGCTGGTAGGCGTGTTGATTGCGATGAAGAGGTGTGTTGAGAAGTACACCCTTTCTTATGTGCCTCTCCACCAGCCTTTCCAAGGTCTTGAGGAGAAATGAGGAAAGACTGATAGGACGGAATGATTTAGCATCAGAGTAGTCTGCTTTTCCTCTTTTGGGAATGAAGACCACCCTGCTGAGACGCCAGGCCTGAGGGATGTACCCGTAGGCCAAGCTCGCTCGGAAGAGTTCACATAGGAGGAGCTTGAGGGCATCCGGTCCTTGCTGAAGCATGGCTGGATAGATGCCATCTCCACCGGGAGACTTAAATGGACCAAACTTATTGATTGCCCATTCAACTTTAGAGAGAGTGACAACCCTTCTGGCTGTATTCCAGCTTTCACGATCAGTTCTCGGCCAAGAACTTGTATTCGTGCAACCGGACACTCCTGTGTCGTCACTCTCAAAAATGCAACCAGGGAAGTGAGTCTCAAGGAGAAGTTTGAGACTTCCTCCAACCCCAGTGGTATATTGCCCTCCTGGTACCTTAAGAGATCCCAAGAGTCCAATAGGTTTGGACGCTAGAACCTGCTGAAGGCGGGCCGCAGCACTGAGACTGTTTACCTCCTGTGTAAAACTGTCTCCATGAATTTTGTTTAGCTTTTTTTATTGCAAGGCTGTATTCTGTAAGTGCCCTTCTATATGGCTCCCACATACGGCTCCGTTTGCATTGGTTGAATAGTTTCCTGACACCCGCCCTCATGCGAGTCAAATCCGCAGTCCACCATCTAGTGCTGGTACTGCGTTTTCTCTGTCCCAGAGGGCAGTTGTCATGGAAGCAAGTGATCATTGCGTCCTGTAAGTCGGTCGCAATTTGGTCAATGTCTGCAAAGCAGCTGACCCTCCTACTCACGGATCCCAACTGGAACTGTAGGTCAGAGTTATACTGTGACCAGTCTGTTCTCCTGGGATTACGGAAGGAGGGGGTGACAGTGTCACTTAGCATGCTGAAGCAGATGTATTTGTGGTCAGATAACGAGGCCTCCTTACTTACGTGCCAGTTTTCTATGACTCTGTGAATGCGTTCCGTACTAACAGTAATGTCTATGACCTCCCGCCTTGTTCTTGTGACAAATGTCGGTTGGTTGCCCTCATTACAGATATACAGATTGTTTGAAATTAGATATTGAAGGAGAGACTCACCTCTTGGATTGATGTCCGAGCTTCCCCATCCGTTGGCGTGGTGTGCGTTGGCGTCACAACCTAGGAGTAGTTGTTGACCACCAGCGCTGGTTGCTTCCACCAAGAGCTCAAGCTCTCGATGGAGGTGGTTCCCTAGAGTCGTATGGCAGGTAAACCGAGCCTACTGTTGTGCTCCATTCCCTGCCACCATTTCTCCAGGTCATTGACACCGCAGTGAGATCTCTGGAGCAAAATTCGTTTAAGGTTAGAAAGTTCAAGCCTTTCCTCACGAGAATACATGTTCTGACATTCCTTAGAGAAGTGCAGTAAACTAACTCACCCTTTGATTCTCCAAGGCCTGCAACTCTTCCTTGGTGCAGCCATGGTTCTTGAATGAGTGCCAGGTCAAATCCTTCTTTGAGGAAGAACTGGCAGAAGGCGGCAGAGGCAGCCTTGTTATGCTGTAGGTTGATCTGGAGGACCCTGAGCATTGTCCTTAACCGGAGTTGTGACTAAGTGAGACCTGCCAGAAACCTAGATTGGCTCTGAAGTTGGTGGACTGCACAGCCTTGAAACAGACCTCATCCAGGAAACAGACGAATCCGTACCCTTTCGGATCTGGTTTGGCCGGCAGTATCTTCCACTCCTTGACATTGAGAATGGGATTTTGCATAGTAAACATTTCTATGATTTTTTCTGGAGTTTTCTTCAGCAACTTTGGATGTGCTCTGAAGAATACTCTCGTGGATTTCAGGATGTCCTTTCTCAGCCCTGCTTTGAGGGTGAGTTGCTCCTCTAAAGGCTTGAGAGCCGGGAACAATCCCTCCAGCCATCGCTTGGTGGCGTCGCTGAGGCAGGCAATGATGAGGGCACCTTTTTCCATATAGATTCCAGCAAACGCTGGACTTGAACCATCCTCTAAGGGCTGGAGTCTTTCCAGGATTGCTTCCTCAATTTTTTCCCCTTGCTCGTCATTTAACTTAGCCTCAGGATAGTTTTCAGGGACAATGGCAATTTTGGTAGCGGTGATGTCCCTGTAGGATGTTTCATTGGGCGTTGCAGGCTCCCCTGCGTCCTTCACCCCTTCAGACCTCTGGGTAGAACACCTGGCCTTCTTTGTAGGTCCTTCTGCCGAGGGTGGAGTGACCGTTGCACCTCTAGGGCGCTTGGTCACCCTCGTCTCGACATTTGGACCCGCAGTTGGGCCTGGTGTCCTTACCTCCTGTGGTCTTTTGGGTTTTTTCTTTTTTCCCCTGCGCCATTTGTCAGGGTCGAATTTTTCCCCTCTTTCTAGAAGTTTTGCCTTTAAGGCCTCCCTTCTTTGTGCCGTGGAGAGGTTAGGTTTCTTCATCTTAAGACGACTAAGTCGCTCAGTGGCGCCATCAAGTGTCTCACAGGAATTTGGTGTTTTAGGACTGCTTAAAAGCTCCTCTTCACTTTCCAGTGTGGCTGGTGTGAGCGGGGATTCGTCCATAGCGGAAGTTCCTGGTTTTGAGAGCGTTAGAGCCTCCTGTGCTCTTGGTGCACTCATTTCAAGAGCGGGGTCTTGCTCTGAATGAGCTGACCCCTTAGGTGTGGGCGGTGCAACTTCTAGAGTTGCTCCGAGGTTTGGTTCTGGTTCAGATTTTTTATTCATATCCATGGTGTTCCCACGAGAAGCAAGGGAAATTGAAGGTCGAGCCCAGACAGGGCCCCGCATGTCCAGGTAAGGCTGATTACTCCAGGAGGTCGCCCGGTGTCCTGGAGGCTCCGTACGCACCACCGCTGGGGAGCCCGGTGGCATTCACCTCTTCGGCACGGGTCACATGACACCACTGAGGTTGGCTGAAACAGAAAGCAAAAGCGAAAGGAAAAGGAGAAGGGAAGAAGATTCTTCAATAGGAAAGCGAAGAAGAAAGAAGGGCCAGCAAAAAGAGGAAGTTAGCTGGCCATACATACAGTACGTTTACAGTACATTTGTGAACAGCATGGTTTAAAACATCATTTTGTGGATCCCACAAGAATTACTCCATTGTCTAAATCATGTATTGACAATGTTTTCTCAAATAATAGATCTTTAACCAGCCAGGCTCATAAAATTGTAATAAATGCAGGTGACTCGGACCATGAAGCTCTATTATTATGCCTGGGTGAAATCAACACAAAAAATTTAACTAAGTCTAAATCTATTTTCAGAAGATTTTTTTCATGTGATAACATGGAAAATTTCAGAAACAATTTACAATCATCATTATGGCAATTTGACCCCTCTCTTGACGTTAACATTAACTACAATAGTTTTCTTTCAAATGTTTTGTTGAATTTCAATAATGCATTCCCTTTAAAACTATTTAAATCCACAAATCAAAAAAGTGAACACAAAATTTGGGTTACAAATGGAATAAAAATTTCGGCAGGGAATAAACGTTTGTTGCACGAAGAATCAAAGTGGAACAAAAACCAAGACTTTATCAACTATTTTAAGACATATAAAAAAATTTTCAAAAAAGTCACTACCCTTTCTAAAAAACTGTCAAATGAAAATTATATTAAAAAATCATTGAATATAACTAAAGCCACTTGGGCTGTACTAAACAAGGAGATGGGCGTAAATAAAAAGGACAATGAAATTCCATATCAAATTGAGAATACATCCCAACAGAATAGTTACAAAATAAAAAAAGAATTGGCTAATAGTTTTAATGAGAATTTTTTGAATGTAAAAAATAAGGTTCAATCTAATCCAGACGGAAAAAAGGCAATGAGTTTCATGGTCAGTGAGCAAAATAATATGTTTACATTTAATAAATTAAGCATATCTGATATAAGAAAGATAGTGTTTTCTTTGAAACCATCCAAGGCTTCAGGGTGGGATGAAATTCCGTTATTTGTTATTAAACATGTTATAGACTTTATCCAAGAACCTTTGTGCAAGCTCATAAACCAGTCTCTGGAGCAGGGAATTTTTCCTGATAAATTAAAATATTCTGAAATTAGACCATTATTTAAGAAAAACTACAAAAACAACCTAGACAATTATCGTCCTATCGCATTACTTCCATGTTTTTCCAAAATATTTGAAAAAGCTATTGATATTCAATTAAGATCTTTTTTAGAAAGTAACAACATCTTAAACAATACTCAATTTGGTTTCCGCACAGTTGTCAAACATCAATGGCAAGAATGGTTAACTGCATCACACGGGCTCTGGATGGATCTCAGAGAGCAGCTGGTGTTCTCTGTGACCTGTCCCGGGCGTTTGATTGCGTTGATCACGACATCCTCATTGGTAAATTTAAAAAAATTGGTATTAAAGGCAAAGAAATTAATTTATTTTCTTCTTATCTTTCTAATCGGTTTCAGAGAACTAAATTAACAAAAAATAATGAAACTGTTTATTCAACTTGGGGGAAAGTACCATGTGGTGTGCCTCAGGGGTCAATACTGGGCCCTAGTATGTTCATAAATGTTAATGACCTACCTCAAGTCTCCAATATGGAACTCTTTCAGTATGCAGACGATACAATGGTGCTATGTACGGCACCCAGTATCGACTCCCTGCGACACACACTCGACAGGGAGGTGCAAGCGCTCGGAGACTGGTTCCAGGTGAATGGGTTGGTTATGAATGATGATAAAACTCAGCTTATAGAGTTTAGTTCTAATAATAATCAATATAAAACAGGTAAAATTACAACATCAAAATCTAAAATGCCACTGCAGCAAAATGTGAATTTTTTAGGTATAACTGTCAATGAAAATCTTAACTGGAAATCACAAGTTGTTAATTTGATTAAATGATTAAACCGCTGTATTTTCTCTCTTCGTGCAATCAGACAAGCTGTTGACTTGAAGACTCAGCTTATAGTTTATCATGCTTATTTTTCTTCAATAATGACATATGGTATTCTGGTTTGGGGAAACTCATGCCACTCTAACAAAATATTCAAACTTCAACAAAAAGCAATTAGAATTATTGGGCGAGTTCCTCGTAGAACTCCTTGAAAAAGTCTTTTTCAAACATTTTCGGTTTTAACATTTTATGATCACTATATTTTAGAAATTTCAAATTGGGTTAAAGACAATCTCTCCTCATTCATGAACCAACCCATTCATTCCCACCACACTAGATTTAAGAGTTATATTAAGCCTGAAACCCATAGATTAGAGAAATTTCATTTATCTCCCCAATATATAGGCCCACAAGTTTACAATAAGTTACCACTCCGCATAAAAAATATTGATAGTAAAACACAGTTCAGATCCACCCTGAAGACCTGGTTAAAAACAAAAAATTTTTTTTCTATAGAATGTTATTTAAATAGGGACGTTAAGTTAGATTAATAATTTAGTAAGACATTTTTGTTATTTCTTAGTTTTAGTATATCCTGTGTATGACTTTATGTCCTGTCAAAAAATGATGTAATGACATGTAGTAAATAAATAAATAAATACATAGAACCCAGAACGAAGAAGAGGAGAGATCTGGGGGTTGGCTAGGGTACCTCGGGGTTGCCAGCCTACCAGAGGCCTCCCGTGTAGTTGACAGACAACTACCCCTGAGGGTAGTATTTTAGATACAACTATCTAACTGCCACAAACGTTTCCCATATTCCACACTTCTCGCCTTTACTACTTACTTCACCGTCGCGGACCTGTTTAAGTTTGCCATTTATAAGATGGATCCATGAATGTATTCACCTACGGTTTGTTTAAGATAAAATGTTTTTCGTTATAACCTTATTTAGCTACGTAAATCAAATCTGTTAAATACTGTACCTAAGAAAGTATGTTTTATCCATGATTGTACCTATTCGATCAGTGGTCGTTTCCCTATTGCGACTTAAATGTAAACTGACTTTCTCTCTAAAACTGTATTATTATGTAACTGACTGTCTCTCCGATTTTTTTCCCTTTGTAGGCTACTGTGTTTAGGTCATGGCTTGATTTGAACATATGCTATGATTCTTTGCTTTGTTGACATTTAGGTCGTTATTTTGTAACCATCTTGGCAACCCATAAGACTAATGTTAAAATTTAAAAACTTTGAGTTAGGCCTACTTAAAATTATATAGGCATCATCAAAACTGGACAGGATTGGACAGGATCTTCCATCAAAGTTGGGTTTTCTCCCATAAGATTAACATGGGGGAATCTAAATATTTAATTGGAAACTTTTTTTCCACTAATTTGAGAGAACAGCTGGGCGTAGGAACTTGGTACAGGTGTCCAAAGAAAGGTGTTGGTCTTTAGATGATTTATCAAAAGAAAAACTAAGTAAATTCGCTTAGGGCTCTGCCCTAGAAGCTTTTTAAGATCCCTCCACAGATTTGTTTACATTTGGGCTATGTAGATAATACTTTTTAATGAAACAGCTGTTAATTTTTTAATTGTATTTTAAACAACACACATTTATTGGGAGTTACTGAATTGTCCACAAGAAGTATTTGCAATGTTATTTTCTGGTTTTAAAATTGATTTTCTTCTGTATCATGTCATGTTTTGCAAAACTTTCCATTACGAAATCAGTGGGAAATCCTTTTATCACAGTAACTCTTACAATTATTTCTTATTGAACTATCTTATATCTGTTTAAGGATAGGAGTCTGCCTTTTTCACCACTTTATATATCTATATTTTATCATATTATTCTAGACGGATCATCATAGGTTCATGAGATTATTATCATGGAGTACATGTTTTCAATCATTGAAAAAAATCTTTGATTGTTTAATACAATACAGTACAAAATAATACACGGTGTTGACACCCATTTGAGCCGTGTCCATATTTTATAAAATTAATAGTAGTTTACAGCAACTAGATAAAACATTTTACAATATTTATGTAGAAACATGTGCATGATTTAGAAAGTCTTAAGCTGGAAAACTGCTTAATAACAGTATATTGTAGCTTCTACAATATACTGCAGACTTTTCAGAGAGGTTTATTTGATGTATACAATGCTAATTGTATAATTGATATATAATAATAATTGATTAAAATATGTAGGCCTATAATTTCACTCAATTTATCGCAGTTATATGAATTAGCGTACGCCTTGAAAGTAACCGTCGATTTCGACGGGTTTCACCTAGTAAATCAATATTACATTACTAAAGTTATTAAAATAAGAAGTTTTATTGACCCTTGCCTACATCTATAATTTATTCCATTGAAAGTATTTGACGTAACCGTGTTTTGTGTTTTTTTGTGACTTTTCTATCAATACAAAAAATGAGATAAATGTAGTTTATTTTACAAATAGTGCAAGTACGACTTCAAAATATTGATTATACAATTCCAAATGAACAGCAAATAATTATGTTATGTTTTTAGGAATTGCCCGTTTTAACCGACCTTTTGAGTTATCCGACCTAGGTCCGGTCCCATTAGGGTCGGTTAAGAGGGGGCTACTTAAAGTTATTCTACTGCAGTAGAATAACTTTAAATTCATATAAATACATTAACTAAACCTTTAATTAGTCCAGTAAAATAAGACATTATGGTACGAAAAGGGTCAGGTAGTTTTTATTTATGGATATGTTGTTAGCGTTGGGCCCATAACATAAAATCCAAGTTATCCACCTCGAGGTATGATGGCACGCCACTTGTTAACGAAATAGAAAAAATCTTACCATTCCTGTTGGTTTTCTCTCTATCTCACGAGTGGTTGGTTTTACTGAAAGTATTACTTTATTAAATTAAAAGAGGATAAATTTGTGACAGTTTAAGCCCAACATTAAGTATGTAGCGTAAATAACGGCCAAAATACAGACCTTCAAAATAAATAGACCTTCAAAATATATGTATAGTGTTAAAAAAGTGCACGTTACATCTAGGTGATCAATGGATAAGACAAACCTAACAGCTAGCAAGCAAAACTCTCAAACTTTCAAATCTTACCACTGGCGAGAAGAAAGTATCCTCATAGTCAACGCCATATTTTTGTGTAAAACCCTTTGCGACCAGTCTTGTTTTATGCTTCACTATCACTCCATTACAGTATTTTTTAATTTTTAATTTTATATACCCACTTGCATTTTACATCAATTTTACCTTGTAACTCCTCCTCCACAAATTCTTATTCGGATCTTCTATTGCCTCTTGATAACTACTTGGCTCTAGATCCTCCGGGTAACCATGTAGGTAACAAAATCTGGAAAAATTTTAAATAGGTTTTCTTACTCTTAGAAGGTAGGCTACCTACCCCCAACATTAATTTCAACACCTTCCTCATCATTTCCAAATCCCCTTCAGTGGATTCTCCAGTTCCAACATCACCATCATCTTGCTCAATGTTGATACTATCGAGAATGAAGCTCTCCTCTTCTGCCTCAAGACTCCTGCAAGGTTCATCGAGTTTGGTGGTCTGGATGCTTACTATGGTCTCGACTGGTTGTATTGTTTCATCACTATTATTTTCTTCACGCCCATTATAAAATAAGTTTTCAAAAAACTTTACATATCTAGATTAAATCACTCTAGGGAGAGACATAGGGTCGACCAATTTGTAACCTTTGACATCCTTACTGTAACCTACAAAAATGTGAGGAACACTCTTCTAGTCCAATTCGGTCCTTCTCTCCTTAGGCACATGCACATAGCCTATGCACCCAAAAACTCTAAGGTGACTGAGGTCCACTTTCGATCCAGTCCATTTCTCCTGTGGAGTGACTCCGAAAACAGCTTTTGTATGACTTTGATTCTTAAGATAAATAGCTACCTCCACAGCATACTGCTAGTAACACTTGCTAAAATTTGAGTCACTTAGCATGCTTCTAGCCTTTAAGCGATTTCCACTTTAGCCATTAGCGAAAGTGACCTCTTTAACTCCTTCATTCGAGTTAAACGTTTGAAAACTTGCTTTACTTTTACCAACTTTCAGGTTCTACATTAACATCCAGGGCAGTTATCCAACTTATATTTATATTTTCGTTTTTACCATCTGACTTGCCAATTTTGGAAATTGACCCTATCTTTGAGCTAATTACTAATATTAGCTTGATTATTTTCAAGACAATCCCTTATCATCTGGCCTTTCTAAATTTTTAACAAGTAGGAATAAAAGGCTTCCTCGTCTTTGAGCTATTATTAGAATTAGCTTGATTGTTATTTGATTTTGATAGAAAAGGCTTCCCAGTAGTGCTTTTAAAAGTTGAAAATGCTACAGAGGACTCAGTGGTATCCTTTTCAGCCATGCTATTTAATTTATCTAGTACTTTACTACATTCTACTTTATCTGTACTCTCGACTGCCATAATCGAGGTAAGACTCAGGCAAACCTCTTAGAAGTAGACACGCCTTCATTTCATTGTCCACAGGTTTCTATATGTCAGCAAGTTGAGCATTGAGGTCAAGAAATTTATAAATATACTTACTCATGCTGTTGCATACTTCCAACTTTAAATCTAAAAGCTGGTCCGGCAGAAATATTCTCCTGTTTGTGCTATTGACTTCATACTGCTTTGCTAAAATGTCCCATGCTTCCTTCGCTGATGTGGCCGTCCTGACATTTAGTTTTGGAGCTGCCTCGAGGTGCATGGCAATCTTGGCGAGTACCCTCTCATCTTTGGATCCACAACTGTGAGCGGTATCGTCTCTGTAGTACTCCTTCGTGGTTCAATGCAATTCCACAATCCCCCATACTTTAGAGCAATCTTCATATCAAATTTCCAACTTGCATAGTTGGATGACCCTTTCAACTTAAAAATTCCAGGGGCTGATGAGGAGTATACATCTTTGTCTCCCATCATAGTAAGTGTCCATTCAATGAAATTTACTATACTATTTCTTAAACACTTCCCTAAAAAATTAAACAGTTCAAAATAGGCCACAGAGAACATTTTACAATAAAATTCAACCACGACGTGATTGAGCCATGCGAACGAGCTCATCTTGAAAATGAACGAGCATTTGACATAAAACCACATTAGGACAGGACGACGTCTGTCGGGCCAGCTAGTTAGGAATAAGATGACAACACAGAATGGTTTCTAAAGTCCATAGTGGAAGTGAAGTTTATTTACAACGAAAAAATAAACATAGCAAACACATGGCATACAGTATAATACATGACATGTGTTATAAACTTAAGACCAAGAATAATGAGGAACAAGATTAAAAATTCCAACAAGTCTCTCAGAGCATTGCATGAAATCAAGCAAAACTCACACAAAGATATAATATGAGATTTACGGAAAACGACGCTGAGCAAAGCAGTTATCCTACTGAATTTTGTAACAGCCTTTCTGTTAGCGGTCTACCACTTCATATACTCAAACTCAAGGATAACGTCATTTGTTATGCTAATCAAGAATTTTGATACGTCTTCAGGCTTGATGAAAGGAACATGTATCAAGTGTGGGGTAATGGGGCTCTTTTAGTCACACCATGGTCATCATCGGGATTTAACACTATAAGGCTCATCGTCTGGCAAGTAAATACTGATTCCCAGGATCAAACTGTAGCTATTTAATTCTCTCCTCCCTTTTGCTCTTGAAAGATCTGTTCCCAGTTTTTCCTTTGTTTATCATGAACATCAGTAAATCTCAATGACAGTCCTTAGTTACAGTTGTTAGTGACAGTTAAAAAAGTGCTAAAAGAAGCAGCCTTTCTTCATGGAATACACACTTTGGTGCACACGTAGTATCATTTTTAGATTTATTAACTATCAAAATCAATATTTACTGTATATAAAATCAAATTAAATCCGAAAGAATTATTTTGGTTAAAGTAGATTAAGCAAAAAAAATTGTTTGCGGCTTTCACAAAAAACTTTTGTTAATCTCACTTGGTTTTTGATTTGCTTACAAACTTAGATCGGTAATGGTTAGGGCCTACACAGTATCCGTAAACAAAATTTATGTAAACATCAGTGACAGCTAGAAAAAGGAATCTTTTATCCAAACAGCTGTTCGTAATTTCGTATATGACATATTCTCTTAACACGTTCAGTGCGGCAGGCATTCCAACAGGCGCTCGCCAATGGCGGCGAGGCCCGGGCAAAGCCCCGGCGTGGAACCGTAACAGCGAATGAAATTTGCATTAAAATATTTCAATCTGACAAATAACAAAAGAGCAGCGGCGATTGTACTACGTTAGCCAGAGATTGGACGTAGTTCCCTAAAACACCCAAAGGTAGCAGCACTGCCTGGATCACTAGTCAGTGGCTTTGTAATATGGCTTGAAGAGAGAAAATCGCCGAAACCGGGACAAAAGCATTGTCAGACGGAATTTTAAGGGAAATTTTAGTACCAACCTATACCAAAATAAAGCTCACATTCTAAGCTAGACGCTAGTAACGATTTTAACGTTCCCCGGCAATGGCTGAGCTCATACTGAACTAATGTAGTGGGGGGTGCGCAACTACATCAATTGATGTAGGCTGCTCGTGGCGTGACTACATCAATTGATGTAGTCAGCACTGAACAAGTTAACAGATGATTAGTATTTGATAAATGACGTATGTAGTAAACGTGGAGAAAAAACTTGAAAAATCACACAAAATAGGGTTTTCCTACAGTCACCCGACAAAGTTGGCTTCCTTGTACTGTTTTATAGTACAGAAATGAAATGAAATGAAATGAAATGAAATGAAATGAAATGAAATATTCCTTTATTGTCACAATACATTTCAAGTTTTCAGCAATGCTGATGAAACAGGTGACATTGTCCATTATTAAAACTAGATTTACAAAACATTCCTATAAACTAAATAAATGTAGGCCTACTGTAATAAAAAAAAAAAATGTTTAACTGTTATTCAAATATTCAGAAATAGACTCAAACTGTTTTTGTAAAAGATAGATCTTAAACTCGTTTTTGAATTTTGAAATATTGGTAATTTCTCTGAATTTGGCAGGTAGACTGTTGTAAAGTCTGAGACTCATATAGAATGGAGATCTTTCATACAGACAGAGGCGATGTCTTGGAAATTTAAAATTATTTTTAAAACGAGTCGGATATTGATGGATAAATTGATTGTTGTCGTATGATTGGTAGTTACTTTTGAAGGAAACCATCATTTTAAATATATATAAAGAAGGCATTGTTAATATGTCATATTTTTTGAAAATAGGTTTAAATGATGCTCTTTTTGGTGCAAAAGATAAGATTCGTAAAAATTTCTTCTGTTTTTTAAAAACTGTGTCAGCATATGACGTTGAGCCCCACAGTTCAATTCCATACTGCATGATGGAATAAAACATTGCATAATATACAGTAAGTTTAGTTTTCAAATCAATTATATTCCTTAAAACATACATTTGAGAACAGGCTGTATTCAGTCTCTTTACTATCATGTCTATATGTGGTTTCCAGGTTAAATTTCTATCAATTATTAAACCTAAGAACTTTGTATGTTCAACAAAAGGTAAAATATCGCTTTGATAGCGTAATTCAAAATTTTGATTCTCTCTATTTTGGATTGTTTGAAATAACATAACCTGTGTTTTAGAACTATTGAGTTGCAGCCCATTTACTGTAAACCAACTGGACAAATCTATAAGTGAGCTGTTGAGTTCTAATTTTAGATTGGGTATATCTTTTGCTTTAACTATGGCTGTAGTGTCATCAGCATATAATATGAGGCTAGAAGATACATTTTGAGGTACATCATTCACAAAAATTAAAAATAATAAAGGACCTAATATCGAGCCTTGTGGGACACCACATTTAACTTCGTGCCAATTCGAGATAAACTTTTTGCCATTTTTTATAATTGATGTTCTTTGTTTCCTGTTAGTTAAATAAGAATCAATCCAAGACAAAGCCATGTCAGAAAATGAATAATGTCGAAGTTTGCTCATTAAAACGTCATAATTTACACAATCAAACGCCTTGGATAGATCACAGAACACCGCCGCAGTACTCTGTGATCCATCCAGGCCAGCCGATACTTGATTTATGAACTCTGAGACAGCCATTGTTGTGTTTTTTCCAGATCTAAATCCAAATTGTTTTTCTGTGAATAAGAAATTGCTTTCAAAATATGAATAAATTTGGTTGTATGCAAGTTTTTCAAAAACCTTTGATAAACATGGTAAAATGGATATGGGACGATAGTTTTCAGGATTTCCCGGCGAACCTTTTTTATACAGTGGTTTTAGTTCTGCATTTTTCAGTTGATGTGGAAAAATTCCTTCATCAAAGCATTGGTTAATTATTAGACAAAGCGGTTGTGCAATAAAATTTGTTATATTCTTAACTATTTCAATAGGAATCTCATCCCATCCAACTGATTTTTTGTTTTTTAATTTTTTAATTGTTTTTTTAACTTCTAATACTGTTATATGTCTGAATTGAAATTTTATATCCGAATTAATATAAATTTTATTTGCTAGCTCAGTTGCTGTATAGATACAGGAGTTAAAATTATTATCTTTGGAAACATTAGCAAATTTTTCATTAAAGAAGTTAGCAATGATTTGACCATCTTTTACCTGTTGATCTTCTACATACACATCCGGGAAGTCTACTTTTTTGGCATTTAAAACTCCAAGCTCAGACTTCACAACATTCCATACAGCTTTACTTTTGTTATCAGCACTTGATATTATCTTACAGTTAAACAATTTTCTAGCTTTATCACAAACAGTTTTAAATATTTTTCTGTAGTTTCGGTAATATTTTTGAAAATTAACCAGAAAGCTGCTAATTGCTGCATATTTATACTTTGTCGTACGGTTTATACTTTGGCGCACATCAGGATTCCAACGAAACAACACAAAACAGCGTGGTTCTATTATGCACGTAATTCGTGTACGCTTGGACTGTAGGAAAAATATAATGTGTAACACGAGTGCAAAAGGCCTTTGCTGCACTCGAGATCATTCCGTAAACGTTGCTCTCGTGTGCAGCAAAGTGCCACTTTGTTCACTAGTTACACAAATAACTATTTTGATCGTCCGTTATTTTATTTCCAAAATAGTGACGCCATATTTGATTGGCAACGGACACTCTCGCTAATCCTGCCAAAACAATTAAACTATTAGAATCATAATCGGTACACTCTAGTTTTCCTTAGAGTAGGCTGCGTAAAATGCCTTCTGGGCCGTGACAGGCAGACAGAAATTGAGATAAGAAAGATTTCAACTTCTTTAATGTTTAAAACCTAAAAATAACCAAAATTATGTATAATTCTGAGCAATGTACAGACAACACTCTTATTTTATTGATATACAGGGTGCGGCAAAAAAAACCGATCCATTTCCTGCAGCGCACTGTTCAGCGACAGGTCTTCTGAGGGTGGTGGGAGTAGGCTCGTTGGAAAGCCTATACAAAGCCATTTTTAGTACTCATAGAGCAGTGGTTGTATGAGCTACGTGCGGTTGTTATCCAGTCCTTTTTAAAAAGTAATGATTTATTTTTTTGCAACTCAGTGGCAGTTCCGTGCTTTTATTCAATTAGGTCGACATAGAGAGGTTCCGTCGTGATTATCTGTATGGATGATTACCAAATTATACAGATTATTATTCTAATCCATAGGAATGAAAACTAACCTCAAAATTCGTATAACTGAGCGGTCAGACATGTTCAAGACAGCCGCTTGTTTTCAGGCGGGCCTATGAGGACTGTTTTTCACAGCAGCACAAACTCTATCGAATGTTTCTTGTCTGGCGTCCGATCTGACTTTGGACGGCCTGTCAGCTTCCTTTTCAAGGCAGAAGCCGTTGTCCTAAAGTAACTAACCCACCGCATTATTGTGCTACGCAACGGAACTTCTCCATGTCGCCTTAATTTAAAGAATGCATGAAACTGCCGCTGAGTAGCAATGAATGAATTCACTATTTTATAAAAACGACTCCAAAACAACCACACTAGCTCAGGCGACCACTGCTCTATTACTACAAAAATTGGCATCGTGTAGGCTTTCCAACGACCCTACTCCCGCCATTCTCGGACGACCTGTCGCTGAACAGTGCTCTGCAGAAAATAAATAGGTTTTTTTGCCGCACCCTGTAGATTAACTGGATTTGAATTTTAAAAATCGAAAAAGTCTATAAAACTATAAAAATTGTCTTTTAGCTTTACAAATAATGCTGGGAGGGGGAATGTTTCACATCTGTTGTGTACCTCATTTATTTTGGGGGGGGGGGCTGGTGGTCAATTGGGGGGGGGGGGGGTTGTGTCTTGAGTCTAGGGAGGGATGGGTACCCCTGTACTATCATAATGTTTAATAGTGTAACTGTCATTAATTCCTTGTTGTATTTGATTTTAATTTACTGTATTTACTATTGTGGTAGTTATAACTGTTTCTTTTTATTATTACTGTAAATTAAATGCTAGAGTTTTTACTCATTGTATTGTTTGTCTTGTAAGTTATATTTCATTCAATCCCCGTTCGATGAACTGGTACACAGCTGGTTATTAATGAAATACTAACGTGATTTTTGTTTTAGGTACAATTAAGAGCTAGAAATATGGAGGAAGATGTGGAAATAGAAATGTTATTTATATCTAACAGAAAAGTATTGATGGAAGCAGCAAAAGAAACAGATGACTTTCCAACTGGAGAAAACAGCCTATTTGAAAATGGAGAATCGTGTCCCTTTGAAGATACCAAATCTTGCAATGGAGAAGAATTTGTACCTCAACCTAAATCCAATGATTCAATTGAAGTTTTAAGTAACAGCCATATTTCAAGATGTGAAGATTGTTTCATACAATGTGCAGATGATGAAATAAATCAGCGAGTTATGGGTTACATGGCTTCAGGAGTTTATAAATACCATTTATCACAGCAATCCTCATTCGATCAAACTGAAGGAACTAATGAACATGTGCCTACAAATGGAAATGTTGATAACATATATGAAAACGAGGATAGGCTTCATAAAGATCCTGTGTTGGAAGAACAGAAATTTGAATCCTCAAATGACATGGTCTGTGTCGGGAATGCATCCTTGCAAGAATTAAAGAAAAAAGTCCTACCGAAATTAATGGACCTGGGAAATGTTATATCAAAAAAGATAAAGTGTCTAACAGAACTCCAAAATCAGCTTATTGTTACATTAACAGAAATCAAATACAAACAAACTGAAGTTATTCAATTTATAGAATTAAATGAAAACAAGTCTATTGAGCTATGTTCTTCAAGAAGTTATTTTAGAAAATTTGGTGCCCCCTACTTCTCAGACCAGAGAGGCTTCAATGCTCCCTACAATGAAGATCACTATCAGAAACAAAAAAATGGTGAATTAGAAATCCAATCACTTCCCAAGACTTACAACTGGACCAAGACACACAAGCATATGATGCAAACTGCAATCAAAAATTGTCTTGTTTCTGAACAATCCACATTGCTGACCAAAGAAATCGCAGAACTTAAAAAAGATTTACGAGAAACATCAAAACGTAAAAAAGAGTCCAAATCATTGGTGAAGGGTATTGTGAAAAAAATAACTGAAAAACAAGAAAAATTAAAAGGGCTTTATAAAATGCCTCTGAAGGAGCTTATAGCGGGTGAAAATGAAAACAGAGATTATGATTGGATGAAATTTTCAAGTTCATTGTTTGATGGACAACATTCATCTGAAGAATGTAAGGTTTTTTGGAATCTTTACTTAAAACCTGCAATAAATAAAGATTGTTGGAGTGATCAAGAAGATAAGAAATTAATAGAATTAGCGGCTCAACATCAATATCAAGATTGGGATAAAATTGCTGAACTATTGGGGACAAATCGAACTGGATATCAATGTATAGTGCACTATAAAGCTAGATTAGAGGGGAGTAATAACTTGTCTAGCGGCAAGTGGACAAAAAAAGAAGATAAGAAACTATTGACAGTAATAAATTCATCGAAACTGGGAAATTATATACCTTGGGGTAAAGTTTCCTCCTTCATGGGGAATCGAAACCATGATCAAGTATATACTAGATGGTCACACACTTTAAATCCAGATATAGTCAAAGGAAAGTTTTCAAAGGAGGAAGATCTGTTAGTTGTATCAGGGATTGAAGTGTTTGGTGCAACTTTCAAGCAGTTGGCGTTGTTCTTGAAGCATAGAACATCTACTCAAATCCGTGAACGATATGAGCGATACCTCTTACCAAAAACAACAAAGACAGGTACTTGGTCACTTGAAGAAGACGAGAAACTATTAAAGCTTTTAAATGACTGTGGTTCTCACAACTGGTCAAAAATTGCCAAAGAAATGAAAACAAGAACCAGAACACAAGTAAGGCTTAGATACAATTTTATTCAACGAATGATGGAAAAACATCCTGGTTGGACCATTGCTGATGTAAACCGGAATAAAAAACAAAAAAAAATCAAGAATAACACCAAAAAAGATGTAAAAAAGATCAAAGACCTTGTGAATAAAATTGAAAATGTGTTCCCTTTGTCAGATCTCGAGAAAGAGACCTATCTCCTAGACAAACTGTCAGAGTTGAAACAAAAAATATTTTCCAAAGTCCCTAAAAAAGTGTCCAAAAAAAGAGAATTTGCCTTTGATATCAAATCAGGTATAAATAATGATATTGTTGAACTGTTCTCAGTTTGCCACATCAGATCACCAAGAAAGAGTTCAAAGTCTTATGTTGCCCAATTGGAAACTAATAGTTTAAATGAACTGTTTCTCTTGAATAAATATTTTGGTCTTCAATTTGAATTGCCAATTATTGAAAGTGATATTTGGGATAATCCAAGATTAACCTTTGCGTTAAAATGTCGTCTTACAAATGCCTTAAATAATGATTCAAATGAACTCATATCAAGCTGTTCAATGTCACAGGCGACCGCTGTAAGACTTGAATCCACCAACGGAATCGACTGTCCAGTTTCTTCGCATGATAACACACTAATTATGTTGGAATGGTGGTACGACCCACCCATCGACATCACCAGGTTAAACTTCAGCGAATTTTTCAAAAGAACTGTTTTTGATTATTCCTATGGCATGCATTTAGACATCTGGCAGTCAAAAATGAAAAGGTCTTGGCAAATCTTAAATGCTCAGGAGTATGTTGTTAATATTGAGGAAACCCTTCCTACACCTGATTATCTGTTTCCTCCCAATCAGGCTACTGCACTAGGAATCAGGTCAGTTCATATCAGTGAACCTATTTTAGAAAGACATTTAATTGACAAGGATATTGCAGAAAAATCTCACTTCATTAAGAAAGAGAAAAATGAAGACTGGATAGGAAATGACAATTTAGAAGGTTTCACTGAAGCACTAGGACAGGTGTGTGGCAAATATCAGAAACTATTGCTAAAACTCTTTACATGGCCCCATATTCTATCAATAAATAGCATGAGTAAAGGTCCAAGTAAAGATCATTCTTCCAGAAAAAGGTTGGAGGACTTGCGGGGTGACATATTTGGTGACTATGAGACAGATTTAGCCATAAATAACACATTTCAAGAAAGTGAACAAACCCCTTTGATGCCAAGTAACTCTCATCTCTCTTTGGATAAAAAACACAAGTTAAAAGATGCAAAACAGGCAAAAATAAAAGCAGAACCTGAAAGAAAGAAGGCAAAATTGATTGATAGTTCCAAAGTATTGGCAAACGAAGAAAATTATAAAAGCAATAAGGGTTTAAGACAGCCTTGTGAAAAAATGAACGGTCAGAAACATAATGAAGAAAGTTTTAAAAGCAATAATGGTTTAAAACAGCCTTGTAAAAATAGGAACGGCAAGAAACAGACTTCTAAGGAGAACAGTAATTTTCATGAAAATGAACTGTGTAATGTAGAAATGTCTTTGGCGTTACCAAGGCAAACTTACAAAAGAATAAATTCTACCAAAAGCAAGAAATGAAGAAACTATGTCGTCAAGAATGCATACTGAAAAATAAATGGGAAAATAAATTAAAAAAGCTCTGTTACCATATTACAAGGCTTTATGAATATTGAGTGCTCTACTACATCAAAATAAATAGGTAAGTTTTGTAAACAAAGTTCTCCATTTTCTTTCTTTATTACATTTTATATTATTATTGTAAATATTCTCTGGGGAGCGAGCTGGTCTAGTGGTTAGAGCGCGGGACTCCGGTTCCTGGTGTCCCGGGTTCAAATCCCGCCAAATCACCAATGGATTTTATCTATGTGATAATGCCGTAACCCCTAGGTTACCTAAGTAATGTGAAAAACAATTCTGGGCTAAAAAAAATGTAAATATTCTCTGACTTTCTTTTTTTTCTAACTTTGTGACACCTTATATGAAATACGGTATTAATAATTACTAGCCAAACTGTTGCTTAAAATAAATTATGCATAAGCTCATTAAAATGTTTTTTTTTTATTTTAGTAACAAGTCTATTAGATAGATTCTTTGTTTGAAGTTCATTGTTGGTGATGGTGAGTTTGGTACCTAATCTATTAGATTATAATACTGAACGAGCTGTTGGCCCGTCCTACTTACGGGAATTGAGTAGTCCATTAAATTGTTAGTGTGGCTATTACTAATTCAAGCATAGTTTAAGCAGTTCAAAATTTATAGTAAAAAGAAAAAGCTGCCAAGATGAATTAAAACATGTGATGATTGTTATTTTCCCAACCTTTCCTATAATCATTTCCTATAATCAATGACAAAATCACAAGGGTAAATAAACTAACCTCATTGTTCTATAGAATACCTTTTTATTCAACCAGTTGTTAGTTATAACAAATTATATTGCACTAAAACAAACTAAATAAGAAGGAAAAACTAAATAAAAAAAAAAATAATTAGAACATCTAGTAGTTTACTATGTATATTTAACCCTAGAACAGCCAAACGACTTTTTTAGTCGTTGGGTTACGGTAAGATGGTGGCCAAACAACTTTTTTAGTCGTTTGCTACAGACTTTTTTTCTAGCAAATATTTGGAACTGATAATATGCAGTAATCACAACACGGATTATACCATTGGAAAGACAATCAAATGAGCTACAATTTCCATACATTTTATACACATTTACGTAACTAATAACGCAGGAAAAGTAAATAAACATAACACATATTTGAGTTTCGCGCCTCGCGGGCTTTATCGATCAGGCAGCAAAGGCAAAATCAGGGCCGGACTCAGGACTACAGGGGCCCCGGGCAAATTTTCCAATGGGGCCCTAGGATTTCAGTTTGGGGGGGGGGGGGTCCTCCAGTGAGATTGGGGGGTCCAGGCTTCAAATAGAGCAATTTAAGGCCAAATAAGCAATAAGTTCTATTAAAAAAATTGTTCCTAAAATATAACTATTTTTACATATTTTAATTTTATACACAAAAATAAAAATGTATTGCTTTGTAGTACCAGTGACGGCATATTTGGTATGGTAGCATGGTAGGCTACCATAATATATTTGGATTAGAAGTATTGATATATTTTTGTTTATTACGTATTTAAATTATCGATTATTGCCGACGATTTGTATGGTTTTTCAATATTACTACAATATAGGTGTGATTATTTTATTTTCATAATGTTTTTGGTACCTATAGCATTCTCGTTTTTATAATATGTTAAAGTCCTAGCATGAAAATTACCATTGAGGACTTTCAAGGTTGAGTTTTTTATTGACGAGCAAAATCTTGCAATGTCTAATAAACACTCACAAGCTAACTATTTATATGAGAAACTGAAAGATGTTTAAATAGATCCAATATCGATGCCTTATCAGCTCATTATCATTTACTGTTGCAGCTGCTTCTGCTTATTCGCTTATTTTGAATTTGACTCCAAAGACTAAATTGGAGATCAAAATTTTGACGCATAACTTAATTAATTACTATTTTACAAAACCTTTAAATTGGACGGATAATATACTTCTACCCCTTAAAATCCTGATTGGTATATACTTAGAGGTAAAAGAAAAGAAAAACATTTAATAAAACATAAACGGAGCAATATTTTTATTTTTTAAAGTATTTGAACACCAGTGAATCTCCATTTAAAACAACACAATTTTACAAGTTACGTTCTACGTTGGGACAAGAGTTTTCATATTTATTGTATTTTTGCCTCTAGCGCGGGACCCCCTTCAACTCATTCGCCGCGGCCGTACGTTCGGGCGAGCGGCTTCATTGAAACTGAAACTTGTCCGTCACAGCCTAGCACATATGCTTGTGTAAACCAGGCCTAAGCGTTGGGCCAGTGCAACTCTGAGAAAAAGTCCCTTAGGGTCAAGAATTTCATTCCTAGTAATGCCTTAAAATGCACCTAACAATAGCCTTGAACATAGGATAGCGAAAATGAAAATAAAGCTGTTACAAAAGAAGGCCATTTGGTAAGTGTCTGATCAATTTTCGAAGTTAATGATAAAAACTACTGTACAAAGGGGGCCCCGGGCGTTCGCCCCCTTCGCCCATAGGTAAGTCCGGCCCTGGGCAAAATCAGCCATTTTCTAAAATACCTGGCAAAGCTATTCTACGTCGTAGATCATTATGATTAGTACCACTGATTCCAGGGATTATTTCTCTACATTCTGTCCGTTGATAGATTTTGTCTAGCATTGTTAGTTTACAAGCTGTGATTTTTTTACAAAGCCTCTATAAACAAATTGCGTAAGAGTTTTCTATATGGCCAAACGACTTTTTTAGTCTTTTGGAAAACTATTCATGACTCTGCATGTATTTTGACAAGGAAAAAAAGAAACATATGAAAATAAAGGGGAAGAAATCCTCTTTCGAACTTACTACAGTTGAAAGTTTCTTTCAGTGATATTTTTGTTTTTCTTTTTGGTCAAACTGATGCAATGTCCAAACACCTGTCGCGCCGCGGTCAGATGTTTTCATTATTTGGGTGCGTGCAGCTGTTGGTTTATAAACTAAACATTTATTTTTGATTCTATGGTTACCTAGTATACAAGTTTTATTATTTTGCTAAATAGATCTTATTTTTTATGGTAAACAGCAACAATCATCCATTATAATCAAGAAAGGAAGAGTAATTTGTAGACAATTTTGAGCAAAACTTAGTGCTGGATCCAAAAATGTGCTCTTTTTTTATATTTTGTTGCTTCAGAAAATAACAATATTTTTTTATATCAAATAAACTATATATTTTCTAAGTAAGCGTAACATTTCAAACATTTTGCATATCTTGAAATTCGTATAATCTAAATATTTATTTTTTTACTTACATTTGAAGTTTAAAGTTTTTTTGTGATTTTCCGTAAGTAAAAACAAATTTCTTTTTTCCAAGTGAAATACTATATTTATTTTTTAGCTATTGCATGTAAAATCATATGTTTTTTTTGTTTCTTGTTTACTTCCCTAACAGAAAATATGTGTTTTCATGTTTTTGATCTATTTCTAAAAGTAGGCCTAAAAAGTATATAAGTATGTAAAATTCAGAAAAAGTGCAGAGTTTTACACTTTTGAACTTAACTCAAAATGTTTTATATTAGTTTCAAATGTTTTGATATATTTATGTAGGGAAATCAAATTAAAACAATTTGTATATCTTGAATTTTTGAAAAGAAAAAAAATTTGATTTTTTGTGCGTCCATACTTTTGAAATGTTGTTTTTGTAAATTTAGGATTTTTGTTTTTTGTTAAAAAAATTAATGTTTTTGAACTAGATTTTTGTATTTGATTGATATATTTATATTCTCTAGAATGTCCCGAATCTGATGGTATAAAATATTATATGTTTTGGTAAATAAATAAGGGTTTTACAACTGTGAGAGTAAAATGCTGCACGGAAGGCAAAAACTGCCTGGCCCTACAGAAACACTCTATGTGGCCGTTCTAGGGTTAAATAATCTCTCATCCTCTTACCAAATAAATGAATGTATCATTGATTATAGCATTACACATAGTATAAATAAGTCAATTCTACATATGTAATTTAATTTTCATCCAAATGCTGAATTTGTGTCGAAAACGCTGAATGTTTACAGCTGTTATGTTTACAGCAAATGGTATTATATCAAAAGCTATAGTAAAATGTTAGCGTCGGTTGCTAGACTTTTTAAAATTTAAAACTTAATTTCTAAAAAACTTAAACCCTAAACTAAAATTATGGCTTTGAAATTCCCTAGTTCTCAAAATTATCTTTCTTTCAACACAAATATCATGAAAATCCGTCAAGTGGTTGATTCAGAATCGTGAAACAAAAAAAAGCCTGTCTTGTTTTAATATATATGATGATAATCTGCTACATTCAGAACATGAAAATAATTTTACTACACGTTGACATGGGATCTTGAAAGCAGTGTCAGCAATAAGAACCCGCGGGCCCCTTCAAGTTTGTTCATAGGGCCCACCCTCTTCCAATAATCTTAAAATAGTGTTGGCAGGAAGCGGGTGGATGCTAGGCAAAGGACATTCCACTACTGACTCACAACATACTAAGTTTTCTTAGGTTTAACTAATGATGTAGACATCGCTTAGTAGAATTTCATATTTCATCTATTCTAGCGCCTTCACGCAGGCCGTGAGGACAATTGATGCAACCCTCATGACTGCAGACAATGTTTTTGAACTAAACATTACGTAGAGAATATCTATCGATCGATAGATATTCTCTACGAACATAGTTCAAAAACATTGTCTGCAGTCATGAGGTCAAGTGTCAGTATAGCTGTCTTAAACTACTTGTCCTAGCGCTCTTACTGGTTTTAACTAATTTCCCTCATAAAAACTAATGGTAAATAAAAATAACATTGTTATTCCTCTTAAACGTAGCAGTAATTTAGTATTAACGAGATTAGATTATTAATTTAACACATGACAAATTGACCGTATCATTCCAAAATCCTACTACAACTAAACAATACACATACTGTCCGACCACCAAGAGAATAGCTCTGGAAGGAATGGGAAGGAGTATCTGAACAGGTTCTCTTTTGTTGTAGTTGTGTCTTAATGGTTGAACCTATTTGGTTTGTACATAATATACTTAAAACATTGGTTGCGTCGCTACGCTTTCGTACTAGCCCAATAAAGGCTAGTATGTCCGATTGTAATAAAACTATCATAAAGTTGTATTCAAAATTAGTACTGCAGTCCAATTTTTAGAAGAGCAATAAAAAGCAGTTTAGTAATTTTTTGACAATACTCTTAATAGTATCGTTATGATTTTAATTATAATCGTAGGGGGACTCATGTGGCAAGGCCTTTTGCAAGTCTGAGCCCCGGTAAAATTTCCCTAAAATCCTGGTCAAGGCTCACGAGTCCCCCGCACTCACTCATTTTCCACTGAATTCATAATAAATTGGTATTAAGTTGCATTGAAGAATAGATTTTAGAATAACTAGCTGTTACCCATGGACATCACCCCGTTTGACTTCATAAGTATTGATAAAGCTATTGATTTGTTAAGTTTACAAACAAAACAGAATACAGTAATACAAACAAATAATCACACCTGATTTTAATAAGGCAATAATTAAAGAATAACATACAAATAAGTACAGCTGAGGTATTTTTAACATTAGGCATATGGAAAGTTCTCTTTGGAAAGGAATTACAACCTTAAAGGGCAATTTATGAAATAATTGATAGATTAGCACAAGGTTTCTCGTCACGAAGAACATTTTAAGTATATAGGTCATGGGGGTCTGACTTGTAGTTTTCTCAAAAGTTCATGGGTACTTTGGGATTTATATACCTATGGATTTTTCATTAATGACATTATGCAGTAGAAAATAAATTTTAAAATCACAAAAACTATGTAAATATTTCATTTTGACACGTTCATTAAAATAATGCTTATAACACATGCCATTTGAAAAACTATCTTATAATTAAAACGTGACAGGATTTTTTTATTTTACACTTCTGAATCAACCACTTGATGGATTTTCATGATTTTTGTATCGAAAGAAAGATGATTAAGAAAGGAAGGGAATGTCGAAGCCATCATTTTAGTTAGGGTTTGAGTTTTTTTAGATTTTAATTTTTAAAACGTTTTTATTAGCTTGCTTTCTTGTCCGGTACAAATTTTGCAATCAATTTTATACAGTCCAACCTCAGTATAACGAATCTGAAGGGACCGAACTGAAAATTCGTTATATCAAGTATTTCGTTAAAACGAGGTTCGTTATATAGAGGTTAGGTTTGCAGGAATTTCGCTAAGTCGAGGTTCAGAACCAGCGTCGGTCAATATAGGTTGGGATTTGACCTCATTGAAATACAGTACAATTAAAGTAGCATAGGCTACAATACTTTACATTACAGTGTTTACATTGTACAGTAGAACCTAATTTTCCGGCATAATAAAGGGGAGGGATCTTGAATATTGCGCAATCATGACAATGGCATTGACCTTGGTACAGTTAAAAACTGTAAGTTTAAAATCACAGCTTGTTCTAACCCTCCTAAAACCTAGCCAAACACTGTATTGCATAGTCATAAACCACGTAAAGAACAAAACAAAACAGTAGAAAGTTTTGTAAACTACTGCTCGCGATAGGCTACTTACAGTACAGTACTGATTTATTACAACAGAGGAATGTCAATAATAATCATTAACTATAGCACTGGTGTTGCTAGTTGAAACAAATCGTATTGAAAACAATAAATTATTAGATAAGTCATTATAAAAGTGTATAATCATAGCCAACTAAGGATAATAAAAACACTCGTAAAAGGAATGTTAAAATAACGATGTTGCTATTCTTTCTCTTTGGTTTTTGTTTTTATATTCTTTCTTAGGTTTCTCTTTATCCAAAAATTGTACAATTCAGCATAGTTATGCCATATCGCCCAATCACAGCTTTACTACACATTACGTCGTCATCAGTCCTCAGTGAATGAAATCAGTTCTCAGTTGCAACATAGCGCGCGCAGCGACAAGTAGACAAAGATGTAAAACGGAGCAGACGAATGTTAGCGCAAGCGATGACGTGACCTTTCCATTTCATTTGATAAAGAAACAGATTTTCCCAAAACAATAATTGGGTGGGGGATTTGTTATATCGAGGGAAAGACGTAGACAAGTCGTTATGCAGAGGTTAAATTCGCAATGTAGAGGTTCTGACAATGATAAATTCGTTATATTGAGGTGTCTTATTTTAGCCGAAATCACGGAAAATTTGTTAAATCAAGGTCGTTGTTATGGTTGACAATGCAATATTATATCATTTAATTTTCATATTTCCCTTGGGCTACGCCCCATGGGATTGTTTTTATTAGCTCGCTAGTCGCTTTCCTGCAAATTTTGATATCAATTTTAAACGAAGTTCCCGATGAGCTAGAGACTTGAAATTTGAAACATAGCTCACAAATGGATGACAATGCAATGTTATATAATTTAATTTTCATATTTCCCTTGGGCTACGCCCCATGAGCTACCAAATTTTCCATGTTTACATTTTGAAAGAATGCAAATATATCAATTAATTTAATTCAGCTGGAAAAACTTAAATTTGACAGTTCGAAGAGCAGAGGTTAAGAGGTACAGGTTATGCTCCCAAGAGATTCTTTATAAAAACGAACATTTCAAAATAAAGATATAAACAATCTGATTGCAGATATAAAGGTGTTTGTTAATCACGTCAATTGTTATTTTATTTAGTATTCTATAAATTAAACAATAAATTATATAGATTGATATATTTATAGTTAGTAGGTAGGCCATACATTCAATCTAATAAATAATTATATGAAAAGAAACTCAAATAAACCTTAGATTTCCCTCTGGCTTAATCTGATAAAGATGCTTAAAATATGGTTAACATCCACACACATTAAAAACTAAAAAGTAGAAAATAATTTATAAATAAAAAAAACTTTTTTAAAACAAAAAACGCACTAAAAAGTAGAAAATAATTTATAAATATGTGGAGAGTATAAATACTTCTAAGATTTAAAACGAAAAACGTTGGGTGCATGCAATTTATAATAATACATTGGTTCAATAGGTGAAGGTAATTGTAAATCATCAATTGCATGCACCCCACTTTTTTCGTTTTAAATCTTACAATTATTTATACTCTCCACATATTTATAAATTATTTTCTACTTTTTAGTGCGTTTGAAAAAGTTTTCTTTTAAAAAAGTTTTTTATTCATAAATTATTAATTTTAAAAAGTCTAGGAGTCGACACTAATAACTTAGTCGTTTCAGTACAGGTTTAACATAAGAACTGGTTTTAAACTGTCAACAAATTGTTTATGTTGCAAGTTGTTTGTTTACAAAAATATCGATCGTCGGTTTCGGTGTTTGCCTACATACTACTTGACTTAAAAATGTAGTTTTTTTCCTGCGGTAAAGAAGCTGGGTTATCAGTAAATGTGTTGAAATTTTGAACTATACATTTCAAACCCTTGTGTGGTGAAATGCGGCAGTGTGAGCAGGGCCGGATTTCCCAATAGGCCTGGTATGCCCGGGCCTATGGGCGCGAGCTCCCAGATGGCGCAAGGCCGAGAGGGAATTTTTTTTAATATCTAAAAATAAAAATAAATAGTCAATAGTTGATAAAAAAAACTGGCTAATAAAGCATTCTGATTCTGAAGTTCACCCTCCAAAGCGCCATTAATGCTGTCATTTTCTCCTCAGACCTAAGGATCGATATGGTTGGCCAGAATATTGCTCTGCTTTGCTTTGGAAATATAACCTAGATGCAGTACCGCCAAAGATTAAATATTACTCAAGTCGACTTCCTTTCTCATTGTTAATTAACTTTTTTTTCATGTCTAGTTCTTGTTGGTGACACTGGACGTTAGTTTTGACGTACTTTTGTTTCTATTATTTTAGGGTTAGTTCTATGATGTGTGTTTTAATTTCTTGTAATATAACCAGGAGACAACCTATTGTTTATGATTATATAGTTTTATTTTGGATAAACTAAGTTTAAATAACAAGAATGGTTTTCAGCTAATCTATAATGATGACAAATCTACTTAAGGAGTATGTTTAATCTATGGCATCACGTACTGTATGGAGTTCATGTTTTTGGGCCTGAAATTGGAATCAATGGCCATGTTTTTTGCAGGAATGAGGATTTTTTCGGTAGGTTGAGATGTTTTGTTTCAGTCCCACAAACGTGAGCACTATATAACATTTATATATGTATTTGAACAGATGATTTCTTTTTTACGAAAAAATATATCAGTCCTGGGCCCAGGTCTTACCATGAGACCTACGGGTAAATAATTCATTTTCCATATACAGGAAAATCACTTATATATATATATATATATATATAAATCAAAATACCACAGTACCCTAAAAACATTTTATTTTATATTACTTACATGTTTCGGACATTAATGCCATGATCACAGTATAGTATATAACCTATTAGTTTCTTTTATTTATAAACATTATTAGATATTTCTTAATAAAGAACAGGTGATAATTTTTATATTAAGGGAAGGAGGTGTTTTCTTTAAGATGTATAATTTCATTGAATATTACGTTTTGATTTTGAATTTGTGTCAAGTTTAGTAAATTGTCTTTGTCATTAATATGATGAGTATAAATATAAAAGTCTTCCTTTGTATTCATTTTTTCACCTTTATTTTCAATATCCAGAATGTGCATATTTTTATTCATTTCTGAGTATTTATGGTCGGTCTGAAGTATATGTTCGGCATATGAGGATTTTTGTGTTGTCATATTGTTTGATCTGATTGCCTGTATATGCTCTTTGTATCTGACTTCAAATGTTCGACCTGTTTGACCAATATAGTATTTTTCACAGTTGTTACATGATAATTTGTAAATTCCTGATTTCTTATATACATTTGGTGGGTTGGGTATCGGATTTGTTCTTTTTTGTATTATGTTAATATATATACAATATATATATGTCCATCCGCACGATAACTTGAGTAATTTTTGTCCGATTTTGATAAAATTTGGTTTGAAGGTGTAAGGCGGGATAAACTTGAATGAGTTCGCGAACTAGCATGATCGGACTATGGGAACGGGGGTTTATGGGGGGTTTTATTGGGTAAAAATAGGTTTTTCCCATTTTTGACCCTAAAAACACAAAATTTCACAATTTCTTTCTAAACCATTTTGTAGAGCTTAAAAAAAAAAATAATTTAGTATATTGAAGCATTATTATGCGCCTAATTGTTACGGAGAAAATTCAAAAAAATTGTAATTTTAAAATTCCCATGTTATTCTTATGGACAATAAGTCAACTGTTGTAGTTTGCTTGTTTATGAACACATTTTGATAAAAGTTGGAAAATACATTAATTTCTTACTAAACCACAGTACCTTTTAATATTATACATAAAAAAAACTTTTTTACCCTCCCTGTTGCAGCAAACCTAAGTACTCATTAAACTAATTCTGTTTAAATAGGGAATAAATGTGTTTTTAAGGAGACATTTTAGTTTAAATCCAATCAGGCAAATGGAAATTCGCTAAGTCTGCAGGTTTGCTGTGGCGGGGGTATTTAGTTTTTAATGTGTGTGGATGTTAACCCTATTTTAAGCATCTTTATCAGATTAAGCCAGAGGGAAATCTAAGGTTGCAGGAAAAAAACTACATTTTTAAGTCAAGTAGTATGTAGGCAAACACCGAAACCGACGATCGATATTTTTGTAAACAAACAACTTGCAACATAAACAATTTGTTGACAGTTTAAAACCAGTTCTTATGTTAAACCTGTACTGAAACGACTAAGTTATTAGTGTCGACTCCTAGACTTTTTAAAATTAATAATTTATGAATAAAAAACTTTTTTAAAAGAAAACTTTTTTAAACGCACTAAAAAGTAGAAAATAATTTATAAATATGTGGAGAGTATAAATAATTGTAAGATTTAAAACGAAAAAAGTGGGGTGCATGCAATTGATGATTTACAATTACCTTCACCTATTGAACCAATGTATTATTATAAATTGCATGCACCCAACGTTTTTCGTTTTAAATCTTAGAAGTATTTATACTCTCCACATATTTATAAATTATTTTCTACTTTTTAGTGCGTTTAAAAACGTTTTGTTTTAAAAAAGTTTTTTATTTATAAATTATTTTCTACTTTTTAGTTTTTAATGTGTGTGGATGTTAACCCAATTTTAAGCATCTTTATCAGATTAAGCCAGAGGATTAAGCCAGAGGGAAATCTAAGGTTTATTTGAGTTTCTTTTCATATAATTATTTATTAGATTGAATGTATGGCCTACCTACTAACTATAAATACATCAATCTATATAATTTATTGTTTAATTTATAGAATCTAAATAAAATAACAATTGACGTGATTAACAAACACCTTTATATCTGCAATCAGATTGTTTATATCTTTATTTTGAAATGTTTGTTTTTATAAAGAATCTCTTGGGAGCATAACCTGTACCTCTTAACCTCTGCTCTTCGAACTGTCAAATTTAAGTTTTTCCAGTTGACTTAAATTAATTGATATATTTGCATTCTTTCAAAATGTAAACATGGAAAATTTGGTAGCTCATGGGGCGTAGCCCAAGGGAAATATGAAAATTAAATGATATAACATTGCATTGTCATCCATTTGTGAGCTATGTTTCAAATTTCAAGTCTCTGGCTCATCGGGAACTTCGTTTAAAATTGATATCAAAATCTGTAGGAAAGCGACTAGCGAGCTAATAAAAACAAGCCCATGGGGCGTAGCCCAAGGGAAATATGAAAATTAAATGATATAATATTGCATTGTCATCCATTTGTGAGCTATGTTTCAAGTTTCAAGTCTCTAGCTCATCGGGAAGTATCAAAATTTGCAAGAAAGCGAGCTACTGACTTGACTCACTCGCTCCTCGATTCCAGGCGAATTTTGCATGCGTGCGCATCAGGCCCGGACTGGCTAGGTCCGCGATCGCGGAGGGCCCCCGGCTCAAAGGGGCCCCTTCCTTCTCGCTTAAGAATTACAATAAAATATTGTTGCTTGTTATAAGTTATCATATGTTCTTAGTAACGTTTTGTTTACATTTTCCAAACTAGAGAAATGTGTTTAACAACTGTTTGTATCTTGCCGTTTATATAAAGGCATACAACCTACTGTAGCCTATTGTTAGGTGATATGTTGTTGTAGTGTAATACATCGTCTGTGCGGTGACGTGTGTTGTGGTTAGCAGACAACGTCAAAATGATGCTTTATCATATCAGCTGATTGCTCAGCATAAAGACAGGAAAAGAAGAAAAAGATACTGGAATCTTCCCGGTAGGGATGTGCCGGTTTTCGATGGCACCGATTCTGGAACATTAGTATGCGTATCGAGAATAATGATCGTCAAGAGTCAATGCCGCTACCGATACCTAGAAGTGGATGGGAATAATTAGAATGCGAAAATCAATTGACGAAATTCGACCATAGAATTTTGATTTTTTGAAGCAGTAAGATAAAGGTTTTACGTATATGCTCTACGTATATGCTTGCGTTATCGCACAAAACATGGCTAGCACATAAATCCAACTGTTAAAATTTCTAACAAGAGAAAGTTCAGAGAGTACAGCTAATATTGCACAATGACAATTCAGTGTCAGTCAACCAGCTACTGCATCGTCTTGCCTACATAAAAATATTGTGATATTAAGGGCATTATGCTCTATTGGAAAGAAATTTATATTTTAAATAAATGCTTTTATTAAGAACATAAAAGCTTTGATAATCAATACAACTAGACTTGGTTATTACTGGTAAATACAACCATAGACTAACCAGCGAAAGTGGGCTTCTTTTTTCGTGTCTAGTTCATGTTGGTGAGACTGATCACTAGTGTCGACAAAATTTTGTTCCTATTATTTTAGGGTTAATTTTGTGAATTTTTTCTTTACCGTTCAGTTATACTGGGTGTTTCGGTAAAGCGTAGCGGGCTGTACAGATTCAGATTCTACATGCAAAATTAAGTCGAAAATATAGAATAACTTTTTTTCGATTTCGGCTTAGTTTAGCCGTAATCCGCCATTTTGTATTTTTTTGTAAATAATTAATAACTCAAAAACTCTTGGAGATATTTCTATGAAACTTGGTATAAACTTTTAAGCTACAGGTATAAACATTCTCCGAAAATATCTGTTTGTTTTGTTGTGAACTGATGTTCTTGAAATGATTATTTGATAGAAAAAATGTAGATTAAATTAAAAACACTGTGATGTGAACAAAAGAATGTGTATTATTATTGAAAACTGTTTACAAAAATTAATAATGATTAATAACATGTGTTAATAACAAAAGTACAAGAGAAAAATGTGTATACAGACCAAGGGATAAAATTATAAAATTAAATGATTTTAACATAACTCCCTCGCAAAAAAGTGATTTAGTGGGAACTTTTTAACAACTTGTTGATTGGTCCAACAAAACTTGTTCCATTGTCATCTAAAAATAGATTTAAACTTGAAAGTTTACTGTTGGGTTTCACACATTTCTTCTTCTGCAAACATAATATTTCTTCAGCAAAATGAATTTTTTGAATTTGTTTGACAATACATAGAAGAGCATTGACTAATTCATTTGGGGTAATTGGTCCATTTTGTAAAGGCTGTTTGAGATTGTTTATACATCTTTGGCAATAAGCAGTAACTCTGATGGCTTTGGTGTATGAACTAAATTTTAAATACCACTCATCAGAACTCTCTTCCATAAGTAAAGCACATTTGACGGATCTTCTTTCAGGTACATATGGATTTTCATTATGAATAGGTTCACTCATTTTCATGTTCTTATCCAACAGACATGAAGGTCCAAACCACCACAAATCCTGATTGATAAAATTGTTTCCTAAGACACCTGTAGATGCTAGGTCAGCAGGATTATCTTCTGAACAAATGTGATTCCAATCTGATGTGTTGGTGAGGGATTGAATTTGTGACACTCTGCTGCTTACAAATGTTTTCCATGTGTTTGGGGGTTTTGAAATCCATGCCAGCACAACTGTAGAGTCAGTAAATAAATAAGTGTTTGAGGTAGGTAAAATTGGTTTTACTTTGTCAACTAGTTGAGCTAATAGCACTGCGCCACATAACTCCAGCCTGGGGATTGAAACTTTCTTAAGTGGACATACTCTTGACTTAGCACAGATCAATAATTGAACTTGTACATTTGATGTTGAAACACTTCTGAGGTATAAGACTGCAGCGTATGCCTTTTCTGAAGCATCGCAAAAACCAAATAATTCATAGATAACTTCAGACCCAAATAAAACTAATGGTCTGGGTGTCTGAAGATTCTTGAGGTGTGACAAATTGTTACAATATTGAACAAATTCATTAGATAATTCATCAGAAACTGTCTCATCCCAACCATTATTGCATAACCAGGTTTTTTGCATGATGAGTTTTGCTTTGGTTATTACTGGACACAATAGACCTAATGGATCGAATAGACGGGCAATTTCAGATAAAATTTTACGTTTAGTTATTTTGCTTGGTAAGTCAGGTAAATTAATTGAATACTGATAAGTATCACTTTCGGGATTCCACAGAAGTCCTAACAGTTTGACTGAAGAGTCTTCTGATTGAAATTGAAAAATGGTTTGACTTGGTGTTATTTCATCTAGAACTTCTTTGGCGTTAGATGACCACTTGCGCAATGGAAGCCCTGCTTGATTTAGTGTTTGAACTAGTTCATTTTTTATGGATAAAGCTTGATCTACAGTATTGGCTCCACTTACAAGATCGTCAACATAAAAGTCTTCTTTCAATATCCTAGCCAATTCAGGAGAATAATCCTTAATGTGGTCAGATAGTTGATGTAAACAACGTATGGATAAGAATGGTGCGCATGATGTTCCATAAGTAACTGTGTTAAGGTCATAAGACTTAATCGGTTCTTCTGGTGATGATCTCCAAAGTATTCTTTGATAGCATTGATCAGATTTGCTCACTAAAATTTGCCTGTAAAACTTCTCAATGTCTGCCGTAAATACAATTTTATACAATCGAAATCTAATTAGCAAATTCATTATGTCAGTTTGAAGTTTTGGACCAGTATACAGATGATCATTCAATGATGTACCTGATGTTGTTTTGCATGATGCATCAAAAACAACTCTGGTTTTAGTTGTTGAACTCGAATCTCTATATACTGCATGATGAGGTAGATAGTAGTGTTTGTTACTGTCAATGGATGATAATTCGCTGGGTGTTTGATGCATGTGACCTAAATCAATGTATTCTTTCATGAAAGACTGATAACTTTCACGTCTGTCAGAAGTGAGTGTCGATTCTAGTCTTTTAAATCTGCTTAATGCTGTTGAATAAGAATCACCAAGCTCAGTAATTGATGGTTTAAAAGGAAGACAAACACAAAATCTTCCGGATTCATCTCGAGAATGTGTGGTCAGAAAATGATTTTCACAATTGTCATTATCTTGCAATTGAGAAGTAGGTTCATGATTGACCTCTTCTATCTTCCAAAAACGCTCTACTGCAGTGTTTATGTCATTGCTTTGAATAGATAATCTGAATGAATGAATACCTTCAGATGATGGATCTGATAATCTTCCTGACAACAAGTAACCTAGTTTGGAATTGATAGCTGATGGAGTGTTTTCTGGACCTCTAACTATACCATCTATCAATAGATTTACGTAAATGTCAGCTCCTAGAATGATATCTATTTGACCTGATTGGTAGAAGTATGGATCAGCAAGTTCAAGGTTTTGAATATGAAACCAATGATCAATGGATGTGTTGAGTGAGGAAACGTTAGTTAGCTTGTTCAAGATGTATGCTGTAACTTGAATGTCTGTATCTTGCTTGGTTTGAATGAAAAGTGATGTTAATCCTCGTGTATAACCAGCATGGCTGTTACCTACTCCGTGGACTGAAACGTTGAATGGTTGTCGTGATAATCCTAACTTTTGAAAACAGGTTTGAGAAATGAAGCTTCCCTCACTCCCGGGATCTATCAAAGCCCTACAGTATTGATACTCACCCCAGCAGTCCTTTACCTTGATCCTGGCTGTGGACAGCATCACTCTTGTAGGAGAACCAATGCCTGCTGATAATAGTTTTGTACTATTACTACATTTTGGATTATTCTTTTCTTCTGATTTGCTGGAACCACTGTTGTGTGAGCTAACTTCAGGTTTGGGCTTAGCTTGAAATCCTGTGTCAAGTTTATGCTTAGAACTAACTTTAGGGTCTAATTCTGGCATACACTCTTTAGAGATATGTAATAAGGTATTGTGTGCTCTGGAGCAGACCTTGCATTTGGATGCTTTGCAAGTGTCAACCATGTGAGTAGCCGATAAGCAATTGAAACATCTATGAAGCTGTTTGACCTTTTGAATTCTATCATAGGGTTTGAGACTTAAAAACTCTGTACATTTAAACAAGGGATGATCTTGTACACATAAAGGACAACTCTGTGTAGTACCTTTAGATATTTCAGTTGAATTTGTCCTAATGTGTCTAAATACATTAGTACCTTTGCTGGTATCTTGACTTGTTTCTAAAGCTTGAATATACTGATTAAGAAATTGTTCCAATTGTGTGAAAGTGCCTACTTCTTTGGTTGTATTACTCAATTCCCATTTGGTTCTTAAATTTTGATCTAATTTTGATGTTAGCAAATGAACTAGTAATACATCCCACTCCTCAGTCTTGTACCCAAGGTTGTTCAATGCCCTCACATTTACATTGGTGATGTCTAATAAAGATTTCAAATCTGATAGTGAGTTTACATTGGGCAGTGAAAACAAAGCTTTAAGGTGAGTGTTAACAATTATTTTCTTGTTGCAATACCTCTCTTTTAAGAGTTCAATCGCAACTAAGTAGTTGGACTGAGTCAGGGGCAAAGTTGAAAGGAGATTTAAAGGTTCCCCTTTCAAACATGACTTGAGGTAGAAAAACCTTTGCACATCTGATAAACATAGATTTGCATGAATCGTTGATTGGAATAGGTCGTAAAATGAAACCCAATTTTCATATTTTCCATCAAATGGAGTTTTAAAAAATTGGATTCTTGTGACACATTGCCAATTGAACTACCAGAACTTGAATGATTCAAATCAGGCCTTGAAAGATTCTTATTTGTATTCAAAATTTCCTTGAAAGCTACTTTTACCATGTAGTAATTTTCTTCGAATTCATCAAAACTGTTGTCAGTTTCATCTAAAGTGATTGCAACTATTTTGCTGTGAATGTCTGTGAATTCACTGTACAACTGTTCTAACTTTTCATTTCTAATTTCAATATCTAATAAATTACCTGTATTGATGTCAAAATTGTTCACAAAGGTCTTCATTTTTGAGAGAGAGCCTTTGATTGAAGCTCTCTTGTTTTGTAGAAGCCTAAGTTCTGCCATGATTGTTTGAAATAAAAATTAAAACTTACTGTGATGATTCAATGAACTGTAGAAAAATAAATCCGTTGGCTCGAAGGACCATGTTTGTTTTGTTGTGAACTGATGTTCTTGAAATGATTATTTGATAGAAAAAATGTAGATTAAATTAAAAACACTGTGATGTGAACAAAAGAATGTGTATTATTATTGAAAACTGTTTACAAAAATTAATAATGATTAATAACATGTGTTAATGACAAAAGTACAAGAGAAAAATGTGTATACAGACCAAGGGATAAAATTAAATGATTTTAACAATATCTTTGATCAGGCTTATCAAATTTCAAAATGGCGGCCATTTAAAATCTTAAAAGTAAAATTCAATTAAAAACAGCCATTAAAACAAAATTCTAAATGGCCACCATTTTGAAATTTGATGAGCCTGATCAAAGATATTTTCGGAGAATTTTATTACGTGTAGCCTTAAAAATTATAAAGAGATATAGTAAAAAAAGAGATACTTTTATGAAACTTTGTATTACAAAGTTTCATAAAAATATATCTAAGGGTTTTTGAAATATTAATTATTTTCAAAAAAATACAAAATGTCAGATTACGGCTAAACTAAGCCGAAATCGAAAAAAAGTTATTCTATATTTTCGACTTATTTTTGCATGTAGAATCTGAACCTGCATAGCCGGCTACGCTTTACCGTAACACCCTGTATAACTAGGGGACGAGTTATTGTTTATGATCACGTCGTTTTATTTGACATCATGCTTATGTGATCAAATAATAATTGTGATATATTTTGTTCTGGCCAATGTTTATATATAAATAAACTCTTTTCATAATATAAAATTTCTTATGAGATTTACTTTTGACACAGTCTGTAAAGTGTGAGCAAGTACGTAGATTAATTATATCTGCTTATAAAACCTCCTTACGTTCGTTACAATCAATTATCCTCGGAATATTTCCACCAAACTAACTTAGCAATAAACGGCGAGAGCAGGCGCGACGCTCATCACTAGGGTGAGCCATGCCTTTATTCCCACTCCTTGCGGACAGGGCTAGGTAGTGACGGCCCGTTTTTCGAGCCCTACTTCAACCTGAGCGCGCAATCCAGGGAGTTATTATACATTGATGGTCTTGATACACAAATAGCTATTGTTTGTTATTTCGTTATTCTTGTTACTATTATTATTATTCCTATAGTATACTATTAACAATAGTTAACTATTGTTATTGTTGTTCATATAATTGTAGTTATTGTTTGTTGTTTTATGTTTTGAATGATTTTTCATTCCACCAATATATATGGTATTGTTATTAATAGTTTTGTGTGTATATGATTCTTATGTAATAGATTTTTTCTTGTTTCAGGTGCTTCACTGAGAAGACTTATATACTGTGCATGTAGTTTTACAATTATCACCAGTTTATGTACATGTTCTGTATCAGAACAAGTGTTTAAAGTTAGTATTGTGTAATATATGTTGTAAAGATTGTTTAAATGTGCATTTGTAATTTGTATGTTAAAATATGTTGAAGTTTATCGCCTGTTTGTTAGAAGAATGTAACAGCCTAGTTGTAAAACCATTTGATTTGATTCAGATTGAAATGTCCTGAATGGAACAGTCACAATGTAAATAGTTCCTTAGGCCTTAAAGATTTTTGTGCCATCTGTATTTATATAGGTATTTACTATCAATGTCCTTGTTCAATGTTCAAAAAACTTAACAAAAATTTGTTTGAGGTTGAATGTTATTACTTTGCATATGAAATAACAAGTCTTTTTGCATAACCGAACCAATTAAATAGTAATATGAATATTCAAGTCTAGTTAAAGAATAAATTCCTGTAAAACTGTAATTTTAATTTATATTTTTGTTATTCAATAAGTATAAAATAATTACATCAATAGTAAACAACATCAATTTGTTGTTAAAGGTATTGTTCATCCCGATATTTCTTTAAAAAACTTGTAGACTTCCAAAGTTCACAATTTATCTGAGGAGGATCAAAGTGTATTTTCATGCTTGTCGTTCCAAGTTAAATTTCCATAATTTATATTATTTATATTTGCGTGTAAATGAAGAGCAGCAAATTGTAAGAGGTTTATTCATATGATGCCAAAAACTAATTTAAAAAAAAACTTGTTTTAATAAAGTTTGAATGTTTTTCATATTTGTTTTTTATGTTAGTCCTAAAAAATTAAAATACTTTGAATTTATACTTCCTGTGTATTTTGGTATTTAGTGGAAATAGTCCGGTCAATAAAAGGATTGGAGAGGGGGAAAATTTTTTTCTGCGGGAATGTGTTCGGGGTAGTTATAAGATAAAAACACCAAAAGTCCCCGCCCCTGGCCCTGCTGCTTCAGCGGGGGGAGGGGGGAATACCCCTTTTTTCAGGTTTTTACTTCTACACTGAAAAACGTGCATCGTACGGACAAAATATAAATTATAAAAAGAAACATGATAAAATTCTCTACAAGAAATGTCATATTCATTTCTTCTGCACGGTATATGCGTTAGTTTCCAAGATATTCTCAAAATAATATAGAAATTCTTTTATAAATAGATTTTTCTCGTGTTTTTTTGTTGAGAATAACAGAATAAGTTTATATAATCAATTAGCCTGTTGTTTTACATTAATCAGGATAGAACACAGGTTTTAGAGCACTAAACTATATAATATAATATATATATATAACTAGCTGTTGTACCCGTGCTTCGCAACGGAGAAGCAAAAAAAAAAAATGATCTTGAATTCCGTTATATAAAATAGTTACACATTCCCCTTTGGTTTCAGGAACATATTTCAACTGAAACTCTTAGTTTGAAAAATATCTTTCTTTAAGGCTAATAAGGCTACCTAGAAAGAGTTATATGAGGCGCTGATGTATTTATGGAAATAATGTAGGTACCCATAAGATTCAATTTTGAAATGATAAGCTTATCTAAACATTTATTTCGTTGAAAAACGTACATATAAAGTAAATAAGGAAAATAATCGCACAACATAAAGGTCACTGTAGTAAAGCAAGAAAACAGTTTATATTGATTTCACTATTCATTTTGATATAATTGATATATTTTTCCATATCCACTGAGCTTTTTTCAAAGTGTAATCTTCACCTGCAGATCAGTGTGTATATATCACAATAATAAGCAAAAACAAACTAATGGAAAACTTGTATTACCTTGTGTTAGAAAGCCAACCACTATTATTGTTAACCAGGGCACAAATTGCATTAAGTTAATGTATAAATCAACAACATAATAAATAACAGTTATTATTTTAAATCACTCCATAGTTCAAAACGTGTATATATTTGCATTAACTTACATCAAAATATTTAAAACATTGAGTAAAGAAACATAGTTACGTTACAGATATTTAATTGATTTTAGAAACAAAACTGAATTGCTTGCAGTTTAGCTTTGGGATATTGTCCATAGTCAGCGAGCTGGTCTAGTGGTTAGAGCTCGGGACTCCGGTTCCTGGGGTCCCAGGTTTAAATCCCGCCAAATCACTATTCACTAATGGATTTTATCTAAGTGATAATGCCGTAACCCCTAGGTCTAGCCTGAAGTAATGTGAAAAACAATTCCGGGCTCGTGCCTAGCGTCATAGGAAGAAAGAAATAAGTTAGTCAAATTAAAGCAGTGTTGTAAAAACACAACTCTACTAAGGAGATTTCTGTAAATGTAAAAAAAGCGAATGTGAAGTAGATAGTAGAAGAAAATATAAGAGGTAGCTAGACTTCTATCTCTGGACAGAATAAAAGTAACTTAGGTATAGTTGATATTTAGTTTGTAAATTGAATTAAAACACAAATAAAAGTGTAAACATTGAGTTAGTTGAATTTTTAAAACTGTAGGCCTACCTGTACATATATCTCATAGTTTTAATTTAAAACCTATTAATCCTGATCTAAACATTTTTTATGAGTTCAAATTTGTTTACAAAAAGCTACCATATCAAGATTATTCCAAATAATTTATACATTTTAATGATTCTTTTGTTTCCATGAAAATAAGTACATTTTCATAAATATTTTAATCAAACTATTCTCATAAGCATAAAACTTTAGAATCTTGGGAGCAGAACTTAATTATAGTATTTACAGCTGACTTCAATTAATATTTTTACTATTTACATTCTTCCAAAATGTAAACATTAAAACTTTGGAAGCCCATGGGGCGTAACCCAAGGGAATTATAATAACAGGAATATGCCTATAAGTTAACCAGGTATAAGCTACCTTCATACAAAATTTTATTTCAATCGGTTCAGTGGTTCTTGTGTTATAAAGTAACAGACAGACACACAAACACACACCATCTCATTTTTATATTAGTATAGATAATATATTATATATATCTGTCATGTATATTGTGTTAAAAATAGTTCATATAAATTTAAATAAGTTGTGTATATTTGTCATGGAAACAATTAATTTTAACATAATTATTACACTAAAATGAAAAATTATTTCTGTAGCTAAATTTGTGCAGTATTATTTTTGACAATTACCAAAACCAAGACCTAATGCCATTATTCATGATCTGGCTCACTTGGGACGAGAGGGCCAGACTTCTGTCCTAAAAACTGGTGCCATCTGGAACTGAGAACCTCCATGTATAGTGAGGTGATTATAGGCAGTGTATATATACTTCATCTTCCTTATTCATCAGAATGGGCATTCCATGTAAACAGTTCCCTTAGCAGTTCTGGCATTACGGAGAACAATATTGGACATTTTCTTGCATGCACAAATTGCTCATCTGGCACTGTTACAATCTTTAGTACATTTGCAAAAAACTTGGTTGGGGATTAAATGTTTCTGGTTATTTCGGTGTCTCTGTTCAAATGAATATCTACTGACCAGTGGCGGTCCCTGGGGGGGGGATGGAAAGTATATATCACCTTCAAAATATTTTATTAGCTAACATAAATATTATTAGCTTGAAGATTTTTTAGAGCTCAAATACATATAAAAATACGTTATGCTTTCAATTCCACATTTTTTTTCTGGGGGGGGAGTAGACCCCCCAAAATGAAATCCTGGGACCACCACTGCTACTGACTTTTTCAATCTGTAGCGTCTTTCTGGATCTGTCATCTTCGCCCTGTTTTCTGCTATATCCGTCAAAAACAATAATGCATTACCTTACAGGATAATGGGTATCCACGTACCTCACGTATCCATCACATATCGCAGACACTGAAGATCCCCTTTGCCAGATAACCTTATGAGTGAGAAATCCCCCATCGATAACCAAATTTAAAAGTTGTTAACTATTGTTGGTTGCTTCCAAAGAACTTGAACAGTACAGCCTTTTTGGTCTTTCTCATACCACTCTTATTAAATAAAGTGAAATGGAGCAAGTTCAAATCGTTAATAATCCTTTAAATCTTTATAACTTTGTTTTACTTATACAAATGCTAAATGGTTTGAAACAGAATCAAAGGTTTTGCTGCAACGTTTTAGTCATTGATATTGATGGTTGAACTCAAAGAGGACAAAGTGAGAGCCCAATTTTTCTGTGACAGCTTGATGTCTCAAATGATCATGAAATTTATGAAACATCCGTCTATGCTAAACAAATTCAATTGTCTTCCACTCCAAATAATACTGGTGTCCATAACACTAGATTTAAAATAGTTTTACCATGGCATAATCTGGAATTATTTAAAAAGAAAAGTTACTATTCAGGGTTAACATTTTTACAACACCTACCGGCTCCTTTAAAGATAGAAGAAAATATAAATAAATTCAAACGCACACTAAAAAAGTTTTTAATTCAATATCCTTATTCTATAGAAGAGTTTTTTAAGCACAAAAATCAGCATATAATATTAAATTTGAATTCCATAACATAACTAAGGGAACCTATTTTTTTGTATTTACTTTTTTTATCTTCACGGTGCTCTGAAATACATTATTGTTTTTATTTTATGTAAGCCCTCGACTAAATATGTTTACTTTCTAATGTTATTGACTTGACTATTCAACACATGTACTCTGTGTTTTATTGAATAAAGAATGATTTGATTTTATTTTATTACCATTTGATTAATTACTTGCTGACCACGTAATACAGCATTGTAACAGTTAACGGATTCATCTCCTACAATCCCAGATGATATTGACATGATGTCTTCAGTTTCAGGGAAGAGTGGGTGATTTTCAAACATTGCCTTCAGTTTAGAAATTTATGACATTTCATCATTTGTATAATTTCATCAAGGAGAACTCTGGAAAACCCACTGCCCTCAGAAATGTGGGATTGGGAGCGCAAAAAAGGTAGTCTTTTCCCAGTTTTAACCAATGAACCACCTAACCCTTGAGAAATCTTGTGCTTGTTTTTTGCAAATATACTAAAGACTGTAGCAATGAAAGATATACATACAAGGAAATGTCCATTAATCGTTCCTCGTTGGCCGTTATGCCAGAACTGCTAAGGGGACCGTTTAAATAGAATGCCAATTCTGATAAATGAGGAAGATGAAGATTATATACACAGCACTCTCACATCGATAGCAAATATTGAGTCTAATAAACAAGAATTGGATTAAGGAGATGCCCTCGATGGCGATTCTCAGATCCAGATGGCACCTGTTTTCGAGGCTGTGAAGTCGGACCCTCTCGTCCTAAGTAGGGATGGACGGGATTGAATTTTTAGTTCGGGATGGGACGGGACGGGATTTTTTTCTGTGCATAAAAAGAAAGTACTGTATTGCAGTTACCAAAATAGACATACAAAATAAATTTTTACCATTTGTGGTGGCACTGATCTATAAAAACAAAAAAATGGGTAACAATTTCGGAGTGATCGTCTGTATGACTCACGGTCACGGCGCGATCGTCGTCATGACTCGCGGTCACGGCGCGATCGTCGGTATGACTCGCGGTCACGGCGCGATCGTCGGTATGACTCGCGGTCACGGCGCGATCGTCGGCAGGACTCCGCGGTCACGTCGTGATCGTCGGTATGACTCGCGGTCACGGCGCGATCGTCGGTATGACTCGCGGTCACGGCGCGATCGTCGGTATGACTCGTGGTCACGGCGCGATCGTCGGCAGGACTCCGCGGTAACGTCGTGATCGTCTGTATGACTCGCCATCACGGCATGATCGTCAGTATGACTCCACGGTCACGGCGCGATCGTCGGTATGACTCGCGGTCACGGCGCGATCGTCGGTATGACTCGTGGTCACAGCGCGATCGTCGGTAGGACTTCGCGGTCACGGCGTAATCGTCGAAATGACTTCGTCTCCTGCGTTCGCGGACCTATCGCTCGTAATAACGGCGTTATCGGCACTCGCGAAGCGGAAAAATCGCCGACGATCGGACCAAATCCCGTCCCGAAAAATTCCCGAGTCAAATGTAATCCCGTCCCGATAATCGGGAATATTTTTTTCCCGAAAAATTCCCGAAATTTCGGGACCCGTCCATCCCTAGTCCTAAGTAAGCCAGACCATGCAGAACAATAGTATTAAGTCTTGGTTTCGGTAATTGTTACAAATAAAACTGGACAAATATAGCTACAAACATAATCTTTTTCATTTTTAATGTATTAATTATGCCAAAATTACTAATTTCCATGACAAATATGCATAACTTATTTCAACTATTTTTATCACAATATAAATGATTGGTATATTATATTATATAGGTTAGTACTCTAAAACCTGTGTTCTATATGGTTCTATCCTGATTAATGCAAAACAACAACAGGCTAATGGAGTATATGAACTTATTCGACAAAAAAACGCGTGAAAAATCAATTTATAAAAGAATTTCTATATTATTTTGAGAATATCTTGGACACTAATTCATGTATAGAAGAAATGAATATGACCTTTCTGGTAGAGAATTTGATCATCTTGCTTTTTGTCCATACGATGCACGGTGTTCAGTGTAGAAGTAAAAACAGAACTTTTGACAGGTATTTTTGAGCGGAGCGAAGCGAAGCTCTTTGGAATCAACTTCAATGCAAGCTTTATGAACCATGCTTAATCTCAATAACGCCTGAACATATTTTAGCCAAACTTACCAGTGTTGTTTTGTCAAATGTTTGGATGGTTTAGACGTAACCAATTTCATTTTTCATAATGCCTATATAATTTTAAAGTAACTCAAAGTTTTTAAATTTTAACATTGGTCTTATGGGTTGCCATGATGGTTACAAAATAACGACGTAAATGTAAACAAAACAAAGAATCATAGCATATGTTAAAATCAAGCCACGACCTAAACACAGTACAAAGGAAAAAAATTGGATGATGACAACCATAGATAAAACATACTCCCCTAGTAGATTTCTCATCCTAATGGAACAGCTGAAGACAATTTTATTGTTAGTTCTGTACGGTTTATGTAGAGGTCGTGTTTTGTTTACAATTTGTTTCCCGTTGATACAGTAATTTAAAACCTCGTTTAACCAAATAATACGATCTAATCATAAATAATATATTGTCCCCTAGTTATTTAACCAAACAGTAAAGCACAAATCAAGAAATTAACCCTAAAATAATAGAAACAAAATTTCGTCGACACTAGCGCCCAGTGTGGCGTACATGAACTAGACATGAAAAACGAGCTTCAAAATTTACAATGGGATGAGAAGTCTACTTGTGTTGGTTAGTCTATGATGACAACTTATCAAATACCACAGAGAAAGTCTTAGGTTTACATTTAAGTTCTGATTTGGAAACGACCACTGACACGGCCGCCTTTAAAAGGTGGCCATGTCACTGATTGAATAGGTACAGTCATAGATAAAACATACTTTTTTATTTACAGTGTATTTAACAGATTTGATTTTTATAGCTAAATAAGGCTATAACAAATAACATTTTGTCTTAAACAATTCGTCAGTAAATCACATTCATGGATCCATCTCATAAATGGCAAACTTAAACAGGTCCACGACGTAGGAAGTGGTGAAGGAACTAGTAAAGGCTAGAAGTGCGGAGTGTGGGAAACGTTTGTGGTGTGGCAGTTAGATTAATGTATCTAAAGTATTACAATGCTATGGGAAGGGAGGGGAACAGGTCCACGATTTAGTAAAGGTGAATGAAGTAGTAAAGGCTAGCAGTGTGGAGTGTGGGAACGCTTTATGGCAGTTACATTAATGTAAATGCAATAATAAAATGTTATGGGAAGGGAGGGAAAAAGGTTTAAGACGTAGGAAGTGGTGAGGGAAGTAGTAAAGGCTAGCAGTGCAGAGTGTGGGAACATTTGTATCTATATATTTAATACGCTAGGCATATTTTTGTAATAATTGTTTTGGTGCGGTGGTGCTACCGATCACCATGTCCAAGGGGTCGTTAGAAAGGTCTTAGCATGTAGTTTTGCCATCAAACAAAAAAACTTTGGAATTCCATCAGGGCTCTGCCCCAGTGGCCTTCAAAGTCCCCGAGTGAAAATTTAAAAACGTACGTTTTCAGGAAAAGCACTTTGCAATTTTTTCGCCTTTTTTAAAAACTTTTGTTATTTTTTTTATTTCATTAACATTTGAAGTTTCATAAAATGACCATGGTAACGCAATATCTTTGGTAGTTTCTTTTTAAAAGAGCATCTTTAGTGGAAAAACACAAAATCCTGTCACGACCATAACGGACGTTTGAATGAATATTAAAAATTGTTAATATTATTTTTATAACTATGTTCTGCTAAAAACTAATTTACTTTTATGACCATTATAAAATAAAAAGGTCACTGAGCTTTTTGTATATTTGGTCTTTCTATAAAAAAATAAAAAAACTCAAAAAATTGAAAAAAAGCCAATTAAAATCTTTTTAAGTTTGTATAACTCCGAAAAAACTTACCTGAGACCCAAAAAATCGTTATGTTTGTATAGAGGTGTGCTTCTTTTGTGTATAAAACATTGAAATATGACGATATTTTAATTTTTGAAATTTGTATGATAGAAATCATAAACGTGGCGGTCAGGGACAAGCGGTACGGTCGTGAATTGTCTGGAATAATCTAAATCTTTCCAAACAATCCTTCAATTATCCTGTTAGTTATAATAAAAATATGTGTTTCAATTGAACTAAACTGTTCTATTTACAATTATATTAAAGTTATTGTCACGACCAAACACACTATAATCCATAAGGCTGGATTGGTCGTGAAAAAACCCGCGATGGTCGTGAAACTTTGGTCGTGAAATTACGTGTTATTTGGCTCTGTTCTGACGGTAGCCCTGCACCTCATGTTCGAGGATACAAAGTGGACTTCTAGGTTAATCTAGCAATTGAAATATCTTATAAACAAAAATTAACACCATGTCCACTTCATCGAATGACTACGTACGGTCATGGACACACCAAAATTACAAAAAACACAATCTTTCCTTTATTAATCTTGTTATTCCTCCTTTCAACTCGAAACGACCGGCACTACAATCCTGACGTACACCACGAACTAGTCTCTAAGACCAACTGACTCCATCGACGCCAGGCTTGCCACTGTCGTGCTCCAAAGTTGAAAATTTTTCCCAAATGGTCGTGACGCCAAATCGAGGGACAGACTTATTTTGTCATGGTAGTCAGTTTGTAATGACAATAAAATTATAATATGCTCCTTTTTTGTAAGTTTAATAACCATTGATGACATAAAAATATGGCATTATATATTTCGGCATGAATAATTAGTCTAAAAACAGCGTGAAAGTTGGAAAATGTACCCTAGGGACACGTCATGGTCGTGAATTTCGAGACTTTAAAAATACGAAAAAAATACCTAGAACCTATTTAAAACCAAATAAATGTGTGTAACATGTTGCCCCCGTCTCAAAAAATATTAAAACACATAATAATAAACTACAAATCCAGTATCTACGAAGTAAAAGGCCAGGGACATGAAAACGTACGTTTTTAAATTTTCACTCCCCCAGGTTATTCTTATTGAGAAAATGTTTGTTTACTTTTGAACAGATAAATACTTTGAAAATGACACTGTAAAGTGAAATTGAATTGAATTGTAAAATAAAAGATAGAAAATATCTAGTACATGTTTATTGAAAGTAGCAGTGGACTGTAATAATTATAAGTTTGTTTTTAAAATATGTATAACCAAACAAAACATATGATTTGAATCACACATTGATAAATATAGTCTTTTTGAGAAATAATTGTATATAGGCTATGTAAATTATGTGTTTTTACACATTCTGGCCCCTTGAAATATTAAATTTTGTTATTTCAATCCATTTCTTGACCTGGCAAAGGGCACAGTTTTGAAATAGATCTTTTTATCAGTCCATCCTTTGTTTGTAATGTAGCAACTCGCACAAAATTGTCTTTTCCTGGATGCACTGCGATCACTCGCCCAATTTTCCAAGTACAAGGTGGTAAATTGTCGTCTTGAATAAGCATTATATCATCAATTTTTATGTTAGGTCTTGATGTATTCCACCTTGACATTTTCTGCAGTTGGTTCAGATATTCCTTGCACGGGTGAGGTTCATAATGTCCAAATTTCACAAACTCCAACGTCTAAAATATTAAATAAACAGTGTGTTTCATAACCTCCAAACTTCATAAACTCCAAAACTATAACTTTCAAATAAGCACAGTTTCACAATGTCCAAATTTCACAAACTCCAACTTTTAAATATCAAATAAACAGAGCGGTTCATAACCTCCAAGTTTCATAAGCTCCAACGGTACAGTCTCTGCCATAAGTCAATCGAATTGGCGGGATACCGAGGCGGACGGGCCGAATGAACCTCTCTGTTTTACACAAACATACATTCACTCAACCTGCTCTGCTACACTTATTTGTTAACATACAAATTTCAAATTGATATATTATTTTTCTGGAAAACCAGTGCTCATTACTATGTAGCTAGTTTTTACCTTAACATAATTTTTATAATTTATTTAGGCAAATTAAAACAGATGATTGTTTTTTAACACCATAAAAAACATGAAAAATGTAGTAAGCGAGGAACTTTTTTATTTTTTGGTCAGGAAAAAAATTCCTGCGGCAAAGTTTTAGATCAAAGTATGAATTTTATTTTTTATTTGAAGCTTTTTTTGATACGGAGCCTGCTTGTATCATTTTTAAGCGATTAAAAATAGGCATAAAATCGCTTGGCGCGGCATTGGCGCTAGGAGTTTGGCCGGCTCAGCATCAGTTTACGGGATATAGAAACGTTAGTTTCTAGCATTTAATTATCATTATACTGTATTACATCAAATATGTCATTACATTACGAAGAATGGTAACTTAATTTACAGGCGTATGTTTGTGCATTTTAATGCTTACCGGTAGTCTATAGTTAACAAAATTCTTTGATACAAATGCTTCCCCGATTGTAATTTCGGAAATTGTCTTCGTGAAATATGAAAAGGCATATAAAGATGTGGAGATAATTTAAGTTCTTGGTAAAACCCACTGAATTAGCGACCTGGCCCAGTTATTATTTCTACTTTTATTCTCCTTTCGTTAAGGTAAACTAAATTAGTGTAAATGCATCCCATTGACTAAACTTTACCCTAGATTTGGTTCTGGTCAAAATAATATAAACGAAAATAGAAACTACTCTTATTCTAAGTTTATGTGGTGGAATTCTTGCTAAAAGTGCGATTGACTTTACATTCTATCTAAATAGGCCTATTTAAAACGTTCAGCGGGTTCACAGTTGAGACCACATTACAATACCTATTTATTTGCTTCTTCATCCTCTTTAGCCATTTAGTTGTTAGATAGTATTACATGTTATATTCAATGGATATATTATGATTTTATTTTAAAACATTTAACGAGTTTATATTCATCTATATTTGAAAAAGCTAATCAACGGCTCACGTCTAACATTTTTGCCACTGCAGTGCATGGTTAGGGTTTGATTACCCATTTGTCGAAACCAATCACGAAATTACGTTTCTCCAGCATTGACAAGCATATAAAGAAAAGGAAACTACCTCAAAATATTACTGTTATAGGTTTTCCCTGTACTTTATTCATACTATGCATGCTAGTCTATATGATTTTAACCCCTTTTCCTTTGAGAAACAGAATGTACCTAGTTAAAACCTTCTCCAAACAAAATTAATAAATCCCGCTCACTGGAACTTGTCATAGTAATTGCTTTAGTGAAAAAATATATTGTCTCTACGAACTTTTTTAGTTTAATTCTCAGGTTAGTTCCAGAGTAGCCGTTGAGGTCATTCCACTTTAAACAAAATATTGATTAAACACTAAAGTAAGCGTCAAATGTTTACAGAAACGTTTAGAATATATCATCTCATTATAATGTTTTTGAAATAAAAACAAAGCAGGAGTTTTCCATTTAATATTGAATCCATAATTAATTAGTGAAATTAGTGATTTGTGTTAAAATTTTATTTGGCGTTTTCTGGTATCTTGGTTTTGTTGTTAAAGTTAGTGATGGTAAAAGGCCTAATTGAGTTCGCAGTTTACATGCCGATTTTGCAGTTTTTTTTTTAAGTCAGTAAAAGATAAATTAATTTTTATTTTGTCCTTAGGTAATTAAACATTAGTCCATACGGCACGCGTACGATTGTAGTTTCTTTCTACACGTTGCAAAATGCTAAATTGCCCTACCTGTTTAAGCAATCTACAGAAACATTGTTTGTAAAAAATTAAAAAATACAGGCTATTTTATGCATTAAACTATTGGCTACAATTTAGCCACAGGCAGAACCTCTCTGACCAAAACAAAAAATAGGCCTATATATTTTTTTGCAAAGTATGGTGTTTCCTCTTGACGATAGCTTCCCTCTTGACTGCAACGCCAGCAAGGCCGTGGTGCGAAGTTTTTGCTGGACTGTACTTTTTCTTATCCAACCTAAACCCCTAATCATTTCGAGCTAAGTGCTGCATACATTTTAATTTATATTCACTGAAAAATTGAGATTCAGACTAGTTAAAGTTAAACTGTGTAATGAAATGTACGTGATAATTTAAGGTAACATATTATAAATAATATTACAGAAACCCTTACAGTTAATAAAACACTATTCTACAAATTCTCTCCAGAAAGTAAATCTCACGAATAATTAACCACTACGGAAATCTATATATATAATACGCTAAGCCGATTTTTGTAAACAGACCTCCTCCCTCATTTTTGGACCGATTTCGATGATTAAAGTGCCAAAAGAATGGCCTTGATCTGTAGTTTTGCAAAGTCTTTGTCATTATTTGAAATCTTAATTAGTTTGGGCAGGATCTTCCATCAAAGTTGGATTTTCTTCCATAGGATTAACGTGAAGGAATCTAAATATTTAATTGGAAACTTTGTCTCCGCTAATTTGAGAGAACGACTACTAGTAGTCGTAGAAACTTGGTAGAGGTGTAAAAAGAAAGGTCTTGGTCTCTGGATGAGTTACCAAAAGAAAAAACGAAGTGAATCCCGTTAGGGCTCTGCCCCAGAAGCCCTTAAAGCTTCCTCCACAGATTTGTTTACATTTTCATGATGTGGATAATACTTTTGAATTAAACAGCTGTTAATTCTTAAATTGTATTTTAAACAACACACACGTTTATTGGGAGTTATTGAACTGTCCAAAAGAAGTATTTGCAATACTATTTACTGATTTTAAAATATACTAGTTAACCACCCGTGCTCTGCCACGGGAATATTGTCAGCAATAAGAGACATAATAATTAACAAATACTGGTTATCTTTGTATTTTATTTAGGGGCAGCTTATTTTTTTACATAAAATAGAACTGATAGTTGGCCTATATAAACTATTTTATGTTAATCAAACCCATTTTATTAGTTTAACGAAATGAATGTTTTATTTTAATTTGAGTTTCATTTGAAAAATAAATAATGTACGAACTGCGCAATGCTGATAACCTAATAAGCTACTTATTCTATGGAGATAATTTGTTTATGTATACTCCTACATTCCCTGATTTCTGTTCATTATATTTGTTGTGTGGAATAAAGTTAGTCACTTAAATCACGCATCAGCACTTGGTCGCATCTTTGACCTATTCTGTGAGCAACAGCTGTGTTTACGTCGTATATAAAGTTGAGCATTTTTTGGTACAATGTTAGAGGGTATTAACGGTCCAATCAGATGGTAAAAGTAGTAGTCCCAGATCTTAAGATTAAATAGACTACCAGAATGATGTTGATTCATCTAAGTGAGACTTATAACTCACCATTGCAAATGTATTATTCAAATAGTTTTTTGAAAGTTTTTGGTTTCTTTTGATACTTAATATTTTCTTTATAGTCGATGTATGTAGCCCCGTTGATAAGATGTTCCATTAACTCAGAATGTTGATAAGGAGCTAATTTTACCTTCCCATTGTGACAACATCAGGAGAGTATATTTGTGTCCCTGTTAGTCTATTCTGACTCGAAATTCATAGATTTTCAGTAGTGACAAATCTAATTTAACGACCCAATTAAAAAGAGTCAGTGTTTTTTGTAGGGACTTCCAGAGCACGTTTAACTGCAATTTACTTTTTTTTAGGTTGATGGTTCCTCTACGTGTTTTTTTCAATCTGGTTGTCTCTTTACGCACAGTTAATGACTTTTTACCTTTTCTCTTTCTTTTTGTACTTTTCACACCCTGTGTAAGCAACTTCCCTGTGTACAAAAAAAAAATTATTTGGGTATTAGTTTACTGATAAATTGTAGTTCCACGTATCCAGTACTCGCCATCTCGAAAGGTAAATTTTGGTACTGCTGGACGTCTAACACTGAACTTGAGTAAGATTCATCACCTATGTTAAATTGTGTATATGTTTTCCTCTCATTAGCAATTAATTATCTGTACAACTTGATTGTTCTGGTGGCCGTAGAGACGAATATTCCTTACTCAAAACATAAACTCAATTACCACTTTCCTTCAGATCACTTTGCAGGAAAACTAAAACATTTCAAAAATATAAAATTTACACCAAAACATTAAAAAATAATGTTTAAATACATTTATAAATAATACTGTTACTGTTAACACGCATAGATTTTTTACTAAACTCTGTACTACATTAACATTTCACTTCATGACGGTTACCCCTATTGTAATAAAAATACTAAACGGCCCAATCCACTGTCACCTTTCGTATGTTGTATAATACCGATAATATATGTAATACATGGGATGGAATACATGGGATGGATTGGGCCGTTTAGTATTTTTAATACAATAGGGGTAACCGTCATGAAGTGAAATGTTAATGTAGTACAGAGTTTAGTAAAAAATCTATGCGTGTTAACAGTAACAATTTTGGTGAAAACGACTCTTTGACATATAAAAAAAACTAACAGTAAACCGTATATCGATCTTATTTAGTCCACGCAAAAACTACTCGGATTAAGGATCACCCTACTAAAACAAAGGTTCTACTTACAATTTTATCATTTGTAATCGTTAGTGGTTATTGAAGAATATATTTCCCTCGGAAAAACATAATATGTTACACCGAGTAGTAACTATGTTACATATACTTTTTATTCATCGAGTTAAAAGTCGTCCAAAACCCGAAAGGTAAATCACAGAATAAATATAAATTCACAGTAGGCCTATAAATAACTTGTCGTAATGTTTAGTGTTACGTAACCATTAAAAATATTAGCAGATCATAGTACATGTATACATATTGTCATTTCTTGTGTAATTTAAAACAGATTCTAAGCAATGCGTTCACCTACGATGAAACTTAGCAGCATTTAATTATTGCAATGGTTCTACGCATCATCGACTGTTTTTACTTATCCTAAAATCGACGCACGGCTCGAGTAAATACGGAGTGAGGAACTGCTACCAGTGCTACCCGGCCTCGAACGCCGGAAGTGGCGCGGAGGGGGGACGGTCGGTAGTGATATCACTGAATCTAAATATCATGTAGCATTATCCCTCCGTACATCGTTAGTTATATATAAACATCGAAAAATAAACAATTCTATTTTAAGGAGTTTATTAACATTAACAATCTGTTTTCAATTAGCCAATTTGATATCTTGTCTAAATCTTTTCTTATTTTTAGTTTCAGCGACCTTTTATTGAAAGCTGAGCACACAAGAGCTGTGTCATCAGCATAGGCAAATATTTTTGAACATAAATCAAGCTCCAGCAAGTCGTTTATATATATCAAAAAATAATGGGGCCCAAAACCACTCCTTGAGGGTTGTCAAAATGCAAATCAAGCACTTCACTCAAAACATTATAATCAATCACGAGAAAATTTACAAAATGAATTTAATTTATTGTACCGTAAACACCCTTGTTTGTATAATTGTTCTTGCAGTTGTATTGAAGTAGTAGAATATGTTAAATATCTAGGATTGTTTGTTGATCATCATTTAAAGTGGGAGCAGCATGTAAAACAACTTTCAATTAAATTAAGGAAAATAAATTATGCTTTATATCACTTAAGAGACAACATTAAGAGTGAGCATTTAAAAAAGGTATACATCTCCTGATTTCAAAGTGTGATGAGATATGGAATAGTACATTATGGGGGTACTTATCCTACCATATTACAACCTGTCATCACGAACCAAAGACATGCACTGAGGGCTGTTTTTGGATAAAAAAATATGATAGAGTAAGTTATCTTTTTGAACATGAAGAGCTTTTAACCTTCAATCAATTGCACGTAAGCTCTTTGATTATGTTTGTTTTTTAATATCCGTTTCCGTACATGTTTAAAATGAAACCTGTCAATAGAATATCTCGATCAGCACAATATTACTTGTTAGCAGAAAGGAAACTAGTAGACATCAGTTTTGTTGTCTTGGTCCAAAATTTTTTAATGCGTTTGTAAAAATGTTCGGTAATGAAGTTTATAATGATAAAAGGTCTGTGATAAAGTCAAAAGCTTTGTTGTTTTCTATCAATCATAATATAGCATAACTAATCTGTAACTTATTTTTAGCTTTGTTTTAGATAAATAAATATTTATATTTGCATGTAGAGTTTATTGTCTTTCTAAAAACCGTGTTCTTATTAAATTATTCTAATTTGTCTAAGTGTTATTTATATGATTAAAACTGTTGCAATAGGAAATGTCTACTCACTGTTCTGTTTAAGTGACAAAAAGGAAAAATGAGCTTTTTTCTGCCAGAAACAAGAAAATGAAATGTATTAAGAAAAATATGTTTTTCATCCCGCGCGTGCTTTGCATGTCACAAGGGATTATGTATTTAATAAAAAAATTGCATTAATTAAAATTGTTTGAATTGAATTGAATATATACATATATAAAAATTTTAACGAATGGTGTTTTTGGCCTCTGGGGACATCAAAATGAAAGAGTAAATCCATCCCGGGTCTTGGTCTTACCATGCCACCTACGGTAATAGCTTATTTCCCTATAAGGAAATTCGCTAAAAATGACACCAAAAATGATTGAAGCAAAAGTTATCAGTGGTAAGTTTAAAGGAGAAATAGTCATAATCCAAAGAATAATGATGATTTCATCCGAATTACCCTCTGAATTTAAGAAACTAAAATTTCCTTTTTGTCTTGCTTTCGCAATAACCATTTTAAAACACCAGGGCAATCCCTGACTGTCGTCGGTTTAAATTTAGAAAATGCATGCTTTCACACGGACAGCTGTACACATATATATACAAATATAACAATTTTAACGAATTGTGTTTTTGGCCTCTGGGGACATCAAAATCAAAAAGTAAATCGGTCCCGGACCTAGGTCTTACCATGCCACCTACGGTAATAGCTACTGTACTTTCTTATAGGGAAATTTGCTAAATAGAATCTAAAAACTTTAAAAGGTACCTATCTAATAACTTGTTGAATTATTTACATTGAACACTATTTTTAAATAGAATATGCAATAATCGTTACAACAACAACAACGTCATACCTTAATATTTTATACGACAGTCAAAGACTCCACTGTTTGTGATTACGCATTTTTATTGGTAAATAAAAGGTATACAATGCTTAGCTCTCCACTGAAAAGTCAATCAAAATATAAATTATCACCTTGTCAAAACTTTAACATTATTGAACTAGCCACATTAAGTTGCAAAGAGAAAACGAGTCTGCTGTCGAGTAAAAAAGTGTAAATACTCGAGTATGAGCTTTTATTGAAACGTGACCAGTATACCTACAATATGATGTATAAGTTAAATCCTACTTATAAAAATGTATTTCTGCGTTTATGTATGTTAGTTTCTACCTTTTTATGTAGTTTAAACTCATCCTTTTAGTGGGTAGAATTAATAAAGTACAAGGTTTTCGGCACTTTTCTAACAAAGGGCTATTTTTACACATAACAAAAAAACAACTGATGTAATCATTATGAAATTTTAACAGCTATTAGAAAATATACTTATAAAACATATTTATATGTTTTAAAATTTTTCATCGGTAAAAAAATCTCTTACGATATTTGTAATGTAATAATTGGCTTTTTAATTGAGAGACGGAACAGTTAAGAAACTCAGCTGAAAGCTTGAATTAAAGGTATTAAAAATGTAAAAATGTAAATTTGATTTGCACATTGTGTGCTAACACAATATATTTGAGTCACACAGCTGAGTGGTCTTCAATCATAAAATGCACGTATTATCAGTAGTTGAGCGCTGGCGAACGGTGCCTGCTATCTGACTGTGGCAACCACTGTAGAGACTTCTGGCCCAGACTGTACCGTTGGAGGTTATGAAATTTGGACATTATGAACCGCACTGTTTATTTGGTATCTTATCGTTGGAGGTTGTGAAATTTGGACATTGTGAAACAGTGATTATTTGAATGTTATAGATTTGGAGCTTATGAAAATTGGAGGTTATGAACCACTCTGTTTATTTAATATTTTAAGCGTTGGAGTTTGTGAAATTTGGAGTTTATGAAACGCTCCCCCTTGCACCAGCGGTTCCAAAAATGCTGCGAGAGTTGTTGAACATGTTGCCATCGAGAAAGTCTATTTAATTTCAGATCTTTAAGATTAGGTTCCGGAACACTGATGAAAGAAGTTCCAATTAGGAAATGAGCAGGTGTTAAGGGAGTAAGATCATTTGGATCGCTAGATAAAGGTGTTAAAGGGCGTGAATTGACACAAGCTTCTATTTGTACTAATAAAGTGTACATTTCATTGAAAGTTAATTTTGTATTTTGAACTACTCGCTTAAGGTGGTATTTCACTAACCGCACTCCAGCTTCCCATAGCCCTCCGAAATTTGGTGAATGAGGGGGGATGAAACTCCAAGTGATCCCTTGTGTAGCTAAAGTTGACAGGACTTGGCTGTTGTGATCATCTGAACACCACAAATGTTTCAACTCTTGTAGTTCCTTGTCCGCACCAACAAATGTTTTAGCATTATCCGAGTAAATTTTGTATGGTTTCCCTCTGCGAGATACAAACCGCCTTAAGGCAGCAAGGAACGGATTTGTCGTTAAATCCTCAACTAGTTCAAGGTGAATGGCCTTTGTAGTGAAACACACAAACAGAGAAACGTATGCTTTTGTAACCGTAGTCCTTTTGTTGTTGCTTGCATGTATATATACAGGTCCAAAATAATCTAATCCACAATGGGAGAATGGTCTTGAAGGTTGAACTCTGTTTTGAGGTAGTTGACCCATTAGTTGATTGGTAGCCTTAGGTTTAGTCTTGAAGCATTTCAGGCATTTGAGAACCACACTTCTGACTAAACTTCTGCCATTTAATGGCCAATAAGTTTCTCGAAGGGAACTCAATAAAAGTTGTGGTCCTGCACGTAGTATTTGAACATGTAGATCTTCTGCAATTAACCGTGTTAGCCTATGTTTGTGATCAAGAATAATCGGATATTTATTATCAACACTTAAAGTTGAATGTTTCAGTCGACCACCTACTCTGATCAGCCCTTGGTCATCAAGAAAAGGATTTAGCTGTAAGAGTTTGCTTGATTTATCAACAGAATTGTTTTCCTTCAATGTTTTCAGTTCATGGGAGAATGATTGAGATTGAGCTAGTTTTATAAGTGAAAGTCTCGAATCATTTATTTCTGAACATGTAAGGGAACCTGTGAGACAATCTTTGGATTTTGTATTTTTATAAAACCTTAGACAATATTCTACAACTCGTACAAGTTTCTGCAATGATGAATACTTGCTAAATATATCATGACCATGAACATTTAAAGAGACCGCTGTTACAGTATTTGCCATACGCAATTCTAAAAGTGAGTTGACACTTGTATCAAGTCGAAAGTTTGAGCCTTCCTTCCAAAATTGATGTTCTCCAGATAACCATTGTGGTCCATTCCACCAGAGAGATGACGATAAAAGGGTTTGAACCAAAGAGCCACGAGATATTAGGTCTGCAGGATTTTCAGTGCCAACAACATGATTCCAATGGCTTATGTTTGTTAGGGATTGAATTGTTGAGATTCTGTTTGCAACAAATGTACTGTAATGAGATGATGGGGAATTGATCCAAGAAAGAACAACAGTAGAGTCAGAATAATAATAAACATTATTAGTATCAATGTTCAATGCTTTGATGAGAACTTGGGCTAATTGACTTAATAGCAAAGCGCCACAAAGCTCCAATCTTGGAATTGAAGTCACCTTCAATGGAGCAACACGAGACTTTGATGAAATTAACGTCACATTTGTTTCTCCTTTTACATCTTGACACCTAAGATAAACACAAGCTCCATAAGCAGCCATGGATCCATCACAAAATCCATGTAGTTCTACAGTTGCAGGTTCATTGGATGACAATACATATATGTTTATTGATAGTTTGTTCAAATTAGTTAATGATGCATGAAACTCAAGCCATCGATTATTCAAATGCGAGGGAAGTTTGTCATTCCAATCTAAGTTTTCCTTCCACAGTTGTTGCATTATAAGTTTAGCTAAGAGAATGACAGGTCCAATTAATCCCAAAGGATCAAATATCTTGGCTATTTCCGACAGAACTTGACGTTTTGTAATGCTTTGTGGTTGAGTATCTTGTGATAGTGAATATTTGAATACATCATGAGCGGTATCCCACATTAGACCCAACGTTTTGACTATTGAGTTGTTTATGTCTAAATTGTGTTCAGGATGAGCTTCAATATCTGATTCAGGAACGTTCTTTAGTAAGTCAACATGATTTGATGACCACTTTCTTAAATGAAAACCACCCTTGGATAGCAGTTCTATAAGATCACTTTGAAGACGTAGTGCTGATTCGATTGTATGTGCTCCACTTAGAACATCATCGACATAGAAATCATTGTGCAATGTTTTGCACGCGATTGGAAAATTTGAAACTTCATCTAGTGCAAGTTGTTGGAGTGTTCGGGTTGCTAGATATGGAGCGCTTTTGGTTCCATAAGTGACTGTCTTTAGTTGAAAGACCTTAATTGGTTCAGAAGTGTGTGATCTCCACAAAATGGATTGAAGGCTGTGTTGAGAGGGATCGATTTGTATCTGACGATACATTTTCTCAATGTCAGCTGTGAAGACGTATGCATTCTGAATCGGGAAATAATAGAAAATAGTTCATCTTGTACTCTGGGGCCATTCATTGAAACATCATTAAGTGAAAGACCAGTTGAAGATTTAGCAGAAGCGTCAAAAACAACACGTAATTTTGTTGTGGTAAATGATTCCTTAATAACAGCATGGTGTGGAATAAAATAAGATCGTGATGAACTTTTATGAGGCATGCTAGCTGAACTGAGTTCCCCAATACATTGCATGTGACCTAGCCTTTCATATTCACTCATAAAATCCCTGTAGTCATTGTACAACTTAAAGTTTTTGGCAAGTCTGTTTTCAAGAGTAGCAAACCATTTGAAAGCAGGAAACAGTATCCTTTAAAGGAATCTTTACGACGTATCTACCGCTTGTGTCGCGCATGGTTGTAGATTCATAATGTTCTTCACAAAGAAGATCCTCCCCAGTTAATGTGGATTGAGATTGATAATCTTCTAATTCCCAGAAACGTTGAATATTACTGTTTAACGAGTCTAGAGATGATACAAAGTATGTATGATTGTCGTCAGAAACGTGTTTTCTTACTTCTACATTCCCTGTGACTAACCATCCTAATTTAGTTTCCCTAAGAGATGGACCATTGACTGATAACTGTATTGTTTTGTCACCAAGAACATCCCAAAACGCTTGAGCCCCTAGGATCATGTCTATTTTTGATGGGTTATAATAATAAGGATCTGCAAGAGCGACATCAGGGGGAATCTGAGATGAATGATTGAATAAAACACTCCCTGGTAACTTTTCTGTAAGTTTGGGAAGAATTAGAAAGTCCATTTGTGTAGTGAATTCTGAATTTCTAGAATTGACTGTAACATTTACGACATGGTTGACAGAAGTTGTATTACAATTTATGCCTGTTATTGATACTGAAGCCTGTCTTTTGTTTACTTGTAATCGCTTACAGAGTGATTCTGAAATGAAGTTTGATTGTGATCCACAATCAAGTAATGCCTTACATGAAACAATCTTACCTCTAGGACTGATGACATTAACAAAAGCTGTAGAAAGGATAGTCTGAGTTGGTCTGCTAGAGGATTGATCATTGGCTGATGCGCCTACAGAAATAACTTGTTTATTATCCGCAGTGGATAACTGTTTGTTATCTGAGTGTGGTTGACTGTTCTTACCACAACTGTCTTTAGGAATTGATACTGACTTAAGGCAAAGTAAAGTGTTGTGTCTTTTTCCACAAGATTTGCAAACACTCTTACTTTTACACTGATTAGTTTTGTGAAATTTCAGACAGTTGTTACACAAATTTAAGCTTCTTACCTTGTTTATTCCATCAGGTATTGCTAGGTTGTGAAATTGTTCACATTGAAATAAAAAATGTGAGGACTGGCACAGTTCACATTTAGGTTCTGAAGATGACAAGCATGGCTGTCGTGATGACCATGACTTGTTTTGAAACCCAGAAGCAGAAGTAGGTTTGTGTTTGACAAAGTTAACATCATTATGTTTAGGCAGTGGAGCAACTAAAGGCTTACTGTTATTGTAATGAATTGAGTCAAGTATATGAAACCTATGATTTAAGAAATCATTTAGGTCTTGCATTGTTGGAAAGCTATTAGGCTTAAGATTATCTTGCCAATTCCTGAATGTGACAGGATCAAATTTGGAAGAAATCAAATGAATAAGTAGAGTATCCCATTTGTCAGTGGGTTCTCCAAGTGCATTCAATGCACGAATGTGCTTGTTGGAACTGTTGATCAGCTCTTTTAAAGATTGGACAGATTCTTTTTCTAACTTTGGTAGATTGAACAGAGAATGAACATGTTTTTGAACTATTAATGTTTTGTTGTTATACCTCTCTTGAATGAGGTTCCAAGCTACTGCATAGTTAGTGGAAGTTAACTCCAAAGATGAAATTACGTCAAAAGCTTCCTTTTTCAAACAAGATTTAAGGTAGTGCAATTTTTCAACGTCTGTTAGAGATTCATTGTTATGGATCATCACCGAAAACATATCAGAAAACGGAAACCAATCGTCAAAAGATCCATCAAAGGATGGCAGATTTAATACCGGTAGGTTTAGTTTAGGCCCTGAAACCTTGTCTGAAGTTTTCATTTGAATTGAAGTATTCTGATTGTTCGTAGTGAATGATTTGGCCTTACCTATTATTTTGTAGTATGCCGATTCAAAGGTTTCCCTTTCTACCTGTTGGGCATCCTCGTCATCCTCCAGTTCGATGTCCTGTTGGATGAGGTCGAATTTGTCAAGAAGTGTCTCTGCCTTGGGAAGCCTGACGCATAGTTCATTCAAAAATCCAGGAGAATCAATGGAATTTTCCAAGAAATGTTCAAATCTTGTTAATTGTGTCTTGATTGTGCTTCTTTTCTTTATTAATGCGTCCATTTTGTCTTGGAAAGTGCTAGTTGCAAGCTCTGTAATTTTGTCAGTTTGTTGATGAAAAATTGAAAAAAATACTTTACTGAAAATAATAAAAACTGTAATGAATCATACTGGATTAAAATCCGGCTCGAAGGACCAAAATGTAAAGTGAAATTGAATTGAATTGTAAAATAAAAGATAGAAAATATCTAGTACATGTTTATTGAAAGTAGCAGTGGACTGTAATAATTATAAGTTTGTTTTTAAAATATGTATAACCAAACAAAACATATGATTTGAATCACACATTGATAAATATAGTCTTTTTGAGAAATAATTGTATATAGGCTATGTAAATTATGTGTTTTTACACAGACACTAATATTTGAAACAGCTGGTTATACTAAAATTTGTACTTTCCTGTTAAAGGGAACATTCATTATTATCAATGATTTTTTTTGATATATCGATATTTTTGTTTTCCAATCCATTACAAATTGACAACAACTAACTAACTGATCTTGTTTGGGCTAAAACAGTCTATTATATGGATTAAGAAAAGAAATGAAACTGTTCTAAGCTAACCTAACATAACCAACCAAACTTGCTGTACCATTTAAAAACTCGGAATTTTTTAATGTTAATTACAGCAAGTTTGGTTAGTTATGTTAGGTTATTTTTTTGAGCGGAGCGAGCGAAGCTCTTATACGTCGACTCTTATGCATTTCGTAATACGCAAACTCCTCCTATACGGCTGAATCAATCGTTTTCAAATTTTGCATGGTGATAAAGACCATATCGGTGAGTGCCAACATCTATATGGCATTAAAAAAGTCCCTCAGGAATCCGCCCCACTGGGTCTCAAAGTTTCAATGTAATCCTTATGGAAGCAGTATTTGACACATAAACAAAGACATATGATCAGCTGTTGACTTTTGAATGCAGTAGATAAAGAAATAGCTGATAGCATCATTTCACAGATATTGGAACAGAAACGGTATGGATCATAAATATACTCAAATGACGACACTAGCTTGAGGTCCGTGACGTAGAAAGTGATGAAGGATGTGCAGTGTGGACACTGTTTATGACGATTAGATTTAGGTATCTGCATTCCTAAAATTCTATGGGAAGGGAGGAAAACGGGTCCGTGACGTAGGAAGTGGTGAAGGAAGTAGTCAAGGCGAGCAGTCAGGAGTGTGGGAACTGTTTATGACGATTAGATTAAGGTATCTGCAATCCTAAAATGCTATTGGAAGGGAAGGAAACAGGTCCCCGACGTAGAAAGTGGTGAAGGAAGAGGAGTAAAGACGAGCTGTTTGGGGAATGGGATCTGTTTATGACCATTAGATTATGATATTTGCAATCCTATGATGCTATGGGAAGGGAGAGAAACAGGTCCATGACGTAGGAAGTGGTGAAGGAAGTAGTAAAGGCAAGCAGGACTGTGGGAACTGTTTGTGACGATTAGATTAAGGTATCTGCAATTCTAAAATGCTATGGGAAGGGAGGAAAACAGGTCCGCGATGTAGGAAGTGGTGAAGGAAGTAGCCAAGGCGAGCTGCCCGGAATGTGGAAACTGTTTATGACGATTAGAATAATGTATCTACAATCTTAAAATGCTATGGGAAGGGAGGGAAACAGGTCCGTGACGTAGGAAGTGGTGAAGGAAGTAGTCAAGGCGAGCTGTCCGGAGTGTGGGAACTGTTTATGACGATTAGATCAAGGTATCTGCAATCCTAAAATGATATGGAAAGGGAGGAAAACAGGTTCGTGACGTAAGAAGGGGTGAAGGAAGTAGCAAAGGCGAGTTGTTCGGAGTGTGGGATCTGTTTATGACCAATAGATTAAGGTATTTGCAATCCAATAATGCTAAGGGAAGGGAGGGAAACACATCTGTGACGTAGGAAGTGGTGAAGGAAGTAGTAAAGGAGAGCAGTCCGGAGAGTGGGAACTTTTTATGACGATTAGGTTAAGGTATCTGCAATCCTAAAATGCTATGGGAAGGGAGAGAAACAGGTCCGTGACGTAGGAAATAGTGAAGGAAGTAGTAAATGCGAGCAGTCCGGAGTTTGGGAACTGTTTATGACGATTAGATTAAGGGATCTGCAAGCCTAAAATGCTATGGGAAAGAAGGGAAACAGGTCCGAGACGTAGGAAGTGGTGAAGGAAGTAGTCAAGGCGAGCAGTCAGGAGTGTGGGAACTGTTTAAACACCTCGACATAGAAAATTGTGAAAGAATTAGTAAAGGCTAGCAGTGTGGAGTTAGGGGAATGTTTGTGGAAATTAAATTAACGTATTTCAAATACTAAAATGCTATGGAAAGTGATGAAAACAAGTCCACGATGTAGTAAGTGGCTTAGGAAATAGTAAAGTATGAGCATAGTGTGAGAACCGTCTGTGACAGTTAGATTAATGTATCTTTAATCCTAAAATGCTTTGAGAAGGAAAGGAAACAGGCCCACGACGTAGGAAGTGGTGAAGGAAGTCGTAAAGGCTGGCAATGCAGAGTGGGGGAACCGTTTGGGCAGTAAGATAAATGTATTTAATACTTAAATGCTATGGGAAGGGAAGGAAACAGGCCCTACGATGTAGGAAGTAGTGAAGGAAGTAGTAAGGCTTGCAGTGCAGAGTGTGGGAACTGTCTTTGGCAATTACATTAATGTATCTGCAATCCAAAAATGATATGGGAAGAGAGGGAATCATGTCCACGACGTAGGGGGTGGTGAAGCAGGTGAGCAGTTTTGAGCGTGGGAATGGATTAATGTATCTGCAAAGCTAAAATGCTATGGGAAGATACTGTAGACTGTAGGTTAAAATGATTACGAAGCATGAATCGATACATATTTCGATACATGCAATCGTTTACAATATAAATTTACAACTGAGTTGACAACAGCCCATTTTTACTCCATAGAGGCTAAAAACGATTTTTACTCCCTAAAGAGTAAAAATGCTACTTTAGACCAGCAACGCATGTATTAAAAACGACTGTTTTCACTGCAGTATGACAAAAACAATATAATATGAACCCTTGATGACTCCGCTCAATTTTGTGGGTGCCTCTGCGAACGCCACCTAGTTTAGAACAGTTTCATTTTATTATTGTTTGTTGATACTGAACAATATTTATCATAGTTGTCAGCTGATATGTTTCAATTTGTTAATATCGATATATCGAGAAAAAAACCATCGATAATAATGAATGTTCTAGTGATGGGACAACCGATTCTGTTCAGTCGGTTTTTTCAGTTGAATGAAACACCGAATGAAAACAGTTGCGTACATACTATTCGGACTGATGACTGTTTCCAGTCTCTTTAAACAACGAATGAAACCAGTTGAAAGCATAGTATTAGACTAAATGAATGTTTTAGGCTCTGCTCTAATGACCTCTGATTGAAACATTTGTTTGCGTCTTCCAACAAATATAAACTTTCGGTTCTTATAATTCATTAAATGACTTTTATAAATGGTTATTTTTTATCATTGGCATTAATAAAATTATCGGTGGTGTTCTTTGTCAAATATTTTTTTGTTAAATCAGTTATTGGTATTAAAAAAAAATATGCAGTGACATAATGCTGTGCACAAGTTCATAAATGTTGTTAAAATTATATCTGTATACTTAATGGTTTGAAATAATACCATATTAAACTATAGAAATGTTTTATTTTATACAAATAAAATATGTCTGTCCAAATAAAATACTTAAATTCAAACAAATACAATTAGGTAAATGTAATGGCTTTGCTTTCCTAATAAATGAAACAAATTATAGAGAGAATTGTTTAACATAAAAAAATTTTGTAACATTATTGGTTTAAAGGTTACATGTTTTGTATGATACGTTTTACTTGTCAACAAACTTTTGATTTGCGTTTAAGAAGACCACCGGAAGTGAGCATTCCTGTCAAGACAGGAAATAAGCTTCTGTGTACATATACAGGGTGGCGCAGATGGATCGGGTGGTTTTAAAATACTTGTCAAACTGTCCATTTTAAAGGTATTGGATTGAAATAAAGTGCAAAACCTGTAGTTACAATGGAAGTTTATTGACAAAAATTTACTTAAGCTAGTTTTTTATAAATTACATCCATCAAATGCCTTCCTTCTCGAGCGACGCATTCTTGGAGTCGATCCTTGAGGTTCCGCATTGCTCGCTCAAGCACATCAAAAGGAATTGATGTGATTTTGTTGTGAATTGAAGCCTTCAACTCCTGAATGGTCCGGGGTTTGTTCATGTAGACCCTTGCTTCAGGAGTTGAAGGCTGCAATTCACAACGAAATCACATCAATTCCTGGTGATGTGCTTGAGCAAGCAATGCGGAACCTCAAGGACCGACTCCAAGAATGCGTCGCTCGAGAAGGAAGGCATTTGATGGATGTAATTTAAAAAAAACTAACTTAACTAATTTTTTTCAATAAACTTCCATTGTAACTACACGTTTTGCACTTTATTTCAATCCAATACCTTTAAAATTGACAGTTTGACAAGTATTTTAAAACCACCCGATCCATCTGCGCCACCCTGTACAATGGTAACATTTTAGTAACAACCAAAATGCTTAAAAAGATGCTTGTTCAATCTATAACTTTTACCAAAACTGTTTCCAGTTCAAACTGTTTTCAATCGTATAAAATAAACTACTATTGTTCTTTTTCCAGTCTATGTTGAACTGATTTCAGTCTTAAAACTCAATTCAGTCAAATCAGTCGTTCAAAAATTCAACCGATTGTAAAAACTACAACCGATTGAGTCGGTTTTTTACCAACAATCGATTGAATCGGTTGTTTTCAATCGGTTGTTCCCATCACTAGAATGTTCCCTTTAACAGGAAAGTACCCTAAAGGTAAACATGTTAAACATGGTATTACTAAACATGTGCTATAAGGATTTATTAGATTAGTTAAAAAGATTGATTTTTCACTATTTTAAACCAGGTTTTATTTGCACAAAATAAAAACATAACCAAAACAATTTTCAACATAATGGAGACTATGAGATGTTGACTAGGACAGCCAATAGGAGGAGGCCGACGAACTTTAACTGGTAGACGCGAACAAAATACAAATAATACTATAGTCGTTGATAGACGAATATAGCAAGCACCCTTCCATGTTGGGTTTAAGTGTGCTCTCCAACAGCCACCTGAAGATTTCACATTGAATTTAGGACTGGTAGATAATCACTGCATAACTAACCTGTTGATTTTGGAAGAAAAGGAGGCGGGTAGGACTACATCGCAAACAGAACAGAGGAGATATTAGATGAGTGGCAAATGCGTTGGGAGCAGAGTGTTTAATGTTAACATTTTAAAGGTAAAAGCTCGGATATATACCTAACATCAGAAAGAGACTGGAACAAGATTGAGAGATGGGCCATTATGAAACGCAGTTTGTCACAGGACATGGCAAATTTCTAGGCAAATTTGTGGAGATTTCACATGGTGGAAGAGGAAGTATGTAGATGTGGGGAAATAAAAACCATGAGTCACATATTTATAAATTGTTCACTCCATGAGACAAATAGGAGAGAACAGGAAGAAGTCTGGATAAGAGAGGTCTAGATATGAGAAAATAAAACATGATGAGTGATAAGGAAACAATTGAGACTTAAAAAATAGGAAAAACTAATGTTTTGTTAGAATAATTTATATTTGTTATTATGGACAACCTAATGCGGCTATGAGTAAGGCTATTTGTAGAAAACACTATTTACAAGAAATGTTGATTACATTGATATGTTATGTACATCTTGAGTATTTCCATAATCTTTGAGTCGAATCTTTTAAAGCCATCAGAAATTATGACTGTTATTCATAAAAAAAAAAAACTCCTGTAATACTTAGGAATTGCTCGAATTCGAGCAACAGGTACACTAGTTTTGTATTATATCTATAAACATTTTTTATTTATTGCTTTATTAAAAACCATGAAACAAGATTGCTCCGCTCAACTGGCTTTCATTGCTATGAAAACTACCCTGAACACATTCCTGCAGAAAAAAATGTTCCCCTCCATGTCCTCTACACCCCTCTTTTGAGCATTCATTGACTGGACTAAAAGAACATTGTCTTAAAATAAGACTTTATTTATACAGAAAAAATACCTGAAATGAAAAGTCTATAGGTTTTCCACCAAATATGATTGATTTAATTAGACATACTTTTTAAAGTAACAAGCAATTGTTTGGTACAAATAAATGAAATCAGTTTTTGTTGGGAAGCCTAAAATATACTGATCCTTGTTTTGTTTTTTATCTTCTTCGTAACCAAAAATAACAAGACTATTTAAACATCTGTCGGCTGATAATTAGGTGACAACTACAATATAATATTTAACATTTTTAAGGCTCTGGTCATATCACTACAGGAGGCCCGTGTGAAGACTGGAAGTCCATGGAGTTTCGGGAGGGTTCCGAAAAGTCACAAAACAAAATAAAAAGAAATAAAATAAAATAACAACAAGGATAAACGTGATTTCCATCAAAACTGAAACTGGATTCTTGAATTTCACTTTTCCTCCAGACTTTGTCGTATACGACTTTTTAAGATCCACATCTTTTGAAGTTTGAGATACAGTTGTGGGCTTAACTTCATCATTCTGAAGGACATAGTCCGGTTTAACTCTGTCAAGACTAACTTTAACATTAGAACCATTCAGTTTTATTGTGATAGTTTTACCGTCACTGGATGAGGTACACTGTATGATTGTTGTAAAGATTTTCTCATAGCATCCACTCTCAGAAAAACGTGCAAACATGTATCCAAATCACGAAAAATGAAGCTTCGGTTGAGGCCGTGTCTCTTGATATTTGTTGGTTTTATTGAGGACAGCTTGACTTGTAATCAAGACACAAAATAAGTCGGATCCTCCGACTAGTAGGGGTGCAATAAGTAGGGGTGCCGTGCCGAATTGGTTGTTGGCATAACATACTCGCCGGGGAGATGTAAAACCTCTCCAGAAACCATTTCTGCAGACGAGGTGTTCAGATCCACATGGGAAGCGTTTCTTATTCCAAGAAGCACTGTGGTTAAGGATTCGACCCACGTGGAGGCGGAGGGGCACATGATGGCCGCCTTGAGTTGTCTGTGAAAACGCTCCACCATGCCAATTGCGCATGGGTGGTAACTTGTTGTCCTTAATCTTGAAAATCCACACAAATTTCCTAACTCAGCAAAGAGTGCAGATTCAAATTGTTTACCCTGGTCTGTTGTTATTCGCAAGGGAACACCATACCTTGATAAACAATTGAAAAGAGCTAACGAGACTTCTTCGGCAGAGATACCTTGCAGGTACCTGAGGTGGGGACTTTTGGCTGAACACTTGTCCAAATGGTAGTAGTCTATGGGCAAAAAATCTGCCGAGGTACCAAAATACTAAACAAATATGCAGAAGTGGGGTTCTCTTACCAGACGAAGAAAATATCTTGTGGGCGTGTGGTGCTGTTCAGGATCCTGGCCATCTGCTGATCTGTCCACGCCTAGACCAGTCTTGCACATTAGATGATCTTTTACAAGCGAATGACAAAGCCATATCGGTAGCTAATTTTTGGAAAAGCAAAGTCTGATTTCCGGACACGGAAAGTAAGTAGTATGTACCTAACTTGAGGTACCTACTGTTACTTTGGGTGACGTAGCTCAGGAATGAAACTCGGCACTCGCTTGTTCAATGATCATATTACGATATAATTGGGAACAGTGCTTTTCGTTAGCCTTATTGTAAAATAACCTTGTTCAATAAACTGATATACAGTGTGGTAGAAAAGTTCCGGAACGGTTTAATATATTTTTTACTAATTTAGCTTATTTTATCTCAATCCTTGAACCTCATTGGTCCAAACTTGTTATGTAAAAGTAACATAACAATGCTGTAAAGTAAGTAAACAATACTGTAATGTGAATCTTTTCAATTCTATAAAAACTGAGTTGAAAGAGATATAGTTTAAAAAACTGTCATAGGTAAAAATGATGTGGTGGGGGTGGTTTTGGGGACATTTTTAAATGTAAAGGGGGGTCATGTTATACCTCATTTTAGCTAATTTTAATGGCTACAATGTGGTTTGTAATGAAACCCATGTTGCCATTAGGCATTTTTGAGACAAAACAGCTTTTGAAACTTCAAAAAGTTTGAAAAAGCGTAACATTAGGAAAAGGGTTTGAAACCACAGTTTTTTTGGAAGCTCATTTAGCAATTAAAGTGTTATCGAAATTTGAACCCCCACGAAATTCCACCTCTTTGGAGAGAAAAGTAGTTCATAGGTATATTTTTTTGTACGTTTTTAAACACCTGTAAATATATGGATAAAAAATTTAAAACTTTTTAACCAAAATACTCAGGAATAAAAGTCCATTAAAATAATGTATAACTTAAGACTACCCCCTTTACATTTGAAAATTTCCCAAAAACCACCCCCACCCCCAAAATCTGCCCTTTTGGGTGCTTTTTTGGGTTTAAAAATAATTTATCTGAATTCAAATAAGGGGTTCCAGTTACAATTAGGTTTCTATTTGCTTCATATCGGTGCTATAGAAGTAGGTTTCTATTTGCTTCATATCGGTGCTATAGAAGTAGGTTTCTATTTGCTTCATATCGGTGCTATAGAAGTAGGTTTCTATTTGCTTCATATCGGTGCTATAGAAGTAGGTTTCTATTTGCTTCATATCGGTGCTATAGAAGTAGGTTTCTATTTGCTTCATATCGGTGCTATAGAAGTAGGTTTCTATTTGCTTCATATCGGTGCTATAGAAGTAGGTTTCTATTTGCTTCATATCGGTGCTATAGAAGTAGGTTTCTATTTGCTTCATATCGGTGCTATAGAAGTAGGTTTCTATTTGCTTCATATCGGTGCTATAGAAGTAGGTTTCTATTTGCTTCATATCGGTGCTATAGAAGCCGGCCGGGTGTTCTGGGACATTCTGTATAGCTCCCATATTTAAATAATAATAAGATCAATACAATTTTTGCTATCAAAATATTCTATTCAATTTCTAGTTGACATCGGTGCATTCAAGCGTTTCACATAAATACAGGGTTCAGATTTCTATTTTACATTGGGGACTATATAATAGTCTACTTCCCACTGTCTAAAGTCAATAAGTCAATAATAAAACCTCACTGTCATGCCCAAGTTAAGTAAAAATAAGAATAACTATTTTTCAACAACAAAGCATAGGCCTACGTGAAACACAGGTCATAAAAGGCTAAAAAGATATAACAATAGGATGCAAAACATTAAGGTATAATCAAATAACGTTAAATATTTTTTATTGTAAACGAAAAGCTATCACAAGTTCCAAACCCATTAATAGTGTAATTTTCTAACATTTTTAAGGAGATATCCTAATGAAAATATAATTAATCAGGCAAATGGAAATTCGCTTATTTGCAGGGTTGCTACGGCGGGGGTATTTTATGACTGTTTTCATAAAAATATAGCATATCTAAAAGATAATTTTCATAAAACTCAGGATAACAGCCGAGGTTGATACGGCAACGTTTATAGAATTTAACTTATTTCATAAATTAATCATTTCTTTTACTAATGACTTATTTCATACGAAAAATTATTCCTGTAGGCTATTAATTTTTGTTTAAATAAACTTTGTGGAATTGTGAAATCAAGTGCATTTAACAGCTCTGCGTGTATACATTAAAACATTATGCCCTTTGTTTCCATGAATACAAATCAATATTTAGCCTACTTTACAAACTCTCACCTCAGAACATGGAAAGCCCATGAGGCGGAATCCTAGGTCAATATTATCGATATGTCTCCTCGGAACTGTAGCTTTATTTTTGAGCAATTTAAGCCCAGTCGCTTCAGTAGTTTTTGAGTTTAGTTCTAGGCAATCTAAACAGGTTGCCGCAAACCGATTTCAAATATCTCAAATAGTTAAAAAGATAAAGGAGGGTGCAAGGTAATTTTCAGCCACCCTCATGGTTATTTGGAATTGATATGTTTTAGGGCGCCATTTTGTTATTATTAGGCCGATTATCGTTTTCTTTATGTCAATTGTTTTGTTTCACCAATACCTGTAAAATGATACCAAAGTTGACTATACTTGTCGTTTAAAAATTTTGAGCTACCCCCTACCCCCGCTTCTAAGGGCAAAATTTTCAAAATCAACCATTATTATTGTAGCCCCTCATATCTAAGAAGGTTGCCACAAACCGATTTAGAATATCTCAAATGGTTGAAAAGTTAAGGGGGGGGGGGGTGCAAGTTACTTTTCAGCCACCCTGTATATCGCAATAAGCAAGAGGTCAGGTCGCTGTTAATTGATTGTTGTTCCTTTACCAGAGATCTTCAGTTTATTATTTTTGCAAAACCAGAGGGATGTCACTTTCTTCATCACAAGTCCAGGCATTCGTTATCAGAATCCGTGGAGAATGGCTGATCGTAACCTCAACCCATTGCGAAGCATGGGTGTTTCTGTTTATGCAAACTGTAGATCTAGTTTAAATACAATACCACGTCCACCTACACATAAAATAGGAGTGTTCACCTTTTGACTGACAAATATATATTTCAAGAGTCCAACGCACCTTTTGACGAATAGATACAAGTTCATAGATAACTTACTAGCCTTTAAAAAGTTAAAAACATGCAAATTACGTGGCTCTGTTGATTGTGGGTCTTGGTCTGTTTCTGTTGACGCAACAGAGATGCCAGGGACCGGCCACCGGCCAAGCAGGGTCATCAGTCACCGAGCTCTTCCTCTCGCCCTTTCCGGACCAAATCTGCACACTACCAAATCACCTTGACCCTATTCTCTAAATACTAGTCCGTTGAGTGTCTCAATGTCTAGACAGGTTCAAAGAAAACAACTCAACAGATTTTACCAACTTCATATTTCGTCACATTAAAATCTTATTTTTGGGAATTTAGCTTTGTTTTCCTAAGTAATTGGCACTAAGTAATATTGAGACCTTGGTAGGTAGTTTGTTGATACGTATTAACTTTTAGTACCGGTATTAAAGCAATGTAAATGCCCAATATACAATATCAATAGAATGTCTGCTTTGGTTGTATCATGAATTGTAACGATCTCTAAGTTATGTTTCTCAAACTAAAAATGTAGGAGTTTCTATTTTCAATTAAAATGTTTATTTTACATCTATGACGAAGCTTGGGATACACAAGTACAATACCCAATTGATAAAACTTATAGATAAGAAGAACATCGGGTTTACATTGTCGGGCATCAGTCTGCTCACTAAGCAGATTTCCATTTGGTTGATTCTATATTAACTAAAAATTAGTCCTTTAGCAAGTCAGTTGTACTCGCAGGCATATTCCCTAATTATATAATACAATTGTACCTGTTGCTCAAATTCGAGCAATTGCGAAGTATTACAGGCGTTATTTTAAAACGAATAACAATAACAGTTATAATTTCCTATGCCTTTAAAAGAGTCGACTCATAGACTATGGAAGCACTCACGATGTACATAGCAGTTCGATATAATCAACATTTCTTGTAAATATCTTATCATTTTTCAAAAGCTGATATTTTTTTATTGTTTTCTATAAATGTTTCCCACTCATAGCCTCTTTAGGTTGTTCATAATAACGATTATTTAAATATATAAAAGGCAAAGCCCTCACTGACACACTGACTCACTGACTCACTCACTCATCACTAATTCTCCCACTTCCCATTTACCTAGGAGGCTGAAATTCGGTACACCGATTCTTTGGACATTAAATAGGAAAACTAAGTAGTTTTTATTCTGATCGGGCTTTCAGGCTCCGCCCTAGGTGCTCTGGATTTTCCCATGTTAACCTTATGATTTTTCATATTTAAAATGAATTAATGAATCTTAACAGCTGTTTAAATTAACCAAGTTGGTTCTGTTCTATGATGTTCAATAGCATTAAAGTTACAAGGATTACCAACAGGGTTCAAATGGGCGCAGCACTATTATTTTTTTATTTATGACAACAGCTAATTTGCAACCAAAAGGTGAGTGAGCGTAGCGAACGAACTTCAACCTGGAGGCGAGTTAGCATAGTGAACGAGCTAACCTGAAGGCAAGTGAGCGCAGCGAACGAGCGGACGTGATTGAGCCATGATGCGAATACTTTTGAAGTTAAACGGGACAAAGCCCGCGGGTACAGCTAGTCTATTATATTATTAAAGTGATACAACCAAATTTTATGTAAACGGTTAAGGCCATTTACCAAATAAAAATATAGGCAAATGGCACATTAAAATGTTACCGGTATTCGATTAATTTAGTAATCAACAGCTGGTAATATAGTTTGTTTGTTTACATTGTTGTTTACTTATTTTAATATTTACTTTTAGCGAATTTCCCATATAGGGAACTAGCTGTTGTACCCGTGCTTTGCAACGGGAAGAGGATACAAAATAGAAACATTTTAATCTTTATCTCTTGCATATAAATGTTACACATCCGCCAACGCTTTTAGAAACAAAATTCAACTTTTATGGCCTTAATAGAAACGTTTAAGTTATGACTTTTAAATCTGGTAAGTAGTAGATACCACCATTTTGGTTTTGATTAATTTTAAATCTTGTGTAGGCTGATATGAGAAAAACTGACCAAATCTTCGAGTAAAACTTTGACATAGGTACATGATTTACCAGATTTACCTTCATCTCCCTTAATTACACAGGGGGTAAAATTCTGGAGAGTAAAAATTCGGAGGTAAAAATCCGGGCCGTACATCTACAGTTGTCAAAACGCTAGTTATATGGACAGGGAGTAAAATTCCGGTTTTTAAAACGTTTTTATTAGGTCGCTTTCTTGTCCGCTACAAATTTTGCAACCGATTTTATACTAACTTCCCGATGAGCTAGGGACTTGAAACTTGAAACATATCTCACAAATGGAAGACAATGCAATATCATACAATTTAATTTTCATATTTCCCTTGGGCTACGCCCCATGGGCTTGTTTTTATTAAATCTATTTCTTGCAAATTTTGATACTTCCCGATGAGCTAGAGACTTGAAATTTGAAACATAGCTCACAAATGGGTGACATTGCAATATTATATCATTTAATTTTCATATTTCCTTTCGGGCTACGCCTCATGGGCTTATTTTATTAGCTCGCTTTCCTACAAATTTTGATATCAATTTTAAACGATGTAACCGATAAGCTAGAGACTTGAAATTTGAAACATAACTCACAAATGCATGACAATGCGGGATCATTTAATTTTCATATTTCCCTTGGGCTACGCCCCATGGGCTTCCAAATTTTTCATGTTAACATTTTGAAAGGATGTAAATATATCAACTAATTTAAGTCAGCTGTAAATACTTAAATTTGACAGTTCAAAAAGCAGAGGTTAAGAGGTACAGGTTCTGCTCCCAAGAGATTCTTTATACAAACAAACATTTCAAAATAAAGATAAACAATCTGATTGCAGATATAAAGGAGTTTGTTAATAATGTCATTTGTTATTTATTTAGTATTCTATAAAGTAAACAATAAATCGAATAGATTGATATATTTATAGTTAGTAGTCATATGTACATATTACTCAATGGGTTTAATTATTGGTTTGAGGATGCAATCTAATACATAATTATATGCAAAGAAACTCAAATAAACCTTAGATTTCCCACATGCCTCTGTCTTAATCTGATATAGACGCTTGAAATCGATTTAACATGCACACACATTAAAACTAAAAAGTATAAAATAATTTATAAATAAAAAAACTTTTTTAAACAAAACGTTTTTAAACGCTCTAAAAAGTAGAAAATAATTTACAAATAATTTATAAATATGTTGAGAGAGTATAAATACTTGTACGATTTAAAACAAAAAACGTGGGGTGCATGCAATAGATAGTTTACAATTACCTTCACCTACTGAACTAATGTATTATTATCAATTAATTGCATGCACCCAACGTTTTTCGTTTTAAATCGTACAAGTATTTATACTCTCTCAAAATGTTTATAAATTATTTGTAAATTATTTTCTACTTTTTAGAGCGTTTAAAAACGTTTTGTTTAAAAAAGTTTTTTATTTATAAATTATTATTGCTTATCTAAATTATCACGCTCTGTCTATTTTCATTAGACTTCCAAATCCACGGGGGTAAAAATTCCGCCCGCGAACAAACTTTAGAGCGCTCAGGTTACTACGCCATAGCATAGATTAAAAGAAGTAGATATACTCCTTTTATCTATGGTAATAGTGACGTCAGCTTTGCCCAGGGTGTAAATTTCCAGGGGGATAAAATTCCGGCGACCCGTTTTTACAAGTGTGGTGATGTTTTAATTTTCATGCAGTGGTAGGAAAACCCCATTCCTATACTTCCTACGTTTGACTGTGCTCTCAACACAGCTGAAATGTACCGGACCCGGCGTAACTGCAAACATAATTGTTTCCCATAAAAATGTTTCTAACTGTTTGTAACTATCCAATTATGGTTTGATTTTATTTTATTTGTCCCTGAAATAGGACCCTACAATAAATTTAAAATCTGATAGATCTGGCATATACTGTAACATTTTAAACACGATCTTAGCAATAATTGAAGTCCGTGTTAAACTATGTCAAGGTATAATCTCGTTGCTTTTTGTAGTTTGTGGACACATCAAGTCACGCTGTATTGAAATGATCTAAACATTATTGAGAAATTCGACGAACTGTTGAATTTTCTCCGTGATAATTATGCCATACAGCGATTGTATGAGACGTAGGATACTGTCTATATTGTTTTTATCTAGGCCTACTGGTTTTGTTTACTAGCACCAGCACCAGCTCCAGCAGCGGCTGCTATTGGATCCTGTCTATACTGTAATACTGTTTTTGTCTACACCGCTACTCCTACCATTGTCACTGTCTGTTTGCCAACACTGGACACCAGGACGGACGTGGTCGATGTTACAACTAGTTCCTGTCGATGGCGTAACTCGAGTTTTGGCACCGAGGATCATCTTGTGTCACTTAACTAGGGCTACAGCGTGTTGGCGATGCAATATAACACCAGCAGACTTCTCAATTCCGAGGATCATCTTGTGTCACTTAACTAGGGCTACAGCGTGTTGACGATGCAATATAACCCTAGACCAACTAACACCAGTAGACTTCTCAATTCCGAGGATCATCTTGTGTCACTAACTAGGGCTACAGCGTGTTGACGATGCAATATAACCCTAGACCAACTAACACCAGTAGACTTCTCAATTCCGAGGATCATCTTGTGTCACTAACTAGGGCTACAGCGTGTTGACGATGCAATATAACCCTAGACCAACTAACACCAGTAGACTTCTCAATTCCGAGGATCATCTTGTGTCACTAACTAGGGCTACAGCGTGTTGACGATGCAATATAACCCTAGACCAACTAACACCAGTAGACTTCTCAATTCCGAGGATCATCTTGTGTCACTAACTAGGGCTACAGCGTGTTGACGATGCAATATAACCCTAGACCAACTAACACCAGTAGACTTCTCAATTCCGAGGATCATCTTGTGTCACTTAACTAGGGCTACAGCGTGTTGACGATGCAATATAACCCTAGACCAACTAACACCAGTAGACTTCTCAATTCCGAGGATCATCTTGTGTCACTAACTAGGGCTACAGCGTGTTGACGATGCAATATAACCCTAGACCAACTAACACCAGTAGACTACTCAATTCCGAGGATCATCTTGTGTCACTTAACTAGGGCTACAGCGTGTTGACGATGCAATATAACCCTAGACCAACTAACACCAGTAGACTTCTCAATTCTCATCCCATTGTAAAATCAGAACCTTCATTTTTTCCAGTTTATTTCATCTTTGTGACACTAAACGCTATAGAGTCGACTATTAAAAAAATACTTCGACTTCAGGGTTTAATATAATATTTGTGCTTTTTATCTTTTGGATGCAAAACAAAATGACAAACTAAGGTTTATAATAAGATAGTTTTAACAAATTTCCTATTGGTTAAAAAAATTGCTCAATAGCCATGGATTGGAGGAAAAAAATATTTTGTGCATTTAAGCGTTGTTGTACAATTAAAAGTTAGGAAGAAATTAAAAACAGAAAACTGTACATTTAAAATTCCTATTATGTTATTCTTCTGGAGAAAAAGTGAACCGTTGTAGTTTATTTGTTTATGGATATATTTTGGTCAATTTGGCAAATCTAATTTTTACTATACTATTAACAATTTACAATACCCCCACCGCAGCAAACCTGCCAACTAAGCGAATTCCCATTTGTCTGAATTGATTTTCAATTAAATCTACGATTTAAATAACATTAGGTTTAATGAGTACCTAGGTTTGCTGCTACAAAGAAACTAATAAAGTGTATTAAAAAAAATATATAAATAGCTTGGAATAAAACGAGAGCTCACCCTGTGGTCAAAAACTCGACCAAAAGTAAGTATTGTGCAAACTTCTCTATTTTCACCCCACGCTGTAAATAAAACATGTGATTGGAATTTCTTCCATTTGTTTTGATTTTTGTTTATTTTGTTGTTATTTCGTCACCAACATGGTAACCCATATGACCCATGTTAATACTTAAATTTTAAATTGATTTTTTGTGCTTATTTTTTTACCCTATTTTAATTTATAAAGGGATTCTGCACATCTACAGGAAAATATATTTAACTTGGCACCAGCCGCGTGTAATTAGTATGGTCAGGCTAGCTGTCATAAGTTTTGCAAAGCTTTTTAGTATATAAGATAGATAAATTTCCCAAGTTTGATCAAAATACACCCATAAACAAGCAAACTACAACATTTTACAATATTCTCCATTACAATAACTTAAGAATTTAAAATTTACAATTTTTTGAAATTTCTCCGTTACCAATAACCTTACAAAAAAACTTTAATTTACTAAATTATTTGTTTTTTAAGCCCTTTAAAAAGGTCTAGAGAGAAATAAGGAAATTTTGTGTTTTGAGGGTAAAAAATGAGAAAACCCATTTTTAACCCCCGTAAAACCCCGTTCCGATGGTCCGATCATGCTGGTTCGCGAGTTCAAGTTCACCCCTCCTTACACTTCAAACCAAATTTTATCTAAATCGAACAAAAAATACTCAAGTTGTTCACGGACGTATTTACGTAAACGTATATATATAAATTTAGACGAATTGTGTTTTTGGCCTCTGGGGACATCAAAATGAAAAAGTAAATCGGTCCCGGGCCTAGTCCTTACCTACACAATGGTTCCTTACCTACGGTAATAGCTACTTCCCTATAGGAAAATTCCCTAAAAACCCCTTTATTCCTTCCCGGTAAGCTAAGAGTTCGTTAAATCTAATGTTATTTATATAGGAAACTAGCTGGCCCGAAAGACCTCGTCCTGTCCTAATGTGGTTTTACGTCAATGCTCGTTCATTTTCAAGATGAGCTCGTTCGCAGGGCTCAATTACGTCCTGGTTGAAGTTTGTTTGCTACGCTTACTCACCTTTAGGTTGGAGCTCGTTCGCTGCCCTCACTTGCCTTCAGGCACAGAAAACATACTACTATAACATACTACTAAGGTTATAGTAGTATGTTTTCTGTGCTTCAGGTTAGCTCGTTCGCTACGCTCACTCACATTTTGGTAGCAAATTAGCTGTTGTCATAAATAAAAAAAAATAATAGTGCTGCACCTTGTTGCTAAACCTATTAATTTTTTAATGCTATTGAAGATCACAGAATCAAATTGTTTAGTTGAACCAGCAGTTAAGATTCTTTAATTCCATTTAAATATGAGTATTCGTAAGGTTAACATGGGAAACTCCAGCCCTTTTGACGGATCTGCACCAAACTTCACACAATCCATCCTTGAATAATGCTTAATAATGCCTGAAAGTCTCATTACAATCTGTCGAGCGGTTTCAAAGTCCATAAAGGACAAACAAACAAACAAACAAAGAAACATACATTAGATTTTATATAGATAATCATCTAGGAAAGATTTATGTTAAAATCTAATCAGACTAATGGAAATTCGCTTAGTCTGCAGGTTTGCCGTGTTGGGGGTATTATTTTGCCAAAGTATTATTGCCATAACTAAAATAACAAGAAATAAAGTGTGAATCAAAAGGTCTTGTTGCCGTTTAACGTCGACTCTTCGATTGATATTATTAATTAGTATTTCAAAATAAAGTAACTTCTGGCATACGTAAATAGGAACCTTATAGCTAATAGAAGATTGGAGATTATTTTAACATCATTGTATAATGGAACCTGTCTTCTGACCCTTCGTCGTTCGTCGGAACTTAAATCAATGGCCAGACCCCAGGTAAAGGAGGGCCAGAAGACATAATCCGTCATACGCAGTCCATAGTAAACGTAGCAATGTTCTTACTCAGGTTAAACAATTTATCTTTTCCCATAAGAATGTTAACGAGCCGAAAAAAAAAACTGGCGGTTGTGTTTCCCGGAAATGTTTCTTTGGAGTAGGTTTGCTTCCTTTGGTAAGTTGCCTACCTTGCATGGTGGTGTGGAAACCAAGTAGGAAACTGCTCTACAATCAGTACGGAGTGAAATAAAATACAATATACTAAAGCGTACATTTTATAACATGACGTACTTCGTACTGCTACTGCACATCGTAAAACCAGCGGGCAGCGAGTGTAATAAGCCAAACTCAAACTAAAAATTGATGTAAATTTATGACATTTAAAAATTATATTTTGGTGTATAAAGCAGAAAAAAACATTACTGTAAGTTGTACTGTAAGGTCTAATTTTAAATATTGAAAACTGAGAGGATACTTTAGATACTAGTACTAGAATACCGTGAATTGTAACCATGGGTTCAGGTTAATGGTGAATATCTGAGCGAGTAATTGATACGTAGAGCTTTGGTTACAAATCTTATCCTAGAAAGGTCACATTCTACATGGATTAATCCATGCAAAGTCCACAATAATAAATGCACCTGAAAGTGACTCGTTCTGTAGAACCTAAATTGCTATAAGACAGTTGGTTATTCTGCAATTTCGGTTTTACGTGTTGTGAAGCCACGTGGGGGGAGGGTTCAGAGTGTGTGTGTGAGTGTGTGTGTGAGTGTGTGTGTGTTTGGACAGTGTGCCAGGTATATAAGGCGAGGAATGACCAGTGGTCGCCACAGAGTACCACACCTTCATAGCTATGAGATCCACCGTAAGTACAACACTATGTACATCACGAAATTTTACTATCTATGTTATTAAAAGATTTTGTTGGATTTTTTTATCAAAGTTTGTTTAATTTTTTATACAACATTAAATATTGTGTTGGAAAACTAATCACAAATTTATGTTCAGGGGTTGCTTGAAAATATTTTAAATCAGTGATAAGTAAACGCTTATGGCGTAAAAAATAGATAGTTTTCAACTTAACTAAAATAGAAAATTGTAAATTAATTCAAATATATCACGGCTTTTGGTGTAGTGACACCAAAGTGAATTGACGCCGGCTGCTAGTCTTTCTTAATAGAATTAAACTGTTTAAAATCTGTAACTTACTCGCATCATACATGCTTGCACTTACAACAGAGAAAGTAATTTTAATGGTAATGTAAGTGGTCAAATAAATTTAGATTAATACAATTTAAATCTTAATTATATATTTGGTAAAATCACGTAATTTGAAGTACCAAACAATCCTTTTTTTATTATTTTTGCATTTCAGTCGATTTTACAAGTTAAATTGTTTGCTATGAGCCAATAATTTTTAGCGAATTTCCCTATAGGGAAGTAGCTATTACCGTAGGTCTCATGGTAAGACTTAGGCCCGGGACCGATTTACTTTTTCATTTTAATGTCCCCAGAGGCCAAAAACACCATTCGTTCAAATTTTTATATATGTATATATATATATATATATATATAGGTATATATATAGATTTATATATATATATATGTGTCCGTGAACACGATAACTTGAGTAATTTTTATCCGATTTTGATGAAATTTGGTTTGAAGGTGTAAGGCGGGATAAACTTGAATGAGTTCGCGATCCAGCATGATCGGACCATGGGAACAGGGTTTTATGGGGGGTTTTATGGGGTAAAAATTGGTTTTTCTCACTTTTTACCCTCAAAACACAAAATTTCCCAATTTTTCTCTAAACCTTCTTAAAGAGCTTAAAAAAACAAACAATTCAGTATATCAAAGTGTTTTTGTACGGTTATTGGTTACGGAGAAAACTAAAAAAATGGGAAATTTAAAATTCCCATGTTATTCTTATGGAGAATATTGTAAAATGTTGTAGTTTGCTTGTTTATGGATATATTTTGATCAAACTTGGCAAATTTATTTATTTTATAGTAAGCTATCAATATTTTACTATAAACACACTACTTTATTAGTTTCCTTGTAGCAGCAAACCTAGGTACTCGTTAAACCTAATAATGTTATTTAAATAGATCAATTGAAAATCAATTCGGCCAAATGGAAATTCGCTTAGACGGCAGGTTTGCTGCGGCGGGGGTATTTATTCAGTTTTTATATTCACACGTTATCAGAAAACCCGCAAATTTTTAAAATTCTACTAAATAATTCAATTTTTAGAATAATTTAACAGGCCCAAAGTCTATGTGGACGGGCATATGCAAGGTTAAAATAAGCCACCAACACCTTAAACATTTGTTGAAAATTATTTGGGAAACAGCTTCAAGCTAGCATAAAATATTTTACTAGGTACTATGCAAAAATGACTTGAAACCAGGATCTGTTTACATTATGACAAACATCAGCCCCAATGATTATTTTTTTAAAAGACAATTTAAAATCATATATATAACTTTTGAAATGCATTCTAATTTTTAAAATAATATACACAAATTTTAAATTTTATTTAACGGTTATATACACTTTTAGCTGGTGCAGTAATACAACATTTGTATACCGTAAATCGTAATCATAATGAATGACTGGACAGAAAAAAAACAGGCGGGTGTCCTACGAGTAGGTTTACAAATTAGATTTTTATTGTTGGCCTATTTATGCAGTGAAAGCTTTTAACATTTACACAATTCATATAATATGTATTGAAAACACTCTTTAAAAGCTTTAAGCTTCCTAACGTTTTTTAGGACAGAAATTTTGGCATATTGAAAATTTCACTGATTGGGAGCTTCTTATAAAATAGTAAATGTCATCACTATTTACGCTTGGGCGTAAAGAGGCACAAGCTCAAGTAAAAACTAATTAAAGAAAAAGCGATGGTTTGAGAATGCACTGTTTGCCGTTGTAATGAACAACATTTTTCGTAATATCGCAGCATTATAAAAAAAAAAAAAAAAAAAAAAAAAAAAAAAAAAAAACTAAGTTAGGGAACAAGAATACGTTTCACCTAAAGATAACCTCTCAAAACGACTTCCAACTTTTTTTTCAATTTTGCTAATGCAAACAAGCATCTGCCTAGTAATAATGGTTCGATCATTTTGTCTGTTAACTCAATAATTGTGTTAGTTTACATTATAAGTACTATCGATATGTCGAACTATTGACAAGAATGCAACAACGAGCTTAACCGATTAAAACAATCGATTTATACTTTCAAAACGTGCGATTGCTAACAATCGTTCTTTATCACCAAGTTTTTAACAGCTGACTTTTACTACCTATGCTTTTACAAGCTTTTTCGTCATACTGCAGCAAAAACAGCAGTTTTTAATAAATGCGTTGTGGGTCTAAAATAGCTATATTAATCCCCAGGGAGTAAAAAGCCTTTTTAGTACCTAGTGAGTAAAAGTTAGCTGTTGTACACAGTTGTTAATTTCGATTGTAAGCAATCGCATGGATTGAAATAATTTATCGATTGATTTCTTAGATTATGTTTGAGCTTATTGTTGATATTGTTGCATTGTTTCAATAGTCCGACATATCGATGGTATAATAAAGGCTACAGTAACACCCCCAAAATGATTGAAACACTTACTACACAGCTGCTTATTCACATTAGCAGAATTGAAAACAAGTTGGAAGTCGTTTTGGGAGATAATCTTTACATGAAAGTGTTTTTGTTTTCTAGCTTAGTTTGTTAGTTAATTAGTGATGCAATATGGCGAAAATAGAGTTTTAGCTATCCAACAATTACTAAGTTGACAACTATTTTTCTTGGAAACTGGTAGGAGAGCTGTAAAAGGTTAGTCTAACTGCTTCTGTAACTTTAACAAAAGGCATATCCTTTGCACAATGTTTTACTGTGTGTTTAACATCAAGTCATTTCTTCTAATTTGGTTTAATTAAACTGCGCTCGATAAAGTTAATCATAGTTATGGAACAGCATCCTTCAATCAAACTCCCAACTAAAAATAAGTACGGTATCAAAACTACAACGCAGTAAACAAATCAGGCAATGACTTGAACAATATTTTTGTAGGAAGTAAATTGATAAAATGTTCAACATTCCATTTTGTTTATAATACGTTTATATGAAGCTGAAATCTTCCCAAAATATCTTAAAATTCTACATTGTATATGTTGTTCCAAAGGGTTCTGTCCATAAATAGGATTGTAATATCAAATCAAACGTCGAAGCTTCTTTTTGAGACACCCTGTATTTATGTTTTGTAACAATAAACTGCTCAATGAACGGAAATTTTCTTTCATTGCAGTTTGGGAGGCCAATTTTAAGTTACTCGCCAAACAAAATTCTATAATTATATATTGCAAATAGTCTAGGCATTCAGAATTGAAAAAAAATTTTATACTATTAACTTCATATAAAAGAATGGCCATTTAGTGCCGTTTGTCTATACAAATGCTTACAATGTTGGGCATTGGACAAAATATTGATAATTAATTACATAAACGATAAAAGCTTGAGTTTGTCAAGTAAAACCTAAATTCAGCAAAATTAACCAAGCTTTAGTTAGTTGAATTTTGTTGAAAGCTGTTGAATTTTCCATACTTGTTTTTAGAACTGAAGAGAATCGAGACACCTATGACACTGATGATTGGTGGGTCCTGTTTGATTAATTTCTAGCAAAACATTCTACAAAACATGCGTTCTGATTTTCCATTGGCGTTTAGAAAATAGTGATGATAGTGCTTTTTACAGTACTTTATCTAGGAAATCTAAGGAATAGAGTTTTGGCTTGCTGGGACACCGACATGAAATAGTTATAATTTTTCATTGTGTTTGTACCACCTTGTAAACTAGCTTCTTCACGACATGGGAATGTCAATCCTCGTCCTCCTATCTATCTTTACGAAAAATCACTTCTCGGCTGACTGGGTTTGTCAACCAGTATTGTTGTTGGGTAAAGTTGAAATTTTCAGAACGTAGGTTTTGTTGTAGGTTGCTACGTCACAGGTTGCATAACTCTTAGTAGAGAAATGTAGTAAAAGTATGTCAACCCTGCAAATTGCGATTCCCAGTGAATGGTCAACCTGTTCTATAGCGCGGGGTGTGGTGTGGAGCAAAGCTGCAAACTTGATACGGATTCTGGTAATCACTCATTAGTGAATGTCTCGCAACAAGCCGTCGCCGTCCAACACGTACATTGCAAACCGGTCATTTAATATTGCCGACCTCTGTCGCCTGTCACTCAATTAGATATATTTATGGTGACTTGTTAGCAAATTCATGTTTTCTTCTTTTAATCAATAGTATACGTTACTAGACCTGAAAATATGTGTTTACCGGACGAGTGTGATCGTTCCCGTGCGAGACGAAGTCGAGTGCGGGATTACCATAAGAGTCTGGTAAACACATTTTGGACGAGTGGCGTACGATATTTTACGCCATACTACTCTAAGCTAACGTGACGATAAAAATCTGTGCAAATCCTTGTTTATTCTTACCGACTAAAGGACTAACAATCACTACTTTTAACATCTAAGAGAGGTCATTTTTTTCTTTTTAATCACTCATTGTCAAATATAATCAGTTGATTGGTGTCCGGTAAAACTCATTACAGGACAGTAGTAGGTAATGAAACCCCATTTGATTAAGCTGGTGGCAAACAGCTGTTTTCTGGACTAAATACTTGCGTGGGAAGTCTGTTAAAACAGTAGCGTGGCGTAAAACAGTATAAATGCCTATCATCCAATATGAATAATGGTTCATAGTAGTTAAAATAGTTATGTAACTACGGTACTATTAAAGCCAATAATTCTTTTCGTCCAAAAATCAGACAATTAATATATCTCTTAATACCTTCTAAATGACCGTGAAGATCCCAAATGATGTTTTAAGTTTACACATGGTTATAACTAGATAGCTTCTTGATTAGCATTGTACGTTTTATTAAATTTACGGAAAGTAAACAAATACCCCCGCCGCAGCAAACCTGCAGACTAAGCGAATTTCCATTTGCCTGATTGGATTTACACTAAAATGTCTCCTTAAAAATATCACATTTATTCCCTATTTAAATAACATTAGTTTAACGAGTACTTACGTTTGATGCAACAGGGAGGGTAAAAAGGTGTTTTTTTTGTAAAATGTTAATAGTTTAATATTAAAATAATGCATTTCCTAAATTTGATCAAAATATGATCATAAACAAGCAAACTACAACAGTTTACTTATTCTCCATAAGAATAACATGGGAATTTTAAATTTACAGTTTTTTGGAATTTTCTCCGTAACCATTAGGTGCATAATAACGCTTCAATATACTAAATTATTTGTTTTTTTTTAAGCTCTACCAAATGGTTTGGAAAGAAAATGCTAAATTTTAAGTTTTTAGGGTCAAAAATGGGAAAAGCAAATTTTTGCTCCATAAAACCCCCCATAAACCCCTGTTCCCATAGTCCGATCATGCTGGTTCGCGAACTCGTTCGAATAAACGCAGATTTACTCGTTTGTACCAAATTTCATCAAAATCGGATGATTTTTGCTCGAGTTATCGTGCTAAAGGACACACACACACACACACACACACACACATATATATATATATATGAATTTGGACGGATGGTGTTTTTGGTCTCTAGGGACCTCAAAACGAAAAAGTACCATGAGTACTACGGTAATAGCTTATTCCCTATAGGGGAAATTTGCTAAAAATACACTTGAAACATATATTTACACCTAGATTGTTAACTCACAAGAGGATAAATATATATAAAAGTTAATTTATACCAAGAATAAGCGCTTAACAAACCAGCAGTTTGCATTGGGCGAGGCGGTGAAGAATCACTATATCTTCTCTTCGCCGTGGCGAGGCACGGGCAGAACAGCTAGTATTATATAAAAATGGTAAGTGGTAAGTGGATTTCGGTTGGGCACTCCAATCATCATCGCACCGATAGGCGTTAATAAGATAGTTCATTGTCAATAATGCATCTAATTGTTTGAATTGCAGATAATAATATTACATAAAATTCAATTAATTTAATTAGTAATGTGTAAAATCTAAATGTTTCTATACTGTTTCCAATATTGATTTTGCTTGTACTGCCCATGGCCAGGTGCTTGCGCTGCTGCTGGTCGTCGCCTGCTTTGCCGCAGTCGACGCAGGGTTTCTGGGAGGATATCATAGCTACCCCATCATCAAAAGCTACCATAGCTACCCCGTCTACAAGAGTTACAGCAGTTACCCCATCTATAAGAGCTACAGCAGCTACCCCGTCTACAAGAGCTATAGCAGCTACCCCATCTACAAAAGTTACAGTTCACCGATAGTCATCAAGAGCTACGGCTCAGGCTGGTGGTAGAACGTCACCACCAGAGAAATTGTTTGCCCAATTTCTTTATAACTTTAAACAACTAAATACGTTTTTTGTCATCATGCCTTCATGTCAATCAACAAATGTTTGCCTTTTTTGGTTTCGAACAGTTTAATTTCACACCAATTTTAAGTTAAGCTAAATATGTAAACATGAAATTTGTTTTATGTTCATTCTTTTTCCAATTTTCTATTTCCTGTATCTCTCACTTGAATCTCTTTAAACAAGTTCTAGTCTCATGATGTCTTATGTTACCAATAAAATTCTAGTTATTAATATATTGAATTTCATCTGCTATACCCTCGTCAAAAATCATTAGTTATTTCGTAAATTGACTGCATTTTTTGTAGGTGCCTTAAGGTTGCAGTTAGTGGCTTTGAATAAATCATTGAATATTTTGACACTTCCTGAATGAATTACAGAAAAAGAAAACACCAGGCTATAGAATAGATTTTTATCTTGTAGTTCTTAACTAGCAATAGATTGATTCAGATTTGACTTTCGAGCAATTGATTGAATAAAAGTAGCACCTTCATTACGCTTCATGGAAAGTTTGTTCCCGATAAGACTTTTATGTTTCAAGACTTCCCCCACATTTTATACATCAAAACACGGGTCCAGACCCAAGCAGATGTGAAGTGTGCATATTTTTTTGCATTTCCCTATAACCAAATCTAGCGATTTGTAAAATAAAGGGTGTCCCAGTAAGAACGCCGGATTTGAGGAGCGTCTTATCCTTATCTGTATTTCAATAGGAATTCCCAAATTATCAGCGATGTTACCCGTATTAGGTCCCATTTGTAGTCATGAATCGCTACACGACGTAACAACGCGTGGTCATAGTTAAAGTGCACTACAAGTACGGAAGCTGCGCACTATTTACGGCCGGGACAATGCACCAAATGATCCATCTGTCCGAAGATTGGTTTATAAGTTCGAATAAATTGGCTCAGTTCTATACTGGGGATATTAATTTAAAGTCGCTTGTTTTCGCCAATAACCCTCAAACAATCCAAGACTTGAAGGAGGAAATGATTCGTACCATTAATGGAATTCAACAGGAAGTGTGTGAAAAAGTGATGGAAAACTTTGTCAAGAGATGTCGAGCTTGTCAGTTATTCAGCAGGTTGGCACTTACGAGACATAATACTCAATTACTAATCGGAGATATTATGCTTTAAGATTCATGTTTCATATTGTAAATTTAGCGAGAAAATATATGGTTTGTTAACATTTCAAATCCGGCGTTCTTATTGGGACACCCTTTATAAATTGCAACTGGGCGTATTTTAACGCAAGAGTGAAGTAAAGGTTAAAGTAGAATTATTCCCGTCTCGAAAAACGAAAATCGGTTCACCTAATGTTTTCTTTTTAAACTTGAGAAATATTACCGGTCAGACACGGATTGTAAAAAAATCAAAGAAAAACTCATTTGTTTTTCAATGGCTCGATTTATGGACTCGAACAGTTAACTTATTCTCCAAAAGAATAACATAGACAATTCAATTTTACACCTTTTTGAATTTTTTCCGAAACCAAAAACCGTATTAAAAACGTCTAGGTTATTTGTCTTTTAAGCTCTTCAAAATAGTTTAAAGAGAAATTGGGAAATCTTATGTTTATTTTATTTACGTTTTAAGGGTCAAAAATGGGAAAACCCCTATTTTTACTCCCATAAAACCCCGTTCCCATAGTCCGATCATGCTAGTTCGCGAACTCATTTAAGTTTATCCCGCCCTACACACCCAAGCCAAATTTCATCAAAATCGGAAAGAAATCGTATTCATGGACACACACACACACACACACATAAATATAAATATATACATACACAATTTGAAAAATTAGTCTTTCTGGCCTCTGGGGACATCAGAATTAAAAAGTAAATCGGTCATGGACCTAGGTCTTGCCGTGTGGCCAACGGTAATAACTACTTCCCTATATGGAAATACGCTAATAAACTAAAATTTAGACACCTTTGTATACAGTTTTGAGACAAACGATTATATTTCCCTTGACCTAAAATAAGATAATTTATTAAAGAAGGCCTCCTCTATAAAAGGAGATGAACACAGTAACCAGGCCTTCCGCTTGTGGTAATTTGTATTCATCAATGGCGGTCGTTTGACATTTGTACTAAGATTGCTAAAGGTATAGAACCAATGTTTCTGATAAACAATTTAATGTAATATGAGGCAAAGGGATTGTAGACCTTTCCTAAATGTTTAAATCCACAAAACATTTTAGGTTTTAGATGTTATTAAATTTACATGTAACTTCCCATACTATTATTATTTACAGTACCGAAGAACTTCTTAAGCCTGGGCTGCCCTTAATGCAGACTTTCAAAACAAAATACTAATCGACTATCTAAGTTTTATAGAATTGGCACTTTTATTGGTAATTGATTTAATTGGTGAACTGCTATCCAACCACCAACATTTAAACAATGGGTATGTGGGTTTGGTTATTAGTAAACTTTATACCAACATCTAAACCAAAATTATCTCTTTACAAAGAAACGTGTTGATGTGTTGTATAAAGTTGGTGACATGAGGGCATTAACCTATTATGTTTTGACTGTCCAACGTTGAGCCCGCAGCATTGCTTGCGTAATTTCCGTAACTTGACATAAACCTCTATTTTTTCAATGATTTAACTGGAAAAATAAAAAACACAGAAAACGTGTAAAACACAATATATGTAACAGTAATTATAGATTGTTGTTTCACCGAGTCTAAAAATAGCATCTCAGAAAAATCCTCCACCAGCGTATATGTGCAGAAACCAAGCGTAATTTTGCTAATATCCACCAAGCATGTTAGCAGGTAAGGTTTTCGTAAACAGTGATTACGTAAAATCTAGATTGTGTTGAAACCAATTTTTATACCATGAAGTTTGTTGCAATATTTGCATCATACTGATTTTTAACAGCATTTAGATTTTGTTCATTGTTTATTTATTTGTTATATATATATATATATATATATATATATATATATATATATATATATATATATATATATATATATATATATATATATATATATATATATACGCAAGCAGTTTTCTTTTCACAGTCATAACGCAATAACGGCTTGATGGATTTTAAAGTTTGAGGTGTCAAATTAAAGGTATTTTCACGTAGATGTGCAAATACGTCTCAGAATGTTTAGAAAGGGCACCACTTAAGTACACTTAAGGGCTAAAGTTTGGAAGGCGGCGCTATCTGTTGACATCTGATCAAACTCATTTCCCTTTGTTTACAAATAACATATGAACGTAGTTTGAAATAGTTTTTAAGTTTAACCACAGACTGCAGAACTTAAAACTTCCAGAGCAAAGCTGGAATTTATATTTTGTTTCAATCTGTCAACTAAGTCTGGTCCATAATTAAAAAAAGTGTTTAAGAATAAATATTTAATAAATATTTAATTCTTTTTGTCTATGGTTAAATTGATTTACCTTACATCGTATTTGACTGATTATCATGTAGTTAGAGTTCGATTTGATGAAGTGAATGTTTAAAAGTGATTATTCACAGGGTAGTTATCCGTTACATTACCATATTATCATGTAATTTACAATGTGTATCAAAATTCCAATTCCTTTACAGTGTTTTCTGTTGTTTGGTTAACTTTCCTCTTTCATTTCAATTTAAAATCAAATGCCGCCAGTACGACGAAGAACTGTGAGTGGCTGGAGGGAACGCGAACGCGAACGCGACCGCTTGCATCAACCTCTCAATTGAAAATTTGATGGGTACATAGTGGTAGTACCACCGTTGTGATAGTCCAATCTCGGACAAATGAACGTTAAATGTTTACATTGTAGTGGCTTACATATTTTTAAGCAAGAAAAGACTGGCCGAGACAGTTAAGTTTGTAGGCTACTCTTTGTTGCCATAAATGAAAGGTTCGTTTACCTCATTTGTGCAATTCACCACAATAAACTTCGGGTTCTTAATGGAAACTCTCAATCTGAAAATAGGACTGTTAGACTTATATCCAGAAATTATTTGGATAAAGTTCGTCAATTCGGTTCTGCCTTTACCATGGTCAGATCCAAAGCTCATTAAGATGAGAAAGTTCCACAGGTTATCTACAATTTTAAGATCCGTGACACGTTTTACCACCGAGTGGGTCCTCTAGTTCCTCAAGAAGGTGATGATCCTGAATACGCACAGATATTTAAGTAAGTACGACAATGTCACTAGAACCCAAAGGAGAACTAAGCACAATTAAAAAAAAATGCAATGAAAACATATGCGGGAAATAGGGTCACAATGCCAACCCATTTGCAAATCTTTGAAGACTGTGGCAGACATTATGTAGGGACAAGAGCTCCGAGGAGTCAAGTGAGATTCTTATGTACATAATAAGAGACAGAAGAAGTGTCTTCCCTCGCTACAATGGTTCTACCTGTGTAGATTTCGCAGCAATTTCTAAAGCTGAAAACAAAGCACCACCTGGCCAAATAAATCGTATAGTTTTTTCCAACACTAATAATATTAAACGCGTATCCATTATAGATCTGTCGTTAGATCCACTTGCTTACCCTCTTATGTTCCCAACCGGAGACTTGGGTTGGGGCCCCTAATTTAAATACGCCTAAAACAGAACACATCAAAGAAATAATTTAACAATGCTAGAATAAGAGTAGCTATGGTTGGCGTCAAGAGAGGAATTGAGCTACATTAGGTCAAAAGCTAACTTTACAGTGTGTGGTTGACATCTACGTGCTCATAGAGTGCACCCGCCTACTATACATAAGAGATAACCAAAACAGTACGAGAGTGAATGTAAATTTAAATATTGTAGATTGCTTTTATATTTTTTACATCATAATATTTTTATATTTCTATAATCAGTCATATAAATTATTTTAGAGTGACTCTTTGATTAAGGTCTTGCTGTTTATGTTTTTTGTAAAAATTTTTAGAAAAGTTTCAGTTTTACTCGATTTCGAGCAACAGGTTATCTAGTTTGTTTTGTTATTTGTTTTTGTCCTCGTTTTAACGTAACGTTAAACGTAAAACTAGCGACTTCATTTTGATGAGCTCTAAAAACAAATTATTTAGTAACTTGAAGCATTGTTATACGCTAAAATGGTTATGAAGAAAATGAAAATACCTCCGCCTCAGCAAACCTGCAGACTAAGCGAATTTATACTTGCCTGATTTGATTTTACTTAAATCTATTTCAATAACATTATGTTGAAGGTTCGCTGTTACAGGGAGGTTAATACAGTATATTTTTTAGAAACATGATCATAGCTAAGTATAAGAAATTTAAGAAATGTTATGTTTTTTGGGGTAAAAATGAAAACTAACAGTCTTTACCTCATAAAACCCTGTCCCCAAGGTCCGATCATGCTGGTTCGCGAACTAATTCAAGTTTATCCCAGCCTACAACGTTACTCCTACAGAAATTACTAAATTTATCGCTTTCACGGACACACACATACATTATATGTATAAATATATATATATAACAGTTTGAACGAATCGTGTGTTTGGCCTAAAGGACTAACAATCACTACTTTTAACATCTAAGAGAGGTTATGTTTTTCTTTTTAATCACTCATTGTCAAATATAATCAGTTGATTGGTGTCCGGTAAAACTCATTACAGGACAGTAGTAGGTAATGAAACCCCATTTGATTAAGCTGGTGGCAAACAGCTGTTTTCTGGACTAAATCCTTGCGTGGGAAGTCTGTTAAAACAGTAGCGTGGCGTAAAACAGTATAAATGCCTATCATCCAATATGAATGATGGTTCATAGTAGTTAAAATAGTTATGTAACTACGGTACTATTAAAGCCAATAATTCTTTTCGTCCAAAAAATCAGACAATTAATATATCTCTTAATACCTTCTAAATGACCGTGAAGATCCCAAATGATGTTTTAAGTTTACACATGGTTATAACTAGATAGCTTCTTGATTAGCATTGTACGTTTTATTAAATTTACGGAAAGTAAACAAATACCCCCGCCGCAGCAACCCTACAGACTAAGCGAATTTCCATTTGCCTGATTGGATTTACACTAAAATGTCTCCTTAAAAATACCACATTTATTCCCTATTTAAATAACATTAGTTTAACGAGTACTTACGTTTGATGCAACAGGGAGGGTAAAAAGGTGTTTTTTTTTTTGTAAAATGTTAATAGTTTAATATTAAAATAATGCATTTCCCAAATTTGATCAAAATATGATCATAAACAAGCAAACTACAACAGTTTACTTATTCTCCATAAGAATAACATGGGAATTTTAAATTTACAGTTTTTTGGAATTTTCTCCGTAACCATTAGGTGCATAATAACGCTTCAATATACTAAATTATTTGTTTTTTTTAAGCTCTACCAAATGGTTTGGAAAAAAATGCTAAATTTTAAGTTTTTAGGGTCAAAAATGGGAAAAGCAAATTTTTGCTCCATAAAACCCCCCATAAACCCCTGTTCCCATAGTCCGATCATGCTGGTTCGCGAACTCGTTCGAATAAACGCAGATTTACTCGTTTGTACCAAATTTCATCGAAATCGGATGATTTTTGCTCGAGTTATCGTGCTAAAGGACACACACACACACACACACATACGCGTTTGGCAACCAATGTGAGCTCCATGGTATTACACAGTAATGTGAGCTCCGGTAGAAGGAGAGGTTATTAAAAAGAAAATATATGTCACTTTTTTAAAAGATGTCTTGTACTTAACTGTGGACACTTAAAACTCAAGGTTTGATTAAAATTCACAACTTGGATTTTGTAATGCAATGTGAGCTCCGGTATGTAAGTCGACCTGAGCTCCGGAAGTGTGTATGGTCAATGTGAGCTCCGGCAGTGTGTATGCTCAATGTGAGCTCCGGCAGTGTGTATGCTCAATGTGAGCTCCGGCAGTGTGTATGCACAATGTGAGCTCCGGCAGTGTGTATGCACAATGTGAGCTCCGGCAGTGTGTATGCACAATGTGAGCTCCGGCAGTGTGTATGCACAATGTGAGCTCCGGCAGTGTGTATGCACAATGTGAGCTCCGGAAGTGTGTATGCTCATTGTGAGCTCCGGTATGGTGTATGCTCAATGTGAGCTCCGGGAATGGTAAGTTCGAAGGTAACACCAATACTCGTCTTCGTTCTACGGAAAGTTACTAGTCTTGCCTAGGAACCCAGTTTTGGATCTGTTCGAGGTGAGAGGCATTACTAGCTTCATTCCCACTGTTCTTGTGAACTTAACTCTAGATCAGACTGTTGCTTCATCCGCTTCTTCATCAGTTAATTTTTCATCTTAAAATCTAAAAAATATCTTTTTGGTACCTATGTTATCACCCACGGGATCTTTGAATAATTTTAGGCTTAACTGAATCTGAAGTGTATGTGGTTTGGTGGTTGGTCATTGTAATGAATTATATAAGATAAACCTGCATTACACTATCGACAAATTAACTATCAAATATTTATTAAAACACTGAGGCATACTGCAAACGCTGAGTCATACTGCAGCAAAAACAGCCGTATTTAAAGAGCTTAAAGTAGGTCTTTTCACTCTTTTCTCCCTAGGAAGTGAAAATCAGCTGATTTAAACTCAGTAATGAGCTTCGATTGTATGCAATCGCATGTATCGAAAGTATGTATAATTTTTTTTCACCACACTATAATGTTTTAGTGGTTCTACATACGTTAATTGGTGGCTGAAAGTTACGTTTTGCTGGCCATGCCAGCTGTCATCGTTATTTGGGGACCGAGCAGGTCCCTAGGGCCGCAAAATTAGCTGCCCGCTTACTTACTTAAAACATGAATGCATATTAAATGCACAATCAGTATCCATAGCATTGCAATAGAATTATTTTATTGTCACCGTTGCCTAGCAACTATTTATTTTTATTTTTGCTGATTCCTCGAATTATTTCTTCACATAACCTTAAAGTTGTAGTTGTGTTGACCATCAGTGTGCATTTATTATAGAGGTGAATAGTGGCAATAGGGTATACTGTGGTGCAAAATAGCGTTCGTACCACGGACCTAAATGGTTTTGCAGCTCTCGATCGAGACGAAGTCGAGAACTTAAAAACTATCTCGAGCCGGCAAAACCTTATTTTTGGCCCTAGGGACGAAATATACTATTAAATGGGTTGTAGCTTAATCGGGTTTCAACTTTATTTAATTTACAGTCTGTTTCAAAAGTAGACAAATAAGCAAATACATTAACAATAATACAACATTAAAAGTATAGTGATTTACCACTCTCAACACTAGCTAACAAAGATAATTTTGATAACACAGCCGAATCTGAATGGGAGGTTTAATATCGTAAGTCGCTTCAGTCTGTAAATGGTGTTGTGATTGTCCAATAAATTTAGTGCAAGATGAGAGCTCGCCCTGTGGTCGGAAACTTGACCAAAAGTATGTATTTTTCCAACTTATCTATATTTACCCTATGCTATAAATAAGACATGTAAATGGAATTTCTTCTATTTGGTTTTATTTTCTGTTTACATTTAGTTGTTATTTCGTTACCTACATGGCAACCCATACGGCCCAAGTTATTTTTTTAATTTTAAATTCGTTTCTTGTGTTTATTTTTGAGCCTATTTTAATTTATAAAGGGATTCATCACATCTACAGGAAAATATCTTTCATTTGGTAGGCCTACCAACCGCGTGAAATTCGTTCCAGTAGTATGGTCAGGCTAGCTGTCAAGTTTTGCAAAAGTTGTTTTGTATAAGACGATTTTGAATGATTTTCCAATTTGATAATCTTTTTTCACTAGATTTTGTAATTTCTTCTTTGACTTTTCAAAATCTAAGATTATTATGAAGTGTTCTGTTGGTAACAAACCAAGGTGTGTTGCGTTGACAATTTTACGTAGCAATTTTGATTGGTATCGTTGAAAAATTTCAATGTTTTGATGTACTTGATGATCCCCAAAGTTGGATCCCATAAGTCCAAATTGGTTTCATAACTTTTCTGCAAAGTAACATTATTTTGTGTACTAAGTTTTGATTTAGATCCAAGAAGACAATTAAGCTTCGTTATTTTTAAATTTAGATATTGTCTTTTAGTCCAGATATGTGCCTTCAAATTAAGCTTTGCATCTAAGTGCATGCCCAAGTATTTTATTTCTGTTACTTTAGGGTGGTGAATATTGTTCATGGAACAATGTCCGGAGGACATGTAGCCAGATTTAGGGTAAAAGTAATGTTTTCTGATTTATTTTCATTAATTTTGAACCTCTGTGTTTTAAACCAATGTGAAATTTCATCCAAGTTTAACTGTAAATTTGCTGTAGTTTGAACCAGTTTGTCGTGGACAGATAAAATGGTCATATCATCCGCAAATGTGGCAACCATAGTGTTTACAATTTCTGGTAGGTCCGATGTATAGGGAATATACAAGTATGGTTCAAGCACGCTTCCTTTGGGGATTCCTGATTCTATAGGGTAAAGGTCAGTTAAATAATTTTGATGTTTAATTTGGAAAGTTCTGTTTGTAAGATATGATTTTTAAATATGAAAAACTGAATGGGGTAGCTAAATGTGGCATTCTTGTCAATAGTTCGACATATCGGTAGTAATGTACACCAACACAATCGTAATAAACGAAATAATTTAATTATATTTACGAAACAGATGCTTGTTTGCATTAGCAAAATAAATAACAATTTAGAAGTCATTTTGAGAAGTTATCTAAGTATTTCTGTTAAAGAAATGACATTTCTTCATAATCTTAACATCTCAAATTATTTTAATACTTTCTTCTGAAATGGCTACCATACTAATTCAAACTCACATAACAAGAAATTAAATAACATATAAACATAAATTAAAAAGTTTTACACCACAATTAAAAAACAAATGTACGATTGCTCTTGCTCATTCTTCATCAGATTAGGCATAGGCACGAGACCCTCCTTCATTGCGCAGTCTGTAGTCTTGGAGATAAGAGAGATATGCGGTAAAGATAAGGGAGAACTGGAACGGTCCGTTGTGGGTTTGCAATATTTATCTCAAAATCCAGCGCAAGGTTAACTAAATTTTGGAATTAGGGTCTGAATACGTGATTGGTGAAATCCAGGAGGCAATACTGAACTTGCACTACTTATGTTATATAGCATTTTTTACCTTATCTACCAAAATTTTGCTATTTTAAGCACTTTTTCCTTTGGAGCTTTAGGGGGAAACGACTATTTCACCCTGAAAATCACGTTTGAAAGTCGAGAAAAGCTTTAGAAATCGGCGATTATAAGCGCTCGAAAAATCTTTTTTCCTTTTAATGGTAGCCTATTTTTTTTATTATTCGAATCATTTCAAACTTCTTTTCCTTTTGCACTTTTTGCAGCAAACACATATTTCACCACGAAAAACACGTTTGAAAATCGTGAAAAGCGTTATAAATCATTAATATCGCCACATTTGACTGGTAAGTGTCAATAAAAGAGCGCAAAAGAGTCCTTGGAGCCTAGACGTTCTAACTCATAAAACAATGAAAGAACTACAAAGACACAATATACTTTTATAATCTCACAATAAACTAGATATTTAAATTACAATCACTCTGGCGTTTGAAGAAATATTTTTGGACTGTAAATAACTCTCCAGCTGCTGTTTGAAATTAACGTAATTAACATTGCTCTTATGGGGGACAAATCCAAGATGGCTGTTAGCTTTCATTGACTCCCTTGGAGAACAATAAAAAACTACAAAGAACATTTCTAATCTCACAGTATACTCGATGTTAAATTATTATCACTTTGGTGTTTGAAAAAAATATTTTTGGACGATAAATCTCTCTTCAGCAGCTGTTTGAAATTATCCAAGATGGCCACTAGCCTCCAAGGACTCCCTAATATAACCTTTAGCTGAGCTCCTCAGCTTAACCTAACCTAAGCTGCGTTTACCCAAAATCGGTAATTTTCGGCACTTTGCTGATCTAAGCATGGGTTAGGTTAGGTTAGGTTAGAGTAAGCTAGGTTGGATTACTTTGGTTTACCCACAAATTGGTAATTTTCGGCACTTTGCTATTTTTTACGAATTTTAAAACCTGGGTTTCTGGGTAAAAATGGCGTTTGCTGGAAAACTGTTAGCAGCAATTTTTTTTTTAGATGGGTTTAATAATAATAAAAACACATTAAAAGTAGGGTAAAAAATCAAGCTCCAAAAATCTTCGGTTTCCATCGCTTTTTGCTATGTTCAATCGAGATTTTCGAGCGTAGGAAAGATGCGGACAAGAAAAGAAAGTTAGGGACAAATAGGAGAGTTGTCCTTTTTGCGATTTATTACCACGTAAAACCTAAACAATATTTATAGGTTGGAAATTGGAGGTCAATCACACTCTCGCAATATCACAAAAGTGAACTGACCCGAGTGACCCGACACTCCAATAACTGGGATGACCTGTTGCAAAAGGAAAATCTAAGAAATTGCTTATGAAGTCCATTTGGAGTAACGTGTGAATAACGTGTTAACGGGACATTCCTGTATTCTGCTCACTCATATTTCCTTTACCTTTCCAAGTACTGAATGTTTATGAGTTTGCTTAGATTAAACAATATGTGGAACACTTTGTACCAGGTGCCTACGATTATATCTTACTAGAGGTAGCTAGTCGTGGTTTGTTCCCGAATTAAGAATAAAACATATTGTGTTATTGCGTTATAATACAAACGAGAGAAATTCGCCCATATTCAAGGTTGTATAAAATAAATCGGAGGCTATAAAGTCCACACGAAGTTGAAGCTATTGTTTTTAAAATAGTCAAGTATATTTTGATAAAATAAGGATTCGCTGCGTCGCGAGTGACGATGATGACACTTCCGTGATTGCGAGAGAATTTCACGATATGGTTCGGCGGACCTAGGAGACGATGATGTATCCGTAATCGCGGGAGATATTTATCCTGGCAAAGTAACCTCGAGCACAGAAAACGTTCTTAATATGTTTTCTGTGGCACGAGGTATGTTGAAGTTAGCACCGTGACCACGAGACATGTCAACGATGGCACCGTGAGTGCAAGATACGTTGACGGTTAACGCCATGACCGCAAAAACGTTGACGATAACACTGGAACCATGAGACATGTTGACGTTGGTACCATGACCTCAAAACATGTTGACGATAATGCCGTGACCGGAGACATAATCGAGACGTGTTGACAATGGCATCGTAACCGCAAAACATGTCAATGATTACGCCACGACCGTGAGAAATTTTGACGATGGTACCACAACCATGAGACATGTTGACGATCGCGCCATGAGCGTGGGCAGCGAGGGAAGTGTTTGCGATGGTGCCGTGAACGCGGGTAATGTTGATGATGGCACCGTGCTCACAAGCGATGGTGCTCTGACCGCGGGACATTCGGGGACACGTTGACGATCCGGCCGCGAGCGTGGGGCGTGTTGTGGACATATATATAATACAGATTTGTTGTATTATATAGAGATCTATGGTTGTGGATCAGGCGCCGAGATTACGAGATGTGTTGACTGCTGAGACGCCTGGACAACTGAATATAGCGCCGCGAACATGGTCACGGTGGCTCCGTCATCACGGGAGATCTTCACAATGATGTCACAATTGAGGATTAAAGTCATGCAAAAATAATGACATTGTGATAGGCACATGTTAAAATATTTAGGATTGGGCCTGCCTGATTAAACTCTACTGCTGTTTTACAAGTAACCATATATCAGGCCTTAAGACTTTACTCAAGTTTTTTTATGTAGTTGTATTCGTGTCGTATTCACGTTAAATGTCTATATAAGGTTAGCATTTGGTGTTTTATAATTATATTTATGTTTCATAGTTAATTGAACCAAAAATTAAATTTGTTTAGTCAACAACAGATCTTGTTACTGTACTTGTTTAATTTTTATACAGAATTGTTTTTAGTACGATGCTTGTTTTCAATATTATTGCTATCTGCAACAATATTTAACCTAGTTGTTTTACCCCAAACAATCGGGAAGGAAATAAAAATCACGTCCCGAAATAAAATTAAAAAAAAAACTTAATACTGAAATGAAATGTAAACAGTTAGTTGTGGATACAATTAAGCATTTTAAAGAACATACGACGGAACAGCTGTTTCAAGATAGCTGACTATTGATTACTGATTTGGAGAATTGGTAGATCGACTTGAAAAAAATAAATAAGTACCAGGGTACTAAGCTTTGCTCGGGGAAATCATTACTATACCCTCAGAAAAGGCTTTGGTTTATGCAATTTATCCTTATCATTAATTAAAGAATATTTTATTTTCAGCGGTAAACACAGCTGGAGAACGCAACAGACTACAACAATGCTATGCTGACGGCGAAGCTACCTCCCCCCTCCTCAGTGCCTATAAACACGACATGGATATACAGTAGTCTGGATCGCGTTCTGGCACTAGAAATTCGAGAATAACGCGCTGAAAACAACTAAATGCGGAGCGGAAGTCAGAACAATAGCGGAACTCACATTGACTGTGTGGAACCATGTTGGTGTGCATCGAAGAGTGTAAACGCGATCGTAGCGCGACGTGGTGTCGATTTTATGAAGCTATACACTCGCACACTTTGGTAAAAAGCAGTAAAATGAGCTCCGACCTAGTTCGAGCTATTTCGGGTATTTCCGTGATGCCGAAGTCACTAGGACAACGAATCAGAGGCTTTCTCAATCCGAGCTCCGGGGGGTCGGAGCTCACATTGAAAACGGAGCTCACGTTGTTGGTGTGTAACCATACGTCGGATCTCACAATGTATCATTCCCCAACACACACACACACACACACACACACATATATATATATATGAATTTGAACGGATGGTGTTTTTGGTCTCTAGGGACCTCAAAACGAAAAAGTAAATCGGTCCCTGGACCAGGTCTTACCATGAGTACTACGGTAATAGCTTATTCCCTATAGGGGAAATTTGCTAAAAATACACTTGAAACATATATTTACACCTAGATTGTTAACTCACAAGAGGATAAATATATATAAAAGTTAATTTATACCAAGAATAAGCGCTTAACAAACCAGCAGTTTGCATTGGGCGAGGCGGTGAAGAATCACTATATCTTCTCTTCGCCGTGGCGAGGCACGGGCAGAACAGCTAGTATTATATAAAAATGGTAAGTGGTAAGTGGATTTCGGTTGGGCACTCCAATCATCATCGCACCGATAGGCGTTAATAAGATAGTTCATTGTCAATAATGCATCTAATTGTTTGAATTGCAGATAATAATATTACATAAAATTCAATTAATTTAATTAGTAATGTGTAAAATCTAAATGTTTCTATACTGTTTCCAATATTGATTTTGCTTGTACTGCCCATGGCCAGGTGCTTGCGCTGCTGCTGGTCGTCGCCTGCTTTGCCGCAGTCGACGCAGGGTTTCTGGGAGGATATCATAGCTACCCCATCATCAAAAGCTACCATAGCTACCCCGTCTACAAGAGTTACAGCAGTTACCCCATCTATAAGAGCTACAGCAGCTACCCCGTCTACAAGAGCTATAGCAGCTACCCCATCTACAAAAGTTACAGTTCACCGATAGTCATCAAGAGCTACGGCTCAGGCTGGTGGTAGAACGTCACCACCAGAGAAATTGTTTGCCCAATTTCTTTATAACTTTAAACAACTAAATGCGTTTTTTGTCATCATGCCTTCATCTCAATCAACAAATGTTTGCCTTTTTTGGTTTCGAACAGTTTAATTTCACACCAATTTTAAGTTAAGCTAAATATGTAAACATGAAATTTGTTATATGTTCATTCTTTTTCCAATTTTCTATTTCCTGTATCTCTCGCTTGAATCTCTTTAAACAAGCTCTAGTCTCATGATGTCTTATGTTACCAATAAAATTCTAGTTATTAATATATTGAATTTCATCTGCTATACCCTCGTCAAAAATCATTAGTTATTTCGTAAATTGACTGCATTTTTTGTAGGTGCCTTAAGGTTGCAGTTAGTGGCTTTGAATAAATCATTGAATATTTTGACACTTCCTGAATGAATTACAAAAAAAGAAAACACCAGGCTATAGAATAGATTTTTATCTTGTAGTTCTTAACTAGCAATAGATTGATTCAGATTTGACTTTCGAGCAATTGATTGAATAAAAGTAGCACCTTCATTACGCTTCATGGAAAGTTTGTTCCCGATAAGATTTTTATGTTTCAAGACTTCCCCCACATTTTATACATCAAAACACGGGTCCAGACCCAAGCAGATGTGAAGTGTGCATATTTTTTTGCATTTCCCTATAACCAAATCTAGCGATTTGTAAAAAAACCAAAAACCGTATTAAAAACGTCTAGGTTATTTTGTCTTTTAAGCTCTTCAAAATAGTTTAAAGAGAAATTGGGAAATCTTATGTTTATTTTATTTACGTTTTAAGGGTCAAAAATGGGAAAACCCCTATTTTTACTCCCATAAAACCCCGTTCCCATAGTCCGATCATGCTAGTTCGCGAACTCATTTAAGTTTATCCCGCCCTACACACCCAAGCCAAATTTCATCAAAATCGGAAAGAAATCGTATTCATGGACACACACACACACACACACACATAAATATAAATATATACATACACAATTTGAAAAATTAGTCTTTCTGGCCTCTGGGGACATCAGAATTAAAAAGTAAATCGGTCATGGACCTAGGTCTTGCCGTGTGGCCAACGGTAATAACTACTTCCCTATATGGAAATACGCTAATAAACTAAAATTTAGACACCTTTGTATACAGTTTTGAGACAAACGATTATATTTCCCTTGACCTAAAATAAGATAATTTATTAAAGAAGGCCTCCTCTATAAAAGGAGATGAACACAGTAACCAGGCCTTCCGCTGGTGGTAATTTGTATCCATCAATGGCGGTCGTTTGACATTTGTACTAAGATTGCTAAAGGTATAGAACCAATGTTTCTGATAAACAATTTAATGCAATATGAGGCAAAGGGATTGTAGACCTTTCCTAAATGTTTAAATCCACAAAACATTTTAGGTTTTAGATGTTATTAAATTGACAAGTAACTTCCCATACTATTATTATTTACATATTTCTATAATCAGTCATATAAATTATTTTAGAGTGACTCTTTGATTAAGGTCTTGCTGTTTATGTTTTTTGTAAAAATTTTTAGAAAAGTTTCAGTTTTACTCGATTTTGAGCAACAGGTTATCTAGTTTGTTTTGTTATTTGTTTTTGTCCTCGTTTTAACGTAACGTTAAACGTAAAACTAGCGACTTCATTTTGATGAGCTCTAAAAACAAATTATTTAGTAACTTGAAGCATTGTTATACGCTAAAATGGTTATGAAGAAAATGAAAATACCTCCGCCTCAGCAAACCTGCAGACTAAGCGAATTTATACTTGCCTGATTTGATTTTACTTAAATCTATTTCAATAACATTATGTTGAAGGTTCGCTGTTACAGGGAGGTTAATACAGTATATTTTTTAGAAACATGATCATAGCTAAGTATAAGAAATTTAAGAAATGTTATGTTTTTTGGGGTAAAAATGGGGTTTCATTACCTACTAACTACTGTCCAGTAATGAGTTTTACCGGACACCAATCAACTGATTATATTTGACAATGAGTGATTAAAAAGAAAAACATGACCTCTCTTAGATGTTAAAAGTAGTGATTGTTAGTCCTTTAGGCCAAACACACGACTGTTAGTCTTTACCTCATAAAACCCTGTCCCCAAGGTCCGATCATGCTGGTTCGCGAACTAATTCAAGTTTATCCCAGCCTACAACGTTACTCCTACAGAAATTACTAAATTTATCGCTTTCACGGACACACACACGACACACATTATATGTATAAATATATATATAACAGTTTGAACGAATCGTGTGTTTGGCCTCAGAGGAAATATCAATGAAAAAGTAAATCGGTCCCGGACCTAGGTCTTTACCGTGCCACCAACGGTAGCTACTTCCCTGTATGGAAGTTCATTAAAACGTGCAAATTAAAAATTTCCATGTTATTCTTAAGGAGTAAACTGTTTTAGTTTGTTTAATATCAAATTTGGAAATTTCTCTCATTTTTTTACTTATATATTACTAATATTGTTTTACAAAAGCACACTTTATTACCTTCCCTGTAGCAGAACACCTAATTAATTATTGAACCTATTTTAATTTAAAAGGGAAGAAATCTGTTCTTTTAAAGGATTTTTTTTGAGAAAAAATAAATCAGGAAAATTGAAATTCACTGAGTCTATGTGTTTGTTGTGGCACCCCCGCATTTTTAGTGTTATTACCCGCATTTAGAAAGGTAATTATAGAATATATTTTTAGAAATAATAGATAGATAATTTGGTAACTAAGCACGTATGTTTTAAGGAGCTAAACATTAGATTAAGAGGAACATTTTCCTCTGGTTTAACCTATGTTTAACATAGATGATCGCATTACAGATCCATAGTAAAGATTAGCGACAATGAGGTCCCTAGGCTTGTGGATATTTATAGGCTTGTGGTTCGGATTCCACTATGAACTATAGGTCCCTTAGTTGCCGTTAGCTGTATGGACTATTAATTAACAGATGTGTCTAAGGAACATGTCGGCCTTAGTCACTAACAAGGTTACAACATCTCGCCACTCATCCTACACTCATGCTTCACTCATATTTGGGTTAAAATATGCACATAGAGGGGTTCCCATGTAAAATAATTTATATAATTAATTAATTGATTGATAAGGCTCTGCGTTACTTTAAATTTGTAAGATGTCGTAAACTGTCCTGTCTTAGATAACTGAGTTTCCGACCTTTCAAATATTTGCTCTTTCGCCAGAGCAAGAGATCATGTTGTTTATCGTATCGATATGCAAATGTAAATATTAATCCCGTTATGCAATCGCCAAGTTTCAATTTGGCCCCTCAGCAACAAGACTAATAAATAGCCTGTCTATGTGCAAGTCCCCCATACATCTTCCTTCACACGGTGAATCAACGGAGCACAGCGCCATCGCAACGAGCGCGAGCGGTAAATAACTATAGAATGTCTGAATGCCGAACGGGGAAAGTAGTTTACGGCCTGGATAGTGGTATATTATTGGGACCCTCACTAAAGGACTACCTTCACAGAGCTCCTGTATCGCTGATATTGGTTTAATAGTGAGATTTGAGGGGTGGCGGAATTGTACCCCCGTCATAAACTTTGATTTTGTTATGCACGAGTGGTTCGATTAAATCCACTGGCATCGAAAAAACTCAACCATTTTGGATAGAGAAGAGATAGCGAACTTTGGTTTTCACCATACTTTAAGTTTTTGAAAACACTTCAAAACGAAGTGTCACTAAATGGGGATTTACACTTGTTACTTGCTACTTACTTGTTACTTGTGGGTGTTCGCCTCCGCTGTCCTTAAGAAAGGGGGCTCGTCCGGATTTATTTCTTCACATCATCTTTAGTCATCAATAGCCTCAAAGAAATCTTTTATTTTGTAGTAGGGTCTTGTTGAGAAGAAGTCTTTAAGTTTATTTTTAAAGCCGTTTGTGTTTTGAATATTTTTTTATTGATCTGGTAGGTGGTTGAAAAATAGATGGATATGACTGTTAAAATTGTATTGTTAATAAAGTATGGTTTGCAGTGTTCTTCATCTTGCAGATCATTGATTGCTCTTATAGACTTCTTCTGGACAGTTAGTATTTGGTCTAGGTAGATTTGCGGTGTCGCTCCCCAGGCTATAATACCAAATCTTATGTGGGAAGAAATTAGAGCGTGGTAAACCACAAGTGCGGTATTTTCCCCAGATATTCTTTTTAGCGAATTTCCCATATTGGGAATAAGCTATTACCGTAGTACTCATGGTAAGACCTGGACCCGGGACCGATTTACTTTTTCGTTTTGAGGTGCCTAGAGGTCAAAAACACCATCCGTTCAAATTCATATATATATATATATATATATGTTTGAATTCGCAGCAGTTTGAAGTCAACTTGCACTGACATCCAGCACTTCGGCGTCAAATCGTGACGCCGAAAGCATGACGCCGAAATGCTGCACTTTGAGTTATTTCACAGCACTTTGAAATCAGACTCCAAAAGTCTGTGACGCCAAAATGCTTTGTGTCTCGTGACTTCAAAATGCTATAGCACTTCGGAGTCAGGATATATAACTTTTTACTAAGCAAGTCAAATAAAATAGTGCTGCGTAAGGTTTCTTCTCAAACCCAATCTTACTAATATTATAAATGTGAAAGTTTGTGTTTGTTTGAAGTTCAATCACGCATTAACAACTAATGGACGGAATGGGCTGAAATTTGGCATGATGATAGCTCATATTCCCGATTAACATGTGGGCATATTCTTATCTCAAAAATCCTTTCAGGCTCCGCCCCAGTGGCTCCGTAGTTCCCCATGTTAACCTTTTGAGAATTCATATTTTAAGGGAATTGTCAGCTATTTCATCTTTTTTTTTAGTGTTTTTTTACTTAGTGTTAGAAAATTATAGAAGGTTTTACAGTATATTAGAGTTATTATCACGCATAGGTCTAGTCACAGACTAGGTCATTGTGACCCATGTGATTTTATTATTTTGAGTATTTATTGCTGCAAAACAATTTGTAATAAATAACAATTTTTTCTCTCTCACTCTCTCTCTCCCCCTCTATTATTGGCCTCATCCTCGTGGTCTCAGGCTTGTCACCGGAGGTCCAGTGGTTGACCCAGCCAGAAGACTAGCCATCAGTCTTAAATTGGGGAGGTCTGTGTGGTCGTTACCCACAGTGCCGAAAGCTGACCAGAGCTCTTCTGGTACCGAGGGTGAAGGTTGCCGATGGTCTCTCGGGGGCAGTGGTTAAAGCCGGTGAATGTCCGGTAGTTCTCGATTTCGGCCGGGGATGTGTGTCCGTCCACGTTAATGACGGATCGGGGGCAGGCCCGATAACCTGTCTGAGAGGACATGGGGTCGAACCCGGAGGCCCATCTGAGAGGACGGGTTGCTAGATAGGTGTCCCACACACGGTGACCAACTTTTGGGATAACTCGGATGTGATTGTGACGTCACTTAACTATCGAATAGCCGTGGGACTATCGATTGATACAGCTTAACTCTTTGATTCGACCCTTGACACTTGAGTCTTGATTCCTTGAGTAAACTACCCCATCCCACCCGAATAATGAAGTTACTTAGACCTTGACTTGGACTTGAAATTATTTTCATTCACTCATTAGAGAGGCAGATAATGTGTCCTTTCTGTTTTTTTTACTGTTTAGTTCCTACAAAACACCAAAGTGACGTTTACCAAACAAATATTAAATTATGTTAACTCCTATTTTCTAAGGAAATAACTTAAAGAATCATGAGATTCAATTAAATTGTAAGCTAGTCCTATTTGTATTGCAGTTTATAGCTATGGATTCTGACTGTGATAGGCTGAATTTGTTTGTAATTGTAACTTAATTAGCTAAATGTAATTAAAACGGGAGTTGCAAATTTATTCACCATAGGTCTAGGCCTAGGATATGACAGAGGTAGTGGCCAAAAGGTTGGATAAGCCCTTCTTAATTCAGTTACCGTAGTGTTTTTGTTTTAATACGATTCTCCACTGTATTTACAAATTTTATATTTGATAACTTTTGTCAGTAAACTTCTTCAACTTCAGGCAATTAGGAAAGAACTCAAACTTATAAAAAAATAGTCTATAGTATTTTTCACTGTAGGCCTATTTGGGAACCAAATAATTAGCCCAACTTACCCAAAAATGGGATTTCATTGCAGATTAAAACAACCAGGAGACAGTCAAATGTAAGCTAGGACTTACTTAACTTAGTATTAAAACCCCCACCGCAGCAAACGTGCAGACTAAGCGAATTTTTATTTGCCTGATTTGATGTTTAATTAAATCCGTTTAGGTACTGTATAACCTCTATAGTTCGACACTTTAGAGCAAATGGAGTTTAATATACAGGAAAGTAAAACACAAGTTTTAGGTCTATATATAAATCACCCAAATTTGTTAAATACTAAACAGCTTAACAATTCATTTCAATCCAAATCATTTGTTGACAGCACAATTTACGACTACGATACGATTACGAACTAAAACCGCCCATCCGGTTGTTGGTCGATACTTGAACTATTCTATGACGTCATGATCATATTCCGATGTATCCCAAAAGTTGCTCACCCCCACACACGGGCTACGGTCCGGGGTCGTATGGAGGTGAGCTCTCCACCGGCCAGAAGCGGTGCACTCTTTCGGGAGTGCCATCTGGAATAGGCTTGTGGCATCTTAGATGTCAGTGCCGCATGCTGGCGTGAGCCGGGAATCGATGTTAGCTGCGTACAATATTAAAAATCTCAGAACTGTTGTGTTATAAGTTTTAATTTATAACATATACTTATTATTTAACTGCTAATCATACAATAAATCTAAAAATGTATGTCTATGGTTGATTTTCCATGATAAAACTAAATACAACCGATGACTTCATTGTGCTTCGTAAAATTTAATAAACTTACAGGACTTTGGCGTCGTCATTGCACTCTGTTTTCAAAGTGCTGCGTAAATTTCAGAAATCTTACAGCATTTTGGCGTCATAATTGCACTCTGTACTTTATACACACTTATTTATCCATACACTAATTTCTTAGTGTTGACAGAACTAATAGAAATTGTACAGCATATTAGCGTTATTATTGCTACCTTCCACTATTTTTTTTTTTTTTTTTTTTTTTTTTTTTTTTAGGGTAAGGAGGGAAAATGCTTTTACGCACACAGGTAGCCAGCCTGTAGTGTGAGACTCCTGAGTTTATCACAGACTACTCACTAAAAAACCCCCCTCTACTCTGTTGGACACAGACCTGGAATTGTTTGTCACATTACTTCAAGTCAGGCCAACATGTGACCTAAGCCCACAGGGCTCGCACCGTTTCTGGCATTATTTATTTTTTTGACCTACACCGCATCCCGGTCGAGGTCAAGCTTCTTGGCGCGAAGAACACCCTGGATGTAAAGTGACACACAGTTCCAATTGTCCTCACCCTCCATCATCATCGGTACGACCGTGTCCACCGACAGCAGTCCTACGAACTGTTTGGCCTCTAGGCCATTGGCATTGGGGCCTTTCCCAATGCTGGCAGTGGAAGAAAGTGTGTTCCACGTCATCGGGAATGCCTGGGCAGTATATGCAATCGGGTGACACGGCTTTGCCCATCCTGAACAAGAACGACCGGAAAAAGCCGTGACCCGTCAGAAATTGGGTGAGGTAGAAGTTTACCTCTCCGCACCGCCAATCAACCCAAGGTTGAACCTGTTGTATAAGTCGCCTGGCCCAGAGCCCCCTTGTCTCCTGTTCCCAGCTCTCCTGCCACAGCTGGAAGGTCCGGGCGCGTTCCTCAATTCTTGCCTGGTCCTCCCCACGGCGCTGATAAATTGCCTTCCTCTCCGCCGCCAAATGTTTGACGGGGATGACTCCAGCAACCACCAGGACGACGGGTTCGGACACTGTTCGATAGGCAGATGCTACCCTTAGTGCTGCCTGACGCTGCACTCGGGCGAGCCGCATCCTATATATCTCCTTTTTGAGAGCGTCTGCCCAGACTTCCGCACCGTACAGGAGCACGGACTGGACCGCAGACATCAACAGCCTTCTGTGGCTGGACCGTGGACCTCCGACATTGGCCATCAACCGACTAAGGGAAGAAACCATTTTAGCGGCCTTGTCCGCCGTACGGGTGATCTGGTCTCGCCAGCTGAGCTTGCTGTCCACCATGACCCCAAGGTACTTTGCGGCACGAGTGGTTTGGACTTCAACGTTCCCCACCACGATGGTGTCAATCCTCTTTTTAGTCAGAATCACAATCTCAGTTTTGCTCAGAGCGAGCGAGAGACCATGTTCTGCCATCCATGCGTATCCATGGTTCGCATGACTCGATCTAGTTTCAGCTGGGCAAGCTCAATGCTACGTGCAGCTATTAAAGCCGCAACGTCATCTGCATACCCAACTAGGACAGTTTCCTCAGGCATCTCGGATCTCAAGAGGCTGTCGTAGGTGACGTTCCAGAGATCCGGGCCATGTATGGATCCTTGAGCAGCACCAGAAGTTACATCCATCGTCCTGAAGCCTTCTGTAGTGTCGTAGATGATGAGGCGGTACCGGAGATAGTTCTCTATCATGCGCATGAGGTATGCCGGGACGTGGAAAGTGTTCTCCAGTGCGTCCAGCATATCGCACCACCTCGCGGAATTAAATGCGTTTCGCACATCAAGTGTTACAAGCAGCACAAACCGACGAGAATAATTGTTAAACTCCTCAGCTCTCATTACGGCTCGCTTTGCCTCCTCAATAGCGTCAACCGTTGACCATCCCTTCCTGAAGTCGTACTGACGAGGGGATAGATTTCCTGCAGCAACGACGGCTGAATTCAGTCGGGAACGGATCAACTTTTCCAAGACTTTCCCAGCAGTGTCCAACATACAGAGAGGTCTGTAAGAGGAGGGTAGGTATGGGTTTCCTTTTCCCTTCCCCACGAGCACAAGCCTAGCTGTTTTCCAGCAGAAGGGAAACTTCCCCTCGGCCAGATAGGCATTGTACGTGCTCAAAAGGATTTGTGGATTTATTGAAAAGACTTTCTTCAGGGCCTCACCAGGTACCCCATCCGGTCCAGGAGCCTTGTTGTTCTTCAGGGATAGAACGGCCGCCTCCAACTCCTCGAGACTGAACAGCGGTACGTCGTCCACCCTTCCGAACTCCCGCAATGGGCGCAGTGTGTGAGTCGGGAAAAGGGACTTTACGATCCTCTCCATAGAGGCCCCGTCCATAACGGAAGGTGGAGAGTGGGTGCCAAGCTTCTTGGTTACAATCTTGTAACCCAAGCCCCACGGATTGGAATCGACATCGTCCCTTAATTTCTCCCAGCAACTGCGTTTGCTCCGGTTAATGGCCCAGGCGAAGAAACTCCCTAGCAATTTGTAAGCGTCTCACTTAAGTCGTCTATCTTCAGGTTCTCTGGCCCTGGTAGCAAGACGTCTGGCTCTCAATGCTGCCCGTCGCAGTTCTGCGATCTCGGTTATCCACCAGTACACAGGTCGCTTAACGCACCGGGATCTCCTGCAAGGCATTGACTCTTCGCAGGCCGAGACTATCAGCCTCATCAATGATGTAACTGATGTCTCTGCGTGAGCCACGCCAGATGCAGCAGGTACCACTGGCTCTCCCCGTAGTATGACTTCGGTGAATTTGGCCACGTCCAGCTTTATGGTGTTCCACTGAACGGGCACCTGCCGAGACACGGTTGCTTGTCTCTGATGACTATCCAGGACATCAAAAATGATGTACTGGTGGTCACTGGCCGTATAATCCTCTAGGACTCTCCAGGCTCGTATCCTCGGCAAGAGGGACTCAGATGCAAGCGTGATGTCTGGGATCGTTCCCCTCATTCCGGGACACTGGAAAGTTGGTGTGTTGCCCTCGTTTATGACAACAAGTCCAGCCCTGGCAGCAAAGTCCAGGATGTACTTCCCCCGGGAATTAGTGAGAGTCATTCCCCACTCGACAGCGCGTCAGCCGTCCTGGATCGATCTACATTGCACTGGAGGATCCTTATCTTCGTGGTTGGGCTTTCGCTTGTTGTAGTGTGCCTTTAAATGCACTGCACTGCCCAGGCCCAGCTTTATGTTTAGCGTTTTTATCATTGAGGCCTTTCTCCTTACAGAGGAAACAGGTCTCGACTTTACATTCCCTACGAGTGTGACCCATCTCCCTGCATCGAAGGCAGTTCTTGCCTCGGTCGGGCCCTTCGCAGTTTCGGGAGGAATGGCCGAAATCAAGGCATTTAAAACACCTCGTTACTTCCACCCTCCGTCTCATCCTGCAATTAACCCATCCAACCCTCAAATGCTGGAGTGCCAAAACCTTACTGGCGTTTGCGTCAGCCATTTCGGCGACCACCATCCGCTGTTGACTTCGGTTTGGTTTCGTGAGCCACATCCTCAGACTAGCCGTTTGTCCGGCAAGCTCGGGGACAGCTTTTTTTGGGGCATCAATGACGTCATCCTCCGTTGACACACAATCCATATCCCGAACCTCGACGGACGTCTTAGGTTCGAGAGCACGAACGGTGCCCTGACCTTCCACAGCTGCCTTTAGTTCGGCAGCAAAGGCGGCTTTATCTTTAGACTTACCCAGTTCGAGGAGGACGTCCCCGTCCCGGATTTGTCTAATCGACCGTACAACCGTGTCGGTTTGCTCTGGCTTAGCCTTGGCCTTGATAACACCCAAGACTTCGGCGAATGATCTTCCCTCCAAAGGCTTGACCAAAATTGCCTCAGTCCTGGGCTTTTTGGGCCGCGGCTTTTTAGAAGCGAGTGCCGAGCCAGGCACAGCTTGGGCCACGCTGGTCGACTGCGCCCTCACTGCTACATATGTCTTGGAGCCGACTTCCGCGTGCCTCAATTTCCTCTTCTCCTTTTTCGTAAGGCGCTTTTCCCACACAGTCCCAGATGGTGTTTCTACGACTGACCCCTTTCGGGAGCTACCCTCAATGGGTGTCACAGGTTGCTGTGGCTGTTGAGGTTTCACTGGAGCGGCAACTACGTCAGAGAAGGACCTAGAAGTCTGGGTCGCCTTGACCTTAACTTTAGGCTTTGCTGTCTGAACAAATTCTTCTCTTTTTGGAGGGCTTTCTGATGTAGGCCTCCTGCGTTTCTTGGAAGGTCGCGCATTGTCGTCAGGTAGGGACACCGCCTTCTCGGCGATCCTTTCCATGGCCGCCTTGCTCACCAGCCGGCAGGCGAAGACAAAACCAAGGTCGTCCTCGAGCTTAGCCATACCATTTTTAACCACTTGGTTAACTCCTCTCTCCGTCTTAAAGGTTTCAAGCATTGTCTTTATGGTCTGCTCCATGTTTCGAAGCCGGTTTTCAATGTCATTTTCTGCGTCAAGATATTGCTGACGCAGAAGTACCATTCCCGACACTTCCAAATCTAACGCTGCTGTTAGGGATTCCTCCGGCATCCCTTCACCAGACTTAGAGGGTAGTCCACCGTTTCCTTCTCCACTTGTCAAGGGAGATCCCAAAGTCAAGTCTTTTGTACACCTGAAAGTTGCAGATGGTGGGGACGTCTTCACGCCTTTCGATGTTGGCGATCTCTGGACCTTGGAGCTTCGCCCAAAAGGGTCTCGCTCTACTTCTAACTTCTTTTCTTGCTCATCCGAGCTACTTATCAAAGATGTGTTCACGGTATTTGTTTTAAAAGCCATCTTGTGTTTACCAGCGCTACCTTCCACTATAGCTGTCTGCAATGTAAAAAATCTCAGCATTTAAGTGTCATTGGTTTAAAATTATTACCTATACGTATTTATTTTTACTATACATCATTCAATAAATCTCTAAATGTATGTCAATGGTTGACATTCTGTTAAAAAAAATACATAACTGCTGACTTCATTGTGCTGCGTAAAATTAAATAAACTTACAGCACTTTGGCGTCGTCATTGCACTCTGTTTTCAAAGTGCTGCGAAGATTTCAGAAATCTTACAGCATTTTGGCGTCGTAATTGCACTCTGTATTTTATACAGACTTTTTTATGCACACACTAATTGTTGAGAGTTGCGAGAAATTATTGAAATATTACAGCATTTTAGCGTTATTATTGCTACCTTCCCCTATTAGCTGTCTGCAATGTAAAGAAATCTCATCATTTTAGTTTTATTTGTTTTAAATCATAACCTATACTTATTTGTTTTTTACTGTAAACCATTCATAAAATCTAAAACTTTATAAAATTGGTTGATATTCTATGAAAAAACTAAATACAATTAATGACTTCAATAAGCTGCGTAAAATTCAATAAACTTGCAGCACTTTGGCGTCGTCAATGGGCTATGTTTTCGAAATGCTGCTTAAATTTTAGACATCTTACAGCATTTTGGCGTCATAATTAATCCCTGTACATTAGAAACTTTTTTACACCTGCGGGCTAAATTTATTTTTTAAAAACATCTGAAAGCTGAAATCTTTGGGAACTGAAAAATCCCACAACATAAAATGCCTGGCCTCAAAGTTCTGCATAAAAGATGGAAGAATTGTAGTTTTTCGAGCGATCGATGTCTTTAATGTTTTCAATTGCTTTTCTTAATCTTCATAGCTACGTTTACGAGAACCGTGTACCTTATCTGCGGTATTCACCACACTTTCAGGAACTTATTGGAAACTCCCAATCTGAAAACAGAGCTCTGAGGCTTAGATCTAGAAATTATTTGAAAAAAAATCGTCAATTCAATTCCGCCTTTGCCATGGTCAGCTCTGAAGCTCATTTATATGAGAGGATCACCCAGGGGATCTACAATTTCAAGATCCATGACAGGTTTTACCTCCGAGTAGGTAATCTAATTCCTTAAGAAGGTCATCCTGAACACACACAGATGTATAATAAGGACAATGTTGGCTCTGGAACCCAATTCAAAGAAAGAATGCAATGAAAAAAATATGCGGGAAATAGGGTCACATTGCCAACATATTTGCCCAATCTTTTAAAAATGTGACAGAAAAATGTGTAGGGACGAGAGCTCCGAGGAGTCAAGTGAGATCCTTATGTAGGTACATAATAAGACACAAAAGAGGCGACTTTCCTCGCTACCAATGGTGCTACCTGTATAGATGATCTTTGGGAACTGAAAAATCCCACAACATAAAATGCCTGGCCTCAAAGTGCTGCATAAAAGATGGAAGAATTGTAGTTTTTCGAGCGATCGATGTCTTTAATGTTTTCAATTGCTTTTCTTAATCTTCATAGCTACGTTTCCTTTTAATTTATAAGTCATTCATGTTAATTTAAAATCTACCTATATGATCTTGCAAGATTAAAGTGAAAATGCAACACACTGACTGACTGACTTTATATTTATTCGTCAAATCTTACATCATTTAAAGCATTTTAAAAGCATTTTTAAAAGGAAAATTAAAATCGAAACTAAATGTAAACCTAATATTAATAGTTTTAGATGAGGTTTATAGTAATGAAATATCGTATGAAGGAATATCGTTTTAAAAAGGAAATAAAATTAGACAACACGTGATAAAGCTACTATTTAGCTTTAATTGTAAAAAAATAGTAAGACGAAGAACTTTGAGTAGCTGGAGGAAATTTGAACGTGGCCGCTTGCATCAACCTCCCAATGGAACATTTTAAGGTTACAAGTGGCAGTACCACCGTGGTGATACATCCAACCTCGGAAAAATTAACGTTAAATGATAACATTGTGGTGGCTTACATTTTAAGCAAAAAAAAAAAAAAAAAAAAAAAAAAAAAAACTGGCCGAGACAGTTCAATTGTTACTCTTTGTTCCCATAAATGAGAGAACCGTGTACCTTATCTGCGGTATTCACCACACTTTCAGGAACTTATTGGAAACTCCCAATCTGAAAACAGAGCTCTGAGGCTTAGATCTAGAAATTATTTGAAAAAAAATCGTCAATTCAATTCCGCCTTTGCCATGGTCAGCTCTGAAGCTCATTTATATGAGAGGATCACCCAGGGGATCTACAATTTCAAGATCCATGACAGGTTTTACCTCCGAGTAGGTAATCTAATTCCTTAAGAAGGTCATCCTGAACACACACAGATGTATAATAAGGACAATGTTGGCTCTGGAACCCAATTCAAAGAAAGAATGCAATGAAAAAAATATGCGGGAAATAGGGTCACATTGCCAACATATTTGCCCAATCTTTTAAAAATGTGACAGAAAAATGTGTAGGGACGAGAGCTCCGAGGAGTCAAGTGAGATCCTTATGTAGGTACATAATAAGACACAAAAGAGGCGACTTTCCTCGCTACCAATGGTGCTACCTGTATAGATGATGCAGCTATTTAAAGCTGAAAACAGAGCACCACCTGGCCGAATAAATCTTAGTTTCTTTTTTCATAAACTAATGTTAAACGCGAATCTGTTCTAGATCCGTCGTTAGATCCACTTGCTAATCCTCTAATTTTCCCCGCCGGTTGTGGCACTTTGGTTGTGGCCCCTAATTTAAATAAGACAAAAACAGAACCTATCGTAGAAATAATTTAACAATGCTATTTAACGTTCCATACTGGTTGGCGCCAAGAGAGGAATTTAGCTTGCTACATTAGGTCTGAAAAACTCACTTTAAAGTGTGTGGTTGACATTTACGTTCTCATATGGCTACGTCAGCTTATGGCTTCTAATATGCATTTTGGGGGTTTTGTATGTGCAATGCATTTCTTGTGAAATAATTCATTTAGGACTATATTCAGAATATTTTTTTCGATTAAAAAACATCTGAGCCCTCATAAACTTAAAGTCATGCAAAACTTACTGCTTACTTAAAGTAGGCGTGTGTGTTTCAATACTAGTTAGAAGAAAACAATAAATGACTATACATGATAAAGAAGTAAAATAAACGGTATCAGCATTCTGACACATACTTTCTCCCATAAGTTTGTCAAAAACTTATGAAACATCATGAAATTGTCAAAAACTTTTATCATGTGTAAGTGGTGAGAGTAGATAACTGTATACGCAAATGAGATTTGTAAAATTTTGTTCATAATTTAAAGAATTATAACATGCTAAATTTTTTTTCAAAATCGTTCGGGCCAATTTTGAGGTAATCCGATTTTTCTGTTATTTTAAGGGGGTTTTATGGTAAAATGACATAATTTACAATAACTTTTGAACCGTAATTTTTACAGAAATGTGATTTGTACCATTTTGTTCAGAATATAAAGGACTATAACATACAAAATTTTTATCAAAATCGTTCAGGCCATTTTTGGGAAAATCATATTTTTTCGTTATTTCATGGGGTTTTTATAGGAAAATCCCCATTAAAAATAAAAATTTCCAAAAAATTAAAAAAAACAATCAAAACTGTAAGGAGTATAACATACTATGTTAAATCAAAACCGGATGTTTTTCTAAAATCCTATTTTTTGTTGTTTTATGGGGTTTTTATGGGAAAATAACATATTTGACCATAACTTTTGAACCGTAATTTTTACAGATATGGGGTTTGTACCATTTTATTCAGAATTTAAAGGGCTACAACATACTAAATTTTTATCAAAATCGTTCGGGCCGTTTTTGAGAAAATCTGTTTTTTCCGGTATTTTATGGGTTTTTATGAGAAAATTCCCATTAAAAATCAAAATTTCAAAAAAATGAAAAAAACGCCTGGAGATACCATGGATTAGAACCTACATACCAAATTTCATCGAAATCGGACCACAGGTGTGGTCTCTAGCTCTGTACACATCCAGACACACAGACACACACACACACACACACACACACACACACACACACACACACACAGACATCACTTCGAAAACCACTTTTTTAGGTCCAGGGGGACCCAAAACGAATATATCCACTCAAAACTCAAACTCGAAAATTTTGACGAAAACAATACTTTCTCCATATACTATGGTATAGGGGGAGAAAGTAAAAAAGCAAGCCTAGCCTCAAAGTGCTGCGTAATGTTTTTCTCAAAACCCAATATGTCATAATTAAAGCAATGCTTATTTATTCTATTGTTATTAACGAGTGTAAAACTATCAGCATATGATTCAAAAATACACGGGAATTTCTAAGTATTACTTAGAATATTAGAACAATTATATGATTTCAGCATTTTTATTTACACCGACATCAATTGGCTCTAAATAACTTAAGAAATTGAAAGTTTTTGGTGTCGTTGGTTGCAATATAAGCTATAATTGTCTATAATTTATTTTCCATGATCATGTTCTACGAAATAAATCAATGACGTCAATGTGATGGGTACAACTATAGGGAACTAACAGCATTTTGGCGTCATAATTGCACTGTGGTTTCAAAGTGCTGCGAACGTTTTTGAAAAAAATGCAGCTATTTGGCGTCATTGATCGATTTACTTAGGTGATTTGGATTTGATCGTAAGCAATGTGTCATCAATTCCTTTTCGTGTTATTTACCATTTTACAAATCCTATACTCTAAAATAAGCATGTTGACGGGCAAAGTTTTTTCGTTCTAGGATATTTGATTTTTTGTTTAAAATAGGGTATTTGGCCACGAAAACACTATTGGAGTTGGTCACAAGGCTGGGAAAATCCAGTTACCGTCCTACACTGCTCATGTTATCGTCAATGTCTTTTTGTAGCTGTAGTTAACCAAAGCAATTGTTTAAACAGGTAATATATTGACCGTGGATAAATGCCGTGGATATGCTCTGCCAAATAAATGATTGTCTTATCTGTGATGCGTACAATCAAAGAAGACTTATAACATTTTGGCGTCATAAGCATTCACATATTTCCTAGTGTTGGAAAATTATTGAAATTTTACAGCATATCAATGGTTAAGCTGTGCACAATATTAAAAATCTCAGAGATTTTGTGTTATTTGTTTAAATTTTTTACCTAAACTCATTTTTTTACTATAAATCATTCAATAAATCTATAAATGTATGTCTATGGTTGATTTGCCATGATAAAACTAAATACAACTGATGACTTTAATGTGCTGCGTAAAACTTAATAAACTTACAGCGATTTGACGTCGTCAATGCACTCTGTTTTTAAAGTGCTGCGTAAATTTCAGAAATCTTACAGCATTTTGGCGTCATAATTTCACTCTGTATATTATACACACTTTTTATGCATACACTAATTTCTAAATGTTGCAGGAAATTATAGAAATCTCACAGCGTAGTAATGTGATTATTGCTAACTTCCTCTATTACCTGCGTACAATATTACAAATCTCAGCATTTTGGTGTCTTTAGTTTTAATTTACAGCTTACATTATGACCTATACTTATTTGTTTTTATTATAAAACATTCAATAAATCTATAAATTTATGTCAATAGTTTATATTCTATGAAAAAACTAAATACAACTGCTGACTTCAATGTGCTGCGTGAAATTCAATAAGCTTACAGTACTTTGGCGTCATCAATGCACTCTGTTTTCGAAGTGCTGCATAGTTTTTTTTAAATCTTACAGCATTTTGGCATCACTATGTCATGGCGTCTCCTTTTGGCATCACTCTGTATATTATACACACTTTTTTATGCATACATTAATTTTTAAGTGTTGCGGGAAATTATGGAAATTTCAGAACATATTAGCGTTATTATTGGTACCTTCCATTATTAAAATATGCTGCGTACAATATTAAAATGTCAGCATTTTAGTGTCATTAGTTTTAAATTATAACCTATACTTATTTGTTTTTACTATAAATCATTCAATAAATCTATAAATGTATTTTAATGGTTGATATTCTATGAAAAAACGAAATACAACTACTGACTTCATTGTACTGTGTAAAATTCAATAAACTTACAGAACTTTGGCGTCGTCAATGCACTCTAAATATTATACACTTTGGATATGCAAATACGGTAATTTCTAAGTGTTGCGGAAAATTAAAGAAATCTTACAGCATATCAGCGTCATTGTATTTTGCCAGCTTATGTGGCATTTTCAGTGTTCTTCTTAAGTTATCTTCTTATCACGAACACTATGGTCTATAATTACAAAATATAGACGCCACATATCCAACTTTGAGTTGACCGATCAACCCAGCCACAATAGTCGTGAATGACTGCGCTTGTGTAAATATGATTATCCTCAATAAGACTCCTTAAGATGCTACACAAGCTGGCAAAATGCCTAGTGTGAAACAAAAATCTTACCTACTCAAGAAGTACAGGCAACATAAACAATCTCATATAATCCAAGTTCTTGAAATTTTGATAGAAAAATGAGTATATAGTAAATAATTGTTCATTGAATTGAAATTGATAATCTACCGACTTTAATATAACTGTTTTTTGTCGGAGTGAAACTCAAATTTTCAAAACTCCTGAATAGTGTTATGTATTCTTTTCTAAGTCCATTTAACCAATACTTAAAGTGTCATGCAGTTTCAAACAAAATCTCAAACCAAAGAGGCAAAGCAAATATTTTGATTTTAACTGATTCATTAAGTCAAATAGATCAACACATGTTTCCATTATAAACAATCTAATTATAACCAACTCTTTACAAAGTTAATAATTAAATTAAAAAGTTGCAACTTGTTACAAAGTATACATCTGTTAAAATGTAAAAAATTGTTCTCCGTAAGGATAGCTTACAATGGGGCAGAGCCCTGATAGATTTTTTTTAAAGCTTTGAATTGCGTATCAATTGCTTTAAGTTGAACCTTAGTCAATTCATGAGCTCTTGCGGATTGTAGATTTTGAAATATAGCCATCAGTGACTGAATCAGTCATTCGTCCAGTAAGTAAGTACATGGCAATTACTTACTTTATGTATAGATATATTCTCGTTAGTTTCAAAACATGTGTATGTGTTTGTAGTATATATGAAAAACACTTATCTCTATAAGTTTTCCATTAAATTATGGATAATTGGAGCATTTCATGTCGTAAATTTGAGGTTATATAAGCTTCCATTGCTTACATTATTTATTGTATACTTATAAATGTATGTCTTTGGATCATATTGCATGAAACAAACAAAACAAAAAATAATGACTTCAATGTGCTGCGTGATAATATAGAACACAAACAGCATTTTGGCGTCATCATTGCATTATGAATCTGAAGTGCTGTGTAAATTTCAGAAATGTTGCAGAACTTCAGCGTCATGGATATAGAATTAGGAAAATATTACAACTTAAACAATGTTTTATGTTTTCCATTATAAATCACGCTCTTTAATTTCCAAACATACGTCTCTATACTGAAAAAATATTTACGCCACACTACATTATTTTGATGAACTTTCCACGCAAGGATTTAGTCCAGAAAACAGCTGTTTGCCGCCAGCTTATTCAAATGTTTCATTGCGTAATACTGTTCTGCAATGAGTTTTACCGGACACCAATCAGCTGATTATACTGTATTTTCGTGGCAATTAGTGGTTATAAACAAAAACATAACCTCTCTCAGAGGTTATGACTAGTGTTTATTAGTCCTTTAGTTGGTGGAAATATATCAGGATTTGTACGGATTAAGTAGTATGGCGTAAACTATCGTACGTAACTCGTCCAAAATGTGTGTACCGGACTCGTATGGTAATCCCGTACTCGACTTTGTCTCGCACGGGAACGACCACACTCGTCCGGTAAACACTTATTTTCAGGACTAGTAACGTAATATACTATTCTAAGTTTAGTGTAAAGTTATGAAAACTAATTTCTGAGTGATGCATATAATCATAGAACAATTACAGTATGTCAGCTGATCATTGCATTCTGACCTATATTAGGTGCATAAAATACAGGGTCATCGAAAAAGGTGTCCGTGATTTCAAAGCTTAACAAAAAAGGCCCTATATATAGTAAAATATTCAGAGATGCATTAAAGCATGCAGAAACTCATAAACTTTTACCTTAATCTTACATATTTATAACGTAACCCCATTAAAACAATTGTTGTAAATTCATCAGATGGCTTAACAACGTACCGAAACCTAGATCGCATAGATCGACTTATTTTGAACTGGGGACTAAAGGTATTTAAACCATTACAATAGTTCTTATTTAATAAAATAGGATAGAAAATGGATGGACTACTTTCCTTCTCAGGCTTCATTCATTACTTTATTTTTGACTTAAGAGTCAATATATAATACGATGGATTTGTTGTCTAAATTCGTATGTTATTTTGCGGCACGTTTAGCCGCTCGGGTTCACTAGTATTCAATAAACTTCTAAATGTATATTCACCATATTTTATAAAACAAAATAAAAGCAAATACTGAATTCTATGTGCTGTGCAAAATAAAAAAACCTTCAGCATTTTGGTGTTATCATTGCACTCTCGTTTCAAAGTGCTGGGTACATTGTTCAAATGTTGCAGCATTTCGGCATCATGGAAAGATGCATTAGGAATCAAAGATTATTAATTAAGCTATATTTTTATCTTTTCCATTATAAATGATGCTCCTTTATTTCTAAACGTATGTCTGTACAAGCTGCTATACCCGTGCTATGCAACGGGAAGAAAATATGACCTAGAGCACAGACAATGGAAATTATTATATTGTCTGTGCCTAGAGAGCTATTAAAGTAGTGCTCATGTGTGTTTTAAAATACAGCAACTCCATGATTTAGTTTGAAAATATAAACTGATTAAAAAGCGTAAACCTACTTATTTTCAGACCCCTACTTTTGATGTTAATAGATCCCTAAGAATATGACAACATACCTTAGTGTAGCAATAGCATAAATTATTGCTTCATATTGATGCTTTGTGAATTACATGTTTTACCATCTTCTTCAATTTTATTCAAGCCTCTTCACATGTGGCTTACTATATAAATTAAAAAACTAAACTTTGAGCAATACTTTACAAAACGTATACAACCTCACTTTAAAACCAAACATAACCCTCCTCAATCTACATAAAAAGTCACAAACATCTTATTCGAGTAAATAAACAAACACCAGTTCATTGTACTGACCAGCTGTTTCATTAACTAAATTAAATCATGTAAACATTGGAAGTATGCCAGGCGTAGCCCTTTGGAAATCAGCCTGTGGGGCAGAGCCCTTAGGAAATTCATCAATATCAACATTTTTCGGCAAATCTACACACTCTAAGCTTCATTTTGATGTGACATATGCCTATATGTTCATTTGGTAAATGACCTTAACCGTTTACATAAAATTTGATTGTATCACTTTAATAATATAATAGATAAGGAAAAACTAATGTTTAAGTTTTGCCTGGAATTAGAAAAAGGTACAGCATATTGATATCATCAGTGCATTCTGATCTCAAATAGCTGCATAAAGCCTTAAAAGTTGCAGCATTTCGGTGTTATAGTTACATTCTATATGAGCTATTATTATCTGTTTAACTATAAACAACTCTACAAAAATGGTATCTATAAAGTATTCCCACAATTTTGATTCTTTTTAACTGTAAATAATTTTAACTGGATTACATTCCACGAAACAAAATAATAAAAAAAAACCTAATTCATCTGATGAAGAATGTGATGAAACCTACAACATTTTAGCTTCATTTTTCAATGTGCTGAGTAAATTGTTGAGAATTGCAGCTTTTTGTTGTTAGGCCTATTTATAAGTTTTTAACATTTTTATTACCATTATTAATCACACGGGGACATTTACAAAAACCCTAATGTACAGTTACAATTCAAGACAAATGCTCTTTATTGTGCCTAGAACAACAAATAAATATTCTAAAAGAACAAGGGAATATTTGGTTCCATTCATGTTATGGTTTACCGATACAGCTGAGGAATATATGTTACTGTAGAGTTTTAAAGTTAAAACTTTGACTATGTTAAGGTTAAAGAATATATATCTAGATCTGATTTTAAACTAACTGTGTTTCGTTCCCTTTATATTTGTTGTTAACTGCTTCAAATGTTTATTATCGTTACTTTACCATAGTTTAATAATTTTTAAAATTCCTTTATTACTGTTACCTTATTCATTGCTTATCAATAATTGTTCATATCTGACTATAAATTCTATGATTGGTTTGTTCTTTAATTTGGTATGTTATTGTATTCAGTTTAATGGTACTAAGTTAAGTGTTTAATGGTATTTTACTTACAGAAGAACAAGGGAAGCAAAAGACTGATTGAAAAAGAAAAGACCGATTGAATAAAAAAGCACTGTGAAATAAAAATTTATAATAATTGCTACCAATAAGCCATTAAAAGCTTTTGTAGCTAAATTGTATAAGTTTTGTAATTTTGTATTTTCGGAAACAAATAAGTAAATAAATAATACTTTTACAGGAAGAAAACATCCACATCATTAGAAATGTGGATTCGAAACGTGAAAGAGACTAATAAACTTAATTATAAAGATAATATATTGCAAACATTCTTTGGGAATAAGTAGATCTAAACTTAGTGTAGCATTGCAATGAAATTTAGTGGTTACAAACGAAAGTACAATCTCTCATAGAAGATATGGGTAGCGGTAGTGACTGCTTGAGTCAAATGTAACATAAAATAGATTTTGAAAATTGGTTTATTGTTAGGTAAGTTTAGGGTAGTAAAGGCTAAAAATAACGTACGTTACTCGTCAAAAATGTGTTTATCGTACTTGTATCACACCCTCGACTTCGACTTACGCAGGAACGACCACACTTGTCCTAGTAATCACTGACTTTCCGTACTAGTAACGTAATATACTATTCCACCATCTCATCAGTTATTACATTAACGAACAATAAAATAGTAATAAGGATTATCTTTCTGTTTAGAGCCTTTATGAGTCGTGCGGAAGTTATATCATTTTCTAATTTATTCTATACTTTGTAATCTCAAAACTAACATTACTTATGCAAGGAAAGTCAATCTATTGGCATTACTCATGACAAAAAAAATTAAAAGGTAATATAAAGGTAGGTTAGCTAAAGGTCGCATCATGGGTAAAACACTTTTATCACGGAATGGATTGGAATGGTGGATACGTCCCATACAATGAAATAAAGAACGTTTTTAATAAGATTTTAGAAGACTATGACTCTATTTACGTCAAAGGGTCGGAAAAACTAACTGTTATTAAAGGTATTTTGACAGACAAGAATAAACATGTTTTTGATATAGACACAATCTTTTGCCCTCGAATAAACGAATTAAAAAAAACGAACACGTTTTAGAAAATGCTTTTATCACATACAAAAAACAGATCAATGTGCTAGTGAACATGTCCGATTGCTTCTAAACTGGTTTACGGATAACGTTTTAAAAACGTCCACACTTTTGCAAACTGAAGAAGGTGTCATAAGAAAAATTGGTGAAATAATTGGTAAATTCAATAAACGTGATGAATATGGAAATCCATCATTATCGAATCTGCACATACCGGAAATATCATATCTCCCAAAGGAGTACATAGTCCATCACGTGTCACTGCCCGACCTACAGTATGTGTGGGACTTTCTTCCGAGCTGCACGAAGAATAAACTGAGGGATCTCATCTATTGTACCGGTCACAATAATAAGCCTAAAGACGTGGACCACATCGACGGACCACCACCGAAGAAGGAGCATTGCCAACTATGTATGCAGCAGAACTAGAACTTTTCATCTCCGGAGATTCCCATATCACTCAACATTTTATTGGGATATTTGACACAAGAGTAAATCTACATCGCTTCATCAAATATCCAAGTTCGTATATTTTTAATACTGGAAATCGTTGGGTTGCAGTATTTACTGACCAATTTCATCATGGGGAATATTTTGATAGCTACGGCCTACCTCCTCCTTACAAGATCTTTCTGTTTCTTGAACACTTTTGTACAAAATGGGATTATAACCATGTAAGAGTGCAAAGTGAATGTTCCATTATTTCTGGAAAATGTGTATTATTATACTTGAAACACCGTTCATCAAATCAAGAAACTGTTGACTTCATTTACAAACTCACCCACCCTACCGAAGAGGATAAAGACATTCATATTGACAATTTGTTTTTAAATAGTTTTGGTAGTTCAATAATACATTCTGTAAAACTTGCTATAGAAAAAATGAAATTGTTATATTATCGAATGGAAAATAGGACAATGTGGAAATAAAGTATTTTAATTTTATTTCTCTTTTATATTTTATACATCTCTATTCTTAAGTTAACATAAGTTAGTATTTTAATACATTATCATCATTTTCAAGTCTTCAAACTAGAAGGTTCCCCTAACTTGCAAATTTGAAAAGGAAAATATTAAAACAAAAACAGGAAATTAATATTGAAAGTTTTGATTGGAAACATGCATCTTCCAGACGGAGGCATAGTAATCTCCTCCCTAACTCTATTAGGTGTATAATAGCAGGGCCATCATCCTGTGGTAAAACTGCAGTATTATTAAAGCTGGTTACTGACCCAAACGGGTTAAGGTTTTAAAATATTTACATCTATTCAAAATCATTATATAAGCCAAAATATAAATTTTTAGAAAATGTTTTAAGTAAAGTTAAAGGCGTTGGTTATTACAAATATTCAGAAAACGAAGAAGTAATTAAACCATGTGATGCTAAGAAAAGCTCAATATTTGATGACATAATATGTTATAAGCAAAACAACGTAAGCGCTTTTTTTAGTATGGGTCGACATAAAGATGTTGACTGTTTTTATCTTTGCCAATCATACACCCGAATACCAAAACAGTTAATAAGAGATAATGCGAATATGTTAAATATTTTTAAGCAGGATAGTAACCACCTCAAACATATCTTTAACAATCATGTTAACCCAGACATGACATTTGAAAATTTTCAAAAAATGTGTCAAAATTGTTGGAAAGAAAAATACGGCTTTCTTGTTATCGATAAGGAGAATGATTTGAAAAATGGGAGGTATCGTAATGGTTTTGATAAATTCATTATAACTGAATAAATGTGGGAATATTAAACAGTTTACATTCATCTCTAGATGAGTCTGGACATCAAGAAGGAGTTAATTAAAACCAGCAATGCGGTTAGAAAAAAATATTTAACTTTAAAAAGAGGTACTATTGATGATGAGGAAATATTTAAAAAGAAATTCAAACCAATTGTTGAGCCAATTACAGAAATTGTGAAAAAAATTAAAGAAAAAAATGAAGAAAGAAAAATGAGAAAAGCATTTTTAAAAACAAAATGTATGACAGTGAAACTGAATATTTGTTACTACTGGAAAACCAAGAAGATGGTGATAAGGAAAGTTTAGCTCACAGAGTTGAACAAATATCAGAGGAATCGCAGTCTGAAAGTGAAAGTGGTGAATCCTTTAATAATTGTTTAGAAAAATCTATTAAGAATGTAAAAACCGAGATGGATCATACATATGGAGTCTATTTAGGAAAATATGGTGAATGGATGATTGGTAAAAGTAAAATCGGATATTCACCATCGGATAATATTATAAAAACTAATAACTCAAGTTTTAAACCTACTAAAGGATTGTTAGAATTGATGTTTAAAAAAAAACCGAATAAATCAATTGTCACGAAAAATGATTTGGAGTCTTATAAAGTAATCCTACTGCTTACAAATGTTCACTTAGCCAAATACACCGATGGTGAGAGGATTCAAGCGACAAACACATTTAAATATAGAAATTATATAAAAAGCTTATTTAAAAGAGGAAGTGGTTTAAAAACACCATACATAAAACTTGATAGTTATCCATGCGCTCCAGACTATGTCCATTATAATGATGTCAATGAAATAGTAGAAAGATTGCGAATACTAAAAGCATCCGAGGCGGCTGGTAATAACAGTCATAACAACGAAATAGTCAATATTATTTCAGAACTTAAGGATTGTGGAGTTATATATTAAGTAAGATGGGTGTTAAGGAAGATATTACCAATAAGCTACACAAACCAGTGAGAAGAAACCTAATAAGACGTAAAGTAGTTGTAAATGGATATGATAATCATTGGCAATGTGATTTAATTGATATGACTAAATATGCTAAATTTAACAAAGGTTTAAAATACATCCTTACGATAATTGATGTATTTTCTAAATATGCCTGGTCAAAACCATTAAAAACCAAAACAGGAAAGGAAATTACTTTAGCTATGGAAGAGGTTTTTAAACAGGGTAGATTTCCAAAAAATATTCAGTCTGACTTGGGGACTGAATTTTATAATGATATTTTCAAAAAGTTAATAATAAAATATAAGATAAATCATTATTCTACATTTAGCTGTTTAAAAGCTAGTATGATTGAGAGGTTTAACCGCACTTTAAAGAATATCATGTGGAAAAAATGTACAATAAATGGTAATTACAACTGGATCAATATACTTCAAACATTGATGAAGTTCTACAATACAAAAAAACACTCTACCATCAAAAAGAAACCTTGTGATGTTACTAAAAAGCATGAAAGTGAATTACTTCAAACAGTTTACTCGTACAATCGGTCAAAACTTAAAAGCAAACAAAAATTTGATATTGATGATTTTGTACGAATAAGCAAGTACAAAAGTGAATTTGAAAAGGGGTATACTCCAAACTATTCAACTGAAATATTCCGCATCATTCAAGTGCAACCAACAGATCCCATCACTTACAAACTTGTGGATGCTGAAAATCAGCCAATATCTGGAGGATTCTATCAAGAGGAGTTAACAAAGGTGAAACATAGTGATACATGCCTGGTTGAAAAAGTCATAAAGAAAAAAGACAATAAGGTTCTCCTAAAGTGGTTAGGCTTTCCATCAAGTAAAAACTCATGGATAAGTAAAGATGATGTTATTTAAAATTAAAAATTGTAATACAATTTTAAATAAATAAATAGTACTTTTATGCTTGTAAAAGTTTGTTTTTACTAGCACCCATATATTTTTTTATCATAAGCAATATATTGTATATTAATAAAAAATAAACTATATTAATTTACTCACCTTTATGTATTGTGGAATCAAATCTAGGAATCAAATCAAAAGTGTGTATAATATACAGAGAGCAATTATGACTCCAAAATGCTGTAAGATTTGTAAAATTTACGCAGCACTTCGAAACCAGAGAGTATATACGACGCCAAAGCGCTGTAAGTTTATTTAATTTTATGCAGCACATTGAAGTCAGCAGTTGTATTTAGTTTTTTCGTAGAATATGAACCATAGACATATGTTTATAGATTTATTGAACGATTTTATTAAAAACAAGTAGGTATAGGTAATAAATTAAGACTAATGACAGCAAAATGCTTAGATTTTTAATATGGCACGAAGCTAATAGAGTAAGGCAACAATAATAACGATAATATGTTGTTGAATTTCTATAATTTCCCGCAAAACTTAGAAATTAATGTGTGCATAAGAAAAGTGTGTATAATATACAGAGAGCAATTATGACTCCAAAATGCTGTAAGATTTGTAAAATTTACGCAGCACTCCGAAATCAGAGAGCATTGACGACGCCAAAGTGCTGTAAGTTCATTGAATTTTACGCAGCACATTGAAGTCAGCAGTTGTATTGATTTTTTTCGTAGAATGTGAACCATAGACACACATTTATAGATTTAATTAATGATTTATAGTAAAATCAAATCAAATAAATATAGGTGATAAGTATAAACTAATGACACCAAAATGTTGAGATTTTTAATATTGCATGAAGCTAATAGAGGAAGACAGCAATAATAACGTTAATATGCTGTAAAATTTCTATAATTTCCCGCAACACATAGAAATTAGTGTGTGCATAAAAAATTGTGTATAATATACAGAGAGCAATTATGACTCCAAAATGCTGTAAGATTTGTAAAATTTACGCAGCACTTCGAAATCGGAGAGCACTGACGACGCCGAAGTGCCGTAAGTTTATTGAATTTTATGCAGCACATTGAAGTCAGCAGTTGTATTTAGTTTATTCGTAGAATATGAACCATAGACATACGTTTATAGATTTATTGAACAATTTTATTAAATACAAGTAGGTATAGGTAATAAATTAAGACTAATGACAGCAAAATGCTTAGAATTTTAATATGGCACGAAGCTAATAGAGTAAGACAGCAATAATAACGCTAATACGCTGTTAAATTTCTATTATTTCCCGCAACACTTAAAAAATTAGTGTGTGCATAAGAAAAGAATGTATATACAGAGAGCAATTATGACTCCAAAATGCTGTAAGATTTGTAAAATTTACGAAGCACATTGAAGTCAGCAGTTGTATTTAATTTTTTCGTAGAATATGTACCATAGACATACATTTATAGATTTATTGAATGATTTATATTAAAAACAAATAAGTATGGGCTATAAATAAAACTAATGACACCAAAATGCTGAGCGAGTACTCGGCTAATTGAGGTGGATAGCAATAATGACGCTGATATGCGGTACAATTTCTATTATTTTCCGCAAAACTTAGAAATTTGTGTATGCTTATACAGATTGTATAATATACAGAGTGCAATTATATTGGTACAAAAAGGTGTTGACGATAACATGGGCACTTTTAAAGGGCTGTATGACGGTAAATTGATTTTCCCAGCCAAGTGAACAACTCCAATAGGGTTTTCGTGGCCAAATACTCATTTTAAACAAAAAAAACAAATATCGTAGTACGAAAAAAATGTGTCCGTCAACTTGCTTGTTTTAGAGTATAGGATTTTGTATATGGTAAATAACTCGAGAATGTTTTATGATGGATAACACATTGCTTACGATAAAATCCCTATTCCTTAATAGGGCATAAATCGATAAATGACGCCACAGTGCTGCAAATTTTCTAAACGTTTTACAGTTCTTTGAAACCAGAGTGCAATTATGACGCCAAAACGCTGTTAGTCTTCTATAATTGTATGCATCACAATGACGTCAGTTATTTATTTTGTTGAACATGATTCACAGAAAAGTATATTTAATAGCAAGAGTGGAAAATGAGTCATTTCATATTTGAGACCTTGTTTGAAGTGCGAGATTTATCGGGTCGAGAATATGTATATACCCAATTTTACTCGTGTTTTGAACATCACTTTTCGCTAAACTACAAAGAATAATTATTTTCTTAATTACAAAACTCATAGAGTTTTTTAGGTTATGCCTTCAATCAAAAGTTAATATAAATAATTAATAGACAATTATAGCTTATATTGCAACCAATGACACCGAAAAGTATCAATTTAAAGTTTCCTTACGATCAGTTGTAGCTTCTCTCTCTTGCAGATTATGTATGAATTTTCGCTTCAGAGGTCTTCCAAAGCTAAAAGCTAAAAACTGCAGCTATTGATTTGATTATGCTACACATTAATTCCGGAGTGCAAAGATGTCATACACATACTGTAATTTATTTAAAAGGAGAACAATTTTATATAATGCATAAATCCAACGTTGCGATATAGCCTTTATTATGTATCATACTCATTGATTGTTCTGTTGGTAAGTAGTAACTGAAAAAAAACTTTTTGCGGGAAAGCAAATATTCGGAGCAGGCGACTAATTGACTAATTGATTATTGAAAGTCAAAGGGCGTTCCACGTTGTCATTCATTATTAGCAGCTACAAATCAGTTAGGTTAGGTTTGGTTTGGTTTAGTTAGGCTAGGTTAGGTTAGGTTTTTTAAGTTAGGTTCGCTTATCGGCATATCTAGCACTATTTTAAAAGCTAATCGTTTTGCCGGAAACATAAAATAACTGACTAAACTTACCTAACCTAACCTCCAAATACTATCTTTCCGGCAAAACATTCTCGCATTTTCCTTTTACTACTAGGTTAGGTTAGGCATATCTAGCAGTTTTTAACCCTAATTTTTTTGCCGGAAACATAAAATAACTGACTAAAATAACCTAACCTAACCTATACTCCAAATAATTTCATTATGGCAAAACATCCCAGCATTGTCCTGTTACTACTAGGTTAGGTTAGTTTAGGCACATGTAGCAGTATTTATAATCCAAATATTTTTACTGGATAAATAAAATAACTGACTAAACTAACCTAACCTAACTTAACTGATTTCTAGCGTCTGATAATAAATGACACGGAACGGCCTTTGACCTCCAAATAGTCGCCTGCTCTGAATGCTTGCTTCCCGGCAAAAAAGTTCTTGCATTTTCCAGTTACTACCAACCAACAGAACAATCAACGGTAATATGAAAAAAAAAATTTAAGTAGACCAATACTTGGCTAAGAAATTAACCCCAAACGGTAAAAATGTGTCGCAAAACATATACCTTCTTATACGACTTCACATATCAATTAATTTAGAAAATAAATCATCAATAATGATAATATTGGTAGACATAACCGTTCACCATAGCATTTTAAATCTAAAGACAATGGAGGTACGTTGACTTGTGGTAAACATGTTTTAAGTATATGCTCGTACAAACAGTCTTCAAGACCAAATAATACAAATTGGCTTATAAAAAGGTTAACATAATAAATGTTTATATTTCTTGAAAATATAGGTATTTAAAAAGTAGATTTAGTGATTATGTGCAATGTAAGCGAGGACTTAATAATCCCGTTAACAATTATGAGCAAATAGGTATGACTTCAAACTTCTGGATTTTCGCAACGAAATCATACCATTTTCGATCCAAACTTTTAGCATTTTGAAGTCATGGTATAATCGCCCGTGACGCCGAAGTTCTGTGAAAACGTCTATATATATTTATATATATATATTTATATATATATATTTATATATATGTCCGTTAGCGCGATAACTCGAGCAAAAATCATCCGATTTTGATGAAATTTGGTACAAACGTGTAAACCTACGTTTATTCGAACGAGTTCGCGAACCAGCATGATCGGACTATGGGAACAGGGGTTTATGGGGGGTTTTATGGGGTAAAAATGGTGCGCTTTTTGTCTAGTTTATAGTGAGATTGAGTTTTTTGAAGTTGTCGCTTGCAGAAATTGTTGTTGCTTCAATTCGGTTTTCCAGTTCTTCTATATTTGATGCTGGAACAATGAGGGTTGTGTCATCGGCAAACATTATACATTTTGTGAATTCGGGGAGGTTTTGTGGTAGGCTATTGACGTATATTAGGAAGAGTAATGGTCCTAAAACGGAGCCTTGTGGTACGCCATTTTCCATCTTCCCACAGGTTGATTTTATTTTTTGTTTGGTATTGTTAGTATAGTGGGTTACTTCGACTATTTGCTGTCTATTGGAGAGATAACTTTTTAGCCACGTTTTAGCACTTTTTGTAATCCCTATTGATTCTAGCTTGTCAAGCAATACAAATTTACATACAATACTTTTAAAAGTTTTTAGTGCCCCCCCAAAAGGGGGATTTGGGGGGCTACTCAAATACTTTAAATGTAAACCCCCTGCAAGTGACACCTCATTTTGAAGGGTAAGATGACTCAGCTCAATTTTGTGGATGCCTCTGCGAACGCTACCTAGTTAGATAACCCGTCACTCGAAATAGAGCAAAACTGCGTCTTGTAATCCTATTCTCTAATAATACGAGCTATGTCTGTTTGTCTGTCCGTCTGTAATATATATCTCGAAATCCAGCGGAAGAATTTTGACTAAATTGTGGAATTAGGGACTTTTTGCCATAAAAACGTGATTGGTGACAGCCACTACCTCAGAAAAATTCATATTTCGCCACATAACCCATTTGAAAATTTTACATTGGCCTTATGGGTTGTCAAGTAACTATGTTGGTTGGACAAAATAACAAGGAAAAAGTCAACAAAAGAGTTGTCACTACTCACATGTGTTTATAACAAGCCATCCGCAGTATACTAGCAAATTACAAAATACTGTAAAAAGGAGTAAACATCAGTTGTAACTATTGAGAAAAGATTACTCGATATAGGTGAAAATACTGTGGTTACGATCAAATACTGATAATTTGACTTAGTCCTCTCCCGCCAAAACTTTATCCCTGAAGTACTGAGGCATTCCAAGTAATCTAATTACATCTGGGGATTTTAATTGGCATATCAATATTACCGTATGCTAAATCCCAATTGAAAAAAAAAAAAAAAAACAGACGTAATCTCAATTTGTTAAGAAGTAGTATTGAAAAAGGAAAAAATCACAGTGACGAGCAATTTTAAAACTAATATGATTTTGTTTATATTATATTTTATCTGCTGCCTTTAGTCAGGGTAAAAGTCGAACAACGGGTTTCAATGACTAGAGGGCAGAAAAAGTCTGTACCAGTAGATAAAAATGTACATATCTTATTTTTGTTTAATTGCATGCTTTTAAAGAGTTATTATTATTTCAGCGATCAAAAATGTCAGTCTATGGTTCGTAATAAAAATGTTTTTCGTAAATTAACTTATAAAATGTGTGTTTGCAATATTGTTTTATTTTAACTATTAAACCCAATTAAATAAAACCGAGTAAGGCTCGGTCCTCCGGTACTAAAAGATAAGGAACGAAAATATAACCGCTAGACCTCAATCAGTCGCTCTAAGGTTAGTAAAAGACTACACCAGTAATATTTTTTGCTATTTGAAAAGAAAAGATATTTTACAATGGTAGGGACTAAATAAATTGGTCGCCAAGTAAAAACCAAATACAGATAAATATTTGAGAAAGTATTTATGTTTGGATAATCTAATTCACCTTATAAACAAATCAGCTGATCGAATAACTTGAATCAGCACTTCCATAGGTCTTATAGGTGGCATTAGATATAGGAAAGTTACCAACACTGTCAAGTTTGAAGACTCTAGCACGTTTATAAACGGTTTAGATCTTCATTCCAAAGCCATAAACTTTCAATGTTATTTCCCATAAGAACAACATGGCCCATGGGGGGATTTCTAAATTTAGTAGGGGTTAAAAAAGTGCGACTTTTTAGGATTTTCCCAAGGGTTTGGGGCCAAGACCTACAATCGCGCCAAATTTCAGATCTCTAGCTATTCTAGAAGTGGGTATACATTTGTATCACCAGTGAGTGAGTGAGTTACATATGCATGTATAACTTGTTTTCTTGATGAAGGAATGAACTCACATGAGTAGTTAAAATGAATAGATCTACCGCGAATCTGACTAATAGAATAATGAACAATTATAAAATAATATGAACACATAGACATACACAACGCCCTGATTAACACTCCTTCTGATGCTGATTCGCACTATATGTGCTCCGTTGTTGCGTGTTTTGTGCATTTGCTTACTTGCAGGAACTTAGTAAACACGCAACGTATAAATATGAAATCGACCAATTAAAAAAAGATATATTCGCTGACTGGCGTTGTATTTTTAAACGGGTGTTTAAAAAAGAATCATCGAATTTCGTTTTGATTTGAAAACTAATAATCATATGGACATGAGGTAATTTTAGATTAAAGAGTAACAAATAATTTTTGTTTACATACCTAGATTAGTAATCGTGTTAAATACCATTTACATGTGCTCACTATGGCGCCCTCTAGATGCACAGCATATGTGCAACTTGCAATAAAAATATACTTAGGTAGAAAAAAGTTGTGAAAACAATTGAATATTCTAAAATAAACGCCAATTTTTGAATGTAAGGCGTTTTTTGGTTGGTGTGGGGGGGGTGTGATTTTTTGAAAACGCCTGAGAGTGTCTTGTAGAAAATTTAATTCCTGACCGCGGAAATGCTTTCAAATCTTTGCTAGCTCTTACCGCATTCTAGTTATAGCCGTTAAAAAAAAAATGGTTTTGTCGTTTTCAGATTACCACCATTTTGGATTTTAGGGAGGGGGTTAAAATTTTAAAATACGACACTGTGTGGATGCATACTCGTACAATGGTCGTGGTCCAGATACTTGATATCAGGTAGAAAGTGAACGCGGTTGAACGACCTAGGAGAGTTAGAGGACGAACTTGCAAATAAACCGGCCACTATGAGGTCATATGAGGCAACAGGGGTATGAGGGCGGCGTAGTCCACATAGCCCACAAGTGGGTCACACACGGGATGAGGTAACAGAGGTTACTGAGAGTGCTGGCACTGGGAGGATGAGTCAACTGGGGTATAGGGTGCAGAAGTGGTTACAACGACATGACAGATGTAACCTAATTACTGTATTGAGAGGTTGAATAAACGTGAGTAACATTGACACTTGACAGAGTACAGAAGCGGTAACTGCGAGGTAACAGAAGTAGCCTTCCGTACTGCGAAGATACATACAATGTTATAGCTTTGACAGAGTGCAGAAGTGGTAATTGCGAGGTAACAGAAGTAGCCTTCCGTACTGCGAAGATACATACAATGTTATAGCTTTTACAGAGTGCAGAAGTGGTAATTGCGAGGTAACAGAAGTAGCCTTCCGTACTGCGAAGATACCTACAATATAGCTTTGACAGAGTGCAGAAGTGGTAATTGCGAGGTAACAGAAGTAGCCTTCCGTACTGCGAAGATACATACAATGTTATAGCTTTGACAGAGTGCAGAAGTGGTAATTGCGAGGTAACAGAAGTAGCCTTCCGTACTGCGAAGATACATACAATGTTATAGCTTTTACAGAGTGCAGAAGTGGTAATTGCGAGGTAACAGAAGTAGCCTTCCGTACTGCGAAGATACATACAATGTTATAGCTTTGACAGAGTGCAGAAGTGGTAATTGCGAGGTAACAGAAGTAGCCTTCCGTACTGCAAAGATACATACAATGTTATAGCTTTGACAGAGTGCAGAAGCGGTAACTGCGTCAACTGCGATGTAACAGAAGTAGCATACTGTACTGCGAAGATACATACAATAATGTGGTAGCTTTGACAGAGTGCAGAAGCGGTAACTGCGAGGTAACAGAAGTAGCCTACCGTACTGCAAAGATACATACAATGTGTAGCTTTGACAGAGTGCAGAAGTGGTAACTGCGAGGTAACAGAAGCAGCCTGCTGTACTGCAAAGATACATACAATGCAATAGCTTTGACAAAGTGCAGAAGTGGTAACAGAAGTAGCCTTCACTACAGCGAAGCTACATACAATGTGTAGCTTTGACAGAGTGCAGAAGTGGTAACTGCGAGGTAACAGAAGTAGCCTGCTGTACTGCAAAGATACATACAATGTGTAGCTTTGACAGAGTGCAGAAGTGGTAACTGCGAGGTAACAGAAGTAGCCTGCTGTACTGCAAAGATGCATACAATGTGGTAGCATTGACAGAGTGCTGAAGTGGTAACTGCGATGTAACAGAAGTAGCCTTCTGTACTGCGAAGATACATACAATGTGTAGCTTTGACAGAGTGCAGAAGTGGTAACTGCGAGGTAACAGAAGTAGCCTGCTGTACTGCAAAGATACATACAATGTGGTAGCTTTGACAAAGTGCAGAAGTGGTAACTGCGAGGTAACAGAAGTAGCCTGCTGTACTGCAAAGATACATACAATGTGGTAGCTTTGACAGAGTGCAGAAGCGGTAACTGCGATGTAACAGAAGCAGCCTACAGTACTGCGAACATACATACAATGTTATCTTTGACAGAGTACAGAAGCGGTAACTGCGTCAACTGCGATGTAACAGAATTAGCATACTGTACTGCGAAGATACATACAATGTGGTAGCTTTGACAGAGTGCAGAAGTGGTAACTGCGATGTAACAGAAGTAGCCTATTGTACTGCAAAGATACATACAATGTGGTAGCTTTGACAGAGTGCAGAAGTGGTAACTGCGATGTAACAGAAGTAGCCTATTGTACTGCGAAGAGACATACAATGTGGTAGCTTTGACAGAGTGCAGAAGCGGTAACTGCGTCAACTGCGCTGTAACAGAAGCAGCCTACTGTACTGCGAAGATACATGCAATATTATAGATTTGACAGAGTGCAGAAGCGGTAACTGCGTCAACTGCGATGTAACAGAAGTAGGATACTTTACTGCGAAGATACATACAATGTTATAGATTTGACAGATAACCCAGTAACCTTGTTATAAAAATCAGGGTCTACCTTGCATGAAATTGGGTAGTAGGTTTTTTTTATGTTGTTTGTAATAGTACCGAAATGCTAAATCCAAATTTTCGACCTCGGCGACCTTCCGGATCACCTCCAAAAAGCTTAAAAATCGGCGGAATTTCGCACTATTTTTACGTTTGTCTAATTTTGACCCTGAAGCATTACTTTTTCATAAAGAACAATAATAACCTTTTTTAAAGTATATTAAATTACCTACCATATAAGACCAAAATGGTTATTACAGACCTAATATTTTTCAAGATATGCCTCCGCAAACAACGGCTAAAATTACCAAATTTTGAATTTTTTTTTAAAGTTTGGCTAACGTTAACCCTAAAGCATGACTTAATCGTTATTTTTCATTAAAACAACCATAATTACTTTGAAACTCACAATTACTCACAATTTAAGACCAAAATGGTGATTATAGGCCAAACACATTGAGAGATATGCCTCTTCAAGAATCAATAAAATAAATGTTTGTATTTTAAGATTCAACTTTCAAGCTATTCAATTTGGTCAAGTTTTATAAAAGAACCATAATAAGAAATAAACAAATTTATTTCATTTCGAGTACAGATTGTGTTATAACAATTTATTTTTAAATGGAAATAAATATATTGTACTGTATCTATCTTCATAAACACACACGTACATTGTTACAATAAATGGTTCTCGGGGATAGAACACCGGCCTCTAACGAACGGTATTTATTTATTTTTACGTAATTTTGATTTTAAAATAAACTGTTTACAACATAGAAATATCTAATAATGGCTTTAATACTATGATTTTGAATACAGATATGGCTTTTGTAATAGCATAAAGAGTGTATAAAAGGATTACAATTGTATTTTTTCAAAATAAACCCCATTTAAGGGGTCAAAAACATTACGTAAATTAACTAATTTGGCCTAACAAATTGTCTGTCTTGAACTTTGAAATGCTTAAAATTGGCTTAAATATAATAATTTTGAATACAATTATGGTTGTTTTATTGCTTAAAGAGTTATAAAATGAATACAACTATAAGATATACAAATAAAGCTCATTTAATAGGTGAAAACATTACGTAAACATTGATTTTGCGTAACAGATTTTCTGATTTCAACTTTAAAATGGCAAAAAAGCTTTAATTTAATAATTTTGAAATTATTAATAATAAAATACCATAATCCTATATTTTAAATTACACAAAGAGTATATAAATTGAATACAATTTTAACTTAGACAAAAAAAATCATACTTAATGAGTGATAAACATTACGTAAGCAAAATACTCAAATTATTTTTGCTAACATTTTACTTTATTTGTTTATTTTCTTACAGTTTAAATATTTTTAACGCTTGAAAATGCTTTATTACACTAGAGGACTTTATACTTAATGGTATAAAACGAATTGAGACTATAAAAAGTCAATAGTTTGCTTCATAATTCAAAAACAAAGTCAGATTTACAAGAATTTAAGCTAGTTTTGTTGTGCAAACCATACATTATTTGTTAATATTTTTCAAATTTATCACTATTGACTTTTTTAAACCTCATAGGTATATCAAAAGAATACTAGTTGGAGCAAGGTAAGAAACCAAAAAAATACCAATAGTTTACGCAGGAATTAAGTTTTAACACAGGAAAGAGCAAAAGACCACCCACAGTGCCAAGGGGACTATGGACACATGTGGTACACTATTACTTACAAACAACCATGATATGACTCATGATGACATATAGTTTTTTTTTTGTCAGATATTGTAGATATTTGAATTATACATACAGGGTGATTGATATAAGTGTGCCAGCCGTTTTATTCAAAAACTATAAGAGATATCAAAAAAAGTTAAATGGTAAGTGCCTTGGATTTTTTATTTGAAAAATTGCAGTCAAGTCAAAAAAATATTTTAGCCGCCATTTTTCCAATTTGGCCGCCAACTTTGTCTTTTCTTACTGAACACCCTGTATTTTATGATGTATTCTGGTAGAAAAAGTAATTTTAAGACGATTTTATTCTTGTGTTTTTTTTTTTTCATAACCTAACCGTTTCAAAGATAATAATGGTTTAAGTTGTGAAATTTTGAATGGTTTTCGAGCAAAACAGCTGGCATGCTTGATTAGGCCTTTATCGAAACTCTTTCTCATGCAGAAATTTCAAAACTTAAACCATTATTATGTTTAAAACGGTTAGGTTTATGAAAAAAATCACAAGAATAAAATTACTTTTTCTACCAGAATACATCATAAAATACAGGGTGTTCCGTAAGAAAAATCAAAGTTGGCGGCCATATTGGAAAAATGGCGGCTAAAATAGTTTTTTTGACTTTGACTGCAATTTTTTAAATAAAAAATCCAAGGCACTTACCATTTAACTTTTTTTGATATCTCTTATAGTTTTCGAACAAAACGGCTGGCACACTTATATCAATCACCCTGTATACATCCTGCAGTTAATCCCATACTGATGGGTTGAGCCGTTCAAAAGTTATAGGACTTTGAAATTTCAAATTGAGACAACTTTTTTCGCCCAAAAAATCATATTATTAGTATTATTTTCAATTAAATTCTCAAAATGTGTTACAATTTGTCCTCTTGATTTAATTCTTAAAGGTATAGCATACCTAAAGGTTGTTTAATCTTATTCCTTATCAAGAAATTGTGAAAATTTATAAGCATGCAGGCAGGCAGATCCAGTGTAAGAGTTCCTTATCTGTTATCAGGCTCATGTAAGGATACCTATATCCATGTCCTTCTAGTGTCTGTGCTGTAGTTTGAAAAAGTTGGTCCTTCCCCCACTACTTCTCAATTCATACAGCCCAGACAGGACAGGGGGTCCTGAGGAGTGCCAGTATATCCTGGCATAAAAGAAGTAATATATTGCATGGCAGAACGACAGCAAAGTTGAAACCTTTTTTCACTGTTGCATCTTAATTCTTTATATCAATTCCTCTTGATAGTATAAACATTTTAATTACAATAGATTTATTTCATAAAAAACTTATAATATGTTGTTGAAATGAAATAAATTTGTTTATATTCTTATTATGGTTCTTTTATAAAATTTGACCAAATTGAACAACTTGATTCTTAAAATACAAACATTTATGGAAGATTTTATGAACCTTGAAGAGGCATATCTCTCAATGTGCTCGGCCTATAATCACCATTTTGGTCTTAAATTGTGAGTATTTTAATGCAGTTTCAAAGTAATTATGGTTGTTTTAATGAAAAATAACGATTAAGTCATGCTTTAGGGTTAACGTTAACCAAACTTTAAAAAAATACCAAATTTGGTAATTTTAGCCGTTGTTTGCGGAGTCATATCTTGAAAACTATTAGGCCTGTAATAACCATTTTGGTATTATATGGTAGGTAATTTAATATACTTTAAAAATGGTTATGGTTGTTCTTAATGAAAAAGTGATGCTTCAGGGTCAAAATTGGACAAACGTAAAATTAGTGAGAAAATTCCACCGATTTTTAAGCTTTTTGGAGGTGATCCGGAAGGTCGCCGAGGTCGAAAATTTGGATTTAGCATCACGGTACTATTACAAACAACATAAAAAAGAAACCTACTACCCCTTTTCATGCAAGGTAAAATGCGTTAGCTTACTGAGTGCAGTAGCGGTAATTGCGTCAACTGCGATGTAACAGAAGTAGGATACTTTACTGCGAAGATACATACAAGTAGTGGTGAACTAGGAAAGAGTCGTCACTTGGGGCACGTTTTCCCATAAGAAATAACATGGGATCATTTTTTGGCCACTAAAACCAAAAATCCTGATCCCATGTTATTCTTATGGGGAAAAACATGGGGATCATTTTTTGGCCACTAAAACCAAAAATCCTGATCTTTGCCTAAATATCCTTATACAGGGTGAATTATGAAAATGTGTGTCAAATTGTGTGAAATGTGTGTGAAATTTATAAAAATTTTTTGAATTGTGTGTGACGAAATACACGTAAATTCACATCACAGTCACAGTCACAGTTAAATTCACAATTCATGTGACATTTGTGAAAATAGTGTGAAATTTGTGTGATGAAGTAAACAAGTACACAAAAATTCACATCACAGTCATAGTCAGTTGTTGTATTTGATGACACGAATAGTCCAAATATTACACCATTTTTGTCAAAAGGTCGACATAAAAATATTGACTGTTTTTACTTGTGTTAATCTTGCAGCAAAGTACACAAACATTTACGTGATAGTGTAAATTTCCTAATATTATCCAGACAAGACGATTTAAGTTTTAAAACATATGTATAACAATCATGTTGGTAATGACGTTTCATTTAACGAATTTAGTGATCTCTTCCTCTAAAGTTGGAATAAAACTAAATATGGGTTTTTTCATAATAGAAGTGGAAAGGCTAAATAATAATGGCAAATATAGATTTATGTTTAATACATTTTATAATGACTAAGAGCAAGAGTACTGATGTCATCTTCCAGAATAAGCCGCTTGTTATCATCAAAAGATAGTACTTTCTTATTCATTGTGTTTTTAACATTTTTGCACACCTAAAATTGTTTAAGTCCATAATATAGTTTTAAAATGCTTGTATCTTGAAAACGGCTTGAGATACGACAAAACGGTTGAAATTCTGGCACACATAGTGGGTGTCAACTTTTGATTTTAAACAATAATACAACATAAAAAAATATAAAATTCCAAAAATATTTTAACATTATTTTATATGGGTACAAATAAAAGTTACTATGAAAAATCTTCAAAGTCTAGACTTTTTGACATTTTTGCACACCTCGAAATTGTCTAAGTCCATAAAACTGTTACAGTAAAACGCTTATATCTCAAAAATGGCTTGAGATACGGCAAAATGGTTGAAATTCTGGCACACATAGTGGGTGTCAACTTTTGATTTTAAACAATATTACAACATAAAAATATCAAAAAATCCAAAAAAATTTAACATTATTTTATATGGGCGCAATTACAGTTATCACGAAAATTTTCAAAGTCAAGACTCTTGACATTTTACACACCTCAAAATGTTCTAAGTACATAATATTATTTTAAAATACTTATATCTTGAAAACTATTTGAGATATGGCAAAATGGTTAAAAGTCCAGCACTAAATATATATTAACTTTAATAGATACATTTTCTAAAAAAGCTTATGCTGCTAGACCAAAGAATAAGACAGGGTTAGTAGTTACAGAAGCCATTAAACCCATTCTACCAAAGGGGGTTAGAAACATTCAATCTGACAATGGAAAATATTTTTTTACTTATATCTTGAAAACTATTTGAGATATGGCAAAATAGTTAAAAGTCCAGCATTAAATATATCTTAACTTTAATAGATACATTTTCTAAAAAAGCTTATGCTGCTCCACCAAAGAATAAGACAGGGTTAGTAGTTACAGAAGCCATTAAAACCATTCTACCAAAGGGGGTTAGAAACATTCAATCTGACAATGGAAAATAATTTTTTAATCAATATTTCAGCAAACTAAATATTAATCACTATCACACTTTTTCTACAACTAAGACTACAATTGTAGAGAGGTTTCAGAGAACCTTAAAGAATTGGTTATTAAATTCGAAAATCGAGTTAATTCGAAAATATAATAATAAGGTGCATAGATCTATAGGAATAAAGCCTAACCAAGTGAGTATTAATAATAGTAAATATGTGCATGAGAGGTTGACTTCTAAAGTAGTGCAAGTTAAAAAGCCAAGATATAAGGTAGGTGATAGCATAAGGATTTCCAAGAATAAACATGTTTTTAGTAAAGGATATACCCCGAATTTAACAGGGGAGCTATTTATAATAGCAGAAGTTAAGAATACAAAGCCTGTGACTTGTATCTTGAAAGATGAAAAAGGTAATATAATCAGAGGAGGATTCTATACAGAGGAGTTGTTAAAGACATGTATTTGGTAGAGAAGATAATTAGGAGAAAGGGTGATTTATTGTATGTCAAATGGCTTGGGTTCCCAAGTAGCCAGAACTCATGGATTTCCGCAAAAGATACCATTTCACAGCCCGCCACTAGAGGCAAGAAGCAGGAGCCGGACCATGGGTCGGGAGCATGCCCACGCCATGAGCCGGGAGCGCGCCCGAGTTCGCGTACAAACCTCGCTCAATTTTGTGAATGGATATGAATTTTTAAATGTTACAATATAGATATGGAGTTGTACAATGGTATTGAACATTTATATAGAGGTGTACAGGCCAAGAGCAGGATTTTTTTAAAAGTGGCTAAAAAATTATCCCCATAAGAATAACATGGGAAAACGTGCCCCAAGTGACGACTCTTTCCTAGTTCACTACTACTCTACATTTACACTAGTAAGGGTTAATAAATAAAAGAAATAGCTTTTTTAGCTTAATATCGAATATATTTATAGGGAATAAGTAAGAAATAAGGTTTGACAATTATATAAGGATATTTAGGCAAAGATCAGGATTTTTGGTTTTAGTGGCCAAAAAATGATCCCCATGTTTTTCCCCATAAGAATAACATGGGATCAGGATTTTTGGTTTTAGTGGCCAAAAAATGATCCCATGTTATTTCTTATGGGAAAACGTGCCCCAAGTGACGACTCTTTCCTAGTTCACCACTACTCATACAATGTGGTAGCTTTGACAGAGTGCAGAATAATGGATTAAGCTGGGAACAATGCAACAGAAAGAACCTGTGGGAGAGTTAATTGATATAGAACTTACAGGAAAGGTATTTGGGATTTTATGTGGTGGATAGAATAAGAAAATTAACAGGGACTTCCTGTTGTACTGGGAGGTGGAGTTATTTGATTCGACATAAATGTAGTACGAATCGTATTGCCTTTTAGGTTTATAAAATAGACAATAAAAAATCTCAAGAAGGCGATGATCCAATTATCAGAGTCGCCGGTGTAGTCTAGCTAAGATCCAGAGTTCACTATCGCGCATGAGCAGTAGACGCCCACCCATCTTGGGAAAGGGAATTGAGAAATAATATGTTTTAATCCTTAACAAACAACTGTTTATCTAGAATAAAATGCCCCTGTATATAAATAATGTTCGTGTACGATTAGGAAACACACGAACATTAGTTATATACAGAGACATTTCATTCTAGATAAACAGCGGTTTGTTGGATTTCAAAATCGATTGTTTCTCAATTCCCTTCCCCAAGATGAGTGGGCGTCTACTGCTCTTGCGCACTATTCTGCAACTATACGCGATACATATTGTACCCCTTTTAGTAAATGTGTTTCACACACTGATCACAAAGACATATTTTAAAATAATAATTTCAGTTCATGGAACGGAAGGAATTGAGTAACATTCACAGGGGGCAGAAGCGGATGTTAGATGATGATTTTTGATTTGTGATGAAACCTTTGGCCACAAAAAATTATGATAATTAACATTTTAATGTGCTTCCCATGGTTGATTAATAGAACATTGAGGTTAGGTTGGGAGGTACAGATCATAACATTTCACACACTTTCTGCAGAGTAAGTGTGTTAAATAAAAACACACTGTTTACTCAGTTTTCAAGTGTTGTGTTTTGACAGAAGTATCAGGCGCCTACAAAGTTTGGTTACTAATATAGCATTTTACCAACTGTTTATGCAGTATATAATTTTATCTACGACCGTTTTTTAAAGTAGCAGTTTCAGTTTAGTTCTTAGAATTGAGAATTTTCTCATGACAGCATGGTTTACTTTCATAACATCATAGTTTTGGCATCGTCGGTCGAGTTGCGTTATATACTTCGATGGTCGAGACTCGAGAGTCAACAAAACAAGTATTTGAGCATTGACCTCTTAGAATGTGTTAAACACGGCGAGAATCTTCTACAACTACTAAAGAACCTTTGCCACAGTATAGACATAACAGACAAGATCATTCAGACCATTACACTCCACTGATACGCAAATTCACAATTTGTACCGGTCCAATTGAACAACATGTCTCCAGTGCGAGAAAGTAGTGTGCAGTAGGAGCTGCACGTCATTAGCCCAGCAGTGAGATGGGACGGAATGATGGAATAGCCGACGACACACTTGACCTTTGAGTAAAGAATACCTCATCTTTGGATTTTGGAACTCCGTAGTCATTGATTCGGAATTACAAACATTAACTCCAAACTGCCATCAAAACACTTTCACCAGATTTAAAGATGCAAGACCTCTAGGTAATTAGAAATTATTTTTGGCACATTCTCACATATTAAATAAAACTAGGGGAAACCCGTCGAAATCGACGGTTACTTTCAAGGCTTACGTTAATTCATCTAACTGCGATGAATTGGGTGAAATATACATATTTTGAGCATTTAACATTGTTCAAAGAGTAAGTGTAAAAACAATAACAATATTGCGTTAGTTGCCAAATTTGGTTGTTCATTCAATGATTAAAATATTTCCTATCCTGTACGTCATCGGAGTTATTATTAGTATGTTATATGGTATCTCTTCCTTTGGTAGAACCTTTAAATAGTATTTAAATCGTATTGGTGGATCTTTTGTAGCTAAACACTTCCGTGATTTCATCAGTGTTTGAGAAAAAATATATGTTTGTTGAGAAGACACGTTCTAACTTCAAAGGGAGGTATATCCGTTACAGTGTAAGTTTGATTTTCCTTCGTCACGTCGCGTCAGTTCATATCGTACTTCTGTGCCAATGAATGAACCCTCTAGCATAGTTTTGAGAAATTGACTGTGGGGTTACTGATAAAGCTGGAATTCCTTGACATGGGGGATGTCAGTTAGTTGTCGGCCAGGGCTGCGTTAAGGGTCAGTGGAGCCCTGGGCAAACCCAAGAGCAGCGCCCCCCTTTTTTCCTAGTGCTGGCAGGTGGTGGCAGGTCCCAGTGGGCGCCCCCCAAACCACCAGCGCCCCTGGGCATATGCCCAGTCTGCCCGTTTATAAAAGTGGGCCTGGTCTCGGCCTTATCAATAACATAAAGTTGTCAATATAATCTCTCTACGGAATGTTAGGTGTAGTGGAATACATGAAGTAAAGTTGGCTTTTATTCTTGAACTGTTAGGGCCTCCTAGTTCATATGATCTTGGCGGCTTCATTGGCAATAAATAATGCAAATGACATAGCAATTGAACATTTCCAAAAAGCAAAAATACTGTAAAATGGCTGTTACGTATATATTGACGTTTACATATTGTTAATCAACGTATATGATAAATACTTTAATCCTTTAATACGTTTTTTTTATAGGGACCATTCATAGTAGGTAAGCCAAGTATGAATGGAGATGAGTGTAGGAAGAGTGGCGCGATCTTGAAGTCTTGTTAGTTACTAAGGCCGACATTCCTTAGATACAGCTGTTAATTAATAGCCCATACAGCGAATGGCAACCAAGGGATCTACAGTTTATAGTTGAATTGGAACCAAATTTTTTTTGCATTGGTATTTATGAATTGGTATAATTATCAGGATAGCACTGCGGGTAGTCGTAGTACTCACTCGTGCGGACGTTAATCCACACCAGGGAGTATCGCATCCACAGTGCATTCCTATAAATATCCACAATTCGTGACCTCCTAGTAGCTGGATTACAGGACGACGACACCCGTCCCAGTCAAAGGATTATGTGATCTAGTTTAAAAGGAATATGACCTTTCTGTCATGACAGTAGCTGCTTAAATAGTATTTTCTCTTTGTACCATATTTTACAGCCAAAATGTCGTGTTATTTTCAATAATGTTACTAATTCAGTGCGCCAAAGTCCGTAATATAGGCAGGTGCAAATTATTTGTCAAGACAGGTACCATTTTAGGCAATGTTTCTAAGTTTGGATTTTATTAGACACAATAAGAGCAGATATTTCTACATAAATATTTGATATTTTGTAGAATAATATGATAAAATGTAGGCAAAAGTGGCGAAAAAGGCACATACCAACCCGTACAATAGATATAAGATAGTTCAATAAGATATAATTTAAGAATTGCTGTGATAAAAGGATTTTCCACTGATTTCGTAATGGAACGTTATATTGCAAAACATGGCATGATAAAGAAGAAAATCAATTTTAAAATCAGAAAATAACATTGCAAATACTTATTTGGTAGAATTCAACTCCCAATAAATATGTGTTGTTTGAAATACAATTTAAAAATGAACAGCTGTTTCATTAAAAAGTATTATTCTCATGGCCAAAATGTAAACAACTCTGTGGAGGGATCTTTAAAGGCTTCTGGGGCAGAGTCCTAAGGCATTTTGCTTAGTTTTTCTTTTCATAACTCATCTACAGACCAAGACCTTTCTTTGGACACCTCTACCAAGTTTCTACGCCCAACCGTTCTCTCAAATTAGTGGGGACAAAGTTTCCAATCAAATATTTAGATTCCCCCATGTTAATCTTATGGGAGAAACTCCAACTTTGATGGCCTGTGGGGCAAAGCCCGAGGATTTTTACTACATGAATTGGTGAAAGGGGGTGTCTACACAAAAAATATTTTATTTTGACACGTCGTTTGTAAAAATCCGTCCATTATTAACGGAGGAGTAGTGTTTTCAAGAAATCGCCTTCACGTATTATATATAAGGATCCTCTTATGATCAAAATTGAGGCTTTTTGGCGAAACCATAAGTATTGAATAAAGTGGCTACATTCTCGTCATACTGCACATTCTTTTGCTCTTTTCTTCGCAACTAAAGTTGTATGCTTTATTAAATTTGCTTTAATGCTTACCTTTAAAAGTTAGTTTCACAAAGGACAATAACATTATACATTATTTATGCTATACATATAGAATACTAGCAGAATACCCATCCTTCGTACGGGGTTGGCGTATCTAAGTGTAACATGCGTATCTATTACAGATAGTTATACCCGTGCTTCGCGTTTGTATTGGAGGAGGACAAGGTTTTCGAAAATTTGGATCATTATATTTACGGTATGCTCTGGTTACACATCTACCATAATCATAATGTTCTACCACTGCACCTAAACAATAAAATAAACTGTATCAGCATCTGACACGTACTTTCTTCCGATAGCTTTTCAACAACCTTTATCGTGGGTAAGCTATAGGAGTAACTATGATATTTTATAGGAAAAATCACAAAAGTTGCAATAAATTCTAAACCGTAATTATTACAGCAAAGGGGGAATGCACTATTTGGTTTAGAATTGTAAGAACCATAACACATTAATTTTAATCAAAACCGGCTTATTCCTAAAAACCTTTTTTGTTTTTATTTTATGGGGTTTTATGGGAAAATAACATAATTTACAATAAGCTTTGAACCGAAATTTTAACAGAAATGCGTGTTATACCATTTTGTTCAGATAAAAAGACTTGGGAGGTCACATTTTGTCGTGGTTTAAATCATATTAGTCCCTGTTATATTTCTGTGTTAGTCTACACGGACAAGATTCCAAATACACTGCCCAGTGTACCATGTGGAAATATGTGCATATATTCTGATGGCATTAACTTAACAATTACAGGCAAAACAGTAGAACAGATCGAAATAACCTACAGATGAAATAAATAAATATAGATATTGCAAATCTAAAAACTACTTACTATCTAATAATCTCGAAATAAACAAAAATAAAACGAACTTTATACCATTTTCAACTATGCAATCATAGAAACAAAGTAGAACCGTAGATTATTTTGGATTCTAATGAAATCAAACAAGTTGAAGAAATATAATTTTTAGGTTAAAAAGTTTGATAAGCACCTATCCTGGCAGGACCACGTAGATCATGCCTGCGCAAAGATTAATTCAGGGATTTTTGCACTGAAAAATATGTCTTATCTATATAAGTCTATATGGGACTATATATCTATATGTCTGATCCATGTCTCTAGTATCAGTACTTTGAAAACAATATACCAATCACTATCCATAGCCACATTTCATTTCATACGGTATATCTTCATTTAGAGCTACAACGAAGAAAAGTCTTACTCTAATCCGAAACTACAGCAAAGGGCATTAAGAACTTAAGATAGTTATACCCGTGCTATTGTCCTCTCTCTGAACAAGATTTGACAAAATTTATAAGAGGACTAATAGCCGGTTCATGTTGTTGGACAGAACCGTCTAGGCGTCCGTGAGTACTTCGGTGGGAATAAAAAAGGTTACAGTCTTCTAATGCATTAAAAAAAATAAAAATACTATCGGTTTTTGCCCAATACATTTTCGAAATGGCTCTCATTGCAAAATAAATTTTACCGAATAACGTACAATTGTGCTACAATACTAGAGGAAAAGCCCTAAGAGAAAACAGTCGCAACCATCTTCTCTTTTCCAATAAAAAAGCCCTCCTGTGCCCTAGAAGTGTGATAGAAATTGCGTTTTCTTCATAATAATTTAAAAACCAATGGCAGCATCAAATTAAAAAAATATTTAAAATTTATCTTATAGAAATTGCTCCTTACTCCATTAATGAGGTGTTTCCTCAATTACTGTAGCTTGATTTTTATTTCTTGAATACATTGTAATTTAGAAGTAATTTTATCCTATAACAAATGTATTTACTATGTTAAGAATATTGACACAATTCAATTTACAATATACAATAATTATTGAATAAAGATATTGAAATGAAATCAATTAGTAACTCGCACCTTCCAATAACTTCACGGACGTCTCCTGATACAGTTAATTGCTTAACGCAAGTGGTTTGGCGTGAGTGGAACATCGCCCTTGTAATAAACCTTCTATTAAACAAACACCACAGAATATTTCGTAACTAAAATGCTTCCAAGAACTGGACTATATAGGGCGTTGCCCTGGAGATTACTCGGTAATGTTAACTTTAATAAGCCTATACATATTTATCGTTCTAATAAGTTGACAATGTCTGTTGTAATTGATTCTAATAACTGCTCCCCATTGTTGCCGCTTGTGCCAGAAGTACACTGGACTATAATATGTAGAGATGTAGAGCGAATGATCAGCTGTTAGTGGCGAAGTAGGCTAGAGCTCAGTTCCGCGGGGGCGGTTAGACGAAAGTGTTATGCTCTTATATAACTTTCACACGGGGTCGTCAAAACCTGACTTGACAGTGATCAGAACGGCAGTGTGTTGTACAGTGAACAGTGCTCGTAGAACAAGGCGATGAGTTCTTTCTGGTTATACGTAAGTGCTAATTATGTGGTAATAAACAAATAATTAGTAATAATTAATTATAAAATTAATTAATTATTATTATTAATAATTTAAAAAATAATTTGTAGGCCTTTGTACCTACAAACCAACTAGTTGTATTCCTAAAAATGAAAATATCAAACCAATTATCATGAGGCTAATTATTTGGGCTTCAGAGGAGGGCGCTCCGAATTGTCCTCTCTCTTACTCAATCATCAAGAGATTAGCTCAGATGGTTGAAAATTTCAACCCTTCCATCATTTACATCCTAGAAACTCCATCATTCCTCAAGAAAAATGTTTTTTTTCTCATCTACAATAAACTCCAGGGGCCCATTTCATAATAAACTACAAGTTACAAGTTACAACTTGTAACTTGTAATTTCCATTAGATTTGCATTGGGCGATCAGCTGATTTACTAATAATATTAGTTTGTACTTTATTATGAAATGGGCCCCAGGTATCCATTTTGCAATACATTAAATTTACCCATTCATTGTCATTCCACTTTTTTCTTCCAAATCTTCACCCTAGCCTAAAGGTGTCCGGAAAGATGGGGACAAGGAAACTTAGGGACACGGAAACTTGGGGACAAATCGGGTTTTGAGCCGAGGGGGAGGCAAACGGAGGCTGACTAAGCTCTGAGAACGACTCTTTAAATCGACTCGTTCTCTATTATTATTGTACCTTGGTCTAGTTGTAACTACGACTTGTATTTATTAGTTATTAGTTATTGTATTAGTTGTATCTCCCCTTAAATTTGGTTACTTTTGTAGAGCTTAGGTACAACAGATTTAGTACATTGAAGTGTTTTTGTAGGGTTATTTTATTAATAACGGAGTAAACTCGAATTATAAATAATTATTCAAGCATACATTTTTTTTATCAAAAATACTCTTGAATATTTCCAAAACAATAGCTTAAACTTCGTGAGGATGTTATAGCCTCCAATTAATGTTATACGACCGTGAACACGGGCGAATTTCTCTCGTTTATATTAGAACAATAATACAATATAATTCAGGAACAACCCGTGACTAGCTATTACTGAGAAAGATTAAAGAAATACCAGTTGTAAAATGTAGTCGTAGGCATCTGGTACAAAGTATTCCACCTATTGTTTAATCTAAGCAAACGCATAAACATTCAATATCAACGCTGTATCTCAAACCGTTTAGGAGTTATCAGTTTTTTTATAAAAAAAAAAACAAAAAACACATAAATACAGACAGACGCAAAACTAGGCACCCCAGACCCATGTTCCTATAGTGAAATGTGTTTGTCTTGACCTAAGGAATAACGCTATATACATGTCCAGAGAGTTACGGGACACCCTGTATAGAAATCTGTAGGTTTATATATCAAGTTTTATTTTAAAAGTGTTACAAACGAAAAAATTAGCCTACTCCTAACTTTTATAAAAATACATAATAAATATAAAATGCCTTGTAAACAAAATTGTAACGAACGTACGTAATTATATTTCAAAAAATACATTGTGCCATTTTCACCAATTTAGTGAATATAAGAAAAAAGGGTTTAATCCCGTGGCGGATGCAGCAAAGGATCCCTTGGCCAGAAAATCTTTAACTATCAGGTAATATCATATAACATATTTCGCTTTATTTTTACAAAGCCTTGTAAACTAATTTGAACCCCTTAAAAATCACTAAATTTTCGTTAAAAATATACCTATGTCAAAATATTCAATCTTGAGCATGCAGTCTTGTAATTTTCCCAGAGTAGGCCGCATAAAATATTGTCTTCTTTAGCGTTTCCAACAAAAATGACAGCGGATCAGAAATTCAGAGATAAAATGTCCATCAGACATAAAAGTAACCAAATACACCATGATCCGACGCAATGTGCAAACAAAAATACAATTTATTTTATAACGTTTATCGTATGCCTACACAATCACAAAAATATTAGAATTTTAAACTAATTACGTCAGCATATCTTAACAATGTGTCATTACATTATATTCAGTAATATTATTGCATGGAATGCGTTTATATTTTCTGTAATATATATTTAACTTACCCAAAATGGGTAAAAAAGAAGCTAGCAAACCTAGGCGATTAGGCCTGGATCAATCAGTACTTGACTGACTTTTAAAATTTTTAGGTTTACTGTTTGGAAATATTCAAATTATGATTTTGAAGTCAATAACGCTCTCTGTGAACTGAAACAGGAGAAAGATTTCTTCTAAAGGAGTTCAGCTAATCTCTCCCTCCCCCCCCCCCGGTCGAACCCCTATTTGTCCCTATCTTTCCGTGTCCCTAACTTTCTTTGTCCCCATCTTTTCTATACTCTAAACTCTAGGCTTAAGGCCAAACAAGATTTGACAAAATTTAAAAGGACTATAAGCGGTTCATGTTGTTGGACAGAACCGTCTAGGCGTCCGTGAATACTTCGGTGGTCGATTACCATGCCTATAAATATGTTTATGTTTAGTTTATATCTATTATATCGTAGTATGAAGATTGACTATATAAATTATGTATTCAATTTTATATTTTGTTTTATTTGACTTGTATTAGCTACAGTTTTCCTAAAAGTGGATCTAATCATGGATCGCAATTTGGACTCGATTTGGAAAATAGATTTGGACCACCCTTTCTAGAAATAATTTAATGTCGATTGTTTACTAAAAAAATTAACTAATGCTTTTTATGTTGATGTGCTAGAGATTTTCCTTTAGAGGAATTGATTGAAGACACCGGCAATTTCATCTGTGGTCAGTTTGTTATCTGCAAAATCTATAAATTTATGTTACATACGAATCTAAGTTATGATTCATTAGTTTCTTCTTGAGAAACCATATTTTCTGAAGCTCTTTTGTAAATTTAAGCATATACAGGGTGGAAAAAAGTCCCGGGACAGTTAAATATTTCAAAATGTAATAAAGGTGGGGCTTTAAAACTTGGTACACAGTTACTGGTTATTAAAATAATTTTAAGTCATTACTCAGTGATGCGCCTCTTCAGGGGGACACTTTACTAAAATATCTCCTAAAAAATGTAAGATTTATTCCCTATTAAAAAAACACATTAATTTAACGAGTGGGTTTGCAGGGAGGATAGTAGAGTGTTTTTTTTTTGTTAAATTTTAATAGTTTTAATTAAATGAATCAATTTTCCAAATTTGAACAAAGTATGTTTACAAATACCTCTAGGAAACCTGCAGACTAAGCGAATTTCCATTTGCTTGATTGGATTTGCACTAAAATATCTCCTTAAAAATATTACTAAATTATTCCCTATTTAAATATAGCATTAGTTTACTTAGTTTGCTCCAACAGGGAGGGTTTAAAAGTGTTTGATTGTGAAATGTTAATACAGTATATAGTTCACTATAAAATATATGCATTTTCCAAATGAGATAAAAATATGTTCATAAACAAGCAAACTACAACGGTTATTTATCCTCCATAAGAATAACTTAGGAATTTTAAATTTAAAATTCTTTGAGTTTTTGCCGTAACCTTAGGCGCATAATAATGCTTCGATATACTAAATAATTTGTTTTTTTTAAGCTTTACAAAATGATTTGGAAAGAAATTGCAACATTTTATGTTTTTTAGGGACAAAAATGGCAAAAACCAATTTTTACTCCATTAAACCCCCCATAAACCCCCGTTCCCATGGTCCGATCATTCTGGTTTGCCAACTCGTTGGAATAATGTAGATTTACACGTTTATACCAAATTGCATCAAAACCGGATCATTTTTGCTCGAGTTATCGTGCTAATAGACACATATATATACAAAAAATAGAATAATAGTTCTACTAAATATAAAGGGTAACTAAACATTGATAAACAAAAAATTCAAAATAAAATATTTAAATAAATAAATAACACATTATTATAAATCTTTTCTTCTTGTTACATAATTTTTCATTGAATAATTTATATACTATATATGATATGTTTGTATTTATTTTCATTAATATTTTGTTATTGTATAATTTAGAAAATATTAATGAAAATAAATACAAACATATCATATAGTATATAAATTAATCCATGAAAAATTATGTAACAAGTTAGAAAAGTTTTATAATGTCATGTTTTTTTATTTACATATTTTATTTTGATTTTTTGTTTACTCTGAAAATGGCCTTAGAGCTGAAACTAGTCAGTAAATATCTTAATGAACAGTTTTTACTTTTGCTACTCAGTTATTAATGTTGAATTTTACTTTATATATGTACAAGGATAATAAAAAGGTTTGGAGACCCCCTGTCAATTTTTTTACGGCTCACACTAGAAAAACTAAACTCTGCACACCTTTATGGCATGTTATGAAGTACTTTTTGGGCACAACTACTACTTTGTGTACTACTCAAATTAACTTACAATTTAACAAGTAAATTCTGATTTCTAAAGATTTCAATTGATTGCCATATTTTACTGGGTTAAGATAAAGACCTCTAGTTTGCGTTGTTAGTTTTCTTTTGTCACGAACTTCAAAATGAGGGGTCACTCGATGGGGCTTAACATTTACAATTTTTTAGTTTTCTCGAAATCCCCCGTTTTGGGTTTGCGAACCAAGTAGCAATTAGGCTCAAAACGTACTTCATAGCATGCCATAAAGGTGTGCAGAATTTAGTTTTTCTAGTGTGAGCCGTTACAAAATTTACAGGGGGTCTCCACACTTGGAAAGCTGTAAGTTAAATTTCACTTTTAAGAATTTCAATTGACTTCCATTTTTTACTGGGTTGAGATGGAGACCCCTAGTTTTTTTTATTGGTTTTCTTTTATCAGGACCTTCAAAATGAGAGGTCACTCGAAAAGTACCAAAAAGTACTTCATAACATGCCTTAAAGGCAAAGGTATGCAGAGTTTAGTTTTTCTAGTATGGGCCAGACTCTGTAATAATCCTGTATATCCTGTATATACAGGTTGTTTTAAATTGTTTTGACATATTTTGTGAACTTGTTCCTTGGGCTAAGAAAAACATAAAAATGCCATATAAGTATGTATCTAAAATGTTTGGATTTCTGTTGTCGGTCTGTTTGTGATTTTTTTAAAATTATTTTATATTTTAATAATTTTTCAAGATAGAAATTTCAAAATTGGTATAAATGGGTAGCTTAGAAGGTAAAAAGAGCTTACAAAGTTTCCTTCAATATCTCAAGCCGTTTTAATCTGGCGGCCATTTTAAATCCTTAATGCCAAATTTCATGAAACCCGTAAACATTAAGAAAATTGCTTTTGGGATCAAAAAGATAGAAAATTTAAATCAAAATTAAATTAGTTCTTGTTTGTTAAAATAGGAGAACAAACAACCGAGTTATCAGTTTTTTTTTCTACATTCGGTTTCGCAATTTAATATGAATACCATACTGCTCTGTAAAATAACAAATAATATGGTATAGTTCGGCCGCTTAGAAAGCGACCTCCTTCAGCATTGGTTTAGCATTACTGCGCAGGTCGTTTTCTAAGCGGCCGAACTATAGTAAGTTCTAAAATATAATTACAGTAGTAACATTGTACAAATATTTAGACTAATACCTATGATCAATGTTTTGTAAACAATTCTAAAGTAAACATGTCAGTCACAGTTTGAAACCAGCTGTTACAACTAACAGATGGTTTCAAACTAACTAAGCCAAATTACGTTGAGAAAAACTTAACATGATAGTCGGAAGCTAGACGTTTTAGTAATTAAAACTGAATTTCTGAAAAAACTGAAACCCCAAACTAGAATTATGGGTTCGAAATTCCCTTCCTTTCAAAATAACCTTCATCTCACCACAAAAATCATGAAAATTTTTCAAATGGTTGATTCAGATTCTTGAAATAAAAAACCCGTGTCACATTTCGATATAAGATTATTATCATTTGTGGACTTAAGCAGCCGGTGTCATCACTGAATTCTTGGTCTTCCAGACTCAGCTTTGCCACTGAAGATGTTGTTGGCCTCCATAGAATGTATGATACTTCTGGTTTTGTAAATAATGTAAATACTGACTTGATGAGGTTCTCACCGGTAGACTGAGAATTCACTGATAATAAACTATTGATTTTTCCTTTGACCTCGCTCAAGTTTTTTTCTGTTTCAGTTTGTTTCATTCCTGTTGACCATACTTCTACAGCCAGTACAGAGCTCCCCAGTCAAGTTCGAGGATAGCAAACAACTTCAGAGGCAAGACCTACAGAGATCACTCTCATCTCAAGAGGAGGGACGTGTATTTCACGCTCACGCTATCAAAAAGAGGAAAAAGAAGAAACTGTTACAATGTCTTCTGAGTTTACAGAGGAACAACCCCAAACCTCAAGGAGATGCTAGATTCTTGCTCATCAACTACATGAATCTGGAGTACAATCTACAAGGAGGGAACAGACCATACAGTGACGACAGTGGTAGCAGTAACTGTTTGAGTCAGTTCACAGGAAGTAACAATGACAATGGCGGAGGTGGAGGATCAGCTTTGGATGGGATCGGAGAAGGAATTAACAATCTCGGATCTCTCGTGGGTCAAGTCCCCAGCGACATCATCAGCACTGTGGGGGACGGAATAAAACCTGTGTTTGAGAATCCTGAGAGATACATTAACAGGTACTTCATCAGACCACTTTACAGGTCTTTGAGACCTTTATACAGATGGTTTTAAAACAAACCCAGAGTAATATCAACTGTCTATTCTTTATTTTTTATATTTTTATCTCAAAATAGTTTTTTGCATTTAAGTGTAGGTGCTTTAATAGTTGTTTAATTAACTAGACATTTCAGTAATAGTTCTTAAAAATTATCATTTATATTCTAAATATCTTGGAAAGTTTGATAAATAGTTTAGTATAGCATCTAATTCGATATTTATGTTTTATTTTATTTTTGTGTTGTCATTGTTTTAAGTACTTTAATTATATTTAATTATATTATTAAGTGTCTAATACCAGACAATAAAGATGGGAAGGTTCATATAAAATAACACTGTACAATATTATGGTTCACACCAAAGAATGTAAATATAGTTGATGGTACTTTCCTGTTAAAGGGAACATTCTTTATTATCAATAGTTTTTTTCTCGATATATCGAACAAGTTGAAACATATCAGCTGACAACTACGATAAATATTGTTCAGTATCAACAAACAATAATAAAATGAAACTGATGTTCTAAAAATATACCTAACATAACTAACCAAACTTGCTGTAACATTTAAAAGTTCCGTGTTTAACTTGCCTTTTCTGTTATCAAACGGAGTTTTTAAATGGTACAGCAAGTTTGGTTGGTTATGTTAGGTTAGCTTAGAACAGTTTCATTTCTTAATCCATATAATAGACTGTTTTAGCCTAAACAAGATCAGTTAGTTAGTTGTTGTCAATTTTGTAATGGATCGGAAAACAAAAATATCGATATATCGAAAAAATCATCGATAATAATGAATGTTCCCTTTAACAGGAAAGTACCTAGTTGATTTAATATGATTCCATTTTGCCATAAATACTCTATTAATTATAGATAGTAACACATGGTATAAATGCTCTTAACTTAACTCTTAAAGAAATTGTTGTAATTTACTCCTGATTTCAAAGACAATTTTTGTATCACTTTTCCTAAAAACAGTATGTATATATTAATATTTTCTAATTAAGACTCTTTATATTATGTTGAGTGTTGAGAAATAAACGTTGTTTTTTTTTTTAATCATGCAGAACATATTTACAAGCAACTTTACTTTTTTTCAGAATTTTTATAAATGTGGTTGATATTCTTTAAAACAGCAACATATTTAAAATAAACGGTATCATCAATCTGACACATATTTTCTTCCATTAGCTTGTCAACAACCTTTCTCATGGGTAAGTGATGAGAGTAACTATGATATTTAATAGGTAAAATCACAAAAGTTGCATTAACTTTTTTTGAACCACAATTTTTACAGGAATGGGGGGGGGGTTGCACTATTTACTATTTTGTTTAGAATTATAAGGACCATTACAAAAGAATTTCAATCAGAATTGGTTAAAAAGATATATATTTCTCCGTTTTTTGAATGGGTTTTTATAGGAAAATAACATAAGTTACAATAACTTTTGAACCGTAACTTTTACAGGAATGGGGGTTGCACTAAGATTTTCTCTTATTTTATGCTTTTTTATCGGAAAATAACATAATTTACAATAGCTTTTGAACTGCAATTTTTACAGAAATGAGAGGCATACCATTTTGTTCAGAATGTAAAGGTCTACTTCATACTAATTTTTTATCAAAATCGTTTGGGCCATTTTTTGAAAAAAATCAGATTTTTCCGTTATTTTATTTTATTTATTATCCGATATAGTTTTTATGGAAAATCTACGTAAAAAATCAAAATTTCAGAAAAATTCCTGGAGATACCATGTATTAGTACCTACATACCAAATTTCATTAAAATGAGACTACAGGTTTAGTTTGTAGCTCTGTACATATCGACACATACAGACACACACACGCACACACACACACACACACACACACACACACACACACACACACACACACACACACACACACACACACACACACACAGAGACAATACTTCAAAAACCACTCTTTTGAAGTAAAAAACAGATTTATCCACTCAAAGCTTAAACTCACAAATTTTTACGAAAAAAATACTTTCTCCATATAGTACAGTAAAAATATGTTTTGACCCAAAAAAAAATTAGCACAACCGGGGAATTTGGTATAGATGTTGGGTGTACCTTCCTTTTGAACATACTAAAAGTCCCCTAAAATTGAAGCTGTGCTACGGCCGCCATATTGGAAAATGGCGGCATATTTCTGTATTTTTCGCTATAGTGACTTTATTATAAGAGATACAGGGAAAAGCTAAATGTACAAAATGTAGGTCATCTAAAAATACACATTTTTTGTATTTACCATCTTTCTCTAAACCCGACGGTTTTTGAGTTATTTGTTATTAAGTATATTTAGTTTTTTCTATTTATTAAAAATAGGTGAAACACATGGAAATTTACCGTTACTTTCAAGGATTATGATAATTTATCCTATTTAGTTAAATAGTGTGATACTATAAAATCTAAAAATTTAAGCTTTTTTATGATTAAAACAACTCCGCCACAGCAAACCTGCAGACTCGGCAAATTTCCATTTGATTGGATGTTTTATTAAAAAAATGTATATAAATAAAATTAGGTTCAACAGGTACCTAGGTTTGCTGCTACACGTAAGTTATTATAGTGTGTGTTTTTTTTAAGTAAAATATCAATACCTCACTATAAAATAACTAATTTTCCAAGTTTTATCAAAATATATCTATAAACAAGCAAACTGCAACAGTTAACTAATTCATAAGAATACCATGGGAGTTTTAAATTTACAATTTACAAATTTGAATGTACAAATTTTGGTTGTGTTTACTAAAAAGATGGCGATTATTCGTCACGATTAGAATATTAACCAAATGGGTTTTCAAAAGGAGATGGAGCCTGTTAAATATTAATTCGTACCAAGCATCGAAAATATTGTATGCAGTGAGATAATCTACCATATTTTGTAAAGTACGCAATAGTCATATTTATATTGTATCCTCATATTTTACCCATTTAATAGTTAACATTTTAGTATTTTGATGGCACTAACCATACTTGACATCCAATTTTAAATTTGGAAGGCTGTTTTTCGTGTCTAGTTCATGTTGGTGACTAATTAAGTATGGTATAGTATAGTTTTATTTATCAAAAATCGGTGAAACCCATCGCAATCGACGGTTACTTTCAAGGTTTACGACAATTATTCATCCCACTTAGTTGATATGAGAGTGATAGTGCCATCGAAATATTAAAATGTTAATTTATTAAATGGGTAAAAATGAGTATAAAATATTAATATGACTATTGCGTAGTTTACAAAATATGGTTGATTTCCTCACTGCATACAATATTTCCGATACTTGGTACAAGTTAATATTACAGTACTTAAATTACTTGCTTCGTCTCCTTTTGAAAACCCCTTCGGTTAGTATTCGAATCGTGACGAATAATCGCCATATTTTTAGTAAACACAACCAAAATTTGTATATTTAAATTTGTAAATTGTAAATCTTATGCTACCATGCTATTATTATGAATTAGTTAACTGTTGCAGTTTGTTTGTTTATAGATTTATTATGATCAAACTAGCAAAATTAATTACTTTATACTAAGTTATTGATATTTTACTTAAAAAAATACACACTATAATAACCTACCTGTAGCAGCAAACCTAGGTACCTGTTGAACCTAATTTTATTTATAAAATGAAATGAAATGAAAATGAAATGAAATGAAAAATGATTTATTTAGCCAGGCAAAGTTAGGGCCACATGGCCCTCTCTTACACTTAACCTGTTTATACAAATCTAAACATACAAATAAAACAAAACAATGTACAATACAAATAAAATACTATAATCTATTTACAATATTTAATGTAAAAAGAAACAATAAACTTTTAAAACATACCACCTTACATAAACATTTATGTATTTCGATGGCACTATCACTCTCATATCAACTAAGTGGGATGAATAATTGTCGTAAACCTTGAAAGTAACCGTCGATTGCGATGGGTTTCACCGATTTTTGATAAATAAAACTATACTATACCATACTTAATTAGTCACCAACATGAACTAGACACGAAAAACAGCCTTCCAAATTTAAAATTGGATGTCAAGTATGGTTAGTGCCATCAAAATACTAAAATGTTAACTATTAAATGGGTAAAATATGAGGATACAATATAAATATGACTATTGCGTACTTTACAAAATATGGTAGATTATCTCACTGCATACAATATTTTCGATGCTTGGTACGAATTAATATTTAACAGGCTCCATCTCCTTTTGAAAACCCATTTGGTTAATATTCTAATCGTGACGAATAATCGCCATCTTTTTAGTAAACACAACCAAAATTTGTACATTCAAATTTGTAAATTGTAAATTTAAAACTCCCATGGTATTCTTATGAATTAGTTAACTGTTGCAGTTTGCTTGTTTATAGATATATTTTGATAAAACTTGGAAAATTAGTTATTTTATAGTGAGGTATTGATATTTTACTAAAAAAAACACACTATAATAACCTACGTGTAGCAGCAAACCTAGGTACCTGTTGAACCTAATTTTATTTATATACATTTTTTTAATAAAACATCCAATCAAATGGAAATTTGCTGAGTCTGCAGGTTTGCTGTGACAGAGTTGTTTTACTCATAAAATAAGCTTAAATTTTAAGATTTTATAGTATCACACTATTTAACTAAATGGGATAAATTATCATAATACTTGAAAGTAACGGTCAATTTCCATGTGTTTCACCTATTTTTGATAAATAGAAAAAACTAAATATACTTAATAAACAAAAAACTCAAAAACCGTTGGGTTTAGAGAAAGATGGTAAATACAAAAAAATGTGTATTTTTAGATGACCTACATTTTGTACATTTAGCTTTTTCCTGTATCTCTAATAATAAAGTCACTATAGCAAAAAATACAGAAATATGCCGCCATTTTCCAATATGGCGGCCGTAGCACAGCTTCAATTTTAGGGGACTTTTAGTATGTTCAAAAGGAAGGTACACCCAACATCTGTACCAAATTCCCCGGTTGTGCTAATTTTTTTTAGGTTTATGGAATTTTTCTCTTATTTTTACTGCACTAATATACAAAACAGAACAGAGGGTGGTATAGGGGAGAAAGTGAAAATAAGATTTTTAAATTCTTGGCTATATCAATTCTTAACATCTCAGGAAATTATCATTTTATCAGTAAATAAATAAAAATGCCTTTATTGATCAAGCGTTTCTCAGTACAACTGCTTTTCAGAACAACTCTCGTCATATTATAAGTAACAATGACTTATAACTAACAATAACTAACAAACAAATAGAAACAATAACAAAACAGAAACAAGACAATCTAAACAACAACTAATCATAACAGTACAATTCCTTAATTTTGGCTCTAAAAGATGGCAAGGTATATTTTTTGAGGCCAGAGGGGAGGTCGTTGTACAGCTTTGGGCCGAAGTACGAGGAGCTTCTCGTTCCAAACTTAAGCCTCACTCTTGGAAAGTGAAGATGGAGACCTCCATGGCGGGTACTGCGCTGAGAGACCTCCTCCCGGAAAGAGAGACTCTCAAGAATGTACTGTGGCTCCTGTAGGACAAGAGCCTTGTGCACCATGCAGCACGTCATAATCCTGCAAACAGTGTCTACCGTTGACATCCCCGCTACAGCTCTAAATGGAGAGACATGTTCAAATCTTTTGAGCCCAAAAATGAAACGAATTGCAGAATTTTGCAGTTTTTGCAGACATTCGGTACATGTCTTCTCCAGAGATGCTGTTTCCATAAGCAGGGAGAAAATATGCAAACACCGACAGAACCAGTGACTGCATGAGGCGTAGCTTTGCAGATTCTGGCAGCAGACTTCTGAACCTGTACAGCCCTCTCGGCCTACCTAACGCGCGCTGCGAAGCATGTGTGACATGGTCAGAGAAGGTGAGGCTGTTATCAAGCACAACGCCAAGAGTCTTTGACTTTTCACACAAGGTCAAGGACTCACCGTTGAGCACAACACTCACTCCTGTCTCGCTGAGGGACTGCACCAAGTCACGTGGCGCCGTATGCATCACAGTACACTTGCCAGTATTGAGTTTCAGCCCCTGACCACCATAGGATTTTTTCTAGATCAGAGTTTATGAAATTGAGTGAAGCTCGCATCTGGGATGGCTCATAAGACAAGTGCAGCTGTGAGTCATCGGCATACAAATGAACTGTACAATGTTGTACACAGCTAGGAAGGTCTGCCGTGTACAAATTGAACAGAACAGGCCCAAGCAATTTGTAATAGGGCCATAAAAGATTTTTGTTTTGGTGGATTTGTTTTTACCCAGGCATAGTTTTCACTGAAAAAGCACACACTTTACAAAGCCATAACAACTGTCTGTTTATATGCCTTATTTAAAGTCATGGCAAAGGTAACTTTTAAGGGAAATTCCTTCTTAGTCAGTTTGAAAAGATTACAGACTATTGCGTAGCATGATATTTTCAAGTTTGACCGAAGTCAGCCAACTTCGCTTTGATAGTGTAGGTGCCCAAGTGAGGATACAACCAATACAATCAATCTTGGACCATACTTAGGTTTCTCATCAGCATGATAAATAGAGCTCTTTTTAGCATGGGTTTTATGAGGTAACAAACCTTAAGGGCTTGAGTAAAAAAAACAAAAAACAAAAAAACTCCAATGCATACAACAGAGCGTTCTACCTCCCTTGGTAAAGAACCGAATCAAAACTTATATAGCCTAAACAGTTTCCTATCGGTAAAAAAATCAACACAACATAACCATTCATTAAAACCTGTAGTAAAGAAACGATAAGAGGTGATATTTGAAGATGGAATTCTTAAATATAGCATAGTTGGTAGGTATGTCAAAATGAAGGCCATATCATAAATAAAGAAATAAAAAATCACTCAGATTTGAGAAATAGATATTCATTTGTTTTGATTAATTAAATTCTCATGTTTCAGCTGATCAAATTACTGAATATATTTAATAACTGAATACGCACACAGGTGGCCAACCTGTAGTGTGAGACTCCTGAGAGGATCAAACTACTCACTAAAAAAACCCCTCTACTCTGTTGGACACAGACCTGGTATTGTTTGTCACATTTCATAAAGTCAGGCCAACATGTGACCTAAGCCCTAGGACTCCCACTATTTCCAGCATTCCGTTATTTTATACCCTAGACTGCATCTCGATCAAATCGATCTTCTTGGCGCGGAGAATGCCCTGGACGAAATGTGACACTCAGGTCCGATTCTCCTCACCCTCCGCCATCATAGGGATGACCGTGTCCACCAACAGCAGTCCTACGTTGTATTGAACCTCCAGGCGGGGCCTTTCCCAACGTGGACAGCGGAAAAAAGTGTGTTACGTGTCGTCGGGAGTGCCTGGGCAGAAGATACCATCGGGTGACACAGCTTTGCCCATCCTGAACAGGTACGTTTGGAAAAATCTATAACCTGTCAGAAATTGGGTGAGGTAAAAATCTACCTCGCCGTGCCACCAATTTTCCCACGGTTAGACTTGCTGTAACAGTCGCCTGGTCCAGCGTCCCCGCGTCTCCTGTACCAGCTCTCCTGCCAGAGCCGGTAGGTGTGGGGGCCCTCCTTGCTTCTTGCCTGGTCCTCTCCAAGCCGCTGATATATTGCCTTCCTCTCTGCCGCCAAAAGATTGACAGGTATGAATCCAGCAATAACCAGGACGTCGGGTTTTGACACTGTAGGCGGATGCTACGATGAGTGCTGCCTAACGCTGCACTCGGGCGAGCTGTATCCTGTACACCTCCTTATTGAGTGCATCTGCCCACACTTATGCACCGTACAAGAGTACAGACTGGACTGCAGACATCAAGAGCCTTCTGCGGCTGGACCACGGCCCTCCGACATTGGCCATTAACCGGCTAAGGGAAGAAACCACCTTAGCGGCCTTGTCTGCCGCACAGATGATCTGGCCTCGCCAGCTGGGCTTGCTTTCCACCATTACCCCAAGGTACTTGGCAGCACAAGCAGTTTGGACTTCAACCTTTCCCACCCTCAAACTGATGGTGTCAATCCTCTCCAACTTCCCACAAAATACCCATTTTGGGGTACTGGCTAAAATTGTCATACTGATCAAAAATTAGTTTTGACTTTCTTGTTACTGTACAATAATAATGAGTTTATTTTCCCTGGTACAACCTATAAAAACGCCAATAGGGGATATTGGTGTATATTTTTACATGGGCTTTTTCTGGCTCATGAATAGTAACAAATGGCCGCCATTCTATATTGGGTTGAGATAGAGACCTCTAGTTTCTGCCGATATTCTTTTTAACTAATGGCCTTTGAAATGATGTGCTATTTAGAAATTTTAAGGTACCCTTAGTAAACCCTATTTTGGGGTGGGGGGTGAATTTCAAAATACCCGAAACAATTATTTTACATTACTCTAGTAACGTGTATTTTTAAATATATGCAGCCGTTTAAAAACTAACCAGTGGGAGACTATTAAGGGACACCCGGTATATAGATTTTCAGTGTTTACCAGGTTTAATGACCTTTTTACAATTGAGATGTATTTTTTTATCAGTTGCCTTTTATTAAGTTTGTATATTGTATCTTCTGAAGTACTTCTGAAGATAAACTTGTGGTGAAATCTGAATCAGTGACAACATTTACAAACCACCAAGTACAGAGAAGGTAACTGAATTTGAAAATTTGTCATTTGACTTTTCATGTTTTTTATCAAAGGGATAATAATACCCATTTGCCTCCAACATAATAAATCCAAGGTGCCTGATACAAAAAAAATTTTAGTTATTTTCTAAATTAGTAGGATAATAGGTATAAAATATGATATTTATAATTTGATTAATTTGCTATTTAAAAAGGGAAAACAACTAAAAAATACACTGCAAATTTGTAAAGGTGTTGTTTATTACTTGTGATAGACGTAGGAAATATATGTTAGGGTTTGTTCCTGACTACAATCAAATGTCTTACCAAGTTGTCTTGAAATTCTAGAACAAATATAAGACTTCAAATGAGTATACAGGATTGTGGTTGAATACGGTATATTATATTTGATTATCCTTATAATTATCAAACTAAGGTTCTACTGTATTATTGAATGGCTTTCATGTTACTTTTGTGAAATAAAATTAATTTGTGATTTATGGTATATAGTCAATGCTTTTATCAACAAAAGTTTATATTAAGAGTTTCTATCCTATGTGCAAAATCTATACTATTACATAAAATTATTTGTTGTCTGTGTGCTACTCAATTATGTAAAAACTACTGAACTAAATTTAACTTAAACTTAACATTAAACTGAACTTAAGTTTTACAAAAAAATGTAGCTACTATGCCAAGGATCCGTTTAGGACTATTCACACTTCAATACTGACCGAGGGTTTGCCCCTTTGGCTTTCAAAGTTCTGAAGTGAGGAACTTAAAAGTAAATATTTGTTGGTCTCCATGGCTGAAATGAGAAACTCGCAATGTTTACATTTGCTATGATATCTCAATGGGCGCTTTCTGGGATCATGTTGGTGCAACGGTGCAGATGATCCGGTGACTTACCCACCGGTACCACCACAGGGCAATAGTCTTGGGATCCCAGAACGGTAAGTCACCGGTTTATAGTGCACATCCGTATTGTAATTTACACATCAAGCTACTATTTACCTACTTTATAATATTAAAATTGAACCAACTTGCCCTTACAGAATAAATGATTGATATATTATTCACGTAATATAATCCATCAAACTGATAATCAATTGATCATTTATTCTATGGATCCGTCATCTTGCCGTAACTGCTGACTGGTGTTTTAAGAAACTGACCAATCAGAAGCAGATGGTGTAGGCTATTATGCACCGTACAATTTCTCCGATGCATGAACCTTTAATACTTTTTAATACTTTTATAATACTTTACTTTGAAATTATATTCAAATTATATTTGAAATTATAACCTTGTACCGGTGGAGGAAAAAAGAGGAAATAGCTGTCTACTAGGTAAACTCACCGGTCTCCCAAAACAATACATTTTCTGCACCTGTTAGTGTAAACCGCTCAATGTAAACATCCAGAACTGTCAAACTGATTTATTTTCCAATGCCACACAGCTGACTTAAACAAATAAAAAATATAATACTCGTATTATGCAAAACCATGTGGCAGGTTTATTTATTTGAAGATTAAGGGCATTGATTAAGGATATAAGCAAGATTGTATAGCCATTGTCTGTATTAATCTAGGCTTTGTCCCCGGTTTTTCAAAATTAACAATAAGCTAATTTTTTTTTATTTACCATTTGTTTAAATAGTAGGAAAATTATTAGATTTTTATTATTTGAATAATTTTAATATTTTTTTCCAAAGGACGAGTACTCTGCTAGTATTATCGTATACCTCAAAAATACTTACGGACATAAACAGCTGGAGTGGTATAGTAAGGAGTATGTAAAATACTGGCCCAAATAATTAAATTAGTTGGACGCCTTTACACTTTACACAATCATAAAGTTATAATTTTCATATTGGCTTCCTGATGTTAAAAAAGAGGAGAAAATACAAATTGTGAAGAAGAGGATTTTAAATAAATAAAAAAACAAAAGTAATCTGCTGCTAAGAAGAATGTCATATTTTATTCTTCATTTTAGTGTTTGATCTGATTAAGAAAGGAAAATCCATCAAAGCAACTAACTGACAAAAGGACGCCGGCTATATGATTTTTATCTACTTATCTTGTTCCACCTAAAAATTGTAATCTGAAATTAACGTTACTGATTATTCTTCTTCAAAATGCTGTGGGCAATTAAAATAGGCTCTTGTAAGAATAAAATTGGTATAAAACAGAAAATTTTAATAAACAAATTTATAAAAATATATGAATTAATTTATCATTGTTACAAACCTCTGGATCCAAAGTACTGTGAGCCAAATTCATTGTTGAGTTCTTGTTGTCCATTCTCATTCTCATAATGATTTTCCGCTGGAGATTCTTCTTTAGATTGGGAAGTGTTGTGTTCAGATGGAGGTTTATAAACAGGTTTATAGCTAAGTTTTTCTTGATTTGCATTTTGTCTTCCTATTTGTGGTTGGGTGTTTGTATTGGGTCCTCTAGAAATTGGCTGTACCAATCCGTCAATCAGACCTCCAATCGGACCAGTTAATGTTTGTATCAACGGAAAGAGAGTTGGCCGCGGTGCACCAAGCATAGGCTCATGCAATACATCACTTGCCACAGGCTTCACATCAATCAAGTAGTACCCAGATTGATCATTCAATGTTGAGGATCTATAAGCAGATCCTGGTAGTCCTGACACATGTGACATACTGGAGGCTAATAACCAAGCAGGCCTCATGACACTCCTACCATGGTAAACTACTGGAGAGTGTAACCTTACTGGAGAAACATACGCAGGAACATAACCAGAACTACTTCTGGGAGTTTCTGGAGTATTGTCGTCATAGTCAAGCATGTAAAATGGAATAGTTTGTTTGGGCTCCGGATCTCTCTCTGATTGTAAAGCACCTCTGAAAGATGATTGAGGAACATAACCAAGATAAGTCAGCTGAAGAACCGGTTCTGTCTTTTCATTGTTTGTTACTTGTTCTTCTAAGCTATCATGCTTTTCTTCATTATCGATTTTCATACTAGAGTCAAAGAAAAATCCATCTGACTTTTTTTTCTCAATTATTGCTTTAGAAATGTTATTGTAAATTTTGTAGGTATCAATAATCTCTAAAAAAGGGACATTATAATAATAATTGGATGAGATAGGCGTAACAGTCTCATATTGAGCTGAACAGGAATCAGGAGAGTTGTACATCTGGTAGCTTTGGGAAACTAGTCTTTGTGGAACTATACGATTTCTATAACCAGTCCTAGAGAGAGTTCCAAACCCAGGGGAGACTAGGGATGGTGTTTGGTAAACATAAGGGATATAAGGGATCTGCCTCCCTGGTGCGTAAATGCTGGATAACCCTTCATATCTGTTGATTTGAGGTGGGTAGTGATGGTGTCCATGGAGAGTGCCATGGCCGTGGAGGGACCCGTAGCCATGGACACCCCCGTAGCCCTGGACACCCCCGTAGCTCTGGACACCCCCGTAGCCTTGGAAACCCCCGTAGCCTTGGACACCCCTGTTGATGAAGCCACTGTTGACAGATACTGGCACGCCTTCCAAATCTAGTGATGGAGCTGAGATTGCAGCTCTGGATAATGACAGGATTGTTACCTAAAAACAACAAAAGATTTAATTTTAAGCAATCATTCATACCGCCTACTTAATTTAATCTTTGAATAATATGCTAGTTGGCGCGCGTACAGATTGGCCAATTGTTTAAGGGTCGTTTCTAACATACAGATTGACCAAAGGTCCTAATGAGCAGGGGCAAAAAATGGGGGCGGAGCTTACAGCAGCGATGTGTGTGGGGGAGGAGCTAGTCTATTCAAGTAAACGGTTTGTTGACGTTTTCTAATCTTACCACATACAGAGGTGGTCTCTTTAATGCTATTGAATATCGTAGAACCAACTTGTGTAGTTGAAAAAGCTGACAAAACTTTTTAATTCATTTTAAATATAAATACTCATAAGGTTAACATGGGAAACTATTGAGCCATTGGGGCAAAGCCCGAAATGGTTTTTGGGATAACAATTTGTCTAGATATTTTAATCGGGAATGTGAGCTATCTTCATACCAAATTTCAACCCGATCCGACCAGTAGTTAATGCGTGATTGGATATCAAACAAACGAACAAACTCACAAAATTTCACAATATTAGTACTACGATATATTGTAGATTTTAAGGGTAAAAATATGATGTCTCATCATATCTCTATTATTTTCATTGCGTGCGCCATCTCTTCAAGAAAACTTCAGAAAGATTAATAATACTAATGACACATACAATAAAAACGAAAAATCTAACGTAAACCATTTTCTTCTTTACATTTTATACCAAAAAACTAGCTGTTGTACCCGTGCTTTGCAACGGGAAGAGGACACAAAATAGAAACATTTTAATTTTAATCTTTACATCTGTTGTATATAATAGTTACACATCCGCAAACGCTTTTTTAGAAACAAAGTTCAACTTTTATGGCGGTAATAGAAAAGTTAAAGTTATAACTTTTAAATCTGCTAAGTAGCGGATAGCACCATTTTGTTTTCGATTAATTTTAAATCTTGTGTAGGCTGATATGAGAAAACCTGACAAAATCTTTGAATACAACTTTGACATACATGATTTACCTTCATCTCCCTCAATTAAATATCTTTTAATTTACTATTGACATTTTAAATATCAATTTTGAAGTTGCAAAAATACTACTTTTTTTTATTTCACTCTTCTTTATATCAAACTAGCTGTATCCGCGGGCTTTGCCCCATTTAACTTTATAAGTGAGCTCGTTCCCATGGCTCAATCACGTTCTGCTTGAAGTTCGTTCGCTACGCTCACTCAATTTTAGGTTGGAGCTCGTTCGCTGCGCTCACTTGCCTTCAGGTTAGCTCGTTCGCTACGCTAACTCGCCTCTAGGTTGAAGTTCGTTCGCTACGCTCACTCACCTTTTGGTTGCAAATTAGCTGTTGTCATAAATGTAAAAGAAATAATAGTGCTGCACCCTGTTGGTAATCCTTGTAACTTAAATGCTATTGCACATCATAGAACAGAACCAACTTGTTTAATTGAAACAGCTGTTAAGATTCATTAATTCCATTTAAATATGAGAACTCAGAAGGTTAACATGGGAAACTCCAGAGCCACTGGGGCGGAGCCCGAGAGTCCGATCAGAATAAAAACAGCTTAGTTTTCCTATTTAATGCCTAAAGAATCAATGTACCAAATTTCAGCCTCCTAGGTAAATGGGAAGTGGGAGAATTAGTGATGAGTGAGTGAGTGAGTCAGTCAGTCAGTGAGGGCTTTGCCTTTTATATATTTAGATCACAACACAAATCCATCTTCAGTTTCTTCACTCACAATAAATCATTAGCAAAACTAAGTCAGCTGTTATAAACTTAAGAAATATTGCTGTGCCTTATCAATACAGTCTTTTGAAATATTAAAGAAACTATATCTATAGGTACTATAACAAATTTTGAACAAATAATTCAGCATTAAAGACAGCAGACAAAACTAATATGATTATCAAAGCATCAAGGACTAAAAAATATAATAGCAAATACAGTATATGTTTCATTGCATGTCTGATTCTACTCTATAAAAAATATCAACAAACAACTTAATATACAGTACAAACCAGTTCTTTTAATCAGTTCCATCGTCCACTGCCTTTACATTTTCACACTTACCATTAAGTTAACATAGTAACAGATATTTCATTGATTTTAGAAACAAAAGAACACTGTGTAATGCTTAGTCTAATCTAATCTAAATAACTATACAGCCCGATGTGTAACTCACTGATCAGGTATACTAATGTTTGGGCACTTCTATACGTGCTAGGGAGTTGAAATTTGGCACGCATGTGGGTCTTGGACCCAAACCCCCGGGAAAATTCCGAAAAGTCGCATTTTTCACTTTCAACCCCCCCTAAATTAACAATTTCCCCCCCTATGTTATTCTTATGAGAAATAACATTGAAAAATTCCGAATTTGGTATGCTCATCCGAACCACTTAGAAACGTGCTAGAGACTTGAAACTTGGTAGTATTGTAGTATGGGATCTTACATTAACGGTGAAATTTGCGAAAGTCCCATTTTCAAATTTTAACCCCCCCAAAAATCCAAAATGGCGGACCTCTGAAAACGAAAAAACACTTGTTTTTTTTAAACGGATGTAGCTCGAAAACGGTAAGAGCTAGAAAAGATTTGAAAGAATCTTAGCGAAAGGGAATTAAATTTTCTACAAAACCCTCTTAGGCGTTTTCCGAAAATCGCACTCCTTCACCTCCAAAAAACGCCCTACTTTCAAAATTTGGTAAATCTTTTTCAAATTTTAACGGTGTTTGCTACTTTTCCCAACTTAAGTAAATTATTTTTGCAAATATTATTAATGCTTTTTATTAACTATAGTTTACCTTAAATTTCAGTAATTTAATGTTTTTTCGTATCTTTACTCCTTGACCCTCAAAACTTAGGTTTAATGTCGAAAATTGAAAGGTTTTAACACTATTACGAAGCCCCATGTTATTCTTATGGAGAATAGCTAAGCAATTTTAAGACTTTGGTTTGCTCATCTGATCTGTTTAGAAACGTGCTAGAGACTTGAAATTTGGTAGTATTGTAGTATGGGATCTTTAATTATCGGTGAAATTTGAAAAAATCCCATTTCCAAATTTAAACCTCCCAAAAAATCCAAAATGGCGGACATAGAAAAACGAGAAAACACGTTTTTTTCAAATGGCTATCGTTCAAAAACTGTAAGAGCTAGAAACAATTTGAGGGAAATCTTAGGTTTGGAATTAAATTTCCTACAAGACACTATTATGCGTTTTTCCGAAATCGCACTCCTTCACCTTAAAAAACACCCTACTTTAAAAATGTGTTAAATTTCTTTCAAATTTTCATCGGTTTTTGCTATTTATCTACCTAAATAATTCTTTTTTTGCAAATATTATTAATGCTTTGTATTCTCCTTAGCTTACTTCAAATTTTACTCATTAATTTAATCACCCCCCCCCCCCCCAACAGATCTTGAAACACTGTATTTAGTTGTGGCAATTGAATAGTATTTTACTAACTTCTTATTATTGTAATATTTTACTCAATAACAGATTTTTTCCCGAGGTAATTTCCAACTCTCCCCCAACCAAAGAAGGGGGCCTGGGGGCGGAGCCCCCAGCGAGCCTAAGGCGAGTTTTATGATATTTTCCTTGGTTTAATTTAATCAGTGGTGTGGCAAAACACAAATAATAAATGTATCAAATAAAGTAAATGTGTACTGAAAGCTATGCTATGTTAAGATAAAAATACCCCCGCCGCAGCAAACCTGCAGACTAAGCGAATTTCCATTTGCCTGATTGGATTTACACTAAAATGCCTCCTTAAAAATATCACATTCATTCCCTATTTAAATAACATTAGTTTAACGAGTACTTAGGTTTGCTGCAACAGGGAGGGTAAAAAGGTGTTTTTGTAAAATGTTAATCGCTTAGTATGAAATGAATGCATTATCCAAATTTGATTAAAATATGATCATAAACAAGCAAACTACAACAGTTTACTTATTCTCCATAAGAATAACATGGGAATTTTAAATTTACAGTTTTTTGGAATTTTCTCCGTAACCATTAGGCGCATAATAACGCTTCAATATACTAAATTATTTGTTTTTTTAAGCTCGACATAATGGTTTGGAAAGAAATTGCTAAATTTTATGTTTTTTGGGTCAAAAATGCGAAAAACCTATTTTTACCCCATAAAACCCCCCGTAAACCCCCGTTCCCATGGTCCGATCATGCTGGATTGCGAACTCGTTCGAATAAACGTAGGTTTACACGTTTGTACCAAATTTCATCAAAATCGGATCATTTTTGCTCGAGTTATCGTGCTAACGGACACATATATATATATATATAAATATATAAATATATATATATATATATATGAATTTGAACGGATGGTGTTTTTGGCCTCTAGGGACCTCGAAACGAAAAAAAAAAAATTGGTCCCGCGTCCAGGTCTTACCATGAGTACTACGGTAATAGCTTATTCCCTATATGGGAAATTCGCTAAAAGAGTATTTTGTATTACCATTTGATAATTAAATATAGTTACACATATACAACAGATTTTAGAACAAAAATCAACGACGTACAATTTAGTTATTGATGATAATATTCTTTAGTTTAATTTAAGCATAGGTTTAGCAAAACACAATAACTCAATTTACCTAAATAAAAAACGTAATAACCTAATTATAAAAAAAAAAAAAAAATAGGTAAATAAAAAACCTAATTTACCTAATATAAAAAACAATGTGATGTGCACGTTATGTTAAGTTAATCTAACACAAGTTAAGCAGTTTGAATTTATTTAACGTTAGCCTCCAAAATCATACAAAACATCTTATACATTGTAATTTTCATACTGTTTCCATGAAAACATATCAATAACATTATTTTCATAACTTGAGACGCTTTAAAAAATCCAAAGCAGAGCCGGAGTTGATACAGCAACGGTTATAGAATCTTTTTTTCTATAATCATTGACATAGTTTTATAATAAATAATCCACTAGGTTAATCTTGATGTTTTATGTAAATTTAGCTAACTGCTATAGATAGTGTGAAGTTATTAAAATCTTAGTTAAATGAGGGAGGATAAGCATAATAATAAGTATGGCGATTGTGTTCCCTAAAAAACGTGATTGATGAATTCGTTTAACACAATATTTCCTACCTTTTTATCGGCTTTAGGTTGCCCAAAAGGTTTTTAGAAGTCTTATAAATTTTTGTTCATGAGTTTGTTTCATGTCAAAGTCACTTTCACTACATGGGAGAAGGAGTTCATATAATTAGTCTATCATGTTACGAAAGAGTCAATATTACTAACGACTAATTCCATCTGCTTTAGGAAAATCATTCAGATTGTATTCGGATTTATAAGTGAATCTTCATCTTTGGTTATAAACATACAGAATTTTATTAGCATATTAAATAAGTTTTTTATTCGATAAAAATATCTAATTATCCAGAAAGCAGTAACATTCTTACTTCGATCCAAGCAATTTTAACTCCTTCTCTTGCCACATGGACCCATGTATTTAATCATCCTGTACTTACTTGCTAACTGATTAACTTATGGGGTAGTTTTGACTTGGCCATATCGATTACATAAAGCTGTGCATGTATTTCGTGGATGGAATTAACCATAATTGTAGGAAATTTGACCACAAATCTTGAACATTTGCAGAACCAAATCCATAACCTAGTCCAGCCTTGGTACCTTACAAATTATGCAAATGCGATGAGATGTGATGGCACTGTTGTGTTTCAGAATTTGTTGTATGTAGTGTAGCCGGGGGCCGTTTGAGGAGGGGGTGCGGGGTTAAGGTATGGGATGGAGGAGGGAAATTAGGGTAATCAGGAGGGAATAAACAGGGTAATGTAATAGGTTAGGAGAAGGTGTGTCTGGACCAAACTTAACATAAGCGTGCTGAATCTGCTACCAATAAAATTAGGAAGATTGCTGGGGACCAGAGGTACGGAGACCTTTTACCCAGATCAGAACACTTGCCTAGCCAGCTTTGATTGAACCAATTGAACTAACTATTTAAATATTAACCTATCCTTCAAACTATGAACTGAACTTGGGAAATTACTTACTAATATTGATGAGTGAGGGAAATAATATGTAGATTGAATATTGAGTGGCTAATATGTATGAAATTGATGGATAATTGCTAAGCTACATTCTGGGAACATGTGGTTTAACTAACAGGTTTGAGAAGGTCCGCTAACCCGGCTAACATTTTGTTTCCTACATTTCACCAGTCGGGCGAGCCAGAAGGGCTCCCCGCTAGCTACCTGACTTAGCCAGACATTTTCCCTACTTAATTTCTACATATTAAATGTTACAACTTATCCCAAACATCGAAGACAAGTCCTGGAACCTTTCCAAGAGGTTCTATGTCCAGTTAGTCCAGATGCCGGTTTTCTAAGAAGGAGGACAAGACTAGGAAAGGTGGGGATAGCGCATTGATGCAGTCGCGGCAGGAAACGAGATGAACATGCAGCCCGGCTTCGCGAACTGCACACACTATAAAAATATAGCGTGCCGCTATGCGTCACAGTAGTGAGGTTTAGAGGTGTTGTTCGACTTAGCTAGATGTGTACATCAAAGTAAAAACCCTGTACACATTTTTTTAATACCTGAATTGACATTAATTTACCTACCGTACTTCACCAAAACCATAGATGAAACATACTCCGTAGTTAGTCTATTCTAAAACTTGAACACAGCTCTCATTCTCAATGTACTCATCTATGACACATTTTGCAACCCGATTATCGAAAACTTTTAAACCAATGAATGAATTTCTGGTCTTCTTTCTTGAATTCAATAATATTCTTGAACCTTACAATATGTATAAGCTAACCTGATAAGGAATAATTATATGTTCCTTTGAAACTGATATGTCAGACTGATTTCAAAAATTCAAATTTTTAAGAGCAATAAAGCATAGATTTTGAACAAAACATTTAAAACGTATCATAAATTCATCATTTTGTTGAAACCATAAAAAAATCATAAATAATAATGTGTAAACATTTAAGTTTGACAGTTTCAGTAGACCTTTGAATACAATTTTAATATTAACAGCTGGTTCATTAAAAGTAGTGTAAAATTATCCATATGGTCGTAATGTAAACAAAACTGCTGAGTGAACTTTAAAGGCCTCTGGGGCAGAGCCCCAAAGAAATTTACCTCGTTTCTCTTTTGAGGGCTCACCTACAGACCAATACCTTTCTTTAGACACCCCTACCAAGTTTCTACACTCAGCCGTTCTCTCAAATTAGCTGTGACAAAACGCCGTTTTTCCTCCATAAGAATAACATGGCTTGGGAATTTAAAGGCCACTGGGGCAGAGCCCCAAGGGAATTTACCACGTTTCTCTTTTGATGGCTCATCTACAGACCACCTTTCTTTAGAGACCCCTACCGAGTTTCTACACCCAGCCGTTCTCTCAAATTAGCTGTCACAAAGAAAAACAGTTTCAAATTAATATATAGATTATAAAAGGTTAGATTAAAATAAACCTACCTCATAATTATGGAAACTATTATACAAGTCTTTAATTTAATTAATTAATTTGTATTTAATTTCTTTGTATCAGCTGTCTGAAATTGTGAAATATGCAGTTTAGCAGTTCTTCTTGTTTACATTTAAATGTCAAAGCAAATGTAAACAAACATTGTTAGTGTTCTCATCGCAGCCATGGAGACCAATCAATATTTACTGTCCTTTTAAAATGTTCACCTCAGAACTTTTAAAGCCAAAGGGGCAAAAGCCTACTAGAATAGTCCAATAATGTTCCTTGTTGTGGTAGCTATAATTTTGTAAAATTTAAGCCCAGTTGGTTCAGTAGTTTTTGCACCTATTAGTAACACACATACAGACAGACACCATTAGATTTTTATATAATACTGTAGTAAAGATAATACAACATTTTCTTGATTTAACTTAAACATCACCAACTTACAGATAACCCAATTTCCGTATGGATGTAAACAAAATTGTACTATGGACATATGTTTTGATGTAAACAAAATTTCATTGTAAACTTGAACAAGTTCAGACGATTGACAACAGAATTCAGCACAAACTATGCAATTTTAAAAGCTAATATGACGAGGTTATATGCTTTCACGGGATATCATCCAAACGGAATAATACAGTACCTCCAATTTGGATTTATTATTTTCTTTTAGCGGCAACTGAAAATGTATCTGACTGAATATTAATAACAAATTGTTATTTATTTCAGGATTTTAAGGCAAAATGTTAAAAATTATTTGAAGTTTAGAATTTTAATTTTTGGTTTACGTAAATGTTGAATACGGTAAGTGAGTAGATTTTTATACTCTGTGGTAGAACATTTTATTCAGGTTATTTCACTTCCAATAGAATATCTCTTTCTTTTTTTGAACTTTTGTTAAAATGCTACTCCTATAATGAATATTGCTAGATTGATTTTGTGAACTTAAAAATAATGAACATCGTGTGCGAAATACTAAGACAGATATTCAAGGTACCTAATTTTCAAACAACGGGTATACACATAAAAACGAGAATGCTTATGCTTTGAATCTTAAAAACCACTTCAGGACTTTTAAATGATAACATTATCCCTATTGCTATAACTAGGTCAAACAAACTAACAATTTCGTAACCAACTCGACCTCCCAAAAAATGTACTTTGTGTACTTGAAAAGAAATTGATAGTGAGTTAATAAGCAATTAGTTATATTTTACAGCTTATTATTTGTATTAGAATACCGCACTGTGTTGTTTATGCTAAAGTTGAATTTAAAAACCTTATTTGTTTACTTAACAGTTTACATAAAACTTAGTGTTTTAAAGTAAAATTCGTCTCTTGAGCTTGGCCACCTCTGTGACAGGTAAGATTAGAAAAAGTTGACAAACACTTGACTTGAATAGATAAGCTCCTCCCCCACGGGACATCAATGCTGTAAGCTCCGCCCCCATTTTTTGCCCCTACTCATTAGGACCTTTGGTCAATCTGTATGTTAGAAACGACCCTTAAACCATTGGCCAATCTGTATGTGGCCGCTAGTTGAATTCATTGGCAAATGGATAAATAGATTGGAACGTTTTTTAAGTATCCATACTAAAGAAATTAATTTATCAATTAATGATTAGGTTTGGTTTAGTTTAGGAGCTGATGAAACCTAAACTTTGGTCTAACTACATTTTAAGGTTACATTCAAAGTACAGTGCAGAGTAATTTTAAAAATTCCACGATTCTCTTCAAATTTGGTATCAAAATGATCAGGAGATTAAAAAATATCCATTAATACCATCAGATTTTTATATTTTCTTCAAGAAAAAAATATTGCTCAGAGATAGTGGAGCCAGTAGTATGACTCACCGGCCAGGTCACCGGCTGCCTGAGCGGTGTCTTCCATTTTGCGGTCAGTCCATTTACCGGTCAGTCCATTTACCGGTCAAGTGTGGGGGTGGGGAGGCTCTAGGGAGGGGAGGTTTTCCATTTTGCGGTCAGTTTCGATTCCTAGAATACCTGACTATTTTGAATGAATAGGTTCCATGCACTAGAGCAGCAACATTTCTTGATTGTTTGCAGATGTCGAGTTTTAGATCTTCACGAGGAGTTGTTGATGGAGCCACCTTTATATTAAATAAAATAGAATAGAAACGTAATTTATCTAAAGCGGGTTTCAGTACAAAAATACACTGCCTTTCAAAACAACTCAAGAACTCAAGTCAGGTACACAGTATTCAATACTATAATAAAAGAGAACAAATAATTTAATTAAAACTAATACAACTAACCTATATTTACAAATAGAATTTTCTTGTTTCTCGTCTGAGAGCCTTATAACTTACAATTTTAATTCTTTCAGGTAAAAAAATGTATTCCTGAGGGCCGAAAAAAGAAAACCCCTTCTAGTTAGAAGTTACATTAAAGTTTACACGAGGCAAATGCAGTAGGCTATCCTGTCTTGTGCGCCGTACTTCTTTCCGAGTGGTTAGTTTATCATTGAGGTAGGAGGGTCTGTTGGTTTTGACCACTTTATGTACTATGGCAACAGTTTCAAGGACGCAAACAACCTGCACTGGTAACATTTCACTTCTTTCTGATATGTGATATGTGATCAATTTTTTTAGATCAAATCTTAAAGCATTATTTTGCAAGCGATCCAAGATATTCAAATTTTCTGCTGACAAAGAAAACCCAAAGACAGGCAAAGCATAATTTAGGTTATTATTGGCATTACCAGAAATCTTACCATTTGTAATTTTACATTCTCAGCTAATATATGCCTAAATCTATTTAACACTCTGAGTAATGATATGACCCTTTGTACGCTTGTTTTTACTTGTTTTGAAAATTTTAATCCTGTATCAATCGTTTAACAGGCAGATTCTTCTTAAATCACAAATCATGTCTGATAATAGCCTATTAAAAATGGCCGTTTATTTCAACAAACTAGTCTATATACAAACAAGTAGGCTATATACATATCAGTTAAAAATCAAATTAAAAAATATATGCTTAAAAAAATCTATTTACATATAAACAACTCTTTAACTTTTAAAACTGTTTTGGAAAAAAATATGATGTATCTATACAAGTTAACAATTTATTCGCGTTCCTTAAGATTTTATCTAAATAAAAAATATATATTGACCTATATTTGAAAGTGGTATTTAGAAAAATAATTACAATACAATTTTTTTTTTTAATTTTTCCAGTTCATAAAACAATCTTACTAACTATAGATTATAATGAAAAATTTAAGTCAGGGGGTGAAATACATTTTTCTCGATTTGTTAACACAATTTTTTACTAGTTTTATGTCATTTATGTGCTAGGCAGGTGATTTTAAATAGCCAAAGTTAAGAAAAAAAATGCAAAGCAGCTCTAACTTTTTTTACACCAACAGCCGTTACAATTAAATTACAAACATAAAAAGTAAAACAATTTATTGGCAATTAATTTCTAGATTTTTAAAATATAAAAAAATCATTATTTAACTATGATTTTTCTTGCCCAAAGAAACGTGGAGTAAAAAATGTGTGATGTTCAACAATCATCGCGTCTTCTGACGCCAAAGTGCGTTTATCATTCTTTTAAAGGATTAAAACTTATTTCATTTTTCTTTAAGAAAAATGTTCAAATACACATAATACAGTACTACTCGTGATTTGAATAAGTTTATTGCATAGTTTGGTCACATACTATTGGTGCATTGGTGTACAACATACCGACGCGTCATCGGCCTGGCTAACCACTCTGAGTCATCAACCTGGCTCACATGTTCTCGGGATTTTAGAAATATGTGACCGCAAAATGGAAAAATTTTTTTGACCCACCCCTCCAAATTTTTGGGTTGACCGGTAAATGGACGATTTTACCCTTGACCGGTAAATGGACGACCGCAAAATGGACACAACCGCCTGAGCAGCTCCAAGCTCAAGCACGCACAATAGACTCAAGGGATAAGACTATTAGTGTGGTTAACTGGTTCACCCCTGGTTCTGCCTCACTCTGACTTGTAATTTAGTATAGATAGTTGTATTTGTTATTGACTATTAGTATTGACTATTGAATAGTCAAAGCTATTAGCCAATAGTCAATGCTATTATCACCGTAGTAGATATCATTACATTCTGAATTCATTAATTAAAAATTAAAATTTTGCCCCACCCCCAAGAAAAAGTATACTAGTTAGACACATGTATACTCTATAAACAAATAACTTTATTTTAGGTTCATGTCATAGTTTGGACTGCCTTCAAACCAAATCAAATGTGCTTTATTAATTAAGTACAAGTACCTGGGGACCAAGCTTTGCTCGGGAGAAATCATTAGTTTACTCTGAAAGCAGTCTTAGTATTGCAGATACATTATTCCATTCCCAAACTCCACACTGCTCGCCTTTACTACTTCCTTCACCACTCCCTACGTGTGGACCAGTATCCCTCCCTTCCCATTGCATTTTAGGATTGTAGATTCATTAATGTAATTGCCACAGACAGTTCCCACACTCTGCACTGCTAGCCTTACTACTGTACTTCCTTCACCATTTCCTACTTCATGGACCTGTTTCCTTCTCTTCTCACAGCATTTAAGTATTACAGATACATTAATCTAACTTCCAGAAACGGTTCCCACTCTGCGATGCTAAACTTTACTACTTCCTACGTCGTGGACCTGTTTTCATCTCTTTCCATAGCGTTTTAGTATTTTATATACATTAATCTAATTGCCACAAACATTCCACACACTCCGCACTGCTCGTCTTTACTACTTCCTCTTTCCCTCCCTTCCCATAGCATTTTAAGATTACAGATACCTTAATCTAATCGTCATAAACAGTTCACACACTCCGGACTGCTCTCCTTTTTTATCCTTTTCTACTTCCTACACCACTTACTACGTCGCGGACCTGTTTCCTTCCCTTCCCATAGCATTTTAGGAATGTAGATACTTTAATCTGATCGTCATAAACAGTTCCCACACTTTGGATAGCTCGCCTTGACTACGGTACTTCCTTCATCACTTCCTACGTCACGGACCTGTTTCCCTCCCTTCCCATAGCATTTTATGATTGCAAATACCTTACTATAATTGTCATAAATAGATCCCACACTCGGACAGCTCGCCTTTACTACTTCCTTCACGACTTCCTACGTTGTGGATCTGTTTCCTTCCCTTCCCATAGCATTTTAGGATTGCAGATACCTTAATCTAATAGTCATAAACAAATCCCACACTCCGCACTGCTAGCCTTTACTACAAAATATCAAGTAATCTTCAGTAATCTTTGCTCAATAGTAACAAGTAATGATTTTCCTTTTGTACTGTATTTTGTAATTTGCTATTATACTGTGGGTAGATGGCTTATTACGAACACATGTTACAACTTACAAGTCTTTTGTTTACTTTTTCCTTGTTATTTAATTCAACCAACATGGCTACTTAGCAACCCATGAGACTAATGTTAAAAAAATGTGACTTTCAGTTTCATTTTTCTACGTAATTAGATTTTTGTTGGCAGTTCTAACTGCAGTAAACTCGTTTTTAGGTCAGAACTAAACTACTCACAACATTTGAAGAAAATCGTCGAAGCCGTTTCCGAAATCTTTGTGCAAACATACATACATACAAGCAAACATTGCTCATATTAGAGAATAGGATTTTGTACACTGGATGGCGTCAACTAATCTATTTTAAATTACTAATACAGAGTCAACAATAATGAAAATAATCATAACTAAATCATTGCTAAATCAAATGCTACGAGGGGAAGTGGAGAAGTACTCCTCCGAGGAATAAGGCTTTCTCCACCAAATAAAGTTTAAGCTTTCTTGTGAAATTCTTATTGCTTTGTTCATTTTTAATTTTACTAGGAAGATGCTTAAGAAATTCTTATCCAATATATAGGATGGCTTTTTGATAGAATTTTAATATATATTATGTTTATTTGAAACAAGGAATTTTTTATGGCGAGTGTGTTGTATTATTAATTTGTCTCAGAGGTGCTCAAAGTGATTTTTTGCTAGAATGATTGTTTGTTAAATATATTGGCCATAAACAGTTAAAATTTTCAGTTCTTTGAATTTGTTTTTGTCTTTTTGTTGTGTTCTAATTTCATCATTATTCTGCTTGCTATTTTTTTAAGTTTAAGTATCCTATCCTTCGCTCTACAACATTTGTCCCAGTAAGTATGGCTCATCACTTGGGCTTTTGGGGAGCGTGCTGGCATAGTGGTTAGAGCGCGGGACTTCAGTCCCTGAGGTCCCGGGTTCGATCCCCGACAAGTCACCAATGGATTTTATCTAAGTGATAATGCCGCAACCCCTAGTTCTAGCCTGAAGTAATGTGAAAAACTATCCCAGGCTCGTGCCTAGCGTCCTAGGACAAAAAAAAAAAAATCACTTGGGCTTAAAGTGTGACTCTTTTCAACCCAAGCCCAAGCTTCACTGAAAATTAGCAAGGGTTGAAAAGATAGTATTTGCCTGTGTGATGAACTACGGTATAATGCAACATATTATTTAACAAACTAAATTAGAAAGCGAAAATACTTTTCACAAAAAGTTAAACTCTCAAAACAACTTTCAATTTGTTTTTAATTTTACTAATGCAAAGAAGCTGTTTTGTAAGTGATCCAATCATTTCTGTTATGATTGAGTTAGTGTACATTATAGTATGGATATGTCGAACTATTGACAAGAACGCAACAATGAGCTACAACCAATGTAATCAATCGTTACATAATTTCGATACACAATCAAATTTTTCTTAAAATCAAAGTTTACAATAGATTTTATGACAGTGGACGTTTACTCCTTAGGGAGTAAAAGGGCTACTTTAGACCACAAAGTGTGTATCTAAAACTGCTGTTTATGCTGCAGTAGCCTATGACGAAAAACATTTTCAGTAAATAGGACAGATAGTTTTCAGTAGAGGGCTTAACAGTAATTGAGCCTGCAAGCACTTCTTATCTAACACCCCAAGCAAGTTAAACCATTGCCTAAGCTTTTTTTGTATATAAAGTATGGAACGAGGGTGTCTAGTAAAACATTTCACAGATAACGGCCGCTGAATGTTTAAACAGGCATCTTTTAATGAAATATGTAAAGTCAATCGCACCTTTAAGAGGAATACCACAAAAAAAAACTTGTTAAAAAGAGATAAAAGAGGTATGGTAAAAAGAGTAGTAGTTTCTATTTTAATATTGATCAGAATCAGAAACAAATCTAGGGTTAAGTTTTTTCAATGGGATGCCTTTACACTAATTTTGTTAAACCTTTACAAAGGGAATGTAAAATAAGGAATAATAACTGGGTCAGGGTGCTAATTTAGCAGTTTTTACGAATAACTAAGCTTATCTCAACACACAGTTTATGCCTTTTTTATATTTTACAAAGTCAATAATCAGAGAAGCCTTTTATTATCATTAACCATAAGACCAAAGCTATACCTTAGTAAACCAGAGTGTATTCACAAACAATGATATGTTTACATAGTTAAACCTCTGGAATGATTCAAATTATTTATTGAAAATAACACCAACAAAAACAAGCAAAACTACTGTTTTTTGTACACAAAAGATATGGTGTACAGGGATATCTATCCTCACATATAGATTATATATTTTATTTTGAGTTTGTTTAAATATTATAATAGTTTGTTTTACATTTGAGCTTTTTAGGGACTTATGTCGCTACAAACCACTAGTTATCTTTTAAATCAAGTATTTTGATCCGTCGGTGACTTTTTACAAAATTAAGCAGTATTGTTATTATGTAATTTTCATTTCTAAAAAAACGTTAATAAAAGTAATTGGTTTTAAATTTAGACAAAAATGTTCTGTAATTGTTATTTTTGGTTAAGATTGAATTGACAATTTCACCGGTTTAATAGGTTTGCTATGTATAAATCTTTTTATGTGACAATAAAGGAATAAAGTGAACTTGAATTTAACAGTGTTTATGAAAAAAATTTGTGTCTGAATGTTGAGTGAAACAACACTATATGCTTCAAGACATATATAAGTGTATGTGAAAATACTTTTGATTGTAACATATTCACATTATGATCGAAGCATGGCCAGAGTTGCGAGTAAATTTTCATTTTAAATAAACCACCTACTATTTTTAGTTGTAAATAAAAATATGAAACTGCTTAAAATAACAACTAAAAAAAAACCAAACAAAAAATGTATAATATTAATTTAGACTTACCAGTATATGAAAGTACATGGTTAGAAATATCAATCTAAAGTACTGAATGGTATCCACTGAATTCTGATAAAGAACTACAAGGTAATGTTACAAATCAGCAGAAAAATGAGGCCGCTACAGGTATGTGCTGAGTAGCTCTTACCTGCCGGCACAATAACTTACATCTGATTAGAGCCAAGTTAAAGTGTCTGGTACTTTTTGTATTTTTCAATCAAAATAAAGTTTTTTTAGTATCATCGATGTCAAATCAACACAAATCACAACATATATATTTTTTTGTAAAAGGTCCTTGTTGCTTGTTTATTGGATATTGGGTTTTTTGTGTTATAAAGTATTCAGTCAATCACTTTTGTGATTCGTTATCAAAATGTTTACCAAAGATTACAATAAATATTAATGACATGATCAACTATTTTAGCTAATGATGGAAAACATAATTATGTTATTGCCTTTGTGGTTCATAGCTTTAGCCTTTGACTATTGATACAACTACTAATAGTTTAACTATAGCTTATTCAATGATATCTAGCACAACAATCATATAGAATATAGAAAAGTCTAATTACAGTGTTACATCAAAACTATATAAATCAATTTGTACCCCGAATACAGAACATAGAAAAAATTACATATAATTTACTCAAGATATTGTAGCCTAGAAGATTTCCTACAAAATAATTTTAACATCATAGTAAACATTTTAGAAACAACTTGTCATGCAATTTTATTGCAATCCTTTCTTGCTTGTAAAGCACCTTTAAATATCACCAAACTGAAAATTACTCTTCACTATGAACTACAATTAAAGAAAAACCAAAATGAAAAATATGAAGGAAAAATAAAACTAACAATTAACACAAAAACAAATTTATTTCTTTAAAATAATTCTGTGGTGAATCAAAAACATAAAAATATAACTGTAGAGTAGAACCAACTCATTCATAGCATGAAACGCTACTGAGTACAAATATGATCGTCCTAAAAACCCTGAAGGTTCTACTAAAACAATGAAATCGCAACAATAAATATACACATATTAAAGTTTACATTATTATACATGTGGTACAGTACGGTATTATATAAACTAAAAATTCGGATCTTCAATGAAAAATATAGCATCTTTGATATTATATAAATTGTCTGATGTTTTATGTGCTGGTTTGGACAAGTTAAAGTACTAGTACAACAAATTGTATTCCAGCTATTATCAAGATACCTAAAACATCAGATGAGGTTATAATTTTAATAAATTATCATTTTAATTTGGTTAATGTAAAAGATACCTCTATAGTTATGAGAAAGACGTGGCTTTTATTTGTATGGTTCTTATTTGTTATTCCTCAATTTAGGAAGAAGAAACATCATGCAGCTAACTTGGCAGTCAAGCCAAAGCATGGGGTGGTTAAAGTTTAATAAATCATATAAATATGTAGAATATTTGGCAATAGACAAAATAACAGTAGGCCTATTACTACAGCAAAATAATGAAATTTCATCTTCACTAAGAACTATTTATAACACCCTTATTCATCGGAATACCGCGATGCTCTAAACCCAAAGAATTTATGAACAAAAATAATTTTAAAAACATAGCTTAGGCTTTGGTAAAAACTAAAAATGCCAGTTGGAGATTAGGATTCTCAAGCGGTTTGATGTATCTTACTATGCCTCAATCACTACTCCGTTACCTCCCCTCACCATCCTTTGTTATCGTTTTGACTCACTGTGCCACTTTATGAACAATAGTAAATAATTGGAAATTATTAGCATGGGTGATTTTTGTTATATTATTTGTAGCAGTGAACGTGTTAGAAAAGTTGAATAGTAGAGGGATTAACATGGACACAATACTCAAAATAGTGAAGCATGGTTAGTTTAAATCAAAATAAAACCTCACAAACTCATAAATTAGCAGGTAAATTGGTAGGTTTGTAAACAAATACATTGCACTATATACTGAACTTTTAAATATCTGTCAAAATGAAGTTAAATATATAGACTACACCAAACGGTGCAAATTGTACTTATACAAATACAAAATGAGTAAAAAATTACAAAAAGGTGAAAATAGTACAAGATTTACAGAAATATAAAACGCAGCACACAAAACATCAAAACAAGTTTATAGTAAATAATTTAATGACAAAAAATGCAACGATTGGCACTATTCTAATTTGTTACAAGTCCTCATATCTGTAAAATGATACCTAGCGATATTTCAGACGAACTAAAAATTAAATACAGTCCTCATAAAATAGAATAAATAATGAAAATGTCATTTGAAGATAAACTATAAAGCTCAGCTGGATGAGAATATCACACTGGTTGTTGATGAGTTATGTGGTAGCTGTAGCGGTTGTCACTGAACTAAGTCTCACACAGCAATCAGAACTCGGATTCCCCAGGTCGATCTGAAATCAGACACATACAGGATACAACATGATCAACAGGTCAAGTTATTTACATTTACTGACAATATAAGATAACATGAATATAAATTTAATTTATAATAGTATAGAGCCAGAAAAAATATGGCAACATATTTTAGAGATTAGATGATTGTTTCTAATTCTTAAATATATATAATTTTAAAAATTACTATAATTTTAGCGAATTTTTCTATTTAAGCATTAGTAGTAGTGTTTAGAATATATGTCACCAATAACAAATCACTTGAACCTTTTTGGGTAAAATAGTACAGAGGTAAGAAAAGTTATGTTCAGCGATATGAATCAGTATCTTTAAACATTCTCTGTTGAAACAACTTAACCAGCGTAATTATTGTTGTGATAACAAATGAGTCAAATTTCTGTAAATTGTAAATAAACTCTTTAGTGCCTATTACTACTAATCAAAGAACTTTTAAAAATTGGCCAAAATATATAGTTCTTGCAGAATTTACGTTCCCTCGGTTATATTTTTAAAGATATTAGTGGGAGAAAAGATTGTGCCAAAGATGGTACGTAGGTACTTGGTACTTATATCGGTGCTCAATTTGTTATGACTTATCAAATCAAACTTGCGATTTCCAGGAGGTACTGAGTAGGATTGGAGGTACTAACTATATCATATAGTTTTGATCCTCATATATTGCAGTTATTAATTACCGTACTCATCTTATTTAACACATTTTTTAATCTACGTAATCATTTTCAGAGATGGAGTCATATGGTAATACCAAAGAGTGTGTTATCTAGTATGGAAGGCTTAAGCAATTCTCGATTAAATTAAACGAGTAAAATAAAATTTAGAGAAGATATGGAACTACAGGGATAAAGGAACAAGAACTAAAGACCATGATAGTCTAAGACTTCTCTAAGAAATAAACCATCAAACCATCTTCATGCTTTATGGTATACCATAAGTATAAAATTACAAATAGGTAAATCTACTTGTTTAATACTGACTGTAATTTAAAACTCAATAATTTTTGTTGTAGCTATCTAATTACTAAAAACTTTTACTACTTAAAACGAATCCCAAACAATAATAAGATTTTAATTTCAATTTTGAGCTTAATTGTCATCTATGTAAAAATATAAAGTGTTATGAACTACCTTAGATCCTAGAAGTTGAATTTAAATGAGGGGTAACAGCCTAGTCTGGATATAGTTGAATTCCAAGTCTAGATGAGTTTCAAATTTATAAATGAAAAATAAAGTATGAGCCTAATTATTAAAATAGAAAACTTACTTTAGTCAGAAAAATATTGGGTTTAACTCAAAGATTAGGAAACCATGCAGAAGTTGATTAGTTACAATCATCTCCAAAAATAAAGTACCAGAACTCTTGATAAAAACAATAATTTAGTATGCATTTTAAACTTTTAAAAATCTAATAACAAAATCATGCAGACATTGACTTTGGAATACAAAGAATTATGATGTGAAGAAACAGTTTCATACTATTAAATAAACATAAACAAAAATGATTTGAATACTTTTCTATCTGATGCACACCTGGTCATTGATTAGATTTTCTAGATTAGAAATAAGCATAGACAAAAATAATTAAATATAGACTGTCAGCCGTGCTGCGGTTACCATGGTTGTCATAGGTTCCGGCGCACACCGCTGTAGTTTACGTAGCGTGTACGCCGTAACTACATGGCGCTCCAAGCGGTGTGCGCCAGAACCTATGGTAACCGCAGCACAGCTGACAGTCTATATAGAATTTTTTTTGTCTATGAAATAAGTATAGTTTAATCAGCTCCAATTATGAAATTACAAATTAGCAATAGTACTTTTTGATCACACCTGCAACTAAAAGTTGTGCAAACTTATAGAGTTAAAAAGTTATCTCATTATACATTCACCATTGTAAAAAATCATAATTTTGTGTGGATATTGCCCGAGTTATTAGTTTTAATAATTTGGAATGTTCTTAAAATATTTTTCTCTTAACTTCATTTTTTTCTTTTATCCAACACTTGGTTTTTGTTATTTTAGCCAATTTCCCTATAAGGAAGTAGCTATTAGGTCTCATGGTAAGACTTGAGCCCGGGACAATCCCAGAGGCCAAAAACACTATTCATAAAAATTTTTATATATGTGTCCGCGAACTTGAGTAATTTTTGTTCGATTTTGATGCATTTTGGTTTGAAGGCGTAAGGTGGGATAAACTTGAATGAGTTCGTGAACTAGCATTGGACGATGGGAACGGGGTAAAATGTTGTGGTTTGCTTGTTTATGGATATATTTTTTATAAAAAATGTCAAATTTATTTATTTTATAACCAAGCTATTATTTACTTATTATTATTTTACTAAAACACACACTTTATTAGCCTCCGTATAGCAGCAAACCTGAGGACTCGTTTAACCTAATTTTTTAAATAGGATATAATTGTATACCAATTCAGGCAAATGGAAATTTGCTAAATCTGCAGGTTTGCTGTGGCAAAAGTATTTTTTTTTATAAAGTTGCTTGGAATTTGGTTAAAGCATAATGTTTTTACAGAAAAAATATTACATTCGCCATATATAATCAAGTGCCAGGAAAAATATATTCTTCTGTTGGGTAATTAAAGTTTAAACCATAATCTTTGTTCTTTTAGCGAACTTCCCATATAAGGAATAAGATTACCGTAGTTACTCATGGTAAGACCTGGACCTGGGACCAATCTACTATTTTGTATTGAGGTCCTTAGAGCCCAAAAACATCATCTGATCGAATTCATTTATATATCTAAATACTATACAGCCGCAATTGTTACTCACTCAGGTATACAAATTCTAGACCACTTCTAGACGAGCTAGAGACTTGAAATTTTCGGTGGTTGTAGGTCTAGTGCCCAAACAACCCATAAAATTCCAAAAAGTGACATTTTCAAATTTTAACCCCCCCGTAATCTCGAATTTCCCCCCCATGTTATTCTTATGGGAAATAGCATTGAAAATTGCCGACTTTGGTAAGCTCATCTGAACAACTTAGAAACGTGCTAGAGACTTCAAATTTGCGTAGTATTGTAGTGTGAGGTCTTACAATACCGGTGGAATTTGCAAAAGTGCCATTTTCAAATTTTAACCCCCCCCCAAAATTCAAAATGGCGGACCTCTGAAAACGACAAAACACGTTTTTTTCAACCGGATTTAGCTCGAAAACGGTAAGAGCTAGAAAAGATTTGAAAGTATATACAGGAACAGGAATTAAATTTTATACAAAACCCTCTTAGGCGTTTTCCAAAAATCGCACTCCTTCAGCTTCAAAAAACGCCCTACTTTCAAAATTTGTTAAATTTTTATTCAATTTTTACCGGTTTTCGCCATGTTTTCATACTTAAATAATTTTTTTTTCAAAAATTATTATTGCTTTGTATTCTCCTTATTTTACTTTAAATTTTACTCATTACATGTTTTTTGGTAACTTTACTCCTTGACCCCCAAAACTTAATTTTAATCTCAAAATTTGAAGGTTTTTTGCCACTTTTACGAGCCCCATGTTATTCTTATGGAGAATAACATTGAAAGTGGTCGACTTTGGTGTGCTCATCTGAACCGTTTAGAAACGTGCTAGAGACTTGAATCTTGGTATTATTGTTGTAGGGGATCTTATATTAACGGTGAAATTTGCAAAAGTCCCATTTTCAAATTTTAACCCCGCCAAAAATCCAAAATGGCGGACCTCTGAAAACGATAAAACACGTTTTTTTCAAACGGATTTAGCTCGAAAACAGTAAGAGCTAGAAAAGATTTGAAAGAATATCCAGGAACAGGAATTACATTTTCTACAAAACCCTCGTCGGTGTTTTCCGAAAATCGCACTCTTTCGGGTTAAAAAAACCCCCTACTTTCAAAATTTGGTAAATTTCTTTCAACTTTTTACCGGTTTTCGCTATTTTTTCATACTTAAATCATTCCTTTTTGCAAATATTATTATTGCTTTGTATTCTCCTTACTTAAGTTTAAATTTTACACGATACATGTTTTTTCGTAACTTTACTCCTTAACCCCCAAAACTTAGGTTTAATGTCAACATTTGAAAGTTTTTACGAGCCCCATGTTATTCTTATGGAGAAAACATTTACCCCATAAAAACCACCATAAGTCCCCGTTCCCATGGTCCGTTCAAATTGATTTTTTTATGAGGTATTCCTTAAGGTTGAGCTCGAAGTTAGCTTATATAGCTTAATATTGACGGTTTCACTTTTTGCTTTGTTACAACTTAACTCTAATCTACTAATGACGACTAACAGCTAGCTGGATTAGCTGTATACTAATGACGACTAACAGCTAGGGGGCCTGGGGGCGGAGCCCCCAGCGAGCCAAAGGCGAGTTCATATATATACGTCCGTTAGCACGATAACTCGAGCAAAAATGATCCGATTTTGATGAAATTTTGTACAAACGTGTAAACCTACATTTATTCAAACGAGTTCGCGAACAGCATGATCTGACTATGGGAACGGTGGTTTATGGGGGGTTTTATAGGGTAAAAATTGGTTTTTCTTATTTTTGATCCTAAAAACATAAAATTTTGCAATTTCTTTCTAAACCATTTTGTAGAGCTCAAAAACAATCAAATTAATATATTGAAGCGTAGTTATGCGCCTAGTAGTTATGGTGAAAATTACAAAAAATTGTAAGTATAAAATTCCCATGTTATTCTTATAGAGAATAAGTAAACTGTTGTAGTTTGCTTGTTTATGAACGTATTTTGATTAAATTTGGAAGATTCGTTTATTTCATACTAAACTATTAACATAAAAAAAAAACACTTTTACCCTCCCTGTTGCAGCAAACCTAAGCACTTGATAAACTAATACAACAAAAATACTAAAACAAAATAGGGAATAAATGTGATATTTTAAAGGAGATATTCAATCAGTGTGAATCCAATCAGACAAATGGAAATTCACTTAGTCTGCAGGTTTGCTGCGGCAGGGGTATTTTCATATTTATGTGTTTGTTCTATGTATATCAATTCAGCACAATTATAACCTAACTTTAAAGGGCTAAAAGGTTTTTAAATTGTTAAATTATATTAAAATAACTGAAATTAGTTTTTTTATTATAAAAAGTTATACTATGTTCATAATAGACACAAAGAAAGTTACAATTGTTCTGTTTACAATATTACAAAATGAAGTCAAAATTTAGATTGTCCTTCCATCAGACATGGGGGCTTTTATAAATAATTAATAATTCTATGTAACCAGAAAGTAAGTTATTATAAATAAGCAACACATAGTTGTTTCCCTTTTATTTTTGTAACTAAAGGTACTTAAACAGTTTCCATAATTAAAATGTAGAATAAAGTTTTTTCTATCGAATAATTCAGACCAGTATTTACAATAGGAATAAAAATTAGCAAGATAAAAGTGATGGTAAAGAATCAAACCACTCTCAACTAAGCAAATGTGGTTAGCAAGGCCAGTCGCAAGACAAAGCCTGTTAATAACTCCTTTGTAGAAAACTGCACCTTTTTAAAATAAAAGCTCATGAGGAATGCTAAAGGTGAAGGAGCATCCGTTTTCAATTTACACTTAACACTCGAAAAGGGGTAGTTTGTTAATATTTTGTGTAAAATTTCAAGATGCAACTGATTAATATTGTTAATTGATTGTTAATGTTAACAGCTGTAAAATATGTTGCCACATTTATATTGTGGACACTCTAATTCAGTTGAAAAACAGTTTATAGTGACATCTAATTAAAATTATGAGTGTACAAAAATCGGTGTTATGTACTCAGTGTACTTATGTTTTAATTAAAAATAAAACTAATAAGGTAAAATTAAGTATTTTACATTTAAATAAGCTTTGAAAATCTTCTTTCAACTGATTAAGACTGTTCACAATGTTATCCAGTTTTATAAAAATATTTATATAAAACTCTATTTCTTATAGTATTAAAAAATAACATAATATTACAAACCTAAATAATAATTTAAGGAGCTATTCGTATTGCAAAAGGTGGAGTTTCCTCCAAAGACAATAGTTAATGACAGTTCTAACAAAATGTTTACAGAGAGAAGTGATAAAACACCAACGTGTTATTCCTACGTACACAGCAAATTAGGAAAAATACAAAATGAAACAGTTGGCTCATAATGCTACCTTGTGTGGTCAACCTTCACTTATTGATTCTAGACATTTTTTTCCAAAAATGTCAACAGATATTATCCGTGGGAGTCCCTTCTAGTAGTTCATGTCTCAGAAGAGGAAGAGGTCTGTGGGCAGGAATCAGGAACTGGTACTTGACCGACATCTTTAGGAACGTCCTTAGAACTTAGAACACGAGGACACTTGGCGACCAAGCCCTCGATCACTCCAGAACTGAACCCATGAGGAGTATGTGCTCGTTCTTGTAAAAGTTTAAATGCGCGAGAAGGAATAATGTCGTATCCTAAACTATCTTCGACATCTGAGTAGTAATATGGATTTCCCCAAGTATTGTAATAATCACAGTAATCGTAATAGTTGCCTCCATAGGCTTCCTGAGTTTGAGATGTGGAGTTTGTGGCAGTGTTGTCATTAGAATGTACGGCAGTGGACTCGCTGATAGGGGAATGCTGGAAACTATCATCTGAGGTAGAACTGAGTGTATCGTAAGGATCCATGTCTTCTTGAAGGATTCTTAGTGCAGCTGCGTACAGCTTATCCATTGGCAGTTTTCTGAAGTGACGTCCTTTTTTCTTGTTCAACAGGCTTTGTACTAGTTCTCTGACCAGCCTGTCATTAATTGTTGGTGAAACAGGAGAATTAATACCAGAGGATGATGACATACTGTCCGGATCACTTGGTGTGTAAGTTTGTAGAGGAAGTGATAGCCTTTCTTTTCGAGAGCATATACTTTCAGTATCCCCTAATGTGGTATTATCTACTATCTCCTGCTCGTCACTCTCTGTTGAACATTCATCTTGAAGCAATTTAAATAATCTTGAATGAGTTGATGCTCTTTGATAAGGTGTCAGTTTCCTTAACTCACTACCACATTCGGGCTCAGTATCAGTCTCAGAGATATGACGGCTCATATCAGAGGTGACACCGGAATCGTCTTCTTCACTTTCATCCTGTGATTTACAACTAGCCTCTCTGACTTTTCTTGGCTTTTGATCAACTTTTAGATGATTACTGACTTCACTCTTAGAAATTTCACTGACAAAAACATCATCATCACACTTTTCCTCAGCTCTGCTGCTATCATTTGAAGTTACAGAAGTTTGTGTTGCTTCTTTACTCTGTTCGCTAACAGCACTGCTCTCTTCTGAACTTCCACTCGATGAGCTTGAAGTACTTGAGTCATCATCATCATCATCATCGCTAGAGGATGAGTCATAAAGTAAATCTTCTATGGGTATTTTTTCATGGTCATCTTCAATAGTTTTGAACTCTTGTTCTATATTTCTATCATCCACGCATATTGTCTCTTCTTTGCTAGTAGAGGACGGTTTTTGAATATCTTCGACTTCATCTGCTGTTCCACAATTTTCCATTTCACTACCACTGAAATTATCACTACCTGAATGTTTTCCGATGCGGACTGTCTGAACACTTGTACTGCTGGAGTCATCTTCCCAATGTCCGTCACTTTCTTCCGGCCTACTATCGTCACTTTCTGATGTCAAAATATTATAAGGGGATCTCGATCCAGACTTTGTGATACTTTTGGGAGGTAGAGTAACACTAATACTGATATCTGCAGGTACTCGAGACTTAGTTGTTAAATCATCACAGCTTAATTCTTTCCAAAAGTCGATAGGTGATTCAGACTTGCATCTTTCTTCTATTGTATCAGCTTTACATGACTCACCACAATTCACAACCACTGAAACTTCTTTATCACAAATGTTATCACTGTACTTATTATCCTCCAATTGACAATTTATATCAATTGTATCTTGTTCAATAGGTTGAACATCACCAGTCTCTATCCCGTATGTTACACTAATGTTCTCTGATGATTTTGTTTTCTTCTTAGGTATTGTAAAAGTAACAGATACATCTGGTTCATCATCAACTCTCTTGACCTCCTGTATAATTAGACTTCCAGGCTGGACTTCAGCCTCTGGGCTTGATTCTATCTCACTATCTCCAACAATGACAGTTGTTAAGTCCTCATTGTTTTCTGTTTTACTAAATTTAAGTTTTAGAGGCAACCTAACTAGAACGGTGGAAGATTCAGCATCAGCAATATCATCATCAGTATCTTCTCCATTGTCCAGAGTGGCTGTGGAACTTTCTCCTTCGCTGGTTGTTTCTCCATCAACATTCAAGCATTTTACTTTCTTTAGACTTTCTATCTCAGAATGTTCACTTTCTTCAAATATCACACTGAGTTGATGTGGTAGTTTATCTTCATATTCCTCTTCTTCTTCATTAGTTTCTTCATCTGGTTCATCTGGTTCATCTGTCTCTGAATTCTGAGACTGAATGTCAGAAGTACTAGAATCCTTGTACACACTTATATCAGGAACAGACTTTATAGTCTGCAATCCCATTGGCCTGTCAGAATTATCATCCTCGACCTCAGTGTCGGAACCGTCGTCAGTAGTAGTTCCTCCTGAATCTCCATTTACACTTGGTGAACTAGTTAAAGAACTCTTATTTCTGCTCATTTCTCTTTCAGAATCTGAAACTACATCACTGCTATATCCGCTGTTTCCGTACGGATGGCTCGGAGTGATGACAATCTGAGGTGTTTGAGAGCGATTGTCATGGTAGTAGGTGCGATATGGTTGAATAGGAGGTGGGTACTTCTTAAAGTAAGCGGCATAATAGTTCATTTCATCTGTGGATGAGTATCCACACTCGTCAGAATCACTTGTATACTGAAGGTTCTGAGGAGGAGGTGGTGTATACATGTGGAGTGGGTAACCATACGGTGGATGTGGATATCCGTAACTGTTGTTCATCTCAGCCACATAAGAACACATGGCATTGTAATGGTCCCAGAACTGCTGTTGCTGTTCAACTGTCTGCGGCGGGGGAGGGTAGTAGTAATAGTTAGGAGGGTAGGGGTAGTTGTTGGGAGCCCACATAACCTCTCCCCCATCATATATTTGTGGTGTTTGACGGCCATCAGACATTGCTGCTATAACAAATAACACCACCAGACATGTAAACTACCTATAAACAATTTGGAACTTTTAATCATGTTAATGCAGAATTTCTTATTCATCCAAGTAGTCTACCATCTGGTATTTAAAAAGATTCTAACATAATTGTATAGTTATAAACAGTAAGACATAAATATAATATATTGCTAAGTACCTACCTTTTGGGATAACCTTTTTAAGATTGGGTACTGCACTGAAAATATTGTAATCAAACTTATCATTTAGTACCTAGCAATTTTGTCTATACATTTTTTACTGTACCTACTGTTTAAACTTTTGCCACATACAGTTCCAAAGAAGTATGAGAGTGTATTTGATAATACAAGATAATATACTAAATTTCCACAGGTTTCATGTAAAAGGTTCTTCTTTAGTTTAGCTTATTTGTCATTCAACCCCTGTAAATTTGAACAGTATCTTCCAAAAACTTATTGCATTCTTATATAACCATTGTATGACAAATTTATAGAATTACTTGACCTGATGAGGGGGCTACATTATTTTGAATAATCTCAAAAGTTTGTAAGAGATGTACAACAGCAAAAATGCAGAATCTTTTGTTTCAATTTACAGTTCTTACTTTTATTTTTGCAGTTTGTAGGTTCATATATTTATCAAACAAAACTTGCCTTTTGACTGGTGTTTTAGATAGCTGCTGCACAGAATTACATATTTTATGTGAAACGTTAGATTATATTTTACCTTGTTTTATTGGCCAGTCTAGAAAAAGTTGTATCTAAATCTTATAGTGTGATGAGTTTTTGTTGGTGTGTGTTTTTATTTGGAGGGGGGGGGGAAGAAAGCATTATGTATTTAGCCTCTTTTGGGAATAATTAAAAAAGTTACTTTCTAAAAACATTAATGGTCATTAGAGATTATGAAAGTTTTTTGAATGATAACAGCTGTTTCAACATGCGATCTTTGACATGAACAGCTAATTAGATGAGCTACAGAGATACAAATGCTCAAATGCATTATTTATGGATATTTACATTTATGCTTATGAGAGTGGTATGGTTGTGATTTTAGAATATCTATATACTTATACTTAATACAATAAAGGTGTTTCTCTGTTACATCCCTTTTTCAACCGTCCTACTTACCCAATGTTTGTTATTGGGGCGTCATTGTAAAGCTTGCGATCTAGGGGAGTGAGGAATGGTAACTTAAAAGGTAATTTATTCATTTAGTGCTTTGTCCCCCAGCATTAGATTTACTTGGAGTTTGCTTTAAAAGATTCAGTGATGCTGACCAATTTTTTACAATGGTTTGGATGTGAATTTAAATATGATTAGCTGATCTTTCAATTAAATGTTTAGCCCTTACCACTCTCATGTCGGCCGTGATCCAACATTGGCCGTTTCGCAATCGCATCACATGTTGACTTAAAAAAAATTTTAAAAATTCTAGGAATTTTTAAATATATTTTTAAAATTTTTATTATTAGTGTAATTTGAAGTTAAAATACTGTTAGGTATAGGCGCTTAAAATGAGAGTTGTAAGGGTTAACCATAGACGTAAACAACAGACAAAATAGTTTAAATAAAACTCGTTTTAAAATAAATATTTTAATTTCTTATGCTAGCCGCAGCACTGCTATCAGTCTATATTTAATTATATTTATCTATGATCAGATTCATTGAAGTCGCGTTGTGTGACTGGCTAAATAACATATGACTTTGGAACCGTTACTATAATGCAAAAAAATTTCACATTTGATGGATTTTAATAACGTATAACTTGGTGATTAGGACGGTAATTATGATTGAGGGATGAAATAATGAGAATGCTGCACTGCGAAAAAGAGTAACTATTTACAGTGAAAGAAATGAACGTTGTAAGGACATACCTGAGGGGTCGTTACCAGCTGTCATAGCTTGTAACATTCGGAAGGAGCGAGAAGGGATGGCTCCACCAGTGTACTTGCGGGGTTCCGCGGCTTGCTGCTCGGAGGGGGGCACATACTGCGGGGGTGCATCTGAGAGGAATTGCGTCTATTGTAATACAATAATGGTACAGAACTATATGGTTGATAGTTGATAGTGAGGAAAGGGAATAAAATATATGCATCTTTTGTGCCACCACTGACTTTAAATGGTAAACATCCTCAGCTGTATAGTAGGGTGGGCTGAAAAAATCTAAAATTTTTTTAGTTTTAATACCTTGGAAAAGTTGCTAAATTGTAAGACCAAAACCTGGTAAAAATATTAAAAATAATGGTCGTTATCTTTCAGTAGCGCATGTGCTCTAAAGTTTGATCAAAAAATTAAATACTCATATTTTTTCAAAAAATTTTTAAAATTTTAAAATTTTTGATTTTTATATTGTAATAGTTGAAAATGTCATCTGCAGGACACTAAGGACTACAGTAATTTTAAGTGAAGACAACATTTGTCTAGAGTTAAAATATTGGGGTAATTAGATTGGCTACACGTTGTTTTGTAGTAAAGGGGAGTAAAGAACACAGAGATGTAATTTTAGGCCTTTTCAGAGACCTACTTTTACATTTTAAGTTTAAACCCGCTGGGTTGGTCATCATCATTTTCTCAAACAGGGCGGTACATTTCCAACTAGTGATAGCCTAGAAATCAGCCCTTATAGTTTCTGATTCTACCATTTTGGCTACTGATAACTGCATAAGAAGACTTTAAGTGATGGTGAGTATATAAGGGAAAACACGAAATATGGCTTCTCTTAAATCTGAGACCAACTACTAAAACATTATTAACTAGCTAACTAGAAGAATATACTCAGTAAAACAATTTTACAAGTTAAAAAAAATATCAATTAAATAATCTTTAAAGTCTATATTAGTTAGTGAGCACAGGGAAACATCATCACCATCAATCATGTTGTTGAATTTTGGAAACTTTAACTTCAGAATCACATGACGTCGGTCGGGTTACTGACCCGCTAAAGCCGCGCTTAAGTGAATTTGTATTCCTATGCGCGACCGGAAGATCAATTCTGACTTTGTCCGTTGTTTTTGTTATGTTACTATCTGAATGTGTACAAACAGATTTGCGGTATTACATTTTGATATCGATAATTATTTTTCAAATAAGTGTAGTACAAAATTATGTTTTTCTAGATTTTTGGCAATATTTATACAGCCAATGCGCGACCGGAAGATCTTAGCTTACAATTTTGTTTAAATATCAATTCCTTGGTGTCTTGCAGATGACATTTTCAATTATTACATATTAAATAAAAATTTTTTTAAATTGTGTAATATAATACAGAGTTTTTTTTTATTTTTGGTTGAAGAAAACGACCAATATTTTTCATGTTTTTGCCAGGTTTTGGTCTTACAATTTAGCAACTTTTCCAAGGTATTACAACTAAAAAAAATTATTGATTTTTCTGCCCACCCTACTGTATAGGACCGTTTCCAGTTTCTTACTTAATGATAACATGAATGAACAGAGTGATGATATAAAATACGTATATCTGTCAAATACACCAGATTTTTTACCAAGCAAAACAACAAAATTTTGTCAACACCGTACATGAACTAGACACAAAAAACGTGCTTAAAAATTTACACTGGGATGAGAAGTCTACTTGTGTTGGTTAGTCTATGATAATAATTAGTTACTGGTGGTCCATTATAGATGGGAGATTTCAGTTTCCCAAGTCAATATAAAACTGTAATCCCTGTGTCAAAAGTTAGGCCAATTTTGCACAGTGAGTCTTGATCTTACTATGGTTTGTTCTAACACACCTGATGCCTGAGGCTGAGGAGTTCTATTGGCAAGCCTGTTCTGGCCTCCCTGCACTGGACTGTAGGCCTGAGGCACTGAAAACAAAACAATCAAAGTTAATGGCTTATACTTAAAATATTTGGAATTTGAATAATTTCACTTTATTAATTATGTAATAAACTGAAAAATATATCACAGTAAGGACCCCTGTCCTCGACTGATCAGTCGCCCTATCACTTAGCCATCGATGTATATAGCCTAACTGGATCGCGCCCTGCCACGAGAGTACAGTGCTGAAAACGAGCCGGCGCTCAATAGGCTCCCCCCCCCACAAGTGGGGTACCAAGCGGCGCCGGCGACTATTTCGTGCGTTGACTTCTGTATGATGCACTGTTTACATCCCATGTAATCACTGTTGTACTCGTGGTGTTATGCTGGTAATTTTTGTTAAGTCTAATGAAAGTTCTAGATAATGCCGCAGAGCTGTGTTGCATTCAACTGAAGAATCTTAATTCTTTGCAAAAGGATGAAGGATTAGCATTGACTAGCAAGTTGTCTGACAACCATATATGTTACAGAAACAGGAAAATTAACGTCAAAATTGCAGCTCAAACCTTGAGCTCGGGCGTTGCTGACGCTTTAGAATTTTTGTTAATGAAGACACACCAACCATCGATTTCATTAGAATAATGGACCAATTGTTTGACATTTTCAACAGTAGAGACCCGTTTGGGAAGAATTTAAAATCCCCCATAAAGAAAGAAAGCACCTTATCTACATTAATATGATCTTATACATAAGTTTAAACTATTTAAAAAGTTACAAAATTGAAAACGTCCCCATCTTAGAACACCCATCAACACAATTCACATTTTAATTGATAAACTACTAACTGATCTCGAAGTTTTCTAAAGATCACCTGGAGTTGTTATTTTCATGTATTTGAGGTAGAGAAGGAAATAATAACAACCCAAATGTAAAGCAATTTCATCAGTAACTTATGTTCCGTAACAGTATCCAGCCTCAGCCTTCTGCAAAGGGAAATTGTTTGGTTTTTGACGAACACCACCAAAATACAGTCATGAGATTTGGAGAAGCAGCGTGGTTGTAAAGTAATGAAACCGAGGACAACGACGACGAATTTGATGATTAATCTTTGCGAGAATACTAATAGTACATTATAACAATTGTACATGTTTTTTAACAATTTAATTACCGGTAAATGTTTTATCAAATAAAAAATACCCCCCCCCCCGCAGCAAACCTGCAGACTAAGCGAATTTTCATTAACCTGATTGGATTTACACTAAAATGCCTCCATAAAAATAGCACATTTATTTCCTATTTAAATAGAATTAGTTTAACGGGTACTTAGGTTTGCTGCAACAGGGAGGGTAAAAAAGATTTTTTTTATAAAATGATAATAGTTTAGTAAGAAATAAAAGTATTTACCAAAATCAATCAAAATATGTTCATAAACAAGCAAACTACAACAGTTGACTTATTCTCCATAAGAATAACATGGGAATTTTAAAATTACAATTTTTTTGAATTTTCTCCGTAACAATTAGGCGCACAATAACACTTCAATATACTAAATTATTTGTTTTTTTAAGCTCTACAAAATGGTTTAAAAAGAAATTGTGAAATTTTGTGTTTTTAGGGTCAAAAATGGGAAAAACCTATTTTTACCCCATAAAACCCTGTTTCCATAGTCCGATCATGCTGGTTCGCGAACTCATTCAAGTTTATCCCGCCTTACACCTTCAAACCAAATTTTATCAAAATCGGACAAAAATTACTCAAGTTATCGTGTGGATGGACACATATATATATATATAGATATAGATATATAAAAATTTGAACGAATGGTGTTTTTGGCCTCTGGGGACATCAAAATGAAAAAGTAAATCGGTCCAGGGCTTAGGTCTTACCATGAGACCTACGGTAATAGCTACTTCCCTATAGGGAAATTCGCTAATATACAATTTTACTGTGTTAAAGTTCAAGGTTTTATCTTTTGACTTTCTTCCTCTATGTCAAAATTGATGAGTTTGAGTTTTGGTGGAAATATCCATATTGGGTCCCCTTAAAGCCAAAAAGTATGTGTACAGAGCTACGGACTGATTTTGATTAAATTTGGGTTGTTGACATAAGTTAATGGGAGTAAGTATGTGTCATATCGCTCGTATGTGTACATGTTTTTAAGTAAGTGTTGTTTTTGTGTATAGATCCGTAGTTCATGTGTACGCCAAAATGAGGCTCCTAACTGCTTACTGGCATCATATTTGTGAACAGAATGACCCTACTTGTAGCTCTGTATCTTACATTTACGTTTCTCTGTGTGTTTTTTATATTTTTGTAATCATCAAATTTCTTGCCATGTTTGAACAAGAAACATATCTGATGCTGACATGCATCAGCAGATGACTGAAGTTCCTGGCCCTAATGCAATAATGATGGGGGGGAAAGTACAGAAATGGGCTATGGAGTTTAACACGTTCCCTACCAACATGTTAAACAAATTCTTTCACCGCAGACCAGCGTCAAATATGGTATATTTTTGCCACATACCGGCTTCAACTTTAATAGTTGACGGATGGTTTGAACTTACTGGACTGACGTCAAAGCCAACAGCATGCGCATGCAATTTATGAGTTGATGATTTGATGATGTTGATGTTGATGATTGGTGATTTTTTCTGTATAGTTGGCAGAATTTTTTACCCTCAAAAGTTCTAGAGGTCTCAATGCATTAGTCTTCAATCGAGTTGGTGTGTGTTATTTATAATCTTTTTTGTGTTTTATATCATGGATAAAGATTGCCATACTACTAATGGATAAAGTCATCGATACATACGACGAATTAATCTATGGACCAAGGTCATAACCATTGTTGAGAAAAAAAAAATATTTGATACATGATTGCATTTTTTATTGTTCTCTCATGTAAATAATTATTATTAAGACCCTACCCGACAGAAAAAATAATATAAAAGATTGGTCTGTGGGTATGTTTATAAGCTTGATTCAAAACCAAAATCTGGCTCACTGATTAGGGCAGTGACAAACCAACCTCGGACAAATGAAATGTTGGACAAATGAAACTCACCCTTAAACAGTAAATCTCTTTACAGTAGACTCCCTCGTATCCAGACACCTTTTAACCGGACTACACTCGGCGGAAACGACATCTCTTTAACAGGAAAATTTGTATCAGCACATTGGTTTAACCGTACTAGATTGGCAGGAAGTGGGCGGTACTAAAACGACTGTTCTAAGGACGAAAGATTTGAGACCAGTGATCACGTGTCTAAATACAATGGTCTCCAAAATTTAAGTAAAATATCCCAGTAAACGGTCCATTTTAACGATTTTTTGGGGACGTCGGTTTAACCAGAAAAACCATTATCCGGACTGGCCTCGGTCCCAAGGAGTCCGGATAAGAGGGAGTCTACTGTATTTGTAATTTGGGCTGCGTTAAAAAGACCCTGTATTTGGGGTTCACTTTTTTACCAGCAATATTAAAAATAGAATGCATGTTTGGTGGTCAGTCACTAAGTTGTTGCAACTTTTTTGTAATTTTACACTTTGACTCACTACTACTGATCGAGTTTCCTTTGAAAAAAATATTCTTAAAGTTACCTATTTCAAAATTTAACATGTTTAGGGTTTATATTTAATTTAATTTTACAATGCCATGCTTTACAACCCAAAATCCATGCAGCAAACAACTATCCAGAACATGCAAACCTGTAATTTTTTAAAATATATAAACTGACAGCTCAGAGAAGGTAAAAATCATACACATCCACTGTGCTTTTGGTAGGTTAAAGTTTCATGAATTAAGTTAATCCCGAAGAAAATTTAAGATCCTTAATCAAACCCCAAATGGTCAAACATCTTTACTTTTGATGCTAGCATTGGTTTTTGTTGACAATACATAGTTTTATAGGTTTATATGAGAATAACCCCGCCGCAGCAAACCTGCCGACTAAGCGAATTTCCATTTGTCTTAATTGATTTTCAATTAAATATATTTTAATAACATTAGGTTTACCGAGTACCTAGGTTTGCTGCTAAAAGGAAACTAATAAAGTGTGTTTTTTTGTAAAATATTGATAGCTTAGTACAAAATAAATAAATTTGATCAAAATACAAAATATATCCATAAACAAGTAAACTACAACATTTGACAATTTTCTTCATAAGAATAACATGGGAATTTTAAATTTACAATTTTTTAAATTTTCTCCGTTACTATTAACCGAACAAAAATACTTTTATATACTAAATTAATTGTTTTTTTTAAGCTCTTTAAAAAGGTCTAAAGAGAAATTGGGAAATTTTGTGTTTTGAGGGTCAAAAGTGAGAAAAACCAATTTTTACCCCATAAAACCCCCCGTAAAGCCCCGTTTGCATGGTCCGATTATGCTGGTTTGCGAACTCATTCAAGTTTATCCCGCTTTACACCTTCAAACCAAATTTCATATATATATATATATATATTGATATATAAAAATTTGAACGAATGGTGTTTTTGGCCTCTGGCGATATCAAAATGAAAAAGTAAATCGGTCCCGGGTCTAGGTCTTACCGTGCCACCTACGGTAATAGCTACTTCCCTATAGGGAAATTCGCTAAAATGTAAAAAATAAAGAAATTACTGGTTGGATGCATGTTGTAAGTGTTGAAAAATAGCAGGCCTTGCTACCACTTTTATGAAAAAATAATTTTTCAGATCTTAAATGATTTATGAACTCAGAAATGATTTTATACTATGACATTTTTCAAAATTAGTACATATAAAGTAGAATATAAACTAGTGGCTTGTAGGGGCAATAGCCCCTATATTCTATAGTAATTACTTTTACAAATTATTAGTCTCATGGGTTACCCTACCTACCTTGAATTATCATTTAACTTTTTTTATTATGATATGTATAATAGTTATTACATACCTGCAAAATGCGTTTTGATGTCTGCTCTATTTAAAATACAAAATTCCAAAGGACATGTGGTGTGTTTATAATATAAACTTTCAAATCATAATACAACTAAGGAACATTTTCCAATAACATTCTTCATGACTATTAAATAAATATATATAGATTTCTTTAAATATAGACAAATTCACTTAGAAAAACACATATAGAGATAATGTCATCATCCAAATTGTAAAATGCTAATTCATCTAACAAAATCTCTCTGAAAAAACATTTGTTGTATAGTATCCATTTTGATCTGTTAGTACTATAAGGGAGTATGTTTTATCTATGGTACTATTAACATCATCCACGCTCTTTACCCATCTAAAAGCAACATAAAGTTAACCATGGGTAAACACTGAGATTTTCAAATTAATGCCAACTTTTGTGAAGGTTCGGCCTTCCGCCACAATTTCACCAAATCAAATTGCGCAATGCACTACAATGAATGCACCCATAGTTCATTGGCCCTACGCATGTGTAATGCAATCTCACATAAAAGTGGTAATCTATACACAGGAATAACTTCATGGTTATCCGATGCTCATTTATTCTTCTTCCATTAATATCGTGCCAAATCTGGCGCCTCTAGTTCTCATTTCGAGGAACAATACCTCTGAGTGGTAGTCTTCTGACATTATACATTGTTACTGTGCAAGCCATTTAAGTTTACAGTTTTTAAGTTTTGTGGTTATATTTTTCAATTTATATAATCACAGCTGTGTTTGCACTAAATAAAAATACATAAAATTAGATTCCCATGCTATTTAAATGTGAATTGTTTTTATTCCGTAACAACCTTTTTGTGCATAATTAAGAAAAATGAATAATTTTCCCCAAAATTTCATGCCCAGACCTTTAAAATGAGACCTCTTCCAGCTTTCTACCGCCTCCCGTTCGCTCACAATTTCATTGTAAAATTTTGGGCTTACGGAATTAGATATATAGATTCTCATTTCGAGGAACAATACCTCTGAGTGGTAGTCTTCTGACATTATACATTGTTACTGTGCAAGCCATTTAAGTTTACAGTTTTTAAGTTTTGTGGTTATATTTTTTCAATTTATATAATCACAGCTGTGTTTGCACTAAATAAAAATACATAAAATTAGATTCCCATGCTATTTAAATGTGAATTGTTTTTATTCCGTAACAACCTTTTTGTGCATAATTAAGAAAAATGAATAATTTTCCCCAAAATTTCATGCCCAGACCTTTAAAATGAGACCTCTTCCAGCTTTCTACCGCCTCCCGTTCGCTCACAATTTCATTGTAAAATTTTGGGCTTACGGAATTAGATATATAGATGTTGGATTCACTAAATAATTTTACTTGGAACGTTCTTACAAAGTTGTTTTAATACAAAATATAGTACAAAACAGTTTGACATTCATTTAGGAGACAGTTCTGAAACGGAAATAATCTTATTTTTCAATGTACAAACACAATAATATAATTAGATATTTTATGGGGAAACAATTGAAAACATGCGGTATGTAAAATATAAAAAATATTCCTACGACAGTTATTTTAAGTAGCCGTTTCAGTTCAGTTTTTAGAATTGTAAACTTTCACATAACAGAGCATTGTTTACTTTCGAACAGCATAGTTTTACTCATAACACGGGTAACCGATCATTGAGGTTCAAGGATTGAGAGAGAAGAAGGAAATTGTAATGATTTGAAATTAAAGTAATCAGCTGTTCAGGCCAATTTAGTTGTTGAGTGGTGCAATTATAATGTTTGGTACAATATGTTTCGTTGCATCACTGTCAGTGGCAATGAGAGGTTATAAACGAAAACATTATCTCTCTTAGAAGTTATGAGTAGTGATTTTTAGTAACTAAAACACTGTCGTAGGTAAAGTAGTATAGGCTATGCAACTCTTGTAAATAGTGTCAACGACTATCTTTACGCAATCGCATAAACTACTATTTTCATTTTGTAAAATTTTATCCCTACAATTTCTAAAGTACAAGATTGCAAACCTGAAAACCCCTTTTTCCACAGATAATTGTTCGTAATATTTTTGATTATTAAGATGTTATTAAAATGACTTGAATACATTGTTACTGTGTTTAAACTGAAACACCAGTTAATGACATACAACACACACACTTCTACCCATACTCTCTTCGCCGCCAGTGCCATCCGTCATGTTCTGAAGTATCCGGAAGGCTCTAGAAGGTATGGCAGAACCTCGGTACCTCGGATCTGACTCGTTGTGAAGGTAAGTTTCATCATCAACTATTAAATAATAACATGGTTCTAATCCAACGAATACGCAAATAAAGAAAATCCCATATAAGGTAAGTTGGGGTAACTGGGCCATGATTTTACAACGAAGTTGAGTATATTTGAGCTTTTTACCTTTCTGTCAGCCAAAGTATACATATATATTTCTTTGTAGATGAGTGAAAATAAGCTGCTATATATGTATTTTACATAAAACTTAATTTTGACAAAAGTTATTTCTTAAATAGACTTTTTATATATTTTTTTCATTTAAGTCTGGTGGGCCCACTTACCCCCTGAAACTGGGGCAACTGGACCACCTAGTCCTAAATACCATTTGGGCGTGAATAATTTGCTCTGGGGTAACTGGGCCTGATTTAATATCTTTGTACTTTATAAAAAATAACAAACATTGGTTTATCTTAAGTGCTTTTAAAGATATTTGGAATGTAAATGGATAACCTCCCGTTGCCATGGTGACTATGTTTTTGAACAAATTGAATAAAATACATTCAAAACACACCTGTATTTATATAAATTATAAAACTGAACCAAAATAGGCCCTAAGTATACAATTTAGTAATTAATTATGCCTATATTATTTCAGTTCTAAATTAAACGTGTTTTTTTTACACAAATGACATTGCAAAAGAACGCTGAAACTTCAAACAGCTAAGTTACAGCGACCTAGAACGTCTTATTATGGCAAGGTCAATAGTTCTTATTTTTCTAGATGTCCCACAAAGATTCTAGTTCCTTAATTTGATAAAAGCCTCGTTTAGAAATAATTTTTGGTTCGTCAATCGCACCGATGACATCTTCCCAGTCGTATTTACCAATATCTGCTTTATCTGGCCATTGCCAGGCCTAAGAGATTTTTGCATTGCAGATATTTCTACTTCAATATTTGAAAGGGGTTAAAATTTTCCCAGGAAAATATTCTCCTTCATACTTAAATATTACATATTCACCAACTTTTTTATGAATTTTTTTGCAGTTTGGAAAGGTTGTCGAAGGACTGTTCACCGTTACATAACATTTCAATTTTGTTCTCATCTTCCAAAGTCCTTTCATTTTCTTCTACAATGTCTTTTAAATCCAAACCATCACTGCTGTCAGACTCATAGTCAAACACCCTTTTTTTGTTCATCTTAAATATCTTATTCATGACTTTTCGTTTGGTTACTCCAGTTGATTTTTCAGTTTTCTTTGTCATTTTGAGTTTTTTCCTCTCTATGTTTTCCTTTTTCTCTTTCTCTTCTTGTTCTTTCTTTAATAGATAGTCTTGGGTTGTAATAATTTCACAATTCTTGACGAGTTTTTTTCTTTTTCTCTCAGGATTTTCTGTTTTTTTCTTCTCTATTTTCATAATTTCTAGCAACAATTCTTCAAAGCTTTTACGCCCCTGCAGTGTGGGAGTACTTTACTCTTCTGAATGTACAACTAAAGAAGAGTCAACTTCTGGCTGTGCTCATCCTGAAGCAGAACAAGGTAGTGGTTGCACTGTGGTTGAAGATGTACTGGCTTCCAACTGCACTGATATCTGAAGTATGACAGGTTTTCGGTTGTACAGTGGTTGAAGGAAGGCTGGCCTCTAGCCAGAGCAAACCGTATCTGTTTTAAATATTGTTCTTCTTGGGGCTGAAGAAGAACACGTTTCTGGTTGTATGGTGGTTAAAGGGGTACTGGTTTCTGATGATTCTGGTCTCTGGCGATTCTTCTTGTACCTGACCAAATCGTCAGCCTTAAACACCGGGGTAACTGGGTCCTGTGGGGTATCTGGGACCATACCTGGCCCAGTTACCCCAGACATGTGACCCAGTTACCCCATAAAAGCATTAGTTCAAGGGGTAACTGGGCCACATGTCCTAACCTCAAAACTTATTGGACACATGTGCAGAACTAGATGTAATAACGATAATTACATATTGTATTATAGATCTACAGTATCGAGTATTATAAAAACACTTACATTGAATATTCAAAATAATATTAAAGTTGTCATCACACTGCGATGTTTTCAGAAAAAAACAACTAACTTTTCAAATGTACCTATTAAAAGGACAACAATCATAAAAGAGGTTAGGTTTGATGTTTTAGACAGGAAATACATCCTAGCAGTGCTGCCAACACCCAAAAACCAAAATACTCTTACAATAGCAGAAATAGCAGCCAATGGCCCAGTTACCCCCTGGGCCCAGTTACCCCAACTTACCTTACCCTCTTCTAAACAAGTTAACAGCAGAGTTTAAGAGGAAATACTTTTTTTCTGGGTCTCAATGTTAACTATTTGTGTATTTTAAGAGCTAACTATTTGTGTAATTTAGGAATTCTGAACAATATTGTTTTACACTTTAGTGGAATAAATATGGTTTAAACTATATTTTTAACTACCCTAAATTATGTAAATTATGAACATTACATAGCAAATTAATAAGAAAAATAGCTTCTAGTTTGGATTCCGTTCCTGTCATGCAAAAGAATTATCAATTTAAGCATCCCCTGAAGCTTCCACCTGATGCAATGTCAGCCTGCACCATCATTAAGAATTGACTGTCTAATTTACCACTTTCATCCAACATTTTGAAGACTTTGGATGGAATATATCCACCTCTGTACCTTGGGTTTTCTTCGTCTTCTTGTACAATTGTGTCTGTAACTAATAAAAATATTTGCCTAAAATCCAAATTTTGTGGGTACGGTATATAACAGTTTTGCTATTTGTCATATCCATGGTGAATTTCCCTCTGTAAAGATAAATGTCCTGTTCTAGTTACTTTAATGACTACTAAAACTGTCTTTGTTTGGTTTTATGTTAAAATATTTTTCATGTAAATATGTTTTAAATTGCATTTACTTTAAATGATTAGAGAAGTTGACACTAAGGATCAATTTTACAAGTCCAGTAATAAATTACTCGTAACTAGATGGTCCACTTAATTTCACATTGAAGCTATATTTTAGTATCTACAGTTCTAAATTTAAAAAGATTTACTATTCTTAGGTTAAACACTTGACATAAAATAAATAATGAGGGTACATTTACTGGGCTATTTGGCTCAAGAATAAGTAAGATTTTAGTGTTTTGCTCTTTTTATAGTAAGAATTTTTGTTGATGCTACAACAAAGTTGTTGTTTGATTCTATTGACTTTTACCACCTACCAGTCCTATTTTCTTTGTTTGAGAAATGAACATACCTTGAGACTTGACTTTGTCCATCAGAGCCCGATCATCATCAGAAAGCTGTAGTTTACGCAGCTGACTCAGTGGAACTCCCTGGCTGTTGTACGGAGCGTCGTTCTGGTCGGCTCCTGTATATAACATCCAAGGATATTGGAATTTCATTTTGTAAATGGGGTAGGTGGTCGACAAACGCTTAGAAGACTGAAGTATCAACATGTAGTAATCCGTGTGTATCTTCCCTCACAAATTGACTATTGATTTCATGTATTACATGAAAGGTTACTTTTTCGCTTTTGTTTGAGCTGGATTGTTAATGAAAAGAAGTAAGCCCATTAATAATTATATTAAGGTACACTGCAATCACAAACCAATTAATTGTGCCTTTTGGTTGACTCATGAAGTCACTTCTAGACGCATGAATTTATACCAATAAAGTCGGGCCTTAAGTATGTACTCATATCGTAACGTATTCATTATTTTGGTTAACATTTGTGCGAGGGAGGTGTTCCTAAACAGAGGACTTGCAATGTTTTATATTTTACTTTCAGGTATATGAGATACTGAATCGTTAGGTAAATAATTATTTTTTAAATCTATTTCAAAGATTAAACTTATCTATGAATAATATATCTATATAAATAAAATTTCAGTTTTGTCTGTACATTGTTCAAAATTATAAGTTTTTAGATTATTTTTCCGTTTAATACATTTAAGAAGCCGAAACCAGTCAAATCTCTATATCTGTCTGTCGGTCTGTCTGTTACGGCCCAAGAGGCATTTTACGCGGCCTTCTCCTGAAAAACGAGAGTAGCTATCAAGATCCAAATCATTTTAATGTATTCACTGGATTAGCGAGATTGTCTTTAGCCATTAAAATATGGCCTCACTATTTTTTAAATAAAATGACGAAAGTTTAAAAACCCGATTTTGTGCGATTTTTGTCAAGTTTTCTCCCAATGTCCATCACATAATCATCTATGAAATAACAAACAGCTGTTCGGATCAAGATTATTTTTTTTAGCTGTTACTGATATGTTTACATTAAACTAGGTGGCTTTCGCAGAGGCATCCACAAAATTGAGCGGAGTCATCAAGGGTTCATATTATATTGTTTTTGTCATACTGCAGTAAAAACAGTCGTTTTTAATGCATGCGTTGCGGGTCTAAAGTAGCATTTTTACTCTTTAGGGAGTAAAAATCATTTTTAGCCTCTATGGAGTAAAAATCAGCTGTTGTAAATTTCTATTGTAAATGATTCCATGTATCGAAATATGTATCGATCCGTGCTTCGTAATCATTTTAACCTACAGTCTACAGTCTCTTCCCATAGCATTTTAACATTGCAGATACATTAATCCATTACCACACTCAACACTGCTCACATTTACTACTTCCTACACCACCCCCTACGTCATGGACCTGTTTCCCTCTCTTCCCATAGAATTTTAGGATTGCAGATACATCATTGTAATTGCCAAAGACAGTTCCCACACTCAGCACTGCAAGCCTTACTACTTCCTTCATCACTTCCTACGTCGTGGGGCCTGTTTTCTTCCCTTCTCATAGCATTTTAGGATTGAAAATACATTAATCTTACTGCCACAGACAGTTCTCACACTATGCTCATACTTTACTACTTCCTAAGCCACTTCCTACATCGTGGACCTGTTTTCATCACTTTCCATAGCATTTTAGTATTTTAGATACGTTAATCTAATTGCCACAAACATTGCCCACACTCCGTACTGCTAGCCTTTACTACTTCTTTCACAATTTTCTATATCGTGGACATGCTTCCATCCCTTTTCATAGCATTTCAGCATTGCAGATAAATTAATCTAACTCCTACAAACGGTTCCCAGTTCCCACACTCCACACTGCTCACCTTACTACTTCCTTCACCTCTTCTTACGTCGCGGGCCTGTTTCCCTCTCTTCCCATAGAATATTAAGATTGTAGATACCTTAATCTAATTGTCATAAACAGTTCCCACACTCCGGGCAGCTCGCCTTGACTACTTCCTTCACCACTTCCTACGACTCGGGCCTGTTTCCCTCCCTTCCCTTAGCATTAATGGATTGCAAATACCTTAATCTATTGGTCATAAACAGATCCCACACTCCGGACAACTCGCCTTTACTACTTCCTTCACCACTTCCGACGTCGCGGACCTGTTTTCCTCCCTTCCCATAGAATTTTAAGATTGCAAATACCTTAATATAATAGTCATAAACATATCCCATACCCCGAACAGCTCGCCTTTACTACTTCCTTCACCACTTCCTACGTCACGGACCTGTTTTTTCCCTTCCCATAGCATTTTAGATTTGTAGATAAATAAATCTAAACGTCAAAAACAGTTTCCACACTCCGGACAGCTCGCCTTGACTACTTCCTGCACCACTTCCTACGACGCGGACCTGTTTTCCTTTCTTCCCATAGTATTTTAGGATTGTAAATACCTTAATCTAATGGTCAGAAACAGATCCCATACCCCGAACGTCTCGCCTTTACTACTTACTTCACCACTTCCTACGTCACGGACCTGTTTCGTTCCCTTCCAATATTATTTTAGGATTGCAGATACCTTAATATAATCGTCATAATCAGTTCCCACACTCCGGACAGCTCGCCTTTACTACTTCCTTCACCACTTCCTACGTCACGAACCTGTTTCGTTCCCTTCCAATAGCATTTTAGGATTGCAGATACCTTAATATAATCGTCATAAACAGTTCCCACACTCCGGACAGCTTGCCTTGACTACTTCCTTCACCACTTCCTACGTCGCGGACCTGTTTTCCTTTCTTCCCATAGTATTTTAGGATTGCAAATACCTCAATCTAATGTTCATAAACAGATCCCATACCCCGAACAGCTCGCCTTTACTACTTCCTTCACCACTTCCTATGTCACGGACCTGCTTCCTTCCCTTCCAATAGCATTTTAGGATTGCAGATACCTTAATATAATCGTCATAATCAGTTCCCACACTCCGGACAGCTCGCATTGACTACTTCCTTCACCACTTCCTACTCGCAGACCCGTTTTCCTCCCTTCCCAACGAATTTTAGGAATGCAGATACCTTAATCTAATCGTCATAAACAGTTCCCACACTCCTGTTTCCCTCCCTTCCCTTAGCATTATTGGATTGAAAATACCTTAATCTATTGGTCATAAACAGATCCCACACTCCGGACAACTCGCCTTTACTACTTCCTTCACCACTTCCTACGTCGCGGACCTGGTTTCCTCCCTTCCCATAGTATTTTAGGATTTCAAATACCTTTATCTAATAGTCATAAACATATCCCATTCCCCAAACAGCTCGCCTTTACTACTTCCTTCACCACTTCTTACGTCACGGACCTGTTTTTTTCCTTCCCATAGCATTTTAGGTTTGTAGATACCTTAATCTAATCGTCATAAACAGTTTCCACACTTCGGACAGCTCGCCTTGACTACTTCCTTCACCACTTCCTACGTCGCGGACCTGTTTTCCTTTCTTCCTATAGTGTTTTAGGATTGCAAATACCTTAATCTAATGGTCATAAACAGATCCCATACCCCGAACAGCTCGCCTTTACTACTTCCTTCACCACTTCCTACGTCACGGACCTGTTTCCTTCCCTTACAATAGCATTTTAGGATTGCAGATACCTTAATATAATCGTCATAATCAGTTCCCACACTCCGGACAGCTTGCCTTTACTACTCCCTTCACCACTTCCTACGTTGCGGACCCGTTTTCCTCCCTTCCCATAGAATTTGAGGAATGCAGATACCTAAATCTAATTGTCATATACAGTTTCCACACTCCAGACTGCTCACCTTTACCACTTCCTTCACCACTTCCTACGTCACGGACTTCAAGCTAGTGTCGTCATTTGATTATATTTATGATCCATACCGTTTCTGTTCTAATATCTGTGGATTAATACTCTCAGCTATTTCCTTATCTACTGCATTCAAAAGTCAACAGCTGATCATATGTTTTTGTTTATGTGTCAAATACTGCTTCCATAAGGATTACATTGAAACTTTGAGACCCAGTGGGGCGGATTCCTGAGAGACTTTTTTAACGCCATATAGATGTTGGCACTCACCGATATGGTCTTTATCACCATGCAAAATTTGAAAACGATTGATTCAGCCGTCTAGGAGGAGTTTGCGTATTACGAAATGCATAAGAGTCGACGTATAAGAGCTTCGCTCGATAAATGTTGTTTACAAATAATTCAATTAATGGGAAATAACTTTTATTTTCAATAACTTTTTGTCAGAAAATCCAAAACCAAGAGAGATCAATAGCCTCGGAACTGGATTAACGCATTTAATTGGTCGGATGTACTATAGTTCTTAACTGTAAAATTTGGTTTTTGGTACTGTTTTTTTCCTTAGAACCGCTGGTATCAACAAGAATAATTTTTACGTACCAATACATCACTATTTACAAGTTAGTTATCGTTAGTGTTGCACCTTATTTATTACGGTAGTATTCAATTTAACTTTAACTGAATACTATAAGATCCCCGAGCGTATAACGGGGAGTAAGCACACAGCTAGTATATAAATAAAAATACACTGACCATCAGTTCCAGTGATTTTCTGTAGCACCTTGAAGGATTGGGACTGAACAGGTGCAGGTGATTGAGAGCCATTTGTCTGTGAGTGGCACCAGCTGGGCCGGGGCTGACTGCTACCGTTGTTCCTGGGATTAAGGGTAACAAATTAGTGTAGTATTGCTTTTTGTTAACAAAATTTCCATAAAGATTTTTTGGGTTTGGACTACTTTTTCTGAACACTGTATTATTTTTTTTATTAAAAGTGTGTATTATTTTGACCACCGATTAAATGCCACTAGTAAAATAACAAAAAGAACAAATTTAAACAAACCTAAAATACTAGTACTAGATTGCCTAACTAAATACACTTTTTGTTCATCATAAATAAATATCTAGTAAAATTGACTTACTGCTCCACAGTCACAGGTGATTGAGAACCAGAGTTGAACTTGTTGTGTTGATAAACAGGCTGTTGATTCACCCATCGGGGAGTCCCAGGGGTCTGCCGTCCAGAGTTTGGCTGTTGGTATTGTTGTTGTTGGTATTGTTGCTGTTGTTGTTGTTGATACTGCTGTTGTGGCTGCTGTTGGTACTGTTGCTGCTGCTGTTGTTGATATTGTGGTGGTTGGTATTGCTGTTGCTGGTAGCTGGGAGGTTGGTTGTAGTATGGAGCTTGAGATGGTTGAGGAGATGGAGTACCCTCTAGTTGAATGGGTATTATTCTCTCATTCGATTTTGCTGGCTCTTTGCCTTCAATCTAAAAAACAACAAAAGAATAAAACACTTAAGTGTAGAAGTAAAAATTGGATTATAAAAGCGTGCTTACATTAATTTAAGCTCAGGGCCATATTTCCCTAACAGCGGACACAGCGGTTGCCGGGGCCCCAGTCTAGGAGGGGGCCTCTCACTAGGGCCTTAAATTTTTTTCTTGATAAATTTACTTCACCGATTATCTGTTTCGCCGCAATCATGTGATACGTTGGTGAAATTTTCGCAACAACAAAAAGTCTTTACTATTTTGGGGTCAACGTAGGAATGTACTATTCATCCGCAATTGCGGAAGATATCCAGGATTTTATCGAGACCATGGGAGTCAAAGATCATGTCCCCGAACTTGGAAGATCTTCACGATTTTGTCATGATCGCAGGAAACATAAATATTGACTTCTTGGTCACGCAAGAGGTTAACTATTCCTCCGCGGCCACATGAGACGTTCATGATTCCGCCCCGATTGGAGGAGACAAAGATTATGTCTCCATGCTTGCGCAAAATTTTAACTATTTCTCCCCGGCCACATAAGACGTTCATGATTCCATTGCAATCAGAGGAGACGAAGATGAAGTCTCAGCACCCGCGCAAGATGATAACTATTTCTAAGCGACCATAGCGGAAGAAGCAGATTTTTCCGCAGTTCATGATTTTGCCGCGATCGCAGAAGACAAAGATGATGTCTCCACAATTGAGCATGTTGTTTACTATTTTGCCGTAAATGTAGAAGATGTTCACAATTCCTCCGCTACCGTTTCATATGTCCACGATTAGATTTTGTATTAACCAATTAATAGTATATCAATTAATATATTTTAAATTAATTCATTTGAAAACTATCTGATTTTGATCCGATGCCCGAAGGTGAACATTTTTTTATCAAGAAAGAAATTAAAATATCTGGCTGGCCCCGACCTAAGACTCCTAATATTATTAATTAAAACATTGATAGACTTTTTTATTACTTTAGTCTCCTAGGTATTTTTGCTGATTGGATTGTTTTAAACAAAAGGTCAATTGATCAAGTTGAAGCAATACCACGTGCATTTCTATAGTTCCAACCATCATAGAATCAGATTATAGAGGGGCCTCTCTGGTGAGAGCCGCCGGGGCCTCTTCGAGTCTAAATACGGCTCTGTATAAGTTCACTCACTAAACATACTAAATATAAACATATTATACATGAATACTTCACTTTCGCCTTACAATTAGATCACTCGCAACTGCTATCATTATTCCAGTAACAACAACAATGTAAACGCTGGTGGAATTTAATCCGTCATTCAATACTAGAATAGTAACTCGCTCGCTATCGCATTCCATTAACTCGAATGCAAGCTCGAATTAATGTAAACACTCAATTTAAGTTTTCCTTTTAGGACAGATCGTTTTACAGCGTCCGTGAATACCTACTTTAGTGGTCATTCACAAAGTCATGTGCGTATGTTTAGTTATTTAGTTATAGAATTTTTTACAGTAAGGAATTTTTGTTATCAAGATGTATTAAATTTATTTTTATTGTATTGACTTGGCTAATGCAAGTATTGTCAATTTGGCCCAATAAATGACTTATTGACTTATTAGGACCTCTTCCTGAAATTGGGAGGAACAACATAAAACCAATCTAGCAAACATGACTAATATCTGATATTATTACTCAATCTTCCAATCAAAAATCATAAATTTGATTATTTCTTGGATATTATATTTATTTTAATGCTGCGGAGCAGCATGGGTCCTACTTTTTAATAAAATGTGCTTACACAGTTACAAAGAGATCCTGCTCTTACCTGGATAGGGATGATCCTGGTTTGGGGCTGCTGAGGGTGTTGGCTTGGAGGAGGACTTTGGACAGGGATGACTCTAGGTTGCTGGTTTTGGTTTGGTGGAGGACTAGTAACGGTTTCCCTGTTCACCCAGGGAGGGACCTCTTTTGGTGTCTGCTGGTTCTGTCGAGACATCCAAGGAGTCGGGGCCTTATTGAGTTGACTGACAGGTGACTGGGGCTTTATTGTCTCTTGCGGGGCAATAGGAGGAATATACAAGGATCCTAGTTGAGCCCTCGGCTGCTGGGCTTCTATAGGAGGGACGTATATACTACCAGCAGTCGATGTTTGAGGTTCACTTTTTGTGTGTCTGTGTTGAGGTTGCATTTTTGGCACGGCCATTGGCGGTGGGGACGGTTGACGATTTATCACTTTCTGGGGAGACACAGGTTGCGGAGGCGAGGGAGGAGAATGCATGGCTTGTGGTGGGGGTGGAGGAGGTGGCGGTCCAGCTACATGGTGAAGGTGAGGGACTGCCCCGCCTTGAGGCAGTACAGGGATGGCTATCTGAGGCTGCATGGCAGCCATAGCTGACGGAGGGAGTGGGCCACTGGGCACTGACGTTGGTCTGGACTGTTGTGGTAGTGGGGCCATATCGGGGGTATTAGCGTTGCGGTTGATCCTCCTTGCCATTCGCGGAGACCTGATCTCTGACAGATCCAGACCTCCTGGTGTGTATGTGAATGGCTTCTTATCTTTGGTCATCATTGCGTTTTGTATGGCAGCTGGAGGCTCATACGCTGAACGTCTCTTCTCAGGAATCTGAAAAGATATCCATATGACTTCATGACTAGTCTTGGTAAAACAGTTAATTATAGTACCTACTATTTTAGTTTTCCTAGTTAATTTTAACCTACACTTGTAAAACGTATGAAAATTGGCTGCTTTTGCTTACCTAAAAAAACTAAGGTTCCCCAATTAGCTAAAATCAGAAATTAAAGTATGCTATGCTTAAAATTGCATTCATATCATACAATATTAATTAAAAATTTAAAAATCTTAGAGCATACTAATATTTTTTTCTTTTACATAAGTAAGTAGTCTTGGAGAAAATGTCCAACAAATTCAAGGGTGTGTAAGCGTAAGGTTTTTGCATTTCTTACTTATTTTACGTGATATAAAATTTGTACACAACCACAATCCTGTTCAAATCATGACAACAACTTAGCTACACACTACCACTATAAAGTTGTTTTTTCTATATTTATTTTTCTTTACCGTAGAGAGTTACATTGAAATTTTACCTTTGTGTAGGCTGGATTTCTACAACTTTTTATAACATTTATATTGAAATCTTTGTTAAATAAACCTATAGAACTCTTTGAACATCTAAAGTATAAATATCAATACTAAACCTAAGATAATGAAATTAATGTGCAAACTATTTTTGTACCGGTAAGACGTCTTCATGGATATTGCATGAGGTCATACTGAAAAGTGTAGATTTGTGTTCTCTGGACAAGGACTGTGTGAAAACAGACAAAACACTTCTATGCAACAATGTTTAGGCCATGCATAGTGCCATCTTCAGGGTGACTTAATATGTCAAGTGTGCAGTAGTAATACTGTAGGTCACTCTGAAGATTGAAGATGGCATACTCTATCTATCCCAAAACGTTAGTGAATAAGGGGTTGCCTTTTTGCTGTTGCCTGTGTTTTGAGTGTGTGAAAAAAGTTAGTACTACCACTACCAAAGGGTTTTATCTAATTTTATACAGTTGCCTTAAAGACATGTTAGGCCATAAGTAATTATAGTTATATGATCAATCTTTATTGAACATTCTACATGTAAGTTAAAGTTTGCATATTGGGTTTACTTGTTGGGAATGATTGACAATGTACAAGTGCTGGCTGTGGTATAGTAACTCTGTACCTCGGTGTTGAGTCGCACAGCAGGGATGTTCCCAGGCAGTCCTGGTGGTGGCGGGGGAGGCGGGGCAGGGTACCCAGCCGAGGGAGGAGGTGGTGGTGGTGGCGGTGGCGCCTGGTTGTCTCCTGGAACATACCATCACCTAAGTTGAGGCAACAACACATAATAATGTGGTGTAAGAAACTCGCTACTCTACAAAAGAAAATTGCCTACTGCTCTCTTTTTTAAGCAACCTCAGCTTTTTACCGATATTTACTTTACTTATCCTCTAGAAATGTTCACAAATGAGATTGTGATTAGATGTATTTTTGTAATTTCTTCATTAGAGTTAAGAACATTGAATTCATTGATTTCTGTACAAACGTGTAAAGCTATGTTAATTCAAATGAGTTCGTAAACCAGCATGATCGGACTATGGGAACGGGGATTTATGAAGGGGTTTTGTGGAATAAAAATTGGTTTTCCCATTTTAGATCTTGAAAACATAAAATTTTACAATTTCTTCCCAAACCATTTTTAGAGCTTAGAAAAGAAATAACTTAGTATATTGAAGCGTTTTTGTATGCCTAGCGGTTATGGAGAAAATTCATAAAATTGTAAATTAAAAATTCCAATGTGAGAATCTATATATTTAATACGCTAGGCATATTTTTGTCATAATTGTTTTGGAGTGGTGGTGCTACCGATCACCATGTCCAAGAAGGTGTAGTTAGAAAGGTCTTAGCATGTAGTTTTGCCATCAAACAAAATAACTTTGGAATTCCATCAGGGCTCTGCCCCAGTGGCCTTCAAAGTTCCCATGTTATTCTTAGGGAGAAACTGTTTGTTTACATTTGAACAGATGAATACTTTGAAATTGACAATAATATTTTAAACAGCTGGATATACTAAAATTTTGCACAAAATCAAAACATAACAAAAAAAAAGTTCGACATAATGGAGACTATAAGACGTTGACCAGGACAGGTCGGCAAATAGGAGGAGGCCAACAAACTTTAACTGGTAGACGCGAACGAAATACAAATAATACTATTGTCGTTGATAGCCGAATACAGCAAACACCCTTCCGTGTTGGGTTTAAGTGTGCTCTCCAACAGCCGCCTGAAGATTTCACATTCAATTTTAGGACTGTTGGATAATTGCTGCATAAGCTGTTGATTTTGGAAGACAAGGAGGCGGGTAGGACTAAATCGGAAACAGAAGAGAGGAGATATTAGATGAGTGGCAAATGCGTTGGGAGCAGAGTGTTTTATGTTAACATTTTAAAGGTAAACGTTCGGATATATACCTAACATCAGAAAGAGACTGGAACAAGATTGGGAGATAGGCCATTATGTAACACAGTTTGTAACAGGACACGGAAAATTTCAAGGCGAATTTGTGAAGATTTCACATGGTGGAAGAGGAAGTATGTAGATGTGGAGAAATAAAAACCACGAGTCATGTATTTATAAATTGTTTACTTCAGGAGACAAATAGGAGAGAACAGGAATAAGTCTTGGATAAGAGAGGTCTAGAGATGAGGAAATAAAACATGATGAGTGACAAGGAAACAATTGAGACGTTTATAAAAGTAGCTAGGGAAATAAGAGAAACCAGGAATACACACAGGCATTAAAATAAAAAAAAAAAACTAAGAAAGAAAAGGAATGAAAACTTTCCCATGAATGGGAGCGGAAAGGTTAGAGCGAATCTCAAGGATCCCTATCGCTCAGGACGGTATGAGTCGTGTCGTTAGGCATTTGGACACATAATGTGTTTGGAAACCTAATGCGGCTATGAGTAAGGCTATTTGTAGAAAACACTATACACAATAAATGTTGATTATATCCATAATCTTTGAGTTTAATATTTTAGTCATCAGAAATTATGACTGTTATTCGTTTTAAAATAACGCCTGTAATACTTAGCAATTGCTCGAATTCGAGCAACAGATACACTAGTAAATAATTAAATGTTGTTGTTTGCTTGATTAAGGATGCATTTTAATCACATTTGGCCAATTTTTTTATTTCATAATAATCTTTGATACTAAGCTATTAATATTTTACTAAAAACACAATTGATTACCCTCCCTGTATCAGCAATCCTGGTTACTTGTGAAACCTAATGCCATTTAAATAGATTTAATTGAAAATCCAATCAGGTAAATGGGAATTCGCTTAGTCTGCAGGTTGGCGGGGGTATTTATTTACCTTGTGGGGAGACTGGAATGGGGCTGCCTCCTCCTGATATCTGGCTCGATTGTCTTCTGAAACAGTGAAAAACATCAATTAAAACATAAATATTTAGCCTTAGGAATGAATATACTTAGTTATACTGTTTTGAAACTCCTTATACATTGATCAATCAATTGATATTTTTTATGACTACCTACCCATCAAATTTTCGTCAACTAACTATATGCAGGGTGTTTCGAAACTCTCTCCTGAAATGTTCCTTAGGTCAAAACAAGCCAAAAATAGCATATAAACCTATGCTCTATCTCGCTTCGTTTTCCATCTGTCAGTGTGTATGTATTTTTTACATAACTTCCCATCACTTTAAAACGACTTGGTGCGTACTTCAAACTTGGCACATGTATGATGACTAATAGGAACTATTTTTTCACAAAGCATCAAGTTCTAGTTTGTATAATTTAAAAATGGCGGCCATTTAAATTTTTCAATGCTTAATAACTAAAAACCATAGGATTTATAAAAATATGACAAAAAGGATGGAAATTCAATTGCTTTTACATAAATGTAAAGTTTGTATAGGGTCATAACACAATTCCGGTATTGGAGGAAATTTCATTTTTATAAAGTTTTTTATTTTCTAAATTTTTATTAAACTTCAGAAAATTTAATTTTTCTCCCTTATTTGTGTTATGGCCCTATACAAATTGTACATTTCTGTAAACGGAATTAAATTTGCATCCTTTTTGTGATTTGTAACCTTTTTATAAATCCTATGGTTTATGAGTTGTTAAGCTTTGAAAAATTTAAATGGCCGCCATATTGAAATTATACAAAGTAGAAACTTGTTTCTTTGCAAAATAATAGTTCCCATGAGCCTATATTGCTCATCATACACGTACCAAGTTTGAAGCTGATACCTCAAGTGGTTCCAAAGTTAGGGGAAGTTTACATAACAATATATCGGTGTTCCAACACCGACAGACGGAAAACGAAGCGAGATAGAGCAAATGTTTAAATGATATTTTTTGTTTGTTTTGATCTAAGGAACATTTCAGGAGAGAGTTTCGAAACACCCTGCATATAGTTAGTTGGCGAAAATTTGATGGGTAGTCATAAAAAATATCAATTGATTGATCAATGTATTTTTTAGACACTGCAACTCTCAAATTATATTGAAAATTTAATGAATTGATATCATAATAGATTAATAATTTAAAATTGCTCAGTCAATAATTTACTTTTTTTAGTTAAATTTAAAAGGAAATGACAACAATGTTTCACTCGATTGACAATGAATTGAGATTTAACTATTTTAACTATCAGAGGAAACACAGATAATATATTGTTTTTTCTTTGACAAACATTATGACGTAATAGATGTATATTAACATGTATCTACTGTAAAACAAACAAGCAATTTTCTGCAAATCGTTTTCTTCACATGGACAACATGGGGAGTAAAAGTGATCTTAAAATTGTTGATATATTGGCAGGTGAAGTAGAAACGGCTGTATACGCGCGTGTGCACTTTTCTCTGTGTTTTTGGCTCCTCGGAAAAGGAAAATGAAGAAAAGTAAATTAATTCGAATTTTAGGGTTTGCCAGGGAGACAGATTTCCTGCAGGGTAATGCACTAAAATAGAATATTCTAATCTCGTGTTAAGAACAGTTACCCCTTGCCCCTAACACCTGAACAAAACATCAACTTGTTTTGAGACTATTGATCTGGTGTCTGTTAAGGCAACGTCATTAATTATGCAAAGTGTAGAAACATGGCCTCAGCTAAAATGTGATTGAAAACTAATGAATATTGTAGTCCGTAGTGGTCAGTAGTATTCGCTAAACGCTCTTTGTCTTTTATTCCACAGGGTGTCCCCAAACAACCAATACCGCTTTTGTGGGATTGTTCCTTGCATAGGGACAAACAGATTTTGCACTATAATCATGGGTCTCCCATGCCTATTTTTCCGTCTATGTTTGTATGTGTTTTTTACAAATTTTCTTATAACTTCTTAACGCTTAACTTGGAATCTTTTAATTTTGGCACAGACAAGTAAAACTAGTACAATTAATATACAAAGAAATTAGTTTTGTATTTTACAAACATTTCAAAAAAGGCGGATATTCAAAAATTGAAATGTTTAATATCTCTAAAACGAAGAATTTTATCGTAAAATCAAATCCTTTAATTAACAAAATCGGCTGAAAGAAATCAAAGTTATAACACTTTTTACCACCTATTTTGATTGAAAATACTAATCAACATATAACTACTACTTAAACACGTAGTACAACCTAAAAACGTATTGTAGTGTTTGAAAGACTAAATATTTTATATACTTTATAGTAACTGTAGGAAAAAATATATTTTGTAACGTGAGGGCCAAGTGCCACTTCGCACATTAGTTACACAAATAACTATTTTTCTACCACCGCAAGAAAATAAGCATTTTGTGTACTGTTTATAAGCGTAGCAGTGTGATAATTTCCATGGAGTGGTAGCATAATATCTATTTCGCTACACTACTGTGAAATGAGATGTTTTCGTTGCACTTTATCAGTTGCGAAAAATCGTTACATTATTTATGACGGCAAAAGAATGTTTACTATGCGAAAGTAATGTTTATTATCTTTTTTGGATTTTGTTCTGTAAATAAACAAATATTTTTTATTTGTAGTGTAGCGAAAAGTAACGTTCAAAACACGAGTGTGAGTGTGTCCAAACATATTCTCGACCATAACGTGCTCGATCAATCTCGCACTTCAAACATGGTCTCAAATATGTAAAGGCTCACTTTTTACTGTTGTTATGAAATATACTATTCATTGTTCAACCAATGCTATGTATATAGAAATTCAAAACTTTGTTATTTTTTTCCTGTTTTGTTAAATAAGGTGTCATTAGATTTGTTTTTTATTTAGTAACTTGTATTAGTTTTTGTGTTTTTCTATATAGTTCTTCGTTTTCGGGTTTGTAGTATATTCTAAGCAATATATGCTATTTAAGTTATCAGCGGTTATTCTTACTCCTTCATAAGGACTTTTCGTATCTTACTTTGTAAGGATTAGGAATATTAATAACATGTCAGAAAAACAAGTCATTGTTATTATGTCTGAGGGCATGTAATTTCACAGTATAATAAAATAATAATATTAATTATAACTGTGGTAATGGCGAATAAGAAGGAAAGGAAATAAAACTGTACCTATTATTCAGTCATTTTAACTACGATAATTTAATAAATAAACAAACCAATAAAACAAATTAACCTTCAGATTGAGATATTAGAAAACGCAGTGAAAGACATATTGAAACTATGCCCCACCAAGTTGGCTGTACTAAACATAACACGTACATTTGAGATTTTCTCACCCGTCGTGAATATACGTATCTTCTTTGCCTAAATGTGTTTTTGGTTTTTACCGACTGTAAATGCCCGATCGTAATGAACCGCGTAGTGGCCAAACAATCATCAATTAAAATCAGACCACCATTTAGTTTTGAAAATGATTCCTGATTTGTCGTTCCATTTAATTTGTATAGTTCATATTCAAAATTGTAGGAAACATGTTCGTTCAAGTATTTTATAAATTAGGAACCTGGCCGACAAGTTTTGTTAACTTGAGACCAAGCTGTTGGAATACCACTAATAAACATATTTTAATTTTTAATTTGAAATGCAGACCATTTGGATGATTACCTTTAGATATTGGTTATTCCAATTCACTGATTGACACTGGTTACTAAAACTCGCACACTGCTGTGAGACGCGACGCAATACGCGAGAGACTGAGGACCGAGAGACTGTGACGAGTGTACAGAGGAACTGCAAGAGAAGGTCGGTCAGATCTGGGACGTATATGGCAAGTGTTGACATTGAACATGAACATGGCCGCTGTCATAGACACTGAACATGTGGCAAACACTCCACTGCTCCAAACATGCAGTAAATCCCAGTTTATATATTTGGTAAATTAGAACAATTTTCTGTTGACACATGCCGTATCATGAATCTGCATAGAAATCCTTGACGACGGTGGCAATCTTTTAAGGGCAATTAAGGATATTGTATTAGGGCTTATAAAACATACGGTTATATGTTAGTCTATGGTTTTATTTTTTTTTTTTTTTGTGTGATGATCTAAGGATAGTGCACACTTCAGAGCATCACCTTTATTCTGTGATATTACTAAAAAAAATACTTTTATTAACATCTTGACGGTGTGACATAAGATTGCACTATCGATGCGGCTCTATATTTTATACTGGTAATGTAGTTATACTTAATATCGTATACTGGTGATGTGGCTTTACTTTATATCGTATACTGGCGATGTGGCTCTACTTTATATCGTATACTGGCGATGTGGCCCCACTTTATATCGTATATTGGTGATGTGGCTCTCCCGTATATCGTATACTGGTGATGTGGCTCTCCTTTATATCGTATACTGGCGATGTGGCTCTACTGTATATCGTATACTGGCGATGTGGCTCTTCTGTATATCGTATACTGGCGATGTGGCTACTGATGTGGCTACTTAAGTCCTGTATACTGGTGATGTGGCTCTACTTTATATCGTATACTGGCGATGTGGCTCTTCTGTATATCGTATACTGGTGATGTGGCTCTACTTTATATCGTATACTGGCGATGTGGCCCCACTTTATATCGTATACTGGCGATGTGGCCCCACTTTATATCGTATATTGGTGATGTGGCTCTTCTGTATATCGTATACTGGTGATGTGGCTCTACTTTATATCGTATACTGGCGATGTGGCCCCACTTTATATCGTATATTGGTGATGTGGCTCTTCTGTATACCGTATACTGGTGATGTGGCTCTACTTTATATCGTATACTGGCGATGTGGCCCCACTTTATATCGTATATTGGTGATGTGGCTCTTCTGTATACCTTATACTGGTGATGTGGCTCTACTTTATATCGTATACTGTCGATGTGGCCCCACTTTATATCGTATATTGGTGATGTGGCTCTACTGTATATCGTATACTGGTGATGTGGCTCTACTTTATATCGTATACTGGCGATGTGGCCCCACTTTATATCGTATATTGGTGATGTGGCTCTTCTGTATATCGTATACTGGTGATGTGGCTCTCCTGTATATCGTATGCTGGTGATGTGGCCCTACTTTGTATTGTATACTGGCGATGTGGCCCCACTTTATATCGTATATTGGTGATGTGGCTCTTCTGTATACCGTATACTGGTGATGTGGCTCTACTTTATATCGTATACTGGCGATGTGGCCCCACTTTATATCGTATATTGGTGATGTGGCTCTTCTGTATACCTTATACTGGTGATGTGGCTCTACTTTATATCGTATACTGTCGATGTGGCCCCACTTTATATCGTATATTGGTGATGTGGCTCTACTGTATATCGTATACTGGTGATGTGGCTCTACTTTATATCGTATACTGGCGATGTGGCCCCACTTTATATCGTATATTGGTGATGTGGCTCTTCTGTATATCGTATACTGGTGATGTGGCTCTCCTGTATATCGTATGCTGGTGATGTGGCCCTACTTTGTATTGTATACTGGCGATGTGGCTCTACTTTATATCGTATACTGGTGATGTGGCTCTCATGTACATCGTATACTGGTGATGTGGCTCTACTTTATATCGTATACTGGTGATGTGGCTCTACTTTGTATTGTATAGTGGCAATGTGGTCTCCTGTATATAGTTTTCTAGCGATGTAGTTCAACTGTATACTAAGCCGAGCTATACTAAGGAGAATCTCTTGAGTGAGGAGCCAGCCAAGGACAGAGTATATGCCATACAAGGCGTGGGATTGGCGGCGGGAGATGCACACACACACACACACACACACTGTATAGTCCGTCTAGTGTTACCATACCATACCAGCCACTCACACACACGCGCTGCCGCTGGCCTCGTCCACAATCACATCAACAGATGACTCACGTTCCTGTTTATCATAACATCCACTTATGGCCTCAAACTGACACTAGAAGATAGCTTTGTTGGGCGTATGTTTGATAAAACGTAGGTACGATATGAGGGAATCACTTGGTAAATTGTCTTTAACGTCTGATAAGAGACTGATAAGACTTTTATCCATGCGATACGAATTTTTCACTGCGATTATCTTTACAAGTTTTGGTTTTTTGGAATCTGCAGCACAATAAACTGAATTTATTCTACTGACCCAGACTAACAACCCCTAACTACATACTGACCAACAAATTCTATAACCCCTAGCTACGTACTGACCAATATATTCGCACTGACCCAGTCTTATAACCCCTGGCTCATAGTGACCAATATTTTCCTCCTTTGTATAAATGAGAGACTCCAAAAAATTACAACCTCTATTTGTTGTCAGTACACATTTATACAATTTGAGTACTGCCGTAGTTCTACTAGCGTCTAATCACAGTGTGTGGCGGAAGGACCTCGCGTTCCTCCTTACATGGCGAGGGAAGGTCCTGCGAGCCTTGGGGTAGAAGGAAGTGGAAGTTACTGGCCATCTGTGGTGTCAACTTATAACTCTCAGGAAACCTCAATACAAACAAAGATTAGACATAACAAACAAAGAGTAGATACTGTATTTTTTTATTATTTGGGCCATACTGTCATGCATTTCCCAGTAATTTATACTTACTAAGCTCTTGTACAGTAAATATGTCTACAGCAGCATTACTTTCTGAAGTCCTTGAATGAACGCATCGTTCTGTTGAATGCAACAACTGATCGGTCTACAAGTATGGCCAGTAATTTATTCCGTTTGCAATATGATTACGTGCGGAGATGTTAGTAGAACTGGCGATTACTTCCAGCGGATCAGCTGGGCAGTGGACTGTCCTGCCACTGTCGCATTATCGGAAACCCGACGTGGTTTAAGCCTAGTCAGTGTCGCGAGTGATTAAATCACACGAAACGAGCCGTGGGGAAAAACAACGTAAACAACATCTTGTGTCTTTACACATATTGAAACGATGTCTAGTCAAACATCAAACCAATACTGGTATTAGTCAACTGAAGATTAGTAACAACACGGAGAGAAGAATTAAACCACGTTTGGAGTTCAATAGCGTCTCTTAACTGCTTTGGTGGGGGAGCGAGCTGGTCTAGTGTTAGAGCGCGGGACTTCGGTTCCTAAGGTCTCAGGTTCCAAATTCAAAATGCTAACCCTGTCTTGTGCCAAGCGTACAAAATGCTTGGGTAAATATGTAAGGATCTATAGTACAGAAAAATCGCTTTTTTGTAGAAATGAAAGTTTTTTTTCATCCAAAGTGTACACAGTTATTTCTCATCGTACAATTAAATTAACGTCACTATCACAATATCGTCTCATTAATAAGAGAAATATAAATGCAGAACAATGCACTATGTAATATTAAAGACAGAGATTTTCCAATGAAGTAACCCAGGCGAAAGTAACACTTGGCAGTGTTGGAACTGTTTTCGCTCAAACAGTCTGGACTCACATATTATATACAAACTGACGCGATCTACGTAAATCATTTATTTATTTCTGGAGGTCCAAAGTTAGCCGTGATGCAGATAGTGGGTTTCAGCGGGGCTATTCTAGGACTCCAGACTTCGGATCTGCTTACACGGTTCCAGGTGTTCGTTTTGCACACCACTCAATTACGTCTGGGCTGATAAATTTGGCAACAGTTAGTGAGTTAGTATTACAAATTAGTTAGCTTCTAAACAGCGATAGTGTATGTTTAGCATGTGGTGTATACTATGTTCTTAAAATCTAAAAATATGCAGCGTTCCCGAATTTATCCCTGTTGTTTAGTAACTTTTGTATTTAAAATTATTTGATGTTATATCGAATGAGCGATGAACTTACGAATCGCAAGCTCACACCAAAATAAGACTAAAAGAATATGAAAAAAGATAGTGAAATGATAATCCACACAAGAAGAATAAGAAACACTTCCTACATAATAAAAATATTGTTACAAATTGTAATTTTTTTGTAAATCTAAAAGGTATGTTTGTACCAATACTTTTACTTAGCGAAAGCATGAATAAAATATACATTATGCATAAAATTTAAAAATAACATTGATCTCTATAATACATGTTTAGGTGTGTTCCCAGCCCTACATATCCACAAAATACCCCCGCCACAGCAAACCTGCTGACTAAGCGAATTTCCATTTGCCTGATTGGATGTTAACTTAAATATCTCCTTAAACATGTAAGCTATTTAAAAACATTAGGTTTAATTAGTACTTGGGTTTGCTACAACTGAGGGTAATGAAGTGGGTTTTAGTTACATTTTAATAATTCATTATAAAATAAATACTTGCCTATTTATATTGAAATATATCCATAAATAAGCAAACTAGAACGATTTATTTATCCTACATAAGAATAACATGGTCATTTTAAATTTATAATTTTTGAATTTTTCCATAACCAATACCCGCACAAAAAAGGTCAACATCCTTGCAGTATGTCTAACAACTAAAATTGTCATTCACATATTATAAAATTGGGTCGGTAGTATATTGATAAAACATCTTCATGAGAGAAGCACCTTGTGAAATAAGGATATACTAGGATGACGTCACTGCGTGTCAACGGGATGTGGCCGTTGCGGCTACGGCTGACTTCTGGCAAATTACGACTACGAAGCGTTTCCTAGAACATGGGAGTCACAGCAACGAACACTTCGTAAGTGAATTTGCTACAAAATGTATTTCTAAAAATTCATCGATATTCCTAATACGATTTTGTGCTCGAATCATTATTGAAAGATGTCCGACTACGAGTGGGCCTGGATAATATCTATGGCCTCTTGCAGAGTGTGTGGTTGGGTCTGTCTGAACTAGCCTGGTGACCAGAGGGCTGATGCCCCTTTGCACCGATGGTCAAAGGTATTTTCATGGATCGACAAAGTCCTCTCTCCCAAGAGTGCCCAGATGCACCGGCGGTCAACAATCTGTCAAGCTTGGATGCTCCTTCCCCTCCTCGAACGCTTTTATATACCTATCCCATCTTTTACGTTCCATCGTATATAGCCTGCGCTAAATATTTACCATATCTTTGCTACGGAGTAAAGAATAATAAACAAACATTACAAACACATGGACTGATATCAACACACTCTATCATATAATTTTGTCATAAAACGTTTCTCTCTTGAAATATATTTACTGAATTGTATTTTTTGTAAACATAACCTAACTCATGGTGATGGTTTTCGGCGTCAACCGCGTCGTCAGTTGTATTTCACTGCCAGACGTTTCGCCCTTACTATGAAGTGGCATCCTCAGTGGCTAGGCTGAGACTACTCAGTCCCTAGCCACTGAGGATGCCACTTCATAGTAAGGGTGAAACGTCTGGCAGTGAAATACAACTGACGACGCGGTTGACGCCGAAAACCATCACCATGGATTTCAATGACAACGGCCGCGAAAGCCTACGCATGAAGATAACCTAACACAACCTAACCTAACCTAACCTAACCTAACCTAACCTAACCAAACCTAACCGTTTACCGTACTAACTACGTGTAACAACATTTCAATGGGAGGGAAGGGCGTCAGTGGTCTTTGACCGCCCTGGGCATCACAATAAAATGACCATCGGTGCAACTGGGCATTCGAGATTAGGGCCACCCCTGACCATCGGTGCAACGATGTAGTAACACTTCGGCCCAGTAACATTTCGGCCAAACTCAAATTTCTTAGAAAAACAGTATCACTTCGTCCCACTCGCTTTTACAGATGATTAAATAAGCTAATGGAGTAACATTTCGGCCCGACGAAAAATTGACAAGGGTTGAGGAACGCAGTTCAGGTAGTAAGAGGTACATGACCTCCAGGTACATGAGGTACTTTGCGGGCGCACATGAAAAGAGCCCAAAAACTCAGGCCGGACCTCCAAGGTCCCTCCCATGACTGTGCGAAAAGAGCCTGGGCTCTTCCTAGAACTCTCACAACGAGTCTTCAAAGGAGAAAGAGCCAATAACACAGTACATGAATTTATTTACAATATTAAAAGATTCACTGTTAAAAGATACGTTATTAAAATTTAGATTATTAAAAGATATTTACATTACTAAAATACATAGTCTGTTTACCTAGCCTAACCTAACCTAACCCAACCTAACCCAACCTAACCCAACCTAACCTAACCCAACCAAACACAACACTATTTCAGAACAGGAGTCAGCGTCCTCCTCCTCAGTTAACTGTGGAGACCCGGGCTCTTTCCATGCTTAAGATTAGTGGACCTTTTTGGGGATTAAAATTTCGGGCTCTTTTCATGTGCTCCGTACTTTGCAACCACCCTCTGGTGGAATGTCGCCCAACCGTCACCCCTTGCATCCTCTGACCTCACATGACGGAGAATCGGTGGAATCTTACCTAACCTAACCTGTCAAATATGTTTTTGGGACGAAGTGTTACTAGTGGGCGGGCAGGTAGAGAGTTGGACCGTAGGCCACATCTGAGGGTTTCGGGCCGAAATGTTACTGGGCCGAAGTGTTACTTGGGCCGAAGTGTTACGACACGGGTGCAACTGGGCAACTGCCGACCAGAGATCATCAGGCTCTACTGGCCAAGGCGGTGGCCAAGTCGATGATGGGGAGGTTCTGTACCTGGCGATCCGTCTACGTCTGGAGACTGGCCAATGGTTTAAGGCTCGATCCAGGTAGACAAAGGGTTAGGAGGCAGGTTCTATTTACATAGGTAAACAAGAGATATCAGTACCAAACCGCATTAAGCATTATATTTACAAATACATTACTACAGCATCATCGATTAAAACTACAGGGAGTAATTTAAGAAATTTACTTTGTATTATGTAGAGTTGGGGTTAAAACCTAACATATAATAACCTAACCAAATTATGACCTATATAAAATTCTTTATTTAACGCTCTGCGTATAATTTGGCCGGGTTTTCAATTGTTAAACAACCTGCTCTAGGCAAATTCTGGACAGCCAGTCTCGCCTCGACTTCTCATTAGGGATGTATTGACCTCGACAATCCAGGTGAGCAAATCCCAGTTCAATATTAATCCTGGGACTGAGCCTCCGCCTAACGTGCATACCATAGACGATTGTGAGCCACATACTTGGGTTTAATGAACCTGTAGAATATAGGCAGGTGAAATATCAGCCTTACTTTGTTATATTGTTGGTTATGATATTTTGTTCTGCAGTCAGATAAAAGCGAGCCTGTGGTATTTGTATTACGCAAACGCAGCTCAGCGTCTCTAGAGGTGTTGAAACATCAGGTCTATGTTCCAGCCGATGCACTCGAGTGCAACTTGCCTGCCACTGTACTGCAACAATGCAACAGTACTCTGCACTCAACCACTCACTTTTCACCACTCACCACTCCCACTCAGCTGCATTCCACGCCTGATTTATACCCGGCTGTTATATACATGTGGGAAAGTCTTGTACAACGGTCTAGGTCTAATGCAATCTGATTTATGCTCGTATGAGTTATAACCTGCCATTGTTCCCAACCATCAATGGAAACCAATCTACTACCGGAGTAATTGAATCTCCGCTTACACAGTTCAAAAGTGGTAAGTGCTCGTATAGTTGATCATCATCGACGATAGAAATTATATCTCGCCGTTGATGTAGATGTTGTGTCCTGTAACGAGGATTTGAAAAGATATAATACTTCGTTAATGTAAATGCGCTTCACATTTAAACCTGATTTCATTCATACAAATTTTATTTAGAGAATATACTCGTCTGTCATGTTCATCAGTCAAATCCTATTATTCAATAACTCCAACTACCGAACCTCTCAGTGTGAAAGTGAGTTATGTCAATATCTAATGTGTCTAAAGGGTCCTCTGTGATGCGGTTGTTGACCATGGTGTTGGCCTTGTCGTTGTACTGACCCAGGATACCCCACCCGGTACATGTTATATCTAATTTATCTCACATCTCTACACTCACATCATACTCTCTCTCTGTCTGGAAATGCCCTGGTCCTCTGTGACGCGGTGTCTAGGCACGTTGTTGACCATGGTGTTGGCCTTGTCGTTGTACTGACCCAGGATACCCCACCCGGTACATTTTATATCTAATGTATCTCACATCTCTATACTCACATCATACTCTCTATCTGTCTGGAGATGCCCTGGTCCTCTGTGACGCGGTGTCTAGGCACGTTGTTGACCATGGTATTGGCCTTGTCGTTGTACTGACCCAGGATACCCCACCCGGTACATGTTATATCTAATGTATCTCACATCTCTATACTCACATCATACTCTCTATCTGTCTGGAGATGCCCTGGTCCTCTGTGACGCGGTGTCTAGGCACGTTGTTGACCATGGTGTTGGCCTTGTCGTTGTACTGACCCAGGATACTCCGGTACATGTTATATCTAATGTATCTCACAGCTCTATACTCACATCATACTCTCTATCTGTCTGGAGATGCCCTGGTCCTCTGTGACGCAGTGTCTAGGCACGTTGTGTACCATGGTGTTGGCCTTGTCGTTGTACTGACCGAGGATACCCTACCCGGTACATGTTATATCTAATGTATCTCACAGCTCTATACTCACATCATACTCTCTTTCTGTCTGGAGATGCCCTGGTCCTCTGTGACGCGGTGTCTAGGCACGTTGTTGACCATAGTGTTGGTCTTGTCGTTGTACTGACCGAGGATACCCTACCCGGTACATGTTATATCTAATGTATCTCACAGCTCTATACTCACATCATACTCTCTATCTGTCTGGAGATGCCCTGGTCCTCTGTGACGCAGTGTCTAGGCACGTTGTGTACCATGGTGTTGGCCTTGTCGTTGTACTGACCGAGGATACCCTACCCGGTACATGTTATATCTAATGTATCTCACAGCTCTATACTCACATCATACTCTCTATCTGTCTGGAGATGCCCTGGTCCTCTGTGACGCAGTGTCTAGGCACGTTGTGTACCATGGTGTTGGCCTTGTCGTTGTACTGACCGAGGATACCCTACCCGGTACATGTTATATCTAATGTATCTCACAGCTCTATACTCACATCATACTCTCTATCTGTCTGGAGATGCCCTGGTCCTCTGTGACGCGGTGTCTAGGCACGTTGTTGACCATGGTGTTGGTCTTGTCGTTGTACTGACCGAGGATACCCTACCCGGTACATGTTATATCTAATGTATCTCACAGCTCTATACTCACATCATACTCTCTTTCTGTCTGGAGATGCCCTGGTCCTCTGTGACGCGGTGTCTAGGCACGTTGTTGACAATGGTGTTGGCCTTGTCGTTGTACTGACCCAGGATACCCTACCCGGTACATGTTATATCTAATGTATCTCACAGCTCTATACTCACATCATACTCTCTATCTGTCTGGAGATGCCCTGGTCCTCTGTGACGCGGTGTCTAGGCACGTTGTTGACCATGGTGTTGGTCTTGTCGTTGTACTGACCCAGGATACCCTACCCGGTACATGTTATATCTAATGTATCTCATAGCTCTATACTCACATCATACTCTCTTTCTGTCTGGAGATGCCCTGGTCCTCTGTGACGCGGTGTCTAGGCACGTTGTTGACAATGGTGTTGGCCTTGTCGTTGTACTGACCCAGGATACCCTACCCGGTACATGTTATATCTAATGTATCTCACAGCTCTATACTCACATCATACTCTCTATCTGTCTGGAGATGCCCTGGTCCTCTGTGACGCGGTGTCTAGGCACGTTGTTGACCATGGTGTTGGCCTTGTCGTTGTACTGACCCAGGTTACTGCGGTACATGTTATATCTAATGTATCTCACATCTCTATACTCACATCATACTCTCTATCTGACTGGAGATGCCCTGGTCCTCTGTGACGCGGTGTCTAGGCACGTTGTTGACCATGGTGTTGGCCTTGTCGTTGTACTGACCCAGGATACTGCGGTACATGTTATATCTAATGTATCTCACATCTCTATACTCACATCATACTCTCTATCTGTCTGGAGATGCCCTGGTCCTCTGTGACGCGGTGTCTAGGCACGTTGTTGACCATGGTGTTGGTCTTGTCGTTGTACTGACCCAGGATACTGCGGTACATGTTATATCTAATGTATCTCACATCTCTATACTCACATCATACTCTCTATCTGTCTGGAGATGCCCTGGTCCTCTGTGACGCGGTGTCTAGGCACGTTGTTGACCATGGTGTTGGTCTTGTCGTTGTACTGACACAGGATACTGCGGTGCATGTTATATCTAATGTATCTCACAGCTCTATACTCACATCATACTCTCTATCTGTCTGGAGATGCCCTGGTCCTCTGTGACGCGGTGTCTAGGCACGTTGTTGACCATGGTGTTGGCCTTGTCGTTGTACTGACCCAGGATACCCCACCCGGTACATGTTATATCTAATGTATCTCACATCTCTATACTCACATCATACTCTCTATCTGTCTGGAGATGCCCTGGTCCTCTGTGACGCGGTGTCTAGGCACGTTGTTGACCATGGTGTTGGCCTTGTCGTTGTACTGACCCAGGATACCCCACCCGGTACATGTTATATCTAATGTATCTCACATCTCTATACTCACATCATACTCTCTATCTGTCTGGAGATGCCCTGGTCCTCTGTGACGCGGTGTCTAGGCACGTTGTTGACCATGGTGTTGGTCTTGTCGTTGTACTGACACAGGATACCCCACCCGGTACATGTTATATCTAATGTATCTCACATCTCTATACTCACATCATACTCTCTATCTGTCTGGAGATGCCCTGGTCCTCTGTGACGCGGTGTCTAGGCACGTTGTTGACCATGGTGTTGGCCTGGTCGTTGTACTGACCCAGGATACCCCACCCGGTACATGTTATATCTAATGTATCTCACATCTCTATACTCACATCATACTCTCTATCTGTCTGGAGATGCCCTGGTCCTCTGTGACGCGGTGTCTAGGCACGTTGTTGACCATGGTGTTGGCCTGGTCGTTGTACTGACCCAGGATACCCCACCCGGTACATGTTATATCTAATGTATCTCACATCTCTATACTCACATCATACTCTCTATCTGTCTGGAGATGCCCTGGTCCTCTGTGACGCGGTGTCTAGGCACGTTGTTGACCATGGTGTTGGCCTTGTCGTTGTACTGACCCAGGATACCCCGGTACATGTTGTACACGAGACGACGCACCTGGGGGTCGTTCGGGTCCACCTTCACAGCTCCAGCAGACATCTAGGATACGTCAACGTTCCGTAGTGAGGGTAATTTGTTTGTATGGTTTTTTAAGGGCTCTTTAATTTGTTTCTTTTCAATCGTAAGCGATAGCAAAGATCACAGTAAATAGATTAGGTTATTCTACGGTCTGACAGATTCTTTTAGGATGCAGTAACTATTAAGATTTTTCTGTTTCATCTTAAGAACAAGTATGTGTAGGTGTAATAAAGCAACTATCGCAATAAAGTAAAATGTACAGTTTTACACTCAAAATCTTAACCTTGAGTGGGTTGATTCATTGATGTTCATGTTTTAAGCCCGATATATTGCATTTTCATTTCGCCGATTAAGGACAAATTAAGATCATGTGACGTTAGTATTATAACGAGCACTCTTTTACACTCTAACACCCTATTAATTTAAAAAATAATAAAATGATCCATTGAAACCTGTTAAAAAATTGTCGAACGAAATGGCGAACTTTCTTTCATATCCTAACCAAGGCCAAATTTGCACTCATCTTTATTCAGCGGAAGAGGAGAATGTTATGATAACAATGAGGATGTAAAAGCTAGAGGTCGAATGTCACGGTGAAAGTAAACGAGAGAACGAATATTCACATGAGTAGGATAGGTAAGTGATGGTTTGTGTAATTAGTCACGTGACCTTGGAAACGCCGCAGCTCTGATCAGCTGACGCTGCAAACAGCTGAGACGCTGAATAGCGAGAACTACGCGGTCACCACCTTCTCGACTCTTCGTCACCTTGTATGAAAAATAATGGTTCTTGAAACCAAAGTACCCCTACGAGCTTAACAGTTACCTATGCTTTAAAACCTACGGTAAAAACTTTACCTTGTTATGTTGTGAATCTTTAAAAGTTTAAGGTAACACATGTGTTCCGTCTCAAAATAAAAAATCAGCAAACCTGACTAAGCGACCCTGATTGTATTTTCACTTAAATATATTTAAATAACGAATACCTAGGTTTGTTGCCACACAAAAGTTAACAAGGTGTATTTTTTAGTAAAATACAAAATGACAAGTTGGATCAAAATATCTCCATAAACAAGCAAATTACAACAGTTTACTTATTATCCATCAGTATACCATGGGAATTTTTTAATTACAATTTTAAATTAAAATTTTTTGAATTTTGTTGGTAAACCGTACAAAAAAACTCAAACTACTAAATAGTTTTTTTAAGATCTTAAAAATGGGTTAGAGAGAAATATAGAAATTTTGTGTTTTGACCCTCAAGGTCAAAAATTATAAAAAAATAATTTGACCCCATAAACCCCCGTTCCCATCAGCTGGTTCGCAAACTCGTTCGAATAAACGTAGGTTTTCACCACACTATGATGTTTTTGGCTGTATTACATACGTTAATTGGTGGCTGAAAGTTACGTTTTGCTGGCCATGCCAGCTGTCATCGTAAATTGGGGACCGAGCAGGTTTTTACATGCCGGGGCCGCAAAATCAGCTGTCCGCTTACTTACTTAAAACACGAATGCATTTTAAATACACAATCAAAATCCATACCATTGCAATATAATTGTGTTATTGTCACCGTTGCCTAGCAACTATTTATTTTTATTTTTGCTGATTCCTCAAATTATTTCACAGTACCTGGGGACAGAGCTTTGCTCGGGGAAAATCATTAGTTCACTCTGAAAGCACCTTAGTATTGGAGATGCATAAATCCATTCCCAAACTCCACACGGCTCGCCTTCACCACCATTTCCTACGTCATGGACCTGTTTCCCTCCATTCCCATTGCATTTAAAGATTGCAAATACCTTAATCTAATCGTCATAAACAGTTCCCACACTCCGGACTACTCGCCTTGACTACTTCCTTCACCACTTCCTACGTCGCGGACCTGTTTCCCTCCCTTCCCATAACATTTTAGGATTGCCCATACCCTTATCTAATCGTCATAAACAGTTCCCACACCCAGGACAGCTCGCCTTGACTACTTCCTTCACCACTTCCTACGTCGCGGACCTGTTTTCCTTCCTTCCCATAGCATTTTAGGATTGCAGATACCCTAATCTTATCGTCATAAACATTCCCCACACTCCGGACTGATCGCCTTCACTACTTCCTTCATCACTTCCTACGTCACGGACCTGTTTCCCTCTATTCCCATAGCATTTTAGGATTGCCCATACCCTTATCTAATCGTCATAAACAGTTCCCAAACTCCGGACAGCTCGCCATGACTGCTTCCTTCACCACTTCCTACGTCGCGGACCTGTTTCCCTCCCTTCCCATAGCATTTTAGGATTGCCCATATCCTTATCTAATCGTCATAAACAGTTCCCACATTCCGGACAGCTCGCCTTGACTACTTCCTTCACCACTTCCTACGTCGCGGACCTGTTTCCCTCCCTTCCCGTAGGTGGCCCATACCCTTATCTAATCGTCATAAACAGTTCCCACACTCCGGACAGCTCGCCTTGACTACTTCCTTCACCACTTCCTATGTCGCGGACCTGTTTTCCTTCCTTTCCATAGCATTTTAAGATTGCGGACACCTTAATCTAATCGTCATAAACAGTTCCCACAATCCGGACTACTCGCCTTGACTACTTCCTTCACCACTTCCTACGTCGCGGACCTGTTTTCCTTCCTTCCCATAGCATTTTAGGATTGCAGATACCCTAATCTTATCGTCATAAACATTCCCCACACTCCGGACAGCTCGCCTTGACTACTTCCTTCACCACTTCCTACGTCGCGGACCTGTTTCCCTCCCTTCCCATAGCATTTTAGGATTGCCCATATCCTTATCTAATCGTCATAAACAGTTCCCACATTCCGGACAGCTCGCCTTGACTACTTCCTTCACCACTTCCTACGTCGCGGACCTGTTTCCCTCCCTTCCCGTAGCATTTTAGGATTGCCCATACCCTTATCTAATCGTCATAAACAGTTCCCACACTCCGGACAGCTCGCCTTGACTACTTCCTTCACCACTTCCTATGTCGCGGACCTGTTTTCCTTCCTTTCCATAGCATTTTAAGATTGCGGACACCTTAATCTAATCGTCATAAACAGTTCCCACAATCCGGACTACTCGCCTTGACTACTTCCTTCACCACTTCCTACGTCGCGGACCTGTTTTCCTTCCTTCCCATAGCATTTTAGGATTGCAGATACCCTAATCTTATCGTCATAAACATTCCCCACACTCCGGACTGCTCGCCTTCACTACTTCCTTCATCACTCCCTACGTCACGGACCTGTTTCCCTCTATTCCCATAGCATTTTATGATTGCCTTTATTACTTCCTTCACCACTTCCTATGTCGCGGACCTGTTTCCTTCCCTTCCCATAGCATTTTAGGATTGCAGATACCTTAATCTAATCTAATCGTCATAAACAGATCCCAGACTTCGCACTGCTGCCCTTGACTACAATCATAGATAAAACCATAGACTATAAAACATACTCCCTACAATGTATCGAGTAATCTTCAGTATAATCTTTGCTAAATATTATGCTAATTATTAAGTGATGTTTTCCTTTTGTACTGTATTTGTAATTTGCTAGTATACTGTGGGTAGTTGGCTTACTATGAACACATGCTACAACTTCAAGTCTTTTGTTTACTTTATCCTTGTTATTTAATTCATCCAACATGGTTACCTAGCAACTCATAAGACTAATGTTAAAAAAATGTGATTTTCAGTTTCATTTTTCTACGTAATTAGATTTATGTTGGCAGTTCTAACTGCATGAAACTCGTTTTTAGGCCAAAAATAAACTATTTACAAGATTTGAAGAAAATCGTCGGAGCCGTTTTCGAGATCATTCTGCAAGCAAGCAAGCAAGCAAGCAAGCAAGCATACAAGCAAACATTGCTCGTATTAGAGTATAGGATAGGATAGGATAACCTTAAAGTTGTAGTTGTGTTGACTATCAGTGTGGATTATTATAGTGGTGAAAAGTGGTAGGCCTAATAGGGTATAGTGTGGTGAAAAATAGCGTTCGTACCACGGACCGAAATGGTTTTGCGGCTCTCGATCGATTTAAGTTCTCGACTTCATCTCGAACTTAAAAACTATCTCGAGCCGGCAAAACATCATTTTCGGCCCTTGGTACGAAATATACTATTACACGTTTGTATTGAATTAAATCAAAATCGGATAATCTTTGCGGACAACGGACCCAAATGAATTAGAATGGATGACTTTTTGGCTTTTTTGGCCTCAAAACGAAAAATTAAATCGGTCTTGTGTCCATCATGAGACCTACGGTACCAATAGCTTATTCCCCTTTATGGCAAATTCACTATCACGGATTAGCTGACAATTCCAGGTTTTTATCCCTATGTTTGTAAATGCTACAGTATTCAATTTGAAATGCGTATAACCTTACTGTACGATACTTGGTATTCGATTGAAAAAGACAAATCGGAGTGTAAATGGAGAACTGTAGGTGATTTTAACGCATTAAACTAGTTAACGCAACATTGTTTATAAAACGGACGTGTAGCGTTCAGCTTTCATAGCAATGTAAGCACTTTCAAATAAATTTGAGCAACGTAAAGACATGGAACACTATGTTGATGTTGTACAGTTTGTTAGATGCACCATCTTGGATATTGAAAACATGTTGAATAGTAATCAGTTTCAAAACTTAAATTGCATTCCGTCTCATGTTTTAACTGTCAAGGCCAAAACTAAACGAACTATGAATGTAGAGTCTGAGTCTATACTGAGGGAGCCAGTCTGAACTTGAGCCATGTAAGCTAGAGTTTCACTCATATACAGTATACAGTAGTATACAGTATACAGTATACAGTACTGGCGTGTCTCGCCCAACCTCGAAGACCCTCCAACACAACATCAACACCGAGCAAGGTATCGAGTTACCACTTTCTCATTTAGAGGAAATAAAACTAATTCTGAGATACACTATTTATATTGGCCAGTTGTTAAATTAATTAATTGATCAAGATTGTATCAGGTATTCAGTAATATGTAAATGTAACTTTGACATTTAATTAAAAAGGCAATTTTAATCAGGATATATCTTATCTATGACGACCAATGGAGAGAAAGGTTAGTTAAAATAGGTAAAAGTAATCACATATTATTGCTAATCGAACGTGCTAAGGTGATAACGTGATAAATAATGTACAAAGTATATTAATTGAACGTAGAACCAATGAAAAATGTCGTATGTATTTTATTAGATGATTTTTAACTCAGCAGGTTAATGCCACGGAATGAAGATAGATATATTCACTCTCTACATAATGTTCTTCTGCGATAAGAACTGCACGCCGAGCCTCGCGTCATTATTCCACGTAGATAATAAAACACGATGGGTTTGATATAGCTATTATTGATAAAGTGTATAAGTGTTAGTAGTGTTGTATAGAGTATAGAGTCCTAGTCCCAACACAGTCGGTGTTGAGACACGTCTGTCGTGTGATAGTGATAACGGTGTGGTAAGCACTGATAACAGCCTCGGCTACTGTTGCACACGGAATGTTAATGATCAATTAACACAATCTTAACACAGGTGCTACATAACAACTCAGGTAGTCTCGGAGTAGAGGAGCCGAATCGTAACGACGTTTTGTCAACTGATAACGTTGAACATGAAAAGATACAAAATAAATATACTCGAGAGAAAAGTAACCTTATCGACACCGTAACTGTATATCAGTAGTGCAACTGCTACGTCGTGGAAAATTACCGGTGGAGATTAGAGCTTATCATTTCAACTAGAAGAGACTGGTAAAATAATGTGATAATTAACCAAAACACACGGCGTTGGTATTAAACCAGATAATTATTTATGACGCAATAAATAAATATGAGATTTACCTAATCATTGCATTTTGTAAAAGTCGTGAACTTTAACAATTTAAGAAAATTAGTTTACTTTAAACGACTGAAAGGACAGCCAATATAGACCGGTTTCATGAACACAAATAACTGAGTAAAAATAGATAAAAAAAAACAATACCCAAAACGATTACTAAGATTTCGATTATAGGTTTGTGTAGACTACTACAAATGACATGTTACATGGTAATTAACAAGAGTCTGGGACCTCCAAATAGCATCTTTTGATTTTATTAAAATACAATTTTCTGTATTTAGGTAATTTGATTGCCATTGCAAAATCGGAAACCAATATTTATTTAAATCCTCTATGATCTTAAATATCCCCCATTTAAAGATTATTGTTGTTGGAAAGAACCAATTCATAGTGAACAAGTATTTAATCACATTACAGTACAAATATCTCTAAAAATACGCGATGAAGTTTAAGAGCCTTTCATTCAACACATATACATTTAATGTAAAAGTGTATTACCCTCACTACTGAATCACACTAAGCACTGTCACGAACGTAAACAATCACAGTTTGGTCGGTGTCGAGTGTTCGTACGAAGGTCGCGGCGGCAACTACTGTCTACTGGTACTGGAGTTGAGACTCAACAATGTACCACCCCCTCCCCCCTCCACCGGCGTCAAGTATGTGACGTCATCAGCGGCTTGAGTCACATGGTATACAGTATAGGTGACGTCATGTCACTAGCTAATGTGGCTGGTGTGGATGGTCTTCCTCGAATACATGAAAGTGAAATCGGCTGTTTAAATCTTGTTTTTCAAAGTGGTTAAAGCATAAACTAACCAGTAGGCTTATGTTTGATTTATGATTACTGTATACATATAAGGATATACCACAGTTATACTGTAACATACTCCCTTGGTAGGTTGTTATCCTTATGGTCTGAAGACAATTTGTTGTTAGTTCCGTAACGTGCCGCTAAGATCGTGTTTTAGTTTACAATTAATTCGTTTCTTCTTACTTTATTTATTAAAACCTCGTTTAACCAAATAAAACTATATAATCATAAACAATAACACTTCCCCTAGTTATAAAACCAAAAGGGAAAGCACAAAAATAATTAAATTAACCATAAGTTAATAGAAACAGAATTTAGTCGACACTAACACCCAGTGTCACCAACATGACTCGACACGAAAAATGAGCGTAAAGATTTACAATCGGATGAAAAGTCTTCTTGTGTTGGTTAGTCTATTTATGATGCTCGAAACATAGTGATTTATTTTGTCATATCGGTCACATGATGATGAGAAACGTCTGAAATAAACATTCGCACCCTGCCTGATAGTGCTGTGTAATGTAAGATGTGTACACCACTATTAACATTCATTACTTCACTGCTGATAATTATTATTGTTGTTTTACGAAGACAAATATTTTATTGTGCAATTGTTTTACTGCGCATTATTTACCTTTTGCACGTTCAATCCATCGAGTAGCCCTTCCAAACACACAGCCACCCTTAGCATAAGGTTTTTTTTATTAAATTTTCTTAATTTGCCGAAAAGGAAAAGTCTGTAAAAACTATGTTTGATTCCCTTTTGATATTAAGCTGAAATCAAACGCAAGTAAAGTTAAAGTCCATAAAACAAGTAAATCACCCACTCTACCAGGAGTTGAATATTTGCTGATCTCTGACGACATAACTAATTTAGCGGCCTGAAAAATTAAGTATAGTATGGGAATGAAATTTATAAAACGCTTGAAAAATATATAAACCCAATTATCATCGTTTATATAAGTTTATCATCTAGTGGGTGTGTAAGTGGAGGTTAAGTGAATAAATAGGCTACAGGTGTTACATTTTTTTACTTCCTGTAAAACATTTTGGATGATGGGTAATTTATGTAATTCTAAGATTGTAATAGAGCAGGGCAGTATGAGAGTAGAACCTTTGCCAGTCGGCCTGGTTAGCACTAACACGTGCTAACACCTGAAGATAGGCCTACACGTTCCATTCTTGAAATGAAATTATTTGTATTGCCATTAAACTCATTGCAGGCATTGGCAAGCGTCACATTCACTACAAAATCAACCTGTTACATTGTTTTCTCTAAACTAAAAAAAAAAAAAAATGAACACCCTCCCGCCCTGGCCGTGGTCTACCCGCTGGCTGCAGGTCTGGCGAGTACTTATACAATTAATGTCAATGTCACTATCTAACTAATCATTAACCTCAACGTTTTCATAAGAAACAGCAGTGTGTGTCCGTAATAAAAAATCTAGAATTGTTAATTCCAGCATTGAAGGGCTATTTTGACAAGATTGGAATCGGAGCTCTGAGTAAGTTATTAGCATTCATTTACCGCTAACATGTTTACGTAAAAAACTATATAGAAACGAAATAACATGTGGGTCCTTTCTTATATATTTATTCATTCGTAGATATTCGAAGATATTCACCCTTGTACGTGTACAAGGGTGAATATCTCCAATTCCAACCAGGGTTCATCCCACCCTCTCGCCCTGGCCGTGGTCTATCCGCTGGCTGCAGGTAGGGCGAGTACTGTACTTATACAATTGTTCTAATGTCACTCTTTGATTAATCATTAACCTCAACCTTGGTCCACTTTCACTCTTTATAGAGAGATGAGTGTAGGAGCGCTGGCGACCCGGCTTATCGAACTCGTAAATTAAGGGGTCATTAGAGTGTCGAGGCGAGTGGAGAAGACTACCTGACATAAGCCTCTTCTCCCCAACAGTACTATACCGGGTATTTCGCTGGGAGAAAGGGGTGGTCGAGTAAAGAGGGGTGGAAGAAGGAGAGAGAGGGTGAATGTGAGCTGTGGCGAGAGGAGAACAACACGAGAGCGTGGCCGTGTGTTGTATGCACTACAAGTAGATGCAAAGTAGTTTCTAAACAGAAAACAGAGCTTCCAAGAAAGTTATTGATTGGCGTTTGAAAGTTAATACTAATGCTAAAATTATAGATCTTTTTTTGTTATATAATTTTAAAAATATATGTGTAGCCTATGAAGCGTATATATACAACAATATTCTTACCTACAGTTGGATTTTTTAGCTAGAAGCAGTTAAGGTGTGGTGGAATATCTTTGAAGATGAACCTATTTAGCTGTAGTGCGATCATGTGTTTATATGTGTCAAATTTTGAGGTTAAATCAAAACAAACAAACTGGCATGTTGGCAATTAATAATTAAGCATTTAGAGGCCGTTTTGTATTACTTACGAAAGAATTGCCATTTAAGATCAAATGAAATGATTTAGTATATTTCATTGTTTAATTTATGCTTGCTTCCTTGGCCTATTGTATAATGTTATCCTGTTTGTATGAGGTGAACTTATTTGATTAGTGATTGCATTAATGAATTATCAGCAATACAATTAGCTGTTAATTATAATTTAAATGGGTCAAAACGTGAGTCTATAAAGGTTCATCTCGTCATCTCTAGAGTATTTAATTCTGATCTCTAGCATGAAACCCAAAAGGCGAGTCTATGTTTAGATGTTAAGATATTTCAAAACTAGACGTAAATCATAATTACTGTATGTCCCAACGGTTATTTTATGTGTATCCCAGTCACAGCAACCATATTATTCTATTAATATAATGATCGAAATTAATAAACTTATGCAAGAAGATTCAATATTTTAATACTAACTCATATAATTAACTATTATCAAAGCAACCATCACCTATAATTTGGCGGAAATAATTAAGTATCAACTTATTCATTAGCTGATTTGAAATTAGGAATCACGTCTCTATTTCACAGTAGGCCTTAATATTCTATACTGTATATTGCCAAGTAGTTATATAAAAGTAGGCTAGAGTAAGTTTAAAGTATATTTAACTATTTAGTACAGGTAAAATAATACAAAAACACTCCATATAAACAACAAAATTTGTACATTCATGAAATTTCACCTGTGAGTTACTAATAATATGAGAAATGAAGATCCGATGAGTCCCCAAAATTTTGGGCGTGCTAAGGCCCTTTTTGGGGCCCTTTTTGTTCCGAAGGGCCCTTAATCCTGAATAATTTTGTTTTTACGTTTAAGGTCGTGTGAGGTGTGGTTTTCGATGGTTTTAGTTATTTTAAATCGATTGGGACTAGTTTTATGTGTATTAAACCACTCCGTACAGGGTGTTTAGAAATATTATTACTTTTTACGATATTTAAACATTTATTCATAAAGTGATAAAATTAGTTACCTCCATGCATGCTCTATATAAAAGGGGATTATTGAAAATAACTAATTCTTTACTATATAAGAGGGAAGGATCTCAAGGAGTAAGAGAAAATATTAAATACCCCCGTCACAGCAAACCTGCAGACTAAGCGAATTTTAATTTGCCCGATTTTCAATTAAATCTAATAGTTTAATGAAATGAGGTCTAATAGTTTAATGAATACTTAGGTTTGCTGCTACAAGGAGGCTAAATAGTAACATCTTAATAGCCTAGTATAAAACAAATAAATTTGACAAGTTTTACTAAGACATATCTATAAACAAACAAACAAAATTATTTTACACTATTCTCCTTAAGAATAACATGGAATTTTAAATTTACTATTTTTGAATTTTATTCGTAACTAACACACTTACAAAACACGTTAAAATACCAAATTATTTGTTTTCTTTGAGCTCTTTAAAATGCTGTAGAGAAAAATTGGGAAACTGTCTTTTGAGGGTCAAAGATTACATATTTTTACCACATAAAACCCTGTTCCATGGACCGATTATACCGGTTTCGTTAAAATTGAACCTAAATTACTCGAGTTATCATGTTTATGGACACGTATATAACATGGACATATTATATTATATATGGATATAAACACATATATACTATTTTGAGTAGATGGTGCTTTAGGCTTCTGGGGCCATCGAAATGAAAACGTAAATCGGTTTCGGGTCTATGTTTTACCATGAGACCTTCGGTAATAGCTTATCTCCTAAATGGGATGTTCGCTAAAAGGGGATGAAGGGGATGGATGAAGTTTCACACTATAACATGATAACATAGGTTACTAAGTAAAAATTTCAACTTTTAAGGTGGTGTGACTAATCTTTCAACGTGTTTATTATGCAAATCTATTAAGACCAATTTCAAATTGATATGTATTTTTCTAAGGTAGTATTTAAGTTCTTTTTTTACATTTATTAAAAATTAAAACAATTGCATTTGTATATAACCTTACATTACATATTAAAATGAAGTACTTAAACTAAAGCTATTTTTCTACAATTTATGTAGTATCTCTCTTTACAATTTCATTATCACAATAATTATTCTCAGACGACTCATTAAAAATTTTATTATTCTTAGCAATCTTCCATCTTTACTGATTTTGTCCAAGTTGGTGTTCAAGCAGGATTCCCCTTTACAAACCTAAAACCTTGCATATTGCAGAACAGGCAACACCAATCTTAAAGCACGAACAATGTGGTGCAAAAACACCTTTCATACATACTGACGTTTGCAACTTGTATCTTAAGTTCCTCAAACTTATTTTCAATCAATCCAAGTACAGTTATCTTTCGTGGTTATGACGACCAGGACAGCACTAAGACATCAGAGCAGCATTGTCGGCACAAGCATTTTTGTCCTGAACAATGGGAACGAGGTTTATGGGGTAAAAATTGGGTTTTCTTATTTACTTTACCCTCAAAACACAAAGTTTCCCAATTTTTCTCTAGAACATTTTAAATAGCTTAAAAAAATAATTTAGTATATTAACGTTTTGTATGATACTAGTTACGGATACAAATACTACAAATACAGATTATATTTGCTTGAGTTATCGTGCTGACGGACATATATCTAAAAATGTGGACGGGTGGTGTTTTTGGCTGTTATGACCCTTCAAAACGAAAAAGTAAATCGGTCCTGGGAGTCTTACAACGAGATCTCCAGTAATAGCTAATAGCCTATACCATTGAATAGAAAATTCGCTTAACAAACTGATCAATCTGTACGGAAACAATAGAAACAAATCAATAGGCATCATTAAACTATTCATCCAAACCCGCGTGGTCTTCCAGAGACCGCTCATAGATAACTAATTTTTGTTTCAAGGCAAAGCACAAGAAAATTCACAACCGAATGTTGTATATGCAACACTAGTTACTAGGCCTGCGTTATTGTTTTAAATTTAATCATCATTATTTAAATACTTTAATTATTAAAGATACTTTTATTGTGAACTCAACAAGGTATATAAAACTATTTATTGTTCTTATGAATTTGATTGACTAAATAGATGAAAAATTATATAAAACAATATTCACAATAACAAATATACAATAATAATGAAGTGATAATAAAATTCCCAAAAAAACACAGCTAAGTTTTTGGTTTTTATTGTAAAATAAAACAGTGCACTAAGGGAGTAGAAAATATAAAGGCTAGAAACAACTATGTATTAGAAACTATTTGGCAATTTCCTGAGCCGTCCATATATTACTCATGCTTAAGTTTGATTTAAGACGGAAATAGCTAGCTCATTTCCTCAATCGTCTTTATGCTATTACTCTAGTGATTCAAAGAATTGGCTGCAATACATTTTGTTTAACTTAATATCTCAACAATAAGAATTCAATTCTAGGAAGGTCACTATCCCATCAGTTGCCCTCTCAGTAACGGTAGTGTTTCCTCCCCAAAGCCATTGCCCTTTGCACCCCTCCCCCCACCGGGGCACCAAAGTCATCCTCTTCTCTTACCCACGGGTTAGGTACTTTTTGGGGAGAGAGGTATTCTTGGGGGGAAAGCTAGTTGGTGTGCGAACTGAAGCCTAATGAAGCGTAAAAGGGTTCGACCTCGGATTAGGGCCAGAGCTCGCCAGGCTTCCGTTTCCCATAGAGAGTTAGAGGAGCTTATGCTAACAACCTCCTCGCCACCCTCTCGTTTACATTCAAATGACAGCCATCTAAAGCGAATGACGCCACAGCTGATCACAGTCACGTCTCTCAGCTGCTCTCCAAAACAATCAGCTGTTGAACAATATGGCGGGAAGGCCACCCGCCGGAGAGGTTAAACAACCAGCGTCGTAATGAAATATGCGGTCCAAGGTCTGGTACATTCTGCAGTGTTTCCTGATCCTCGGCCTTTACCCTTTACTCCCAGTTCGCGGCTTGCATTGTCTGCAGCGTGTATGCTACATGCTACAGGCTACACAGTTTCAGCTGAGAGTTTGAGGGTGGCTTGTACGAAAACTGGGGACAAAATTATGTTATAACTTCAACAATTTACTTAAGTTTTGTAATGTGTTATAAGTCTCAAAATCTAAATGCTTGGATTGTGTTAAATTGTATCAACTCAATAAAGGACACACTATACAGGTGACCTAGCTTGTGTGGAGTTTCTGGACACTTGAACAGAGAAGAAGCGTATGTTTTAATAGAATCTGCTTGAATTCGCTATTTTTGTAACGTAGATACAAAAGAGATCGAAAAAAATCTTACAACGATTTTAGATTAATGAAGGATAAAAAAGATAATTCGTCAAACTCTGGTCCGCTAGCAATAAAACTTTATACTGATGATATAAACTCAAGATAGAAGCAAAGCAGTATTTTTTGTCTTAACAAAAGTTTAGGGTCTTAACCAATACAAATGGCATATCTTTTTGTAAATACCGAGATAGTGATACGACTTCTTCATTCGGACTGATGACTTCAACTTAGAAGTGTCAACTCTCATATCTCGTAGCGGAAGTTTGCTAAGCTTTTACTAGAATGTCAAGTGCAATTATCATATCAGCAGTTTTTACACCAAACAGACGGCGAGGCTCCTCTATTGGCTGTTTGTTAGCTGCGGATTTCTCATCACAAACTAAATAGTCCGAATTCCTTGTTTGTTAGTTAAGTTGGCGACATAATCAAGAGTAAACTTTAGAACAAACATGTTTATTTGAATGGATAACGACAGAGTGACGATGTTAAACAACGTGTCGCAGATTTACTTGAAATTATTCGTAACAACGATTGCGTGATTAAATTGAATCTGTTGGATGAGTTTGAGTACACAAAATGTGGGATGTGTTGCAAAAACAGTACATATTATTTTTAAACTTTCATAGATCAAATCAGCCGAAAAAGTATTGGGATCTCTTCTCTAAATAGATAGAAAACATACAAAAAACACTAAGAGTAACCCGGTTACGCAGTATCATACAGTAGCGAGCAAACGATTAAATTATAATTATAGTGGACTGAATTTAGTGAGAATTTAACCGAGCATTTCAGTAACTATAAACAAACTTAATTAATTGTTTAAAGACATTAAAATGTCATATGAAAATATTAAATGCTTTTTATCCTGCTTAGATTGAAATTAGTATGTGATAATCCTTCCAAACAACATAGTGCAACCCCCCATTCCTGTAAAAATTATGGTCCAAAAGTTATTGTAACTTATGTTATTTTCCCATAAAACACCTATTTATAAAACGGAAAAATGGAATAAAAAACAACCGATTCTGATTGAAATTCTTCTGTTTTGGTCCTTATAGTTCTAAACAAAATAGTGCATCCCTTCATTCCTGTTAAAATTACTGTTCAAAAGTTAATGAAACTTTTGTGATTTTACCTATTAAATATCATAGTTACTCTCATCGCTTACCCATGATGAAGGTTGTTGACAAGCTAATGGGAGAAAGTATGTGTCAGATTGCTGATACCATTTATTAATTTGAAGGAGGTTAGTAATAATAGGATATAATAATAGCCAATAAAACTGCATAGTAAACCCTAGAATCTGAAGTTTTGTGACAGTTGAAGTCAAACACGTTTCTGTAATGTATGAAATTCTCAATGAGTGTTTCGTACGTTCTATTATGTTATTATGCATATCTGATGTTTTAGATTTTCATATTTTGATAGTTTATTTAGACATACAGTTTTTACAATGAGCCTCCATTAATTTTTGAACGATTTGAGTTTTTAAACGCATTTACATAAGCAATTTCTGTAGTGGTATATTTTTTCATCTGTCAACAATTTAAAAATGTAAATTGAACGTCTAACTTTCGACAGTGCGTCCATTTTAAAACGTAAAACACAAGATATGGTATTGTAAGTGACTTCCATAGTATGCTCGTATATCAGTAAAAAGCTAATTACGCAAACACAACATACCAAGCCGTGGCTCCAACCATCCAAAACATAACTTATTATTCAATATAACCATTGACTATTGGATACGATATTCAAAGATATAACCCAATGTGTAAGTGAAAGTATCCTCATCAACAGCTGGTGTACAATGGTCATGACTCACAATCAGCTGGTCCCGCCATGACGTCATTGCATAAAGATGAATTTTTTCCCGCCAAAAGCGCATGTAGATCCCACATCCGGATATGACTTTCTAAGCCAACCTTTTACGGTTAACGAAGGGAAATTTACTACTCATCCGGGTATGTAACGGATAGGGAGGTTCAGATAGACGAGTTACAACACAGATGAAACAAAAGACAACTCGTGGCCAACCTGACGTCGTTATGTAAGGTTTTGGTAAGCCTATGCAATCTCCTTCACGTTACAATCGGACCGACGCTACGTAGTCTGAATGTGTTGAGGATAGTGTGTTTGAAGTAGGCTGACTGGGGTCGGCAGTATTCAAGGATAAATTACTGGAGTCAGGTTCCAATAGAGAGAAAGTTTTGGTGATTTATGATACCGACTGTAATAAGGCAATTGCATTTAGTACGGTAGTGAAAGGATATAACGGTTTATAACCTTTCTCGACACAACGTCTATATTCACTTGATTCTAAACGTCATCCCAAAGGCTCATTTTGGGTGTCGGGTGTTACAAGCGTGTAACTATCGTGTACTTTATTGTAAGTATATGTATTTTTATTGTTGAATTAATAAAAAAACACGGTATCACGAATTTAATCAAGAACATGTGCTTAGGAAATGCAGTAAGTTGGTCTAGAGAGATTGTGTACTTACACTTGTAACGCATCATTTTGAATAATTTCAGATTAGGATTTTTTCCACGTAAGTTGATTGGTTGTTTTATCGTTACACGTAAAACCATTGACTTTATATCTACACGTAATACTATTACAACCACAGAGCACAGAGATAAAGCAGGGATTCATAATCCTACTTGTATTCATGAATACTCGTATTTCTACAATGTAAGTGGTTGCAATACGATGGAAATATTGCGTTGCATTTTAACTGGCTGTACGAAGAACCTAATTTTGCAAAAAAAAAACTTTGAATACATTTTTGAAGTTACCTAACTAGCAGTATATTAAAATCCGGAGATATTTAAATAAATAAAAAAGATCAATTAGTTTTATATACAAATTAGCATATTATTTGTTAATAAATTGAGATTGGAATAACATAATGTTTTGCTTACATCCGCATTCTCTATGCACCGATGGAAAACTATATGATAAAATCAGCCAATCGCACACCTAGCTTACTATATTAAAATCATTTTTACGTAATACTTTTCTTAGGTATTCTATTTCGATTGAAATATTATCTATATTTATCCAGATTCAGATCTGACACTACTTTGTACACTAACTCAATTAATAGAACACTTACAGTTGGTTGTATAAACACATTGATTGTAAAAAGCCAAATGTGATGTATGGACACAACTGTTAACAGAAAGTGTAGGTTATCTTAATGAGTAATTCTGCTCATATAAGTAATGTTTATACATTACATACTCGCCACGTGCTCAATCCTAATCGCCCATTTGATGGGGGTTTGACTTGTTTCTGCACATGATTGAAACTGGTTCCGTGTAATAACTTGCCTACTCGCGGCAATTTGGCGTTAGCTCGAGTTTTCGACGTAGGTAATCACTAATCACACGTCTGCTACCAACCGGTTACTTTTGACGTCATAACGCTCGTATTCAACATTCAACGGCTCGTTGATTGTTGTCAGTGACTATGGGCTGGAGCTACACAATACAATAGTCAATAGACTGATATCACAACAGCTGGTGCGTCATTGTAAGCAGCTCATGATAATGTATAGGGATAGCTGCGATTTGAATGACTCATACACCCACTCAACCCAGAGTAATTGTTGCTTGTTAGCTGTAGTTACGTGTGATAATCGTAGTTACGTCGGGCAATGAAGTTTTATTGTGAAAATGGATTTACTATGCGTAGATTTTGCCTTAAACTTAAGCCTGAGATAGCTTTACTGTATGTTTAATAGTCTTAAAGATTTTGGCTCCTGAAAAAAGTCAAGTTATTGGGAGATAGCACTTTCCAGAACATCTATTATCACTTTGTATAACTATTTAGTCTTTTTTTTTATCTTGTGGAGTTTTTTATGAGTGAAAATGTCAAAACACCATTTAATAGTTCTGTTGTGTTGAAAAAGTTCGAACATTCTCTTCCTCCCCTTTAAATGAAAGTGTTTTTTTTAAATACTTTTTTATCGCAGTAGACTTGGTCATTTAGGTGGTAAAAACTAACAACTAAACACATCGCACTGAAACCTGTATTGAAATTGTCTTTGACCGATCATATAGGATAACAAACCTACATAAGTTTGAGAGAGAATTCCCTATTACAGTAAATGTTTTTTATCCCTGCAGTATATACGCCAGATGTATGGTTTATACTGGACCTCCGACGTAGTGCGGCGCCAGACCGGCAGTATAGTATAAGCTACGTTCGGCGTTGACGTATGTTTGTATAACTTTGTTTGTCCGCTTTTAGAACTTTGCTTTGACTTCTCCAAGGTTTGTAGTTCTGTTTAGTCTTCTTTTCGCCTATTCCAAGGGAAAGCATAGTTTTATTTTATTCTCAAAGAATATGAAAGCTTTCGCTAAATTGTAAAAGGTCGGTTTAAAATCAATTCCAATCACACTGACTATGATTTCTATTTCTGCACATTTGTTATACTGTTTATAACATATCCTAACCAATGAGATTGGCCAACTAATTAGTGAGTAAACCTTTAAAAAATGTAGTTAATCGTGCATGAAGAGGAGTCTCGGGTCTTAGTTTTTTTTGTTATGATACAAATTTAGCATACACTATAGTCCGTCCGTTTAGTTATGATACAAATTTAGCATACACTAGCTAGCTATACTTTGGTACTACGATTATTGGAAATGAACTAGCTGTTTTTCAGGCAACGGAAAGGGATGCTAAATAAGTGATTAATTGATGTGACCCAAGAATAGAAACTAACAATTATTGTAAATCGTAATGGATCTATAAGAGGTGAAGTATTCACACCTAGATCACGTGGAGCCGACGCATAGAATCTGGGAACGCACAATCCCAAGACGGTGGCATGGATGCATAGAGAGATCCTTACATCCCATATATCATCTCCACATTCCTAGCAGCAGGATCAGGACCCGGCCACGACTGAGTCATCCTCAGGTTTTACTGTCTCTTCCGACAGAATGTGAGGAATTTCAGAGACCGCGGCCGACGCGCACCGACCAGGCCCCATTCAAGACTTTTGTTTTCGTTTTTTACAGTCAGTTTAAATTGAACACACACGAAGGATCACTTTCACGTGTGACCTTTAATGAACCGTTAGTTTTATTGTCTCTAATTGTGTTCCCGAAAAGATATTGTAAATGTGGTGGTAGGTTAGTTCCGCAGATAATGACCCTAGGGCCATAAATGGGTAGGTTCGTTCCGCATTTGAATCTGGTGGGCCCCTTAAGTAGGTAGGTTATTTCCGCATTTATATTGACAAAGGTGGGTTACACTCCATTAGACAAGGGTAATTAGCCTCACTAAAAGCCGACGTAGAATGAATATTGAACAAATTTAAGTTAAATATCTAAAGATTGGATACGCTTGTATCCTATTCGAAATTCGGAATATTTATGATACAAACTCTACATATTTTAGGTTTAGGATGTAAGAAAATCACCTGTTTCATAAATGTTAACAAAATTGATCTTAGTAATAATACTGATTTGACTATTTAGTAATAATACTGCACAGATACCGTACACACTATGATTAGTTGTGATAATAGTTATGTAAAAAATCTATGAACACACAGAATAGCACGCGGTCTAGATGCTTGAATACTCCAAGTGATTGCAGCCACATACCATCCGCGCGTACTAGAAATACTCTCTTCCCCCGATTCCCATATTTTAGGAAATATTTTTTTGGGAATTCCTAGAAATATTACACCGCATTGTTTACTACAGGGAATACAGCAGAGAACATATTTAGTTTGTTGTCAGTATTTACAAGACGTGTTTATTATAACTGTTATTATCCATGCGTATCTATGCGTATCTGTGCGTATCTATGCGTATGTATTTCCATTAGTTGCATAGCCTACGCTTTTAATAGGGTCTTTTAAACTCATAGAAAATTATGACTACTAGTTTTAATATAGCTTCTGTAGTGCCGGTACTAGACAACTGCTCGATTTCGAGCAACAGGTACACTAGTTTTGTTTTATATTTTTAATTTGTTATAAGATGCTTACAAAGTTTAAAGTTTTTCCTGTGACAGGTTTAGTTTACCAACTGAGCTATTAGCATTTTGTAACATAAGCGTATTTAAGCAGCAGCTGGTGTAATGTGATTTTTTTTGTTTTAAGATTGCGGCTTCGCAATAATGATTGGGATAATAATCTTCAATATAATAATAATCAATAATAATCTTCGCCCTTTAAGATTGGGATCGGTGAAAGAAATATCTGCATCAGCTATGGTAAAAAACTAGAGAAATCGTTACAACTGGAACATGCTACTTCAACTTTAACTCATTCAGAACTTGCTTATTTTTATGGATTATTTCGGTTGACTGGCATTTTTGTACGCTTCACTGATCTTTACAATTTCAAGAGATCTATTGTTGAAGCCGTCAAATGCGGAACTGACCTACCAGATTATAAACCACCCTACGGGACCCGGATTAGTGTAGGTAGCAAATGCGGAACCAACCTACCCCCACTCTGTTTCAGCAGGCCTCTAATACCAAGAGAATTTCCATTTGCTTCATTGGATATTTATCTAAACAGATCCCAAACAAAATAATTTTTTTCCGAAATCTACGCCTAATAAAATATAATGAAAAGTACTGTTTGTTCGATTAATTAATTGCTAGCACCTGCAAAGCAATACTCGACATTCTTATTCAATGTCTACGATGAAACAACCACATATTTTTAATAAAAAAGAATGTCTATTCATTTACTCTCTATAAGGATGATATAGAGGACAACATAGGCTACTGCTTTTGACACTTTACTGTATCTCGGCACAGATTACAAAGTGTTGATCTCAATAACCGTTCTGTGCATTGGACATGAGCTGTATTTCGCACTATGTACACTCTGTTATGACTTCCCTGTCCAGCAACTACTCGCCGAACGCCTCAAGCCAACTTTCAGATCACAATCGCAGACACGCGATGTATTGTTCGACCCCTAGTATCACTCCGTTCATCTGCACTATTTTTCAACATTCTATGGACACAGTATACCAATCTAGATAAACCATATCGTTTTAAAGCGCATGTTGTTCCGTTCCGTTGTTTTCGTATTCTGGTACTCACTGATACGATACTTTCATAATTACTATTTGATCCCATATTAAGATGAACAAATTTACTTTGAGATTTATGGTATTTACTTACAAAATGTCTCCGATTTATAGATGTACCAAGACTACTCTGGCTTACCTGAAACGAACAATTGGTTGTTAAAACTACTTTATGAAAACTGGTTTTTACTGTTGTAAATTATAACAGGATATTTAGAATTACCGTTTATAATTCTAAATATACACACACACTAGAGTTTAATAAGCAAACATAACGGGAAAATATTCTAAGTTATTTTTTATTCTGTGTAACACAAAATATGTTAATTTTTAACAAGGAGTCAGATGATCTATCAAAAATGCACAAGTACTTTTGTTATGTTGACGATTTCTCAAATTGCGAGTACATTTGAAGCTAAAAATTTCAAAATCGAAGTATAAGAATAAAAGATTACCATACAATTTAGTAAGAGGTTTAATACAGTAGAACGTAAAGTATTCTTGACATGCATGAACGCGTTCTGACTCTACTTGACTTGACTTCCTTGACTTGGTGATTTCTTGAGTTGAATGAGTGTGCTGAAAATAAACTTAAACTTAATACAACCCGATCTTTAGAGCCATAATTTCAAGAATAAGACATTTTCAAGTACACTGTTTAAGAATATGTGCGTATATGCTGACCAAAGTTAGTAAATCGAGCACAGTGGGACAAGCAAATTCATACAAGAGCCCCGAAAAGTGAACCTTAAGTGTAGTTACTGTATTAAATTATTTATGGAAATCAAGGCCAAAAGGACGGTTAACTTTGCGTTTAGATAATAATCGTACTAGGAAAACCGCATAAGAAACATAACGTTGATAACAACTTGGTGCTTGAATTCTAGCAATTGTAGCAAGATTCTTAAATGTGTTTGAAAACTTGTTAGTAATTGATTTTAAATGCGTAACATGTATTTATATTGCCATACTAAATTTAAATAAATAAAGATTTGCAATCGTATTTTAGTATTGTTTTCATATTAAAATTACTAAAACATAAACACTATATTGGAAATAATACTGTTCAATGGTATAAAATTATTGGTGTACCGAAACAAATGTTGAAAGTAAAAAAACCTATTACTTTAATTACATCAAAACTTCATTAAAACAACGTTTATAGTAGAACACGCATTTAATAGGTAAGTTTGCAAATTCATCTTCTCCATAATTTACTTACATTTCTCTTATTTTAATTGTGTTATTAGCAGTCAGAGTTTGTTATTTTTTAAACAGTTCAGGACTATAAAAGAACATCTTGAATGAGGGACAAATGGGTGAGTTTGGCAGAAATCGCCTGAGAAATGTGTAACTTTACCAGAAAAGAGAATTTTCCTTAAATTGCGGTAAATAATCAATCAATCACTGATATTATAAATGAAATCATCATGCTTCATCAATTATTATTAGCTTAGCTGAGTCAACAAATCTCCCCCGGATAGAGTTTGAAGCAAGCAACTATTATTAAAATTGCAATGTCTTGACATTTTTCACAACTTAAGTTAAGTTAATATGTAACTATTGTGCGAAGTGGCACTTTGCGCTCGCTGCACATTATATAATTCCTACAGTTATAATAAAGCATATAAATAATAAGATTAACATAAGGATGGAAATGCAACTTTGAGGGAACCTCTTACAAAAGTGCTTAAAAAATTAAAAACCACCTTAGTAACTATAGATCAGGGAAATATTTTTGATCCACTTCAATCATTGAAATCGGTGTAAAAATGAGGAAGGAGTCCTGTTCACAAAAATCTGCTTTGCGTATATTATATGTACGTAATTTCAAATTCAAAATTTAGTTTTAGATAAGTTAACCATTAATATCACACTAGCAATAAAGTATTCATGTCCAGCATTTAAATTTATCCCAAACAGATGAACTTGTAATTTTAATATGTAGTTACAACTAATCCACTAACCCCATAGCTAAGGATCATTTTTGAACAGCAAAATGCAAAACAGTTAAGAGAAGAAAACCGTTAATTAGTCTCCGTATCAAAAATCATAATTCTTCACAAAGTGTACGGACGTGAGATTTGTAAACTGATATTCTTAATTTGTGTGATAGTAGACAATGAACAGTGTTGGGCTATTTGATGGAGTAGTGCATGTGTGATGGTGAACTGTGTTGCCTTTATGCTGGATTAAGTGTGTGGTGTAGTGACTGTTTATTTTGGCTATTTTATGGAGTTGTGTATGTGCGATGTGATCTGAGTGAGCTGTTTTTTGGCTATTTGACATGTGATGGTGAACTGGGTTAGCTATTTAATATAACACATGTGTGATGTTTAACTGTACTTTCCTATTTGATAAAGTGTGTAAGACTGTTTATTTTGACTATTTTATGGAGTAGTGTATGTGCGACGTGACCTGGGTGAGCTGTTTTGGGTTATTTGACATGTGATGGTGAACTTTGCTGCCTTTTTGCTGGATTAAATGTGTGGTGTAGTGACTGTTTATTTTGGCTATTTTATGGAGTAGTGTATGTACGATGTGAGCTGTTTTGGGCTATAAGACATGTGATGTTGAACTGTGCTGTGCTATTTGATAAAGAACACTACATGTGTGATGTTGAACTGTTGGGCTATGTTGAGCTGTTGTGTGTTGGGCTATGTGATGGAGTACATATTTTGTGATGGTGAACTGTGTTGGGATGTTTGATGAAGTGATGATGTACGGTGTTGGGCTATGTGATGGAGTACATATTTTGTGATGTTGAACTGTGTTGGGATGTTTGATGAAGTGATGATGTACGGTGTTGGGCTATGTGATGGAGTACATATTTTGTGATGGTGAACTGTGTTGGGATGTTTGATGAAGTGATGATGTACGGTGTTGGGCTATGTGATGGAGTACATATTTTGTGATGGTGAACTGTGTTGGGATGTTTGATGAAGTGATGATGTACGGTGTTGGGCTATGTGATGGAGTACATATTTTGTGATGGTGAACTGTGTTGGGATGTTTGATGAAGTGATGATGTACGGTGTTGGGCTATGTGATGGAGTACATATTTTGTGATGGTGAACTGTGTTGGGATGTTTGATGAAGTGATGATGTACGGTGTTGGGCTATGTGATGGAGTACATATTTTGTGATGGTGAACTGTGTTGGGATGTTTGATGAAGTGATGATGTACGGTGTTGGGCTATGTGATGGAGTACATATTTTGTGATGGTGAACTGTGTTGGGATGTTTGATGAAGTGATGATGTACGGTGTTGGGCTATGTGATGGAGTACATATTTTGTGATGTTGAACTGTGTTGGGATGTTTGATGAAGTGATGATGTACGGTGTTGGGCTATGTGATGGAGTACATATTTTGTGATGGTGAACTGTGTTGGGATGTTTGATGAAGTGATGATGTACGGTGTTGGGCTATGTGATGGAGTACATATTTTGTGATGGTGAACTGTGTTGGGATGTTTGATGAAGTGATGATGTACGGTGTTGGGCTATTTGTGCGCGGCCTCGGCGCGGCCTCAGTGGCTGGGAGGTCGCCAGCCGTCCTCGGTCATACACTGTATGTGACTTACCTCCTCACCACCCTCTATAGTCATCACTGTGTATAGGAAATATGCTGACGGTAAATCACAGCTTGGGTTTTATTCATCTATTTTCACAAGGAATACCAATAGGTAAGCATGCTATCTAACGTGTAACTTGCAACTTTTCTCCAGACAAAATAAATATGGACCTAAAAACCTCTGACTTTACAAGTTTGTACAAAATGACCACGGGCCACTGACGAGTCAATGTGAAAGTCTGTGTGTAAGCCTGAGCCGGACCAGTGACTATCTAGTTACAACCACAACTGATGCCGAAGCCAACAACGTGTTTGCTCTCCAAAAATTGTTTATTATTATTATTTTTTTTTAACAGCATACTAAATTAATGGAATATAATGTAACAGTTATAATTTGCTTACGAATGTGTCTACATGTTTGTAGAGTGAGACAGTTTTATGAAATAAAAAATATACATTTTACAAGATAATCAGTGGAATTACAGTTAGGGTACTGTGATAATCCCTCTTGCACAATCTTCTCTTTGTGATGTTGAGTGTTGTGTTGTAAACGGCCCAGTAAGCTAATTCTGTCTTGGCCGTACTTGACTTCTCATTATTTTTCCTTAACGTGGACAAGGTTATCCAAATCTAGCTTTGTAGGTATTTGAGTTATATTTTGCTAGCCAATTTTACTCCATTGCCTCGACGGATACCTTGTTCTTCACATGTTTGCTTGATGTTTTGGATTGCCAAGTTAAAATGTCCATCATAATAAATTGAAATTCCACTGAAACTTAAACAATAAAAGCCAAAATGATTTGTATTTAAAACGTTAGATTCCTTTACATTGCTTTCACTACGTTGATATTATGATTATGAAGTTTGAGGTTTTCAATACTTAAATAGTTATTTGTGTAATTAGTGGGCGGATTGGCACTTTGCTGCACACGAGTCGTAGGCGAGTATGGAAAATTTCTCGAGTGCAGCAAAGGCAATTTGCACTCGTGTTACACATTCTATTTTTCCTACAGTTATTTTAAAGCATAAAAATAATTAGTCCACTAAAGAACACGTTTTAAGTTAGAATAAATCCAAGCGTTGAACGAAATGGGAAACACTGCAACAGCTGATCGTAGTAGTAGTATCAGTGTTGCCAACCTATTTCCAAGCGTACACGGATTACGTGCATAATAAAAGCACGCTGTTTTGTGTTGTTTGGTTGCAATATTGGTGTACGAAAAAAAAGAATGCGGCAAAAGTAGGTAAATGCAGCAATAAGCAACTTTCTGTACTATAATCAGTGCAAGGAAGCCTGCTTTATCAGGTGACTGTAGAAAAAATAATTATAATCAGCTGGTGACTTGAGAAATTTATACGTAATGTATAAATTTGATTATACAGGTGGCAAACAACTGGTCTCCGGACTGAAACCATGCATGGAAAGTCCATTAAAACAGAATAGGTCGTGTGGTAAAAATCACTTTTCTCCGAAGAAAGGAGTAGACTTTGGATTGTCACGATGAAGATATCTTTTCCCATTGAACGAATCGTTTCCCATTGAACGAAATTGGAAACACTGCAACAGCTGATCGTAGTTGTAGTATCTTTAAGTATAAATACTAAGACGTATTTACACGTGTAACAATTTCTAATAGACATATATTTATTTAGACATAATGGACGTATGTATATACGTGTAACAATTTCTTCTTGTAACACGAGTTACAAGTGATTTTCTATATTTGAAAATTCTTCACATATTTTTGTTACAATATTATTTTTTCCAAACAAAATTGGACTCTATGATTGGTCAACTTATTGTCATGAATATATAGGTTAGTCGTAAAATTTAAATTCCAAAATAGTACGATAGCAACGCAAGAACTCGTTAGGTAATAAGATTTGCGGGAAAGTTCGCTTCAAATTCGCTTTGGCTCGAATATAATGGGTTGGATGAATGGGCTCTGATACAATCAACAATTTCTTATCCCTGGATGTCTAATTGGTTTCTGTCTGCAAAATCAGCGAGGGGCGGAGTCGAGAACTTTCCAAGCCTTCGGAGCTGAGATCCTGACGGATCGAACATACGTTACACAGGGGCGGAGACCGATAAGTGCGTGTAGTAAAGCTAATTGTCAGGTACTCATCTGAGACTGTGGTGCTCGGGGTAAATTGACTGAGTTTGCAAACTTTCGCCTCCAAACAGAGATTTAATTTCTCAGATATCTAAGAGCGACTTCCTTAGGCTTCAACGCACAGGTTCTTAGTGATGGTGAAGACTTGTATTGAAATGTAGGGACTATGAGTTTCAATGCCGATCACAACACAGAAGTGTGGCGTCATCACAGATTAGTATAGGAGTTCTCCACTAACTATGCAAAATGTGCCCCACAAGACCAAACCAGGAATAAATTCGAGGCACCTTTTGGTGACCCATATTCTGCATTGTTAGTTGACGAGTTCATGCTGAGCCGGGAAAAGTACATTCTTACCAAATCATAATGTAGGTACCTTGTAAATTGATTCAAAAATTATCACTATATTTAGCATTGAGCAGGATTAAAATTATATCTTCTATGGTATTTTATGACAAAATGTTAAATGTAACATCACCTGTTTCCCTTTAATACTGTTGTAATGCAATAGAGCTTATCTTGTGCAGTGTGTAAATTATTTTTACCCAAATACATTTTACTAGCGTTCAAATTGAAACTTAATTGAGCGGAGCAAAGCGAAGCGACCTAAACTCTTATACTTCACTCCTGCTTTTGTTTTACAAATACTCCTCCTGAACGGCTGAAGCGATCTGCGCGAAATTTAGCACAGTGATAGCACAGTGATAGTAACCAACCATGGAAAGGTATGGATCTGAAATTGTACAAATCGGACCAAATAACGTTTACCTACATGAATTTAAGCTTTTAGAAATTTAACAGGTGGGTTAATTGGTCACCATGACATTATTTGCGAGATAACAATAAAAAGGTAAACAAGAGTCGCAACATATGTTAGTCAACGAATAGCACATTACAAATTCCGTACACGGAAAAAGGAAAGATCAATCGGATCAATAGCGTTGAGCATAATTTACTACAAAATAAATAACCAATAATTAGGTTCGCTGGAATAGGCTGACGCACCATTGAAGTATATATCTCATTTACGAAAAACAAATGTAGCACTGACTTTAGAAAAGTATTTGATTAATATGCTAGCTCCGCTCAATATTGCAAGCAGACAACTGCATTGTACACCTAGTAAAAAAATTAATAACATTTCTAAGATGACCTCTAAAAAAATCACAATCCTCTATTGCCAAAACATTGAGTGCATACCGTATTATTTGTGCGGTGTTCCTTCTCACAAATAGATATTGTATTTACCCGTGTTAGTTTCTGCCAAATACTGTATTTTATTTGTGAGAGACAGACTTTATTTATGCTGTACATAGCTGTCTATATTAAAGATTTGCCATAGAATTGATAGTACTTTACTGTACTTGGAATTGTCTTACGATAGGAAATTACAACTGTTCTTTCCGATAGTAAATTTGAAAAGAGCGGCGATAATTCTAAGTGTCGCTAGTTGTTACGTTGATGGCGTAGTTCTATTTAATGGTGTTCCCACTACAGCTGTTCATTATCCTGTTGCACAACTCAGCGAAGGTGTTGAATATCATTACAGCTAATATCAAGACGCTGCACGCTGCACGCTACACGCTGCACGCTACACGCTGCACGCTACACGCTGCACGCTACACGCTGCACGCTACACGCTGCACGCTACACGCTGCACGCTGCACGCTGCACGTGTAACTCTGACAACTTAGTGTGATGGCCGCAGAACGTGTTATGTTGGTTGTATCACGTCATCTGCTGACGACTGGCGAGATAGCATATACATATGCTACTCTGACTATAAACGCATATCATTAAAAAAAGTAGTAAGCAGCTTATTGTTTTCTATTATTTTATTAAGATAAGTCTGTTTGGACTAGCTTTTATCATTAAAACCATGTTGATAAATTTAAAAGTGTACAATTTACAACAATTCAATTTATAACATTTGTTTACATGCACACGTCAGCTCAACAATTGTTTGGATAGCCGAGTGTGGTAGTGTGCTCGCCATTAAATCTAAAGGTTGCTGATTCAATCCCAAGTGGGCTTGATTATGGAACAGACGCCACTTGTCATGGGCTTACATAAGGACACCAGGATTTGAAATCCAATCAAAACTTTATATCGTTAACATGCCCAAATATACGCCAAACCAAGACCCACTTCAAAGCTCAATATAATCTAAACTGTCATTTCGAACTACAATGGGTGTTTTAAAGTCTTTATAAACCAAGACAGACTTTAATTAAATTAGCACAAGATATTTAGTCAAAGTGGAGCAGACAATGAGATAAATTAAAAGACTGTGGGTGGAGGGGGAGGGGAGTCAGTAATGAGGACGAGGTGTTAGAATAATGGTGGCGGTGCTGCTGCCAGATGACCAGCCTTGGAACTAACTACAGTATACCCAGAATACAACGATACAACGTACTGTAGTGTGCTGTGCTTGTAACAATACACACTGAGAACTAGTCAAGGCAGTGCGTATATGTTAAATTCAATGTCTATTTTATCACTTAAACTGTGAAACACCTTTTAATTCATTGGCAATAGAAACAAATTGATCGAACTAAAACATATTAGTAAAAGTAGGTAACGTATATCTTATTAGAATGTCATTGTTTTAAAAACAAATCTGAACTCAATCTATGAACCTCTCAATATTTCAAATTGCGTTAGTCAAATTGACTAATAGATATCGCTGCAATGTTGTAATTTTTCAAGCAATTCTTTATAACATAACCTTCAGAGACTAAATTGTTACTCAAACAAATTAATCAACTATAAAGTCTTCAATTGAATTTTATGTTTTCCGTGTTGTAAACATATTTTTTTCAAAATACACTACTTCGTTGAAATCTAACACAACGTTTAAGCAGCTAATTGTAAGCTACAGGATACAGGAGTATAAACTACTTATTTACAGTTTTGCCTCATCTTGAAAATCATTAGTATCCAAACGTCAATGAAATTATCCAATCAAGGTTTTCTAGCAATGTAATAACAATAAATAGAAGGGGAGTCTCTTGCACCTCGTCGGGAACTACGAGTGAGTTATCCTATACAACTTAATAAAAAGCGAGGCAGATGTATGTGTGTGTCTTTTTTCAATACCTATATCTAAAAACTCCGTATGTAATTACGTTAACTTATAAAGCGTAATGGAGTGCCATACTACTTATTAATCCTATTATTGATGTGCATTATAAAACTTTATAAGTACACAAACAATATACACCTATAGTGTGAAATAATACAAAATAAGGTGTCGCCACAACGATTTAATTTATGCATTGATGTTCACGACGGAAATGTGAATAAATAATAGTTTAAATCCTGAAGGGCTAATATTCATACAATTGTAAGACAATTAATTTCTTATAAACGTTTTGACACTTTGATTTACATGCATTCTGCGGTACAACTGAAAGTATTTGCACGTATTTATGAGTAATTATATCATCAAGGTTTCTCATAGTTAAATACATTGCAGACGTATTTAAAGTTGTTAGTTTATGCATTGCAGACGAGGGCCAATAAAGCAATATTGGAAACATAAGAGCAATGGCCAAAGGATCACTAACAGCTGGGTCAGTTATAACCCCCATTTAAAGAGATGTGCACGACAATAAGTCACGTTCCCAGATTGGTCTGACAGCTCAAGACTCACACTTGTCAACACAGCATAAATTTCAATATATGCTATGGACGAGAATGGAGGTGGGCGGTTTTCTAGAACGTAGCCCAGCTCAAAGTTTGCACAGTCCAATGCTTATTCTAGATTACTTAATCGGTTATTGCAATAAACTATGTACATGACCAAATTTTCAGGAACCCAGAAAAGGAGTTTACTTATAACGTTCAATTCACCTTATCAGTTTATCAGTTATGTTTATTTTTCATTTTAGAATTGAACTATTAGGACGAGCGATTTACTTGCATTTAGCAATAAGGGATAAAAAGAAACTCCTTTAAGGACACAACAACCTAGAAAGATTTTCAAAACAGGTGGTTATAGGCAATCTTTGATTTTTATCATGGCCTCCATTAATACAATACTTTTTGTCAAGACCAAGCCACGTTTTAATTGAATAATTAATCAATTTTGCAATGATAGTACACAGGTATTCAGCATGAATCTGGTTGAATCTAATCAGCGTCTCTTCGATTATGAAATTTCTAACTCCACGGGACACTTGTCAATACGTTATCCATAACAGTTCCATATACTATTTGTGTCGAAGTCATAAAAAACAAACGCCAATGACTCATTTTAACGAACAGAGTTTGAGTTGTCTCATAGCATTCATTGGGAAAAAACCAAAGGACATTTTAACTCGGTCTCCTTTCCTTGCCAAGTGAGTAAGAGCGCATGTGTGTATGTGTTTTGAACAGTGTATGTGTTTGTGTGTATGTGTTTTGGGCAGTGTATGTGGTGATTGTTTGGTTTGGCTTCTTGCATTACTGACTGACGTTACATGGTCTGAGTCATGTCTAGACTCGAAATACATTACAATGTTATAATGGACAAAATCTGCCATTGGTTGAAAGACATTAGCAATAAATATAAATAGGTGTAGTCGCATCCACTAACTATGTAAAATATAAATATGTTAATTTGAAATTCGTATTGTTCAAAGTAATGAATTTCAGTAGACTAGTTGTCACACGTAGGGATGTAACCTTTTACCAGGTGAACACAGCGGCTTCTTTGCTACCAGAGCAAGTCCAATAGATTTCACTTGATAAGCCGTATATACGATATACTTTGTACTCTATGCTCTGTTCTGATCTCGCTATCTCAACCGCTCAATTTGTTATGTACCATGTTGAGGCTCCAATCCGCGAAAATAACGAATTCGAAAAGAGTATCCCACAAAGTGGGTATTTGTAATAAATATTAGCACTCGATAAAACAATGAATGTTATCATTTATATTTTGTCAAGAGAAGATTCCAATTTCAATTCCTACGTGTATAAGGACCCCCCTACGTCTGCAGAGAGCAAATACCCTAATGTTCTTTGGTATTTTCTCAATGTAGCCTATATTTGTGATTTTCAATATGCACTCCGTTATCCAAGCACCAACTCACCTCCAAGGTGCGTCCGAACTCATCGTGTCGTGTTTCCACCACTGTTCCGTACCGAATATTCACAAGATGGCTCACTGCACTGTCACGTTACATGAAACTGAAAGTGTTAGTAAAAAGTTAAGTTTTTAGGGACGTGGGTTATCCCACGGGACTACAGCTACTGAGCGGACGGGAGTCGGGACCACCCCACCCTTCTCCCACTGGAGTTGGCGTTGTAGCTCGCGATATAAATACGTTGTCCAGGCGAGTCTGGCAGACGACACTAGCAGAATCGCCACTATTGTTGCTAAACAAACACCAACCATCGGCCACCAGTGACAGATATCCTTCAGCGGATCATTACTGCGTAGATTAGGTGAGGAAGCCATCGACGGTGAGCGCCATCAAGTTCCTTGATCAGTTTAGTTGGAGCGACTCGTGTCTAGACTGGAGCACACACGAATGTCTTGCGAAGTATATTCTTAGGCAAGTAGTGAATGCTGACCTTACAACAATAAAAATCAAATCGTAATACCGACTGTCAAATGGAATGTATTTTTTCGATGCAGGAAAAGTAAGTAAACTACGGATTATGACCTTCCGCAAGAGTCTGTGCTCAACCCTTTGCCATTTAAAGTGCAAGACCCACTCGTACTTGAGGCTTATACACACCAGTTATATTACTCATGCTTTACAATAGACTGAGATTGCACTTACTTAAGACCCCAAAGAATACTTGTGAATCTGGAAGCTAAATTCCATTTGAAGGAAAACTGAAGTTTCTCTTTGCCCTGTGTACTCATGGTCTCTTTTGTGTATAACTCATGGTCAAAAGCTCTGGCAAGTTCTTTATAAAGAGATAAAACACAAATACTGAGCACTGCGTCTCTATCTACTAGTGTGATTGGCTTCGACAACTAGAGAATGTAACCCTAAAACCATAAAATATTACTCAATGTGGTTAATAAAACTGTTCATTTTGTATAGTACTTATTTACTTCCCTTGAGTTTCATCACGGTCGTTTGGTAAAGGACATCATTGGATTGCATATAATAGATAACAACAACCAAAGCAAACAAAGATAATTTTTAACACAAAGATATGGTGTACTGGGATCTCATCTTGACAAATAAATAATTTGATTCCTAGTTTGTTTAAATATTACAAATAGGTTTCTTGCATTTGAGCTTTTGAGGGACTGACATCCCTATATGCCACTAGTAATGTTTATTTTCGGGTCAGCAACGTCATTTGTTTATGTTTATGCTCCATACCGGTTCTGTTAAAGTATTCGTGGTTTACTCTCCTGCTGTAACTGCCCCCGCGAGACTTAATAGTGTTCATGACGCATAACTAAGTAGCACAATGAAATAAAAAAGTGGTACCTCAAGTATGTACTAACACCATATTGAATGACAACCTCTATCTCTAAAATCACGGTTCTCTTCCAATATAGATCCATCAAAGACCAGGCACCAAGGGGGTTTGCTGTATTAGTATGATAATATATGAATATACGCTTCTCAGATACGTATCAAATATTCAAAGACAAATAGTTAGTCCAGTCACTCCAGTCTCACTCTTAAGTTAATCTCACTCTTTCGTCTCAAGAAGTTTCTTTCCAGGGGCAGCATAATCTGGATAGCTAGATCGATTTCAGGAGAAGAACGACACCTTTTACGTCCATTGGACTGGTGAATTTGTCTCAGCGTTTTCGCACTGAGATTAGTAGATATCTGTCAAATGTGTGTTTTACAAGCTGTGCTGTGGGGTTGCTAACTGTATCAGGGACATTCAGTGATTGCTTTTGCAAGATCTTCCTGGAAGTTTGGCCAGCCTGCATGGCCTGAGAAAGCTTTTAGGCTGCAATTTTGCTATTTGCTTTCACCATACATTTTTGCACTGTAAAAGAAGATCTTCCATTTCCAAGTCACTTATGCTTTTTCTTGGCATATTTGGTCCCACATGGTCTGCAATCAGGATATATTCACAGTAAAGAAATTTCCCTTTCGATAAAACACATTTTTAACCACACTACGACATTTTTGTCATTTCAAGACCTTAAAGTGATTTACATCGAGGTCAGACAATAAGTCTCAGTTAGATTTAGTTATTTAACCAGCTTTATGTGGAAGTCATAAAAAATTTAAGTCAAATATTAAATATAAAATATTTAAGTGTTGGATAAATTATGCAACAATATCTTGGACCTTCAAGCCTAGATTGTAAACATAAGATCACGTTAAACTGAGACTGGTACACTTATGTTGTAAACCCTTTAAGCCTTTCTGTTTTCAATAGCAAAAACACTTTGTTTTTCAATCGTGCCTAATTGTTTTGTTTATATTAAGAATTGTAAATATACTTCTATAATCTATACTATATAAAAATGAGATTGTGTGTGTGCGTGTTTGTCTGCCTGTTACCTAATAACGCAAGAACCACTGAACCAATTTAAATACAATTTTGAATGAAGGTAGCTTTTATACCAGTTTAACATATAGGCCTATTGCTGTTATTATAATTCCCTTGGGCTATGTCCCATGGGATTCCAAAGTTTCAATGTTTACATTTTGGAAGAATGTAAAATAGTAAAAATTATTAATTGAAGGTAGCTGTAAATACTATAATTTGACAGTTCAAACAGCAGAGGTTAAGAGATACAGCTCCTGCTCCCAAGATTCTAAAGTTTTATGATTATGAGAATAGTTTGTTTGATTAATATAAAATTTATGAAAATATACTTATTTTCATGGAAACAGAAGGATCATTACAATGTATAATATTTTCGAATAACTTTGATATGGTAGCTTTAGCTTTATGTTTACAAATTTGAACTGATAAACAAATGTTTGGATCGGGATTTTAATAGATTTTAAAAACTAAGAAATATGTACTGGTGCAGTTTTAAAATTTTACTGACTCAATGTTTAACTTTTATTGGTGTTTTAATTCAATTTACAAACAAAATTTCAACTATACCTACTTTTATTCTATCCAGAGGTAGCTACCGGTACTTATTATATTTTCTTCTATCATCTACTTCACATTCGCTTTTTTTAATTTACAGAAATCTCCTTAGTAGTTGTATATTCCGTATACAACACTGTTTTAATTTGACAATGGAGAATATCCCAAAACTAAGATGCGAGCAATTCACTTTTGTATCCAAAATCTGTAACGTAACTATGTTTCTTTACTTGATGTTTTAAATAATGATGTAATTTAATGCAAATACATACACGTTTTGAACTATGGAACGAGTTAAAATAATTACTGTTATGTATTTCGTTGTTGCTTTATATTTAAATTGGTGAAATTTGTACCCTGATAAACAATAATAGTGGTAGGTTTTCTAACAAAAGGTAATACAAGTTTTCCATTAGTTTATTTTTGCTTATTATTGTGATATATACACACTGATCTGCAGGTAAAGATTGAACTTTGAAAAAAGCTCATTAGCTACGGTAAAACATATCAATTATATGTGAAATCAATATAAACTGTTTTATTTTTTTGCTTTACTACAGTGCTTTATGTTGTGCGATTATTTTTCCTTATTTACTTTATATTTACGTTTATGAACGAAATAAATGTTTAAGAAAGCTTATCATTTGAAAATTGAATCGTATGGGTACATTATTTCCATAAATGCATCAGCGCCTCATATAATTCGTACTAGGTAGCCTTATAAGTTAGCATAGCCTCAAAGAAAGATATTTGTCAAACTAATAGTTTCAATTGAATTGTGTTCCTGAAACCAAAGGGGAATGTGAAACTATTTTATATACAACAGAATATAAGATCAATTTTTTTCGCTTCAGCGTCCTTTCCGTTGCGAAGCACGGGTACAACAGCTAGTCGTTTATAAAACCCGCTTTCATGGCTACATCTTATTTCGCATCCCCACTTCTCTCTAAATCGACATGTGATCATTATTTTAGGCCAGTAAATAATAATAATAATAATAATAATAAATAATCGCTAAATCACATTTTAAATTGCCAAAAACATTTATAGATGAATGAAATGCCTACTTCTATCTATATCTCAAGTAGATAAATTTGATTCCGTTAATGCCATATTTGTGTAAGTAATTTGTCCATTAATTTTGTAAGGTATTATTAAAGGTTGCCGATTTTTCAGTCGCAAAGTAAATTCGGTATTATTATTAATATTATTATTGACCGTGTTGCTCAAATAACATGTAACCTAAAACATTAGATTTATGATCGAGTTCTGGGTCGATAAAAAAGGCCTTTAAAGGCTGATAAAACAACACTGTAATTGGTATTTAAAGAAACTTAATCCTGTCAATTCAACTAACTAGGCCTATTTATGATTCTCGTATTTTTATTTCCAGTAGCCACTTAACGTTAAATATACAGTAGATTTATATATAGCAAACACTGGTTAAGTGAGCTTTTCAATGTCTGTAGGAATAATTCCTAACATTGATTTTCGTAATAAATCCTTAGAAACAATGTTATTAGATCAATATGTCTTGCGGAATATCATGGTAATCGGTGATTTTCTTTGCACAAATCAAATCAAATCAAAGCAAATCATTTTATTCAGCTAAGTTGACAATACATTGCATTAGCTAAGTCAAACATAAATAATACAGCTTTCCTTCTTCGTTTTAAGCTAATGATAAGATTAACAAATTTAACAACAATATTTAATACTAATTATATATACATCGTCTTACTCAACACACCAGGGTTTACAACAGTCCAATTCCTGTGGTTCAAGAACTCCTGGATGCTAACACGAGATTTTAAGCAAATGTTGTTTTATGCATCGTTTGAATTTTGAGTGGGCTGATTCTAATTTTAAAGAAAGGGGGAGGCTATTATACAAATTAATTCCATTGTAAAGGCAGTGTTTTTTGAAAAAAGATGTAATATGTTTAGGGATTGGTAAATTGTGAGAATTTCGGAGTGAATATGTGTGAATACGGGGGTTTCCTGACTCTGTGAATAGGGAAAGATTTTGTTTGACAAAGATGAGGGTTTCAAGAATGTAGATCTATGGAAGAGTTAGAATTTTAGAATCTGAGAAAACTTTTCTGCGTGATTGGCGTTTGGGCAAGGAAAAAATTGTTCTTATAGCCCATTTTTGAAACTTAAACAGAAATTTGGTTTTTGTACTTTCATAACCCCATATAGGTATAACATACGCTAAATGTGGATAGATGAGTCCGTAATATACGGCTATTAGAACGTCATTATTGGCAGTGTTCTTTAAACTACGCAGTACAAAAATTCCAGAACTCAATTTATCTGTGACCTGTTTGATATGATGTTGGAAATTTAGATTTTCATCCAGGGTCAGTCCCAGAAACTTAACTTTGTCAGTTGGGTGAACTGGTGTGTCATCTAACAGAAGACTGAAACCATTAAGCTCTAAACTCTTGATATCGCGATCTGAAATGGAGAGTGAGGTATCATCAGCAAATAGTGTGGGTGTGGCGGTCGAAGTGCATGATGGGAGGGTGTTGATAAAGAGGAGGAAAAGGGTAGGTCCTAAAACAGAGCCCTGGGGCACTCCTCTCAGAATGGTGGTCTTAACAGAGGAGTAGGGACGAATGAACCCAGTCTGGTCTACTGCCTGGATCTCTACGTACTGTGTTCTGCCACACAGGTAGGAAGCAATCCAACTTAAGGCTACTCCTCTTATTCCTACTTTATCCATTCTTTGCAGTAGTATGTTATGATTGACTGTATCAAAAGCCTTTCTCAGGTCAAAAAATATTCCTGCTGAATAGTTTCTTGAATCAAGCCCTCTTACAACTCTGTTTATTAGGTCAAACATAGCAGTCAGAGTGGACCTTCCTTTCAAAAACCATGTTGTTTAGAGGTTATGATTTTATTATTTTCTAGAAACTTACAGAGCCTCAAGTTCATGGCTTTCTCGAAGACCTTAGAGAATACGGAAACAATTGATTTTGGTCTATAGCTATTGCAAGCCTTGGGATTCCCTTTTTTAAATATGGGTCTAACAACCGACTCCTTCAGACGCTCAGGAAAAGTTCCACAGCTAAATGAGAAGTTAATGAGGTGACACAATGGATGGAGCAAATAGTTTGAAACTTTTTTCAGCATCACAGGAGATATTTCATCGGAGCCTGAACTTTTTTTGTTCTTTAAACTTTTTACAATAGTGCGAACTTCTTCTACTGTTACCGGATACAGAAAAAGTGAATCTACACATTCCCTAATGTTATCAGTAATGTTTCCTTGGCTTATGGATGTTTTAACATTCGCTCCAACGTTAGAGAAAAAGTAAGAAAATTCATTACAGATGGTGTCAGGGTTTATGATTTTCTCACCGTTGTCACGCTCTAGAACTAATTTTTGTTTGAACTCGTTTTTTGAATGTTTTTTTTTGTTTTTATAATATCCCAAATAGCTTTTGTTTTGTTGTCAGAGGTCTCTATTTTCTGTAAGCTATTTTTTTACTTGATATCCTGGATCATTCGTCTGTATTGGCCCTTTAGTTCTCTATAATATGAGCTTAAGTAATGAGATGACTCTAAATTTTTTACGTCACTGTAGAGATTAAGGAGTTGATTTTTCAGTTTGAGAACTTCATCTGTAAGATGTATCTTATTGACTCTGTTCTTTTGTACCTTTTTAATCTTTTTCGGTAATGCAACATCAAAAGCATAAATTATCTTGCCTACGAATCTCTCAAATTTTATGTTTAAGTCCGCAGCACCATAGACGTCATCCCAGTTTTCCTTTGAAATCAGATGTTCAAATAATTTTACGTTTGCATTAGAGTAAGTCCTTGAATATTTGTAATGAGCTGTAGGTAAAGGCTGGGTGGAATTGAAGTGAAACGTTGCCGACTGGGCGTAATGATCGGAAAGGCCTGTAATTATTGTTGATGAATCAGTATTAATGTCATTTGTAAATATATGGTCTATTAAACTGCGCGAGTCTTTGACTTCGCGAGTGTACCCTTTAACAATGTTGACTAATCCAAATGTAGCCATCACCGATACAAGCTTATGACTGGGAAAAGAGTCGCATGCAAGATCAATATCAATATACAAGTATCTACTATTTTGATTGTATTTATGAATGTTTTGATTAAAGATAAATTAGAAGAAATTTAATTGAATTTAGTATCAGAGAATGGGAAAGATAACACTATATTTAACAACTCAGGGATTGTATGAGATTTAACAATGACTTGCCACAAATGTAGGCCTCACACGTCAATCTGAGGCAAGATATTTGGGTTAATGTTCAGATAGCTGATGGTTTTAGACGCTGCTGTTCCTATACCTTCTCTTGAATCACGACTCTTTATTTCTGTCCGACAAATATTGAATTCTCGTCTTTAAATAGGTTATGTGGCGTGTCGAACCGTTTGTTGTTTTATTTTAAACTCGCTCTCATTCGGGAAGAACAAAAATAAATTGTGGAATGCAACATGAAGTAGCAATTGTAACAATGTTTATGCCTACTTAATGTGCTCTTTGGTCGCCGATTGGCTGCAGTTCAAACAATAATGTACCGGTGCGATCCCTTGGTCTTGGACCAGCGAGTACAAGGGTGATGGACAACCCCAGGGTTAAAATTGACCTGTTTTGCAGCGCTGGACAACTTGTCCCAGTACCACTCGGGTGGGACAGGTTGGCTGCTCCTGCTGCCATCATCATGGAGTTTGACGACCGTTTACAGGACATGCAATATATAATATTTCTATCATTTCCACTCCGATGCACTGAAAGATTACTTCCCTAGACGAATTGTAAGCGATTATGGATTTTAGGTGTGATATTTACTTGTTTATTATTTTACCAAACAAAATAATTAGAGTAGTTTACTGATTTCTCCCCAGAAAAGTTCAATAACCTTCAAGTAACAAAAGATATTTTTTGGCCAACAGTGAAATTATCCAAATATATATTTTAATATTATGCGATAAAAAATTTAAAATCAAACATAAATATTGTAGTGAAAATGTTTGCTATTACATTGACTTTAAACAGTGTTTATAGACATTTCGTCCAATAATAAAATATGAAAACTATAATATACATGTGTTTAATTAAAAAAAAAGGTTGGGATGATATTTCCTCCAACAAAAGACTCATTTGGATCCACGAATGGATCCAACAAATTCGTGTAGGGAAAATACCTTCAGTCCGATTTGTATTATTTCAGATTTATACCTTCCCATAGTTGGTTACTATGATTGTGCTAAATTTCACGCGAATGCTTTAGCCGTTCAGGAGAAGTTTTATTTTGTAAAACAAAAGCAGGAGTGTGGTATAAGTGCTTCGTCCACTTCCCTCACTTCGCTCGCTCCACTCAAAAATGAATATAATATTATTAAATATTCATTTCTAAATCAACGTTTGCTAACAATTGGCTCAGTACCTCGGGGCTTAAGTTTTGGTAGGAGAGAGTCAAGTAAAATAATTAGTATTTGATCGGAACTATTTTCCCCTATATCAAGTAATCTTCATTGTAATCTTTGCTCAATAGTATTTTGTAATTTGCTAATAGACTGTGGATGGCTTGTATAAAAACATGGTACAAGTCTTTTGTTTACTTTTTCATTGTTATTTTGTTCAACTAAGATAGTTAATTGGCATCCAAATGTAAACAATTTTTTACTTTCAATTTCATTTTTTACGCAATTAGATTTTTGTTGGCAGTTTTAACTCCAATAAACGCGTTTTTAGGGTAGAAATAAAATATTTACAACATTTGAAGGTAATCGTCGAAGCAGTTTTCGAGTGCAAACAAGCATGCAAGCATCCATACAAATAATCAAACCTTGCTCATATAAGAGTATAGGATAGGATTATATGTTTTCCACATTGAAGATAGCCTGTGATTTAATATAACTTTTATTGATTTCAAGGATACGAAAAAGACTGTTATTATTTATTTTTAAGACAAAGCACTTTATGTTTGCTATATTATGTTAGCACAAGAGAAATTGTTGCACAAGAGGGAAATTATAAATTGGAGCGTAGATTCGTAGATAACATTGAATTTGTAGAGAACACGTTTGCAGATTAAATTGCCAATGTCTTCAATTTAACCAAAGGCAAACCAATTGACATATCTTTATTTTCAGAAAGGTGATCAAAAACTTCTTCCATAGTGATTTCACATTGTGCTATATGCACTTTTAAAGATGTTCTCACACGTAGATAATTTCTTTATTAGATACCTGCATTTTACGTACATTGTGGCCTATTTGAGGGGTTTTATGGGCTTTGCCCCTACAAGCCACTAGTAAATAATAAAACTCATTTCTTACACGTTTCCTTGCACGGCAGTGAATGGTTTAAGCAGCTTTCCCTAAAGGTTATGACGATTACTATATAAATCGTTAATTTATAACAATGTACCAAGGTGTGTCAATGTCATAGTGAGATACTTTACCAAACCTTAGATAAACCTTAGATGCTACATGTTAAATTGTCTTGTTTCTGTCTAATTTTATTCCATTAATTGCATTGCTTGGTTAACAAAACCCAAAAAAGTGTAAGACAATAATAACAGCCCCCGCTACCTCTATGATAGATATAAAATACCCCCGCCGCAGCAAACCTGTCGACTAAGCGAATTTCCATTTGTCTGAATTGATTTTCAATTAAATATATTTTAATAACATTAGGTTTAACGAGTACCTAGGTTTGCTGCTACAAGGAAACTAATAAAGTGTGTTTTTTAGTAAAATATTGATAGCTTAGTACAAAATAAATAAATTTGCCAAGTTTGATCAAAATATATCCATAAACAAGCAAATTACAACATTTGACAATATTCTCCATAAGAATAACATGGGAATTTTAAATTTACAATTATTTAAATTTTCTCCGTTACTAATAACCGAACAAAAATACTTTTATATACTAAATTATTTATTTTTTTAAGCTCTTTAAAAGGGTCTAAAGTGAAATGGGGAAATTTTGTGTTTTGAGGTTCAAAAGTGAGAAAAACCAATTTTTACCCCATAAAACCCCCCGGTAAAGCCCCGTTCCCATAGTCCGATCATGCTGGTTCGCGGACTCATTCAAGTTTATCCCGCTTTACACCTTTAAACCAAATTTCATCAAAATCGGACAAAAATTACTCAAGTTATCGCGTTCACGGACGTATATATCTAAGTCTATATATATATACAATATATAAAAATTTGAACGAATGGTGTTTTTGGCCTCTGGGGACATCAAAATGAAAAAGTAAATCGGTCCCGGGTCTAGGTCTTACCGTGCCACCTACGGTAATAACTACTTCCCTATAGGGAAATTCGCTAACAACATTTTCCTTAGATAGTATTGTGCTAAGATAGTATTTAACAATATATTTTGGACATTTTCATCACAACAACTACATATCCCTCCCTCTTCAGCTGCCGATTTCCAAAAGCCCATGAAATATTTTACTACCCGTCTTGATAGTAATTTCTAATTGTAATTTTTTTATAATATAATGTACCCCTCCAATTGATCACATCTCAACCCCATGGTGTAGTGAAATGTAAAGTAACGGCTGGTAGCTGGCAGTGAACCTGTCGTCCGCCAGATTTAGCGTCCAGTTCGACAACCCCCGTTGGCCGACCTCCGAGTGTTATTTTGCGCTGGCCTCTCCCAGACTCGAACCTGAGACTTCCTCATTCACGGAGAGTCCGTCGACCATTACATGGAGTCTTATTACGACAGTAGCATTGGAAATATGGCTAGTTTTATTCACCTTCAAAGAGCAGAGCGCCTCTTTGCCAACATCTCTTGAAAGAGTATTTTCGTAGCGGTAAAACTTACAACGGCCACTGTAAAGAACCGTAAGGAATGTATGAATGTGAAACACAAATTTAGTTAGGAAAAATACACCGTGTCCCCAAAAAAACTTAACAATTTTAAATTGTTATATAATACGTCCAGGCATACCTAGTCTATTTTGAAGGTGATCATATGATAACTGAGCTCATAAAGTTTTGTTCAATATCAATTGTAACTATCAGCTGATTCATTGTTGTCGCTTGAAACTTGAAAGTTCAAAACATTGCCCTGTCATCAAGCAGGCACCATGAACGCACGAGAGAAAGCGCAATGCATTGAGTGGTACATTCAAAGTAAGTCAGATATTGCAGTGCAAAGAACATTTAAAAGACGCATCACGGAACAGCATTCGAGCATGGTATGACAAATTTATGTTAACTGGAAGCTTACAACATTTATAAGGTAATGGTAGGCCTAAAATCCAAAATGAATTGATGGAAAACGTACAACAATTAACCCACGGTCCCTAGACCTAACACCCTGTGATTTTTTCGTCTGGGGTTTCATCAAGGACCAAGTTTATAAGACAGAAGCACAGACAATATAATACTTTAATGTTTTCATGGTTTCTGTTGTCTGTGACAGACTGACATAAGTCTCCGATGTCCGAGAATTGAGGCAAAGAATAAATGCAGCCTTTACTGACGAAATGCGCCATTAGTCCAGGCAACGAATGCTAAAAAAAAGGGTATAGAGGGAAATGTTTGGAACACAATTTCTGACTTCGTAACTTTGTTTAGTATAGTTAGGAGGTTAACATACCAAAAGTCCCCGCCTCTAGCCCTTGTGCTGTGGGGGAGGGGGGGGGCTTGAAGGTACCATTTTTCGGTTTTTTGCTGATATCTCGGAAACCATGCGTCCAAGCGAAATTATGCTAATATACAAAATGAAAGCTTATTAAATTTCCAGCAAGTTTGTAATTTACCAATTTTTGATATCTTGTATAGTTTTCGTGTTATTTGCTATCAAAAGTTAGTAAATTTGGAAAAATACATTTTTTTCTCATGTTTTTTGTTCTTTTTGACAAGTTGCCTCTCAAACTATGCACCCAAAAAATAAATGCTGGGCATAGGGTTGTACAGAATTAAATTCCCTTCAATAATATATATGACTTTACTAGTTTACCTCCTTCCGTTCAGATTTTAAAGCAAATTAACCGTCAGTATAAAAAAATTAAATTTAATTAAAATTTAAGAAAATTAAAATCTAGTGTTGAGCAAGGAATTTGAAGTCTTGCAACAGCTGTTGACTACTTAATATTTCAGTTTATCACCTTACAAAGTCAACTAATTGGTTGGTATATTCACTATCATGTAGCTAAGGTAAGTGAGGGCGTCTAAAAATAGCACAGATACCCTATAGAAAATATATACTTATGGGCTGCCTAACCAGCTTCCTCACACTTGATGATCTAGCTAGACTATTGTAATGGGAAAATATGGTGTTATAACCATGTTAATGCATATAAGAGTGTCTATATGACACTGGAAACCAATCACAACCATAAAATTGAAACCAAGACAATTGACATGTTTAAGTAGGAATTAACATAAAACATTACATTAGTGAGTAGCCTTAGCCTACTATTGAATCAATTCAGCCTTGCTATCTTAGTTTGGAAAGGACTACAATCCTCATAATCGTTTTTATCCTCTTATTCTCTAGGAAAGAATGTAAGGGACCTCTTTTTCTGGCACCATAAACTATCTAAACAAGGATTAGATGATATTTTGAACGCGATTCTACTGGATGTGACCAAAAATCTTCAGCATTTGAAAAAAGCAAGGTTGCTTATGCGAAGTTGTATCTGAATTCCCCAGTGGCCCAAAATGCATCATCTGTCTTTCACGCCCCCTCTCCAACACCACCCAAATACAAAAGGTAGGGAAAATGTACATCTTGATTTGATATGGGCTTCAGCGAGAGAGGTATCGTGCACTTCAACTTCAATCTATACAGGTAAAAGTCAATTTTTAAATCGATAGTCTCCATCAAGCCTAATATCTCTTGTCTTCCTCCGACTGATGGTGCTTTCAAACATCGTTTCCTATCATGTACATTCCAAAAGGTTCAGCTGTGGCTGGGAAATAACCTGCCTTCTCTTATGTAAGAGTGGAAAAGAATAATAAAAACTCTGTAGTAACAGAGTACACTCAGCATGAAACTACACTGAAGGATATCCTCAAAACTGTTTTCTGCCTATGCACATAAAACTGTACTCGTGCAAAATCAGGTAGCAAAAAAGCAAGCCTAAAATAAGTATGCCAAAAATGTCAAAATGTTGTCCCTGTGAAAGATGACTAAGAATATGAAGAAAAACAGTATACCTATGAAAAAAAGTATAAAAATGATGAGGATGGTAGTCCTTATTAAACTAAGATAGCAAGGGATAGAATAGTAGGCTACTTACTGATGTAATTTTTTATATTAATTCATTCAAATATGTAATTTATCTTTGTTTAAATTTAATGGTTGTGATTGGTTTCCAGTGTCATATATACACTTTTATATGCATTACCATGGTTATAACACCATATTTTCCCATTACAATAGTCTAGCTAGATCATCAAGTGTGAGGAAGCTGGTTAGGCAGCCCACAAGTATATATTTTCTATAGGGTATCGGTGCCATTTTTAGACGCCCATCACTCACCTTATCTACTTGATAGTGAATGTTCCAACCAATTAGTAATGTAAGGTGATAAATTAAAATATATTAAGTAGTCAACAGCTGTTGCAAGACTTAAATTCCTTGCTCAACACTAGTTTTTAATTTTCTTAAATTTTAATTAAATTTAATTTTTTTATACTGACAGTTAATTTGCTTTAAAACTGAACGGAAGAAGGTAAACTAGTAAAGTCATATATATTATTGAAGGGAATTTAATTCTCTACAACCCTATGCCCAGCATTTATTTTTTGGGTGCATAGTTTGAGAGGCAACTTGTCAAAAAGAACAAAAAACATGAGAAAAAAATGTATTTTTCCAAATTTACTAACTTTTGATAGCAAATAACACGAAAACTATACAAGATACCAAAAATTGGTAAATTACAAACTTGCTGGAAATTTAATAAGCTTTCATTTTGTATATTAGCATAATTTCGCTTGGACGCATGGTTTCCGAGATATCAGCAAAAAACCGAAAAATGGTACCTTCAAGCCCCCCCCTCCCCCACAGCACAAGGGCTAGAGGCGGGGACTTTTGGTATGTTAACCTCCTAACTATACTAAACAAAGTTACGAAGTCAGAAATTGTGTTCCAAAAATTTCCCTCTATATCCTTTCGTTGCCTGGACTACATAGAGTGTGCGGTGAATTGGACAGCCGTATTGACTATATTTTTGCCAACAATGGCAACCATGTTGAAAACCATTAACACATATGATGTCAAACATGAATATTTGTGTCAGTTAAAATGTAATTAGTTTATCGTGTGATTGTTAATAAACTTTTTATAATTAAATAAAATTGTTCAGTTTTTTTTTTTTTTTGTGACACGATGTAGTTTATAACAAAATACTCTGACGATTGTTATGAACTGGGCGATGTTTCCTACAATTTTGTATTAATTGAATGCAATTTTAATTTTGTTTTGTTTGCATCACAACCAATGTGTAAAGGTGTAGTCAATGGTAAAACAAACAACTACTCTACATTCTACAATATTAATTGTGATAGGCTGTTGCTATTAATCTCACAATCATGGAAACACTCGGATATGTATACCAGTAAATCTGTGCGATTATTTTACAACAAACATATTGATTGCTAAAATAAAAATTGTGGCTAGAAGACATATTATCCCAATTGATTATAAGTTGCTTTAACTTAACTTTTATTGATTTACGAAGAAATAAAACTTAATTTGTACGAAATTGTTATAAGTACACAACCCGAAGTTACCCGAAGAAATAAATCTACGTAGAATTTTATGTCGCGAGAGGATGACGGACGTTTCAAACAACGATATTATTTAGTATTGTCATTGTTTGTTGCATAGTGTTTTTACTTACACTGGATAGTTTGGTACAAATGTGCGGATTTATGTAATGCGGAAAATGTGAATGCATACTATGGGACATAAAGCTCTAATAAAACTCTATTCTTGTACAGAAATATTGTGCAAAATTTTCTTTTATTTTATTTTTTTTACTGGAGGGATATTTGTTTTAGTAATAACAGTAAGTCAATCTCATCTCATAGTACTAGAGTTAACTGTTGTAACTATTTCAGCTATGAATATAATAGTTGGTAGACTATACGAGTAAATAATTGACTAGTAGTTGGAACTTGCTTTATATATCACGATATACTCTAAAACCAATCGAAGGAAGAAACCTTCGCACAAATAAGCAGCTCGTGGGTTCTCTCCAATGACCGTTCTAAACCTCGTTTCACAGTCGACTTCCTGCTCCAGAACCCCGGCAGTTTCCACTATATGTCTCAAATCCTAACATCATTCTCGCGTTTCACTTTGGCCAAGGTTCAGATCTATTTCTGGGATCGTCCGTCCACAGCAAGGTCGGGTTCAACGGGATTAATAACTTAAACCGCGGGACAATGGCAGCCAATTACTAGGCCTGTTTGGCTGATTGTCGTTCTCGTCGATACCACCGCGATGCACTCCGACTCGCCCAGCGCGGAAATAGCCCCTCGTGGGCACTGTGTGGGCGCTCGCTGCTCGCTTCCTAGTTTTGGGCTAATTCCAACTTGTTTTCAACCTTAACTATCTACGACACGACTCTATTATCTGTCAACGGTTGTCACGCCTTTAAAGTTGCTGGTTATTTCAAGCGTCCGCACCCATAAACTGAACGATCGCTACGGTTTCAATTAGCGAGGTCCCGTTGTCTTAGTTCGCCAAAATGCAAGGGCCCTTCCTCATTGCAACGCGATATGGGCCAAAAATGCATCTTATTTGTAAAATCTGTTTTAATTCTAAATATTTATAAAAGATTAGTCACCTTACAACAACGAGATTAATAGGGAATCACGGAAATTAATTTCATCCGAATGTAAAATAACAGATTAAAAAGTGTACAGTATTAGCTTTGTGCACAGTGTAACGTTCGCAACGAAATTGCACATCTGAAGGCATCCTTTAATGCTAATTGTTAATTGCTAATGTCAGCCAAATACCAACCCGTCAATTTGACATCGCAGTGGTTACAGATTTTCGTGTGGGCATAAAATATACCCAATAGCCTAGTACTGAATATACTCTATATGCCAGCGGTCAATACAAATTCAATATATAGCAATACTGTTTATATCTTACCTTATTTCCTCCACTCCTGAAGGAAAGACCACCTCCATCTCGATGGGTGAACGAATGTCTACCTCGAAGTAACTTTCCATTAAAGGCTCCTCTTGTTCGTATATGAAGCCTTCGTCAAAATGGCCATCAGATAAAGGAGTAGAACTCGTCCATCGCATCTGGCTCTGATCATTTGCCTGGAACGGCGAGCAGTCTACGTTATCATCAGGGATGTTGAGGGTATCGTCGCTTTTCACTTGGCTCACCTGCTTGTGACTTTTGGTTTTATGATCACACCACTCTGCTGCCTGTACTATGGGGCTAATAGCATCCACGTGCTGCTGAACGTTATCGTAGAAGTTGACTGGAGTGTTCGAGTTCACAACTTCTTCATTATGCTCTTTGATTTTATTACAAAACTCATTTTCACCGTCCATTACTTTCTCGATACTTTTGAAATCGTTTATCACCTTCTTCGTCTCTATTGGTTGGCCGTTGACATCGTCTTTGTTAGCTAAAATGTACTCTTTGTTCTTCTTCGTTTTCTCAATCACTTCTTCTTTTCCACCTTCCACAATCTTTGAAGACTTCTCCGTTTCTTTAGTTTTGTTGACGTGTTCAACCGTTTCAAAAGACTTTGCACCTTCTTTGCTCGAGTACGATGTCTGTTTCACAGAAGTACTCTTTTTGAATTCGGTTTTTGACACAACATTGGAGTTTTTCCAAACACTGTCCATACTACTTGTGGGAGAGGTTACACCTCTAAGTCGGATTCGGTTCTGCTCGTCTCTATAATGGTCTCCCCAAAAGTCCGATGGTTTCTTCATGAAAAAATGATGAGAATCGAGTGGCGATTCTCTACCTGAGTCAAATTCCGATTTCGGAGTCGCTGCATATTCCGAGGAAAGTGATGAGTATCCGTGACTGAAATCAGAGTGATGCCTCCTGTAACTTCTGTTAAAGCTTGACTTTGGCTCACTGATTTGCGTTTTTGAAGAATCGTATTCCCAAAACGTGATATCTCCTTGTCGATCGTTAGTTAAGTTCAGTTTTTCGTCTCTCGGCCAGAAATCGGAAGTCGGCGTTCTCGACCGATCGGGGTTGGGGCTCCAAACACTTTGTATTCTATTTGAGTAGGAACTGGAGTCCAAATCGTACGATAAGGAGATGTCTTCATACTTAGGGCAGGTCTTTTCTTCGGACAGGCATCTTCTCCAGTTACCAAACACTGGCCTATGTTTGAACGGACTATTGGCTCCACTTTCCAACTTAGTGAACCCTTCTTTCGAAAAGTCTCTGTCCTCTTTGCTAATGCGCTCCCAGTAGTGCTGCTTGCGCCTTCGCAGATCACGGCCGCACCCCGTGGAGCCTCCACTGGCTGACCCAGAGTCGCTGCTGTATGTGGGGTAATGGCCAGGAGAGGAGTCGCTGTTGTACGTAGAGCGAGGACTGGGTGAAGTAGGGGTACGCGGGAATGTGTTTGGAGAGTCACCCTTGAGCACCAACAGGTCCAGACACTTGCCGGGCTGAATTATCAGAGCCTCTACCTGGGAGATGTGCAGCAGCCTCGTGTCCATCTTCTCTATCTGCAGAATCGTATCTCCAGGAGCCAGGTACTGCGCGGCCAATGACCCGGGCGTCACCTGCAAATTGACACAATACCTTGCAATAAAAAAACCTTTTCTAATATAGGTATTCCATTAAAATGTTAGAAATTATAACAACCCCGTCGAAGCAAGCCTGCAGACTTAGCGAATTTCCAGATTGAAGTTTTAAATCAAATTCATTTTGTATTGGTAATATTAATAAATCTGTTACTTTGTGCAAAGATTGATCTTAAACTACTTATGTACTATGTTTGAAATCAATCAGTTAATGGGTTCAAATTTAGTAATACATTTACAGTATTTCTAAAAACCAAATACATACAAATGGACAGAAATCCATTTTTAGTTTAGACCCATGTTCGTGCGATGTTTTTAAATTATTTTGATCTAAGAAACAAATAGGTACACAAATCTTTCCAGAGATTTTGTATACACCCTGTATTTAATAAAACAGTATACACCACGGCTGCTGATCATAATCAGGCACCTTGGTACGCCATTATATCAGCTGTTTATAACTAAGCATCTGGGTTTTTTTCAAGGACGCTAAGAGCAAGCCCGGATTATTCATATTACTTCAGGTTAGACTTTGGGTTGCGGCATTATCTTATCACTTGGATAAAATCCATTGGTTATTTGATATGGCGGGATTCAAATTCGGGACCTCGTGGACGAGTGAGGATAGTTTTAATTACACTTTTAAGTATATCCACGATATTTCCAGGTGTTTTGAGTAAGTAGTTGAACTAGTTGATATCTCACCTTTATTTTACATTTACAGACACATGTACAGATGAAATGTGACGGAGTTCCAATCATAGGAGCTGACTCATATTCTGGCACCTCGATGCACCACGAGCCGCTGACTCGTATTCTGGCACAACCATACACCATGGCAGCTGTTCATAATCAGGCACCTTAGTACACCACAATGGCTGTTGTTCATAATCTGGCACATCGGTACACCATGGCAGCTGTTCATAATCAGGCACCTTGGTACACCACAATGGCTGTTGTTCATAATCTGGCACATCGGTACACCATGGCAGCTGTTCATAATCAGGCACCTTAGTACACCACAATGGCTGTTGTTCATAATCTGGCACATCGCGGTACACCATGGCAGCTGTTCATAATCAGGCACCTTAGTACACCACGATGGCTGTTGTTCATAATCAGGCACCTTAGTACACCACGATGGCTGTTGTTCATAATCAGGCACCTTAGTACACCACGATGGCTGTTGTTCATAATCTGGCACATCGGTACACCATGGCAGCTGTTCATAATCAGGCACCTTAGTACACCACAATGGCTGTTGTTCATAATCTGGCACATCGCGGTACACCATGGCAGCTGTTCATAATCAGGCACCTTAGTACACCACGATGGCTGTTGTTCATAATCTGGCACATCGGTACACTATGGCAGCTGTTCATAATCAGGCACCTTAGTACACCACGATGGCTGTTGTTCATAATCTGGCACATCGGTACACCATGGCAGCTGTTCATAATCAGGCACCTTGGTACACCACAATGGCTGTTGTTCATAATCAGGCACCTTAGTACACCACAATGGCTGTTGTTCGTAATCTGGCACATCGGTACACCATGGCAGCTGTTCATAATCAGGCACCTTGGTACACCACAATGGCTGTTGTTCATAATCTGGCACATCGGTACACCATGGCAGCTGTTCATAATCAGGCACCTTAGTACACCACGATGGCTGTTGTTCATAATCTGGCACATCGGTACACCATGGCAGCTGTTCATAATCAGGCACCTTAGTACACCACGATGGCTGTTGTTCATAATCTGGCACATCGGTACACCATGGCAGCTGTTCATAATCAGGCACCTTGGTACACCACAATGGCTGTTGTTCATAATCAGGCACCTTAGTACACCACGATGGCTGTTGTTCATAATCTGGCACATCGGTACACCATGGCAGCTGTTCATAATCAGGCACCTTAGTACACCACGATGGCTGTTGTTCATAATCTGGCACATCGGTACACCATGGCAGCTGTTCATAATCAGGCACCTTAGTACACCACAATGGCTGTTGTTCATAATCTGGCACATCGGTACACCATGGCAGCTGTTCATAATCAGGCACCTTAGTACACCACGATGGCTGTTGTTCATAATCTGGCACATCGGTACTTGGTACACCATGGCCACAGAAAACATACTACTATAACCTATAGTAGTATGTTTTCTATGGCCATGGCAGCTGTTCATAATCAGGCACCTTGGTACACCACGATGGCTGTTGTTCATAATCTGGCACATTGGTATACCATTTGCAGCTGATCATAATCAGGCACCTTGGTACATGGTATACCATGAGCAGCTGTTCATAATCAGGCACCTTAGTACACCACAATGGCTGTTGTTCATAACCTGGCACATCGGTACATCACGATGGCTGTTGTTCATAATCTAGCACATCGGTATACCATGAGCAGCTGTTCATAATCAGGCACCTTAGTACACCACAATGGCTGTTGTTCATAATCTGGCACAACGGTACACCATGGCAGCTGTTCATAATCAGGCACCTTAGTACACCACAATGGCTGTTGTTCATAATCTGGCACATCGGTACACCACGATGGCTGTTGTTCATAATCTAGCACATCGGTATACCATGAGCAGCTGTTCATAATCAGGCACCTTAGTACACCACAATGGCTGTTGTTCATAATCTGGGATATCGGTACACCATGAGTAGCTGTTCATATTAAGGTACTTCAGTACAACACCTTGGATATCGTACGCATGTTTCCAGACATTTCTTTACGTGTACTTCTATTGCTTAGACCTCTCCAATACATACAACCATTCTTTGATAAGATGTTGTGGCATATTTACTTATTTAAATCTTTGGAATGGTGATTAGATATGTAGTTCTACAAAAACTACATAAATTATAATTTAATAAAGAGAAAGATAAACAGAAATAGAGTGACCTTTATGGCAAAGATAAATAGTGAGTTGTGTTCACTCTTCTCGGGAGTGATTTGTTAAGCTAATTTTGTTCTGATGCCTAAAGATGTACTTACACCGATAAGTAACCCCAACAGTCCATAACCTAAGTAGTTAGGTAGAGTAAGTGGTTCATCAAATCAACTTTATATTATTCAAGTTTAAGTATGGTAACTGCATAGTGAGGACTGTAGGTGGAAGAGAACGAGCCAAGTAACTTTCGTTTGAAATGCAGAAATGGGCCTCTTTCGGCTCTAAATACAACAGCGAAATTTTGAACAGCCATCATAAAACTTGTCTTAGACCAGGAAGAAGGGGCTACACGTAATCTGTATCACAATAATGGAAAAGAATGAGTAAAGCACACTATAGATAATCTCAACGCATGCCAAAAAATTATTTTTAAATCATACGACACAGAAACAGGTACTTTCCGTCCGTATTGATAGGCTGGAAAGTTGCCCTTTACCGCACCTAAACACGGAAAAGTAACGTTACGTACTTTTATCGTGCACTAGTCAGCTGATGAATAAACAGCTAACTGCATCGGCCTATTTTATTTTCTGTAATATAAAAATATTTTTTTATAATTTATGTTTCGTCCTATATAAATTGTGTTATGCGTTTAAAATGTACTAATTATTATGTGTATTATGATGTAAAGTTTCTTACTTTACTCGCCCAGTAAGCTTTAACGTACTCGCGCGGTAAAACACCACTTACCGGGCTAGTAACGTAATATACTATTTAAGGGACAGATATAGTTGTCATTGCACAATACTTTTCGACGCTTATTTTAGAAATCCTTATCAAAAGCAATCATGTATGAGGTATTTTCTATGGTTACCTTTTAAACAAATTTATTTTTAGTAATTAGTTTTGGCCATTAAAATTGTTCTTATTTCAATCATAGAAGTAGACTTCTCATCCCATTTTTAGTTTTGATGCTCGTCTTTCGAGTCTAGTTCATGTCCGGTGACACTAATCGCTAGTGTCGACGAAATTTTGTTTCTATTGTTTTAGGGTTAATAAGATAATGATTTGTGCTTTACTGTTTTGTTATATAACTAGGGGACGAGTTATCGTTTATGATTACAGTAGATAGTTTTATTTTATGAAACTATTTGTTTTAATTACTGAAATAACAAGAAATTGTAAACAAAGCACGACCTCTACAGTGCACCGGAGAGAAATAAATATAAAATTGGTTTCACCTGTTCGATAAGGATGATGCATTTACTAAGGGAGTATGTTTTGGTAGAACTACTAAAATTCTTTAATAGGTACTGTATTACATACTATTTTAAGCTGTTTCGGACCGATACCCAGCTAGGAAGAGAAGAAAACCCCTATAAAATAAACACTCGACTTCCAAAAACCAAAGTTATTTTACTCCTATTAGCATAGGCAATGGTAAAGCTTATTAATTGAATGGTCATTGATTAGTTACCGTTGGGATACAAATATGCTATGTATATTCAGTTTATTTTTTACTTGATAGGAAAGTACCAGGGTACCGAGCATTGCTCGTGATGCTAATTTGCTCGAGACGTTAAATTAACATAGTCCTACATATCTGCAATATCCATGATATTTTAAAATATAACTGTATGACGTTGCTATACATGTATTGAATGTTGATGGAAATAAATGGATTTGATTTGATTGGAATATAGTACAAAATATGTAATAAAACAAATAATACAAATTACATTTTTCATGCTCACGTATTGGTGCTATTTGCACGACCATCATTGAAGCATGAGCACGAAGTCATTGAAAACCGAAGGCCTAAGTGAACTTGAATTACTGACCAGTAAAAAAGAAATACCAACAATAAAAAGTCTGCATTTAATAATAGTACTATTAAGTTACATTATTGCCATTTTTTAAAGCTGAGCCATTAAGCCCCCAGACCCCCCTCCAGACTGGGGGGTATCTGTTTTAAGTACGCTCTTGCCCCCCCCCCTAGTTTTGATCCTGGGTACGCCATTGTATTATAATATAGATGTATAATAGATGTACAAATATGAAACACAATATTTGACATAATTTACTGAGTTATTCATTTATTGCTAAAGCAATCGGAAGCAAACTGTGAAGGCGCTTAACGCTGCGACTCACATACATGTCTGTACAGTTGTGGTATCGTTCCAATAGCGGGCGCCATGCACTCTCAGTAATATCTAGGATTTTAATAATACCACACAAGTTTACTTCAATCAGTTACAGGGCTACAGGTGGTAAAAGTTAGCGATCACATTTCTATAACCCAGGTTAGTTACGAAATAGACCTATATCCTATAGTTGAAACTTGGTTGAAATAAAATATCAGTTCAATACTTTTTTTATGTTGACAAAAACAATAACCTAAATAATTACACCATGAATTCTGTATGAATTCAAACTGCAATAATAGTAGCATGATAATAATTATAGGTTAGGTGTAGTAAAACTACTACAACAATACTTATAAAAGCCACGCACAGTCTTGTACAAGTTTGTGACACTCAGCGCTGTCATACGACGAACTCTGAAACTACTTCCAGATGCGTTGACGACAGAAACACTGTACGAAATAGCATGGATAAAACATGATAAAACATACCCTATGTAGAATTATCTTCCTTACGCTCAAGTGGAGACGAATTTATTGCTAGTTCTGGTCAGTGCACTGTAGAGGTCGTGTTTTATTTGCAATTTGTTACTTACTTGTTATTTAGGTCATTTAGAACCTAGTTTAGCCAAATTAAACAATCTAATCATAAACAATAACTCACCACCTAGATATTTAACCAGACATTAAAGCACAAATCATTGAAAGAAAGATTGAAAAAGATTTTCAATATTTTAAAATTAACCCTTGGGGTAGGTTTAGTGGAAAACCTTTGTATTTCATCATTGTGGGAACAATGGTTTATCTTAAATCAATAGTAGACACCTGACGAGATTCGCCATGTATATACGTTGTATCAGCTAAACGCGCCTAAATTGTTCATTACCAATTTATCTCTTCAAACTCCTGAGAAGTTTTCCATTCGATTCATACGTTTTATTCGTTTTTCATAAAAAATCATAAGTTTTTCATTCGTTGTGGGGGCTAAGATACAAATTTGCTTATTCTCATAAAACACCAATGTTTAATTAATAGTGATTTAGGTATAATTAAATTTGTAGTTTTTTTGGCCACCGCTAACGTATTTTACCTGTGTTAAGAAGCGATACGTTTATGCTTGTTAGCCTATACGTGTTAAATACTTAAAGATTTGATTTTACTTACAAATATTACCAAAGAATGCAGTCTTATATACCTCTTTCTTTTATGTCATTATACTTGTATTAGGAATACTGGTTGTTTTATTGTTTTTAATATTAAGTACCAGGGGACCGAGCATTGCTCGTGGTGCTTAATTTGTTCGACACGTTAAAAAAATAAACATAGGCCTACATATCTACAATATCCATGATATTATAAAATATAACTGTATGATGTTGTTATACATATATTTTATGTTGACGGAAATAAATGGATTTGATTTGATTGGAATACAGTCTAAAATATGTAATAAAATAATGATCCAAATAACTATTTTCAAGCTCATGTATTGGAGCTATTTGCACGACCTTGTCATATCAAGTCATTGAACACCGTAGGCCTAAGTAAACTTGAATTAGCGACACGTCAAAACAAACTAAAATAAAAAAGTCTGCATTTAATAATAGTACCATTGACATGCAGTATTGCAATTTTTTAAGCTTAGCCATTATATAAGACTTTATGTTATAATAGCTCATAATAATTCATCTCATATTTAATAGTTTATTGGCCTATATTTTACAGGGGGTTTCCTCTGCCAATTAATTGGCTTAGCCGTTAGACGCATCGTACAGGTTTGTGCTAAGCCAATGAAAATGTAATTTTTATCCAAAAGTTCCACTGATAAATCTACTCTTAGAAATATGGTGTAAATATAAAATACCCCCGCCGCAGCAAACCTGCCGACTAAGCGAATTTCCATTTATCTGAATTGATTTTCAATTAAAACTATTTAAATAACATTAGGTTTAAGAAGTACCTAGGTTTGCTGCTACAAGGAAACTGAAACTAATAATGTGTTTTAGTAAAATATTAATAGCTTAGTATAAAATAAATAAATTTGCCAAGTTATCAAAATATATCCATAAACAAGCAAACTACAACATTTTACAATATTCTCCATAAGAATAACATGGGAATTTTAAATTTAATTTTTTTTTTATTTTCTCCGTTACCAATAATTGTACAAAAATACTTTTATATACTAAATTAATTGTATTTTTAAGCTCTTTAAAAAGGTCTAGAGAGAAATTGGAAAATTTTGTGTTTTTAGGGTCAAAAATTAGAAAACCCGATTTTTACCCCATAAAACCCCGTTCCTCATGGTCCGATCATGCTGGCTCGCGAACTCATTCAAGTTTATCCCGCTTTACACCTTTAAACCAAATTTTATCAAAATCGGATAAAAATTACTCAAGTTATCGTGTTCACGGACACACACACACACATATATATATATATATATATATACATATATAAAAATTTGAACGAATGGTGTTTTTGGCCTCTGGGGACATCAAAATGAAAAAGTAAATCGGTCCCGGGCTTAGGTCTTACCATGCCACCTACGGTAATAGCTACTTCCCTATAGGGAAATTCGCTAAAATGCAAAAAGTTAGTAAAAACTGCACATAAACACTCTAATGTCTGGTTTTCGGCTGTTTAATATAGTTTCAAAGGCAGAACTTAAGGGTTAGCGAGACAAAAATGTCACAGCTTTTACTTTATGCTATAGAGTATAGAGCATATGATTTACACGAGAAGAAGTTGGTTTTGACACTGAATCACATTTAGAAAAACAAAACAAACATGTTAAAATAAAATTATTACATTGGAACTCTAGTTAACATATCAAAATATATACCATAAACTTACTTGTGTTACGTGTAAATCATCTTCGTTTTCTACTAGCTGGCCCGACCGACCTCGTACGAACAGTCTAAATATTTACAGTAAATTTCAATATCACTAACTCCGCGAGTCATGCTAACATTTAACATCAGCTGTTGACCAGCATTGTTGCGAATATTATTTGCTCTCTGGTTGCGACAGTCATTGGGATCGCAGAACGGACATTAGAACAGAAACAGTATGGATCAAAAACATAAAGAATGTCGTCACTGGATTGCATCTAATACTAATAATCCCTACATCTGTTTTGGACGCTTTTTGACAGTTGCATTGAAATAATAATATATTTATAATTATATTATAATTTATATTTTATAGCTATTTTATAATCCGTGGAATCATACAAACAACCCACTCATTCCGGCAGCGCATCGTCGAAAACTGAAAACGTCCTTTTCTATTCCTTGAGGGTTTTAATTCAATATTTGTGTATTGTATATTGTTTTGCGATAAAAGACTCTACGTTCTTGAATAGTCGTATTCATCGCTTTCTTAGTAATACACACCAAGTGTATTATTATAATCAATGCTAAAGAGTATTCGTTGGGATGTTCTTTTCTTTTGTACTGTATTTAGTAATTTGCTTCTGTACTGTAGTTGATTTGCTATAAGCATTATGTTACAATTAATTTATTTACATTTTCTTAAAACGGCAATAGCTATTTGACAATCCATAAGACTGATGTTAAAAATATTTAATAAAAACGATTTTTACCAGAACAGAGCCTTGAAGGGATATTGTTTAGCCTAAAACTAAGATATTTCTAACAAATTGGAGGAAATCATATGAGCCGTTTTTAAAACCATTGTGCACAAACGTTACTCATATTATAGTATATATTTATTACATTATGGTAATTATTTCCGTTGTTTATCACTAATATCGTTAAGTTGTTAGTTCTTGTAATCTGTGCTACCTAAAAGTGTTATTAAATAAAACTACATAATAAATTCTGTGATAAAACCAAAACTACCAAAAATATTGTAAACACTACAGTACTTATTTTTAATACCCCCGCCGCAGCAAACATGCAGACTAAGCGAATTTCCATTAGCCTGATTGGTAAATATTCACAAAGAGTTGTCTCTAAAAATGTGTATGCACTTACAAATCATTATTATCAGCGACCTCCACCTGCTCTAGTGTTTTACCCAGTGTGTTTCTATCTCGCACAGATCAGCGCAGACCGCAGCGCGCAATTACTACATACAGTTCGCAATCAGATAGCATCGCGAGCAAACAAACGTCCTGCATAGACACCCTTCAAGACATTGTAGAAACACAATTGCTATGTATTTCGTAATTGTGTAATAGAAGACCATGTTTAATTTTAGCACTCTAAATATCTCGGTAATCAACAGGCGAAGAATGATTTATGCTTTGTACAATTTATTTTTATATTAAGCTGTTTTGAATGGTGAGAATGTTTTGTAAACTATTTAGTGTATTTGTGACAAATCTTAAAACTCGATTTATCTGTCAACCTTTCCCAAGATCAGGATGGCTATCCCACTCATATAAGGTATGTTGTGTAACACGTTTGTGCCAAATTTCATCGGAATCTGAGGTTAGTTCAAAAGACGTCTTGCCTACATTTTCGATCGGATTTATTGCTGTTACTATAGCATTAAGACAACAATATTTCTGGTGTAGTAGTCTTTTTTAACATATTCAACATTCTTTAAATCAAATCTAGTACCATACTCAACTGTTATTCCGTTTCCTCGTGATTTTACTCTTGTAACTAATGTTTGTATAGGTTGGACTAGGACTACCATAGCCTGATTTTTTCTTGTGATGCTAACCCATGTGAGGGGTGGTCCTATTAGCTACCTTTATTTAACTTTTACTTAAGTAGTATTGTTTGATCATTTGGTAAGCTTACTTTAATTCACGTTTAAAAAACGATTTTCAACAGTTATTCACATTAGTAGAGGATACAAATAATTTTAGACAGGTACCCAACTAATACCATTTTAGAGGAGTATTATGCACATGATTTTAATGCGAATTGTAGACCTACATATCCGAGTTGATGTCAATAGCTTTTTATGGTTTTAAACTATACCTAGTCGTGGATGATTGGCTACAAACAAACGGCACCGTAAAATATTGTATCTTAATTCATTACAAGCCACTCAATTCTACACTCGCCCATGTATAACTCTCATACTCATCTGGTAACAAGCAACATTGTGTAGCTGTCTCAACATGTAATGAAATGTCTGTTAATTTTAGACATTTTACTACCCATTGAGTAGCAGATTTTGTCAAGTCATTCAGAATGGAATACAATTTAAGTGCTTGGTCACTGCAGCAGTTACAGTAAGAGCAGTACCCTGAGAAGCCTTGCTATTTGCTAGCACCAACTGATGATATGGCACAGAATCCTCTTTTGATCCAAGAGCTGTGACAATATCGTGGTGATTCATCCTACAAAGGTCGCAAGGGAGAGTGAGTGCAGCGTGGTCGAGTACACAGATCTGCGCTATATGCGATACATGGGACGATGACAGCGCATTGTGTTGAACAATAACAGCGGCTGCCAACTCGCGAGGTGGTTTTGTTTTGGTCCAGAATATCTTCCAAGTGCGAAATAAACTGAATGAGTCAATCGAAAATATCATTTAACTTTGACATTTTTCGTAAAAAAACCCCAATAATACCTAACTATCCATATATAAATCCCAAAGTACCCATGAACTTTTGAGAAAATTAAGTCACACCCCCATAAACCATATACTTAAAATGATCGTCATGACGAGAAAAACCGCGCGCAAAATTATAAATTGCCCTTCAATTTCTTACCTTATTAAAATCAGGTGTGATTATTTGTTTGTATTACTGTATTCTTTTTTGTTTATTTCAGCTTAACTTAACCAATCAATAGTTGTATTAATACTTATGAAGTCAAACGGCGTGAAGCCCGTGGGTAACAGCTAGTAATAAGGTAACTATAATAGTACCTTACATACCTATTTCATTTACTAATCACAAACTGATATGATATAACTATCAATGTTTGACCAAATATTAAATTTGGGTTGTTAAACAGCTGTTCATGGCTTACATTGGCATCCGGGGGGCAAATCTGGGCTTCGTGCACAGCAAGAAAATCTCAGCAGTTATAGTGAAAATTTAACGTCAAACCTTCATTCAACAACTAGCGTTAAGCCCGATTTACAAATTTAAATCATTGGCAAAGATTAAATCCTCTGCCAGATTAGAAAAAGGAACCCTAACAGGACTTTTCCGCGGCAGAAAACTACAGCTTTAATATGAGGTTATAGACTCAGTGTCTATTGGCCTGTTTTCCTCCTTATACAGTATTTTAAACCAAAATAGGTAAAATTGGTGCAGAAATACTCTGCAGCCCTTACTAACCTACAGTATAGTATAACTGACCTGGTGTATGACCAGTATGTCCCGTTGTCCTCCTTGTACTGTATTGTAAAGCCCCACGGGTAGGATTGTTTTGGTATTCTGCAGCAATACTCTACAGCACTTACTAACCTACAGTATAGTATAACTGACCTGGTGTTTGACCAGTATGTCCCGTTGTCCTCCTTGTACTGTATTGTAAAGCCCCACGGGTATGATTGTTTTGGTATTCTGCAGCAATACTCTACAGCACTTACTAACCTACAGTATAGTATACTGACCTGGTGTATGACCAGCGGTGTGTTGCCATGTTGACCTACTCCTTGTATTGTAAAGCCCCGCGGGTATGATTGTTTTGGCATTCTGCAGCAATAAACTGCAGCTTTACTAACTTACAGTATCAGTATACTGACCTGGTGTATGACCAGCGGCGTGTCGTCCTGTTGACCTCCTCCTTGTATTGTGAAGCCCCACGGGTAGGATGGGTCGCTTTTCTGCAGCAGTATACTCAGCATCTTGGCCATTCTGCAGCACCTATCACACGCACACACACGTCACTCACTACTTCAGCATTACAGTAGACTACCACCGTGTTGGCACTACACTACGACCACTACTACACGCTAGCCTGTTGCCTCACTCTGTTGGCACGGTACCGTCCCCCCCGCCGTTCACTGCCTCACTATGCTCCTTGTCACTTTATTGACGATCTTTTGTTAAAGATTTTATTAACCATGTCAAAGTCAATATGTTTATAGATCAATCCTTTAGGTCTTGATATATATTTAACAATTATTTCACATTTTAACGAAATCAACGAAATCTATGTGTGTTTTTGTAGGCCCTAAGTTTGAAATATAGCCTACACGTTTTTGTTAAAACATTTATGTATTTTAGTTATAACATTATTAGGATTTTTTTCACTCTAAATGTTAAAATAATTTAACCGAGCATCAAAACAGAGCCAAGCCACGAGTTTTTTGTCACTGTTAATTAAAAAATCACAGCCTGTTTTGCCAATTGATCTATATGTTGTCTACTGACATATCTAATCCAACAAGAATAATTTTTAATCCTACCGACTATGTCCATGTAAACAGTATGAATACCGTACTACATATAAAGATTGTGTGACTAAGGTCCTGAGTTGAATGGAAAATGGATACAGGTCGAGATACAAGTGGTCGAAGATCAATATTGAGAATTCACTAAACTCTTTTTGTTTTCGTTCCAGATGCCACAATCCATAAAGAGAAGCTCCAATCCGGAGATCACAATGTCACTGAGATGCAATACTAGATTGATTAAGAGCTCGGTGAACAAATCCAGGTCATAGGGAGCCGAGTGAACGGCCTATTTCTGTCCGGGCAAACAGGGAAGATAAAATAGCGATTGAGTGAAGTGAGGACTTGATAGCTTGAGACAGTTGGCTAAAATATTAGCACTGCTATCGATCTTCTCATTGAATCGAACTGAAAGTAGCAAATCAGTCGTCGATTCTATAAAATGTTACAATGCCAAGACAAGGTGATTTAAAAAATTCATTTAGAAACCTTAGCCTTAGGGTAAGAGGTAAGAGAAGTAAGAGATTTACCACTAAGAGTTGTGGCAATTATTGCGCTTCTTAGCCCTTTTAACACCAGTACGGACCCAAACGCTGAATAAAATCACAAAAACTCTTTTTTTAAACAATGAACTAAATGCAGCATTATTTACAAAAATTTTCAAAATGTAATTCTCATGTATTTCTCCTACGGATCCTTAATGACAAGGTCTCCACGCAGCTTGCATACGTAATCGATTATGAAAAATACGACTAGTATACCAATAACATTTCTCAGGATTTGGAGGAAGGGAATCGAAGGAATATTACACAAATCATTAGCCCGTTGACGCACAGAAATATATGATGTTTAAAATAATCATGGCATCAGTGTTTATCATAATACACGTTATTTACTCGTATTTTAAAATATTTTTTTCTAGCAAAAGAAACTTATAAGTCGACTAAGTTGCGTTAAGAAACACACTTCCCACGAAAATGTATTTCGGAGCCGTGTACAGTTTACTATGCAAACTCATGTTCTAGGCGGGCTGGGAGCCGAAAGTTAGCATTGCAAATGCGCGACAGCTAAATTACTTATGTAATGTCATACAGTTTGTCACTTGTAAGTTGGTCTGTGAGATCAGAGCTCAGATGACTATCTTACGTCATTTACACGGGATTCTGGAGGGAATCATGGATCTTATCAATGCTGAGGTCGCATCATAGACTCATGTGTTTTGTGTGATTTATTGCAAAACTTAAAGTTTTATCTTGCTAAATGTCATATTACTGAATTTAAAAGTGTGAATTTTATTGTTGTACGAAAAATTGGAGACCATTTTGATATCTATATAAAACATTATTTATTGATTTTTGCGGATGTCCTATTAACAACAAACTAGCAGAACCCAGCGTGACTTTGCTTGTGACAATTCTAAATTAAAAAGCTAAATGTTTGGTTCCAGTTAAAACACATTATGGGTTTTGTCTGGAAAAAGTTTGTTTTCATCCATTAACGCTTCTGACCAAAGCACCGTGACCACTATACCGTCCATCATTACCTATATGAATTCATCAAATATTCCTTTCAATAATGGAAAACATGTTTAGGTTTTTCCAGAAGAGCTACGGTAGTAGCTTATTTCCTTTATGGAAAATTCGCTAATATGGTTGAAATATTTTATTTTTAAAATGTCAATGAGGATTATTTTTAACTTTATGTGGTATTATTTTTATTCATACGACCAACTTTTGACAATCTTATGGGTCAATCAATACCTCCTAGCTTCAAAAGAATCGGTTAAAAGCATAGACAAAAATATAAAAGTATATACAAAATTATAGGAAAATATAAAATGAAAAGTAAAATTGGAATCGGATTATTTGTTGACAAAATATTTCTAGGCCTACTTATATGTGTGCCTTTGTCACATAACTTATCTTTATATTTTAATTCATATTTTTATCCGTAGTTGATCTAGTTCATTGTATAAAAATCTGTCTAACTTCCACATCGGCAAACAGATTTACCATACTTCCATATTTGGCATTGTACTCTTTCGTACATGGGGAGCTTTGTTCTACTACCGTACTTAAAATAAAATCGAATCCCTTAACATATTACATTTTTACATAACATAACATTTTTACATAACACTAATATGTAGAAATGTTGATCATATTTCTTGAGCTGCTATCATAAATAATCTTACAGGAGAGAATGTTTTATCTATGAGGAGAATGCAGGTGTCTTCCTTAACAATGGATTAAACTCGAAAAAAAATCTTTTCTTTGATTTTGAAAAGTTATATCCTCTACACATTAATAATACTGTATCCTATTATTAATTTGTAGTAAAACACAAAACCTAAAAAAACACAACAAATACTGTAAATATATTGACTTTAAAATTCAGTATAACACCAGTTTCAATATCCACAAAAATAATGCAAATATTTTGATTTTAACTAAATTAATAAACTATCCGTTCACACTTAAGAATTGCTAACTAAATTTTTTGCAACACGTTATTTCGTTTCAAATCATATTTATTGTGTAATATCTAAAGAGGAATTTAAACAATTTTACAGTAACCTATTGCGCTATGTCCCGTACTATCTCAGAAATATACTATTTAATTTTCATAAGGATAAGATCACTAATTCTTATTGAACTAAAATAAAAATGTGCATTCAAGATTATAATACAGGGTGATTGGTACTCAGTGTGACAAAAAATTTTTGGTGTAAGTAGCCTACAAAGTAAATGCAGTGTGATGATGCATATAAAAGGGGGGATGCGGAATACTATCCCCCGGAAAACTACCCCCCCAGGTGAAACGTGACGTCACAAAATCTGCTAACTAACCAATATGGAAGCCGTGTCCGCGACTGGAATACTACCCCCCCCCCCCTAGACAAATCATGCTATGTAATTTTAATTTTAATTCGAGTAATTCCGTTGGATAATAGAAAAGGCATGTGGTGAATATAAAACCGATTTTAGAAATGTTACAGCAAGTTTGGTTGGTTAGGTTAGGTTAGATTAGAACTGTTTGACAACTAAATTTGAGTGTCCGTGACTGGAAAACTGCCCCCCCGGTCTCTGACGTCAATATGACGTAGGGACCTGCTTGGGGGGGTAGTTTTCCGGGGGACAGTCTTCCGGCGACCCATAAAAGGTTCCAAGTATAAAAATTAGCTTCCCAAAGAATTATTTTATGTTTATCAAAAATAACTATGTTTTTAAACTTAATACAGCTATTTCTCAATTACCTGTAAATGGATTTGAGTGGATAATGTCATTTTCGTGTTATACATTAAATTTTGAATAAGAATAATGGAAAATGACAGGGTATAATTTGTAAAAACTCCATTGTAAATAGATTCAAAGATAATAATTAAGATGTTTGATACAATTTAAAAAAAACATTGGTCTATTGCATTAGTTCACACCCTGTATACAAGAAAATGTCCGAATATGGTAAAAACTGCGCCATTTTTTAAGCTTACCAACCATATGCTTATGTACGCTTTAGTGGTTTGAAGTCTACAAAACATGGTGTCTTTAACATTTAAAACATAGAAAGTCGGCATGTATTAAGCTAAAGTTGTATTTTTGTTTCAGCTTGAACAGTAAAAACAGTAAAAAAGTTCCCTGTTTTCTGGTATTCAAACCACTAAAACAAACAAAATACCCCCGCCGCAGCAAACCTGCAGACTTAGGGAATTTCCATTTGCTTGATTGGATTTAAACTGAAATGTCTCCTTAAAAATATCACATTTATTCCCTATTTAAAAAGAATTAGTTTAATGAGTACTTAGGTTTGCTGCAAAAGGGAGGGTAAAAAAGCTTTTTTAATGAAAATGTTAAAAGGTATTGTGGTTTAGTAAGAAATTAGTGTATTTTCCAAATTTGATCAAAATATGTTCATAAACAAGCAAACTACAACAGTTGACTTATTCTCCATAAGAATAACATGAGAATTTTAAAATTACAATTTTTTTGAATTTTCTCCGTAACAATTAGGCGCATAACAACGCTTCAATATACTGAATTATTTTTAAGCTCTACAAAATAGTTTAAAAAGAAATTGTGAAATTTTGTGTTTTTAGGGTAAAAAAATGGGAAAACCCTATTTTTACCCCATAAAACTCCCCATAAACCCCCGTTCCCATACCCGGATCCCCCGATCTCCCGATCATGCTGGCGAACTCATTCAAGTTTATCCCGCCTTACACCTTCAAACCAAATTTCATCAAAATCGGACAAAAATTACTCAAGTTATCGTGCGGATGGACACACACACATATATATAGATAGATATATAAAAATTTGAACGAATGGTGTTTTTAGCCTCTGGGGACATCAAAATGATAAAGTAAATCGGTCCCGGGCCTAGGTCTTACCATGAGACCTACGGTAATAGCTACTTCCCTATGGGGAAATTCGCTAAAAATATCTAAACCTCAATAATGTAGCATATGGTTGGAAAGCTTATACAATGGCGCAGTTTTTAACATATTCGGTCACTTTCTTGTATACAGGGTGTGAAAAAATTCAATAGACCAATGTTTTTTTTTTTTGTTATTTGTATAATTCATCTTAATTTTTATCTTTGAATCTATTTACAATGGAGTTTTTACAACTGATCCTCCGTCATTTTCCATTATTCTTATTCAAAATTTAATGTAGAACACGAAAATGACATTATCTACTCAAATCCATATACGGGTAATAGAGAAATCGCTGTATTTAATTTAAAAAACATAGTTATTTTTTTAAAAATATAAAATAATTTTTTGGGAAGCTAATTTTTAGACTTGGGACCTTTTATATGCATCATCACACTTCATTTACTTTATACTTACACTAAAAATTCTTTGTCACACAGAGTACCAATCACCCTGTATAGTATATTTACTACTATTTACTTACTATTTAATAGTATTTATTTCATTCTTCGTGTCAACCATCATATTCAGTTCAATATACACTTTTTTAATTCAACAAACAAATGTTTAGTCTTTAGAGGACTCGTGAGTATTCAGTTTTATTCAGCTATTATCCATCATGTTATTATTAGAAGTGATGAGGACCCGTCAAAAATGAGGGACGAGGTCAAGTAAAGTGTCATGTTTGTTTCATCAGGCAACGATATCTGATAGGAGAATAGACAGAGATTATCGCTATACTGCAAACTGCACCGTACGTGAATGACAGGTCTGTTAAATTGTTCTATAAACATTACATTACTTTCGCCTTTTTATATTATATTTTAGTCAGTAGCACAAAACCAAAACTTTGACTTGTCCTACAGTAAATACTTATCTATACACACCATTTTCTTTGAGAGAAAACTGCAATAATTAATTTTATTCTTTTGAAAGTTATTTACTTCTACCAACCCCAGACTTTTAAAATTGTAAGAATTTATATAAACTAGATCACTGGTCCAGTGGTCAAACAGTGTCCAGTGATCGAACTCTCGACCAACAATATGTAATGTACAAATTGTACGGACTGCTCTATTTACCCAACGCTGTAAATAAAACATGTGATTGGAATTCCTTTCATTTGTTTTTATTTTCTGTTTATATTTCGTTGTATAATTCCAACGGCAAAAAATCAACTATATATGTTTAGATATATGTTCACTGATATATCTAAGTTCTAGTTACACTATATTAATATTTAGCCTGTAAAATAGCCTAAGAAATTAAACGTTTCAATATCACAATATTTTAATTGCTACTTTATGATTTGTAATACCTTCCCCTAGAGTAAAGCTACTTGTAGCCAGCAGATGGCGACTCACCTCCAGTTCAGTAGAGTCCAGTAGTCCACTAGCCTCACTCACTGGACACTGACTACACTGAGCACTACGGCACCGTGCACTTCACTGTACACACTGATACTGATAACTCACGTCTGTCTATCCAGCAGTGATAACAGTCCCCCCCCCACATGGTAATTGAAACATTAGCAAATGTCACATGTAACGTTGCGAATAACTACTGGTACAAGGGTAATGTGCAACTCTGTGCTTACACACGAATCTTGTGGTGTTGACCGGCATAGTACGCGTACGTTAGTCCATAACACTAATTATAAGATGACCACTTTTATAATTTATAATGAATTATTGTAATGAATGACCACTTTTCCCCTTTAAACAATGCTAATACTCATTTTACATTGTTTAAATGGAGAAAAGTGGTCATACATTACGAAAATAACACGTTTCTCTGTTATTATTTATCTAATCTTGAAAATAAGGTATCATTGAAAACTAAATAAAATTTACTAACTTTTGGCATCAATATTTTAAACGGCTGCCACTTTGAAACAGTTTTTTAGTATAATTTATAACAATAATATGTCTTCACAAGATAAACATGTTTGCAAAATATCAATGATGTATCTCAAACAGTTTTAGGAGTGATTATTTTTTTTTAACACATAAATACAGACAGGCGGAAAACTAGGCACCACAGACCCACGTTCCTATGGTGAAATGTGTTTGTCTTGACCTAAGGAATAACGCTATATACATATGTCCATAGAGTTACGGGACACTCTGTTATATACGTCCGTAAACGCGATATCTTGAGTAATTTTTGTCCGATTTTGATTAAATTTGGTTTAAAGGTGCAAGGTGGGATAAACTTGAATGAGTTCGCGAACCAGCATGATCGCACCATGGGAACGGGGTTTTACGGGAGGTCAAAAATGGTAAAAATGGCCCCATAGGGTGAAAAATGGTTGTTCTCATTTTTTACCCTGAAAACACAAAATTTCACAATTTCTCTCTAGACCTTTTTAAAGAGCTTAAAAAACAAATAATTTGATATATCAAAGTGTTTTTGTACGGTTATTGGTAACGGAGAAAATTCAAAAAATTGTAAATTTAAAATTTCCATGTTATTCTTATAATGTAACATCCACAACATTTCAGTTGATATGTAAACTGTTGTGTTTTGCTTGTTTATTGATATATTTTAATCAAACTTGGCCGATTTAGTTATTTTATACTAAGCTATTAATTTTACTTAAAAAATACACTTTATTAGTTTCTTTGTAGCAGCAAACCTATCCACCTAATGTTATTTAAATTACCTAATGTTACCAAATGTTATTTAAATTAATTTAATTGAAAATCAATTCAGACAAATGGAAATTTGCTTAGTCGGAAGGTTTGATGTGGCGGGGTTATTTTTATATTTCGATAAATATAATTCAAAATGCTTAAGTTAACAAACTCTAAACTATTTAAAACGTGCATTGCAACGTGACTAAAAAAAGCATCATTCAATTGGCATAATGTCAGGGGTGCGATTTGTGTATTCGACTAATATTTTTGTGCCAATGTTTGAAATGGTATGTATATATTTGGTTGTTTGAGAATTAATAATATCCTATAATTTTTATTTAAAATTTTTCCCTTTTAGCGAATACCCCATACAGGAAATAAGCTATTACCGTAGGTCTCATGGTAAGATCTGGACCCGGGAGCGATTTACTTTTTCGTTTTGAAGTCCCTAGAGGCCAAAAATCACCTCCGTTGAAATTCATATAGCCTCAGGGTGTCCAAAAAGTTCTGGGTCGGTTGAAAGTGTTACGAAATATTTAAAATACTAATCTTTGCACAAAGTTACATATAAGAAAATTCTAAATTTAAGCATAGGTTTATATGCATATAAAATAAAAGTGTTTTATTAGTAGAATACAATGCCACCAACCTGAACTCAAACGGACAACCGAGTCCAAAATGACAGCTATTCAAAGATGCATTGAATTTTGCCATGGTTTTATACGCTACCTACTCAGGGGGCGCTAGAAGTCGGAATAAAATTAATACCGTGTGCATAGGTCGATATGCACGTCAAATGTATTGTACATTATCATTATTAATTGTACATTATCATTATTGTACATTACTTTTAGTGAATACTATGCAGCAAATTTTAGCTCAAAATAACAACTTAGTAAAAAATGGCAGTCGTACAAAGGCTCAAAATGACAGATTCAAGAAGTTTTTGAACGGCTGCCATTTTTTACTCCGTTTGTGTTCAAATTTGTGACATTGTATTTTACAATGTGTGTGTGTAATTTTACAGTAGGCCTTTTCTGTATACAGTTATTGTGCATGTTTAAAAAGAAGAAAGATTCTTGATGAAGAAGAAAGAAAATAAGTGACCACAAGTGCAAACAGTTTACAATTTTGATTCTCTAAATTTGTATTTTTTAACACATCTTTTAGTAGTACTTTCAGAGAAAATAGCAATTTTCTGCATGGATCTTGTGTGCTGAAAACAAATCAACAGAGTAACTGTCCCTTTAACTTTTGCCCACAGACTATTGCAAGATATTGTGGTCCCCCCAATCAACCCCAATTATTGACATAACACACATAGTGAGTGTTTCTAAGAGTAAATTTAGAGGTCTTCAACCCTTAGGTGAGCTAGGGCGAGGGTGAGCTGTTATTTGCGATGGAAGTTAGAGATGTTTGCAAGCTCAGTTCTGTACACAGACACTGGGTCAAGGTCTATATTTGCCATCTGATATCCGTCAAGATATCATCCTTGTCATGTTCTGGAATCTACCAACTGACGGTCAGGATGATCTACGTATCATACTAACAAGCAACTCCAGTTACATAAAATAATATAATTCGCGTCAAAAATATTCATTTTTCTTAATAAATTATTGTATTTTATTAGTGGAATAGATTCAAATCAAGTTTCGACTGCATTTAAACTATGCCTTTGGTACTGTCAATAAGTCTTGGAACCGAACCAATACTAATCCACTAACACTCAACCCTTACATTTTGTACACACTGATCCCTTTATTTTGTTCTATGGTTAATACAAAGTTTAATTCTCGTTTACTTTTTATTAAGGGGTCAATGCCTTAAATAATGTATAAACTTACCTGTAATAATTTCATTCCAACAAATATTATAATTCAGAAAATCAAATAATGTTTCTTTTGGATTTTTGTGATATACAGTAACGCCTTTAATTAGTTTTCAGTTTTTTCCACACTTTTGTAAGAGTCATCAAAATGCAGTAGATGTGATACTTATTTCACCTTACTTCGTTCACCTACACCTGCAAAAGTAAAAATAAAACTTTTCTTTATTGCTTACTCATTCAGCATTGTTGGACCACTAAAGATGTAACCGGGTGTGCCAACTTCTCAACAATAAAGCAATACCAACCTGACAACTGTAAACATCCCAAAATATCTCGGCTAAACATTCGCCGTGAACAAAATGATCTATTCAAGATTGAGATTCCAAGTCGATATAAGTTTGGCAAGGCAATCACAGTTTCTCGGCTTGTCGCTTGTCCATCCATTTTGAAAAAACAATTGCTACATATTTTAAAACCAATATTTAACAATATATAGGTATTTAAAATGATTAATTTATGGTATTTAAACCTTCTGACAATATGTGATTAGTCTTTGACTTGATATAAAACTAATGCAAACACCGGTATCATGGTGCTTTTGATACTAACAGTATTTACTTGGTTCGTCAATTAAGAAATATTCATTTATTTATAATACTTTTCGATTGATTTATCACATTGTTTACTTGACACCTTGGTGGCAAGGTTTTGTAGCTTCGATCCATGCGTCAGTATAACGAACAATTAAAATAATATCCAACATAAGTACCTAATTATTATTATTATTATTTGTATTATTATTATTTGAGACAGCTATGCATACCTAGGTACGTAGGATAATCTGTTACTGCTTAAGATAAGCTATTTCTTTAGCAAGCACAGTTTATTTGTTAAAATCCAAATGATCAAGGACGGCTGGGCCCAGTTTCGAACAGTCTAAACCTACCTTTTCTCTTTCTCAGGATAGATGCAGTCTTTGTCTGCGACGTAAACATCAACAATATTAGTTACAGATGAGCCACACACTGAAATACAACCGTGGGTTGGCCCTCCTCCAACTGTGTCCCCCAGGTGGGACGCTGCATTTCCTCAGACGCATCAGCTGATCAGCTGTTACACACCGTACCAGCTGTTGCTGTTATATAGGGCACATTGTTGTGCATGTCAACAAACTACTTTGAAAGCAACAGGGGTATAATGGGTACGATATGTAGAGTTAAGAGAGTTGTATTTAAAGCTGCCATTGGTAAGAGACTTCAAGCGACTTAATGTTCAAAATTAGATGTAATAAGGCTCGAGTTTCCTTTATATTGCTTTTATAATCGAAATAAACTATACCGAGCCATGACTCGACCCCCGGTACTCACAATTAAAGTGGCATTAAGTGTCTTATACTACAACACAACTCACTAACCTGATAGTATGTGTGATGTTGTTGATATGAGGCTGTAACAACTCTAAGTGACAAACTGATAGAAGGAACAGTTCACAGCTCACCTACACTGAGGTCAAAACAATCATCTACAGACACTGTCGCGTGGGCCTAGTGTGTGTGACCTCTGCTTCTTATAGATCAGATCGAACGGATACTGTATATACTTATATTTAAACGTAAGCCATCTCTTGATTTCTACTTACAAATAAATTCTGTAATAGTATAATACTCAACAAGGCCGGAAAGTACCTGCTACGGTTACAGAGTACCGTATGAGTCGTGATCGATACTTTCGTCGCACTACCAATAACAAATATAGAGGATAGTAAAATATAACCAGAACATACATCACAACACATTTCAATGCGACGTTTTAACATAAGTTTCAACTGTTTATAGGCCTAATCTTTAGCTGATTACCTTCCTGTTCACCAAGAACGGCTATGCCGGATGGGTTGTGTCATAATAAAAAAGAAAGAAAACAAACATACAATACTCGTTGCTTCGTCTAGAGTTAACTGAAGAAACTAACTAGGCCCATTGCCTTTTCAAAAAGAAATGTTGCATGAATGATTGGTTAGTTTACCGGTGTCTACATTACTTTACCGGTCTATTTACACTTACTTTACCGCCTTTATTGTCTACAATGAGTACAAGAACTAACTACTGGGAGACGAAGTAGTATATTTTGTCACTAGGGCCTAAAGTGACTATTCGAACAGAGCTCAAGTTTAGTAACTGATTCAATCGTTTCGTCTATTACGAGTTATTATACTATCGATATGTTGAACTATTTACAATAAGGCAGTTTACAATTGACTACAGTTGATTAAACAATCGATTCACACTTTCGATGCATGAAATTGTTTACAGTCGAAATTTACAACTGAGTTGACAACCAACAGCTTATTTTTACTCTCTAGGGGCTAAAAACGCTTTTTACTCCCTAGAGAGTAAAAATGGTCCTTTAGACCAGCTACGTATGAATTAAAAAAAACTGCTGTTTTTACTGCAGTATGACGAAAAAGCCATTAAATTTATTTGAGGTTTTTTTTACCCCCTACATGATCACTGATCAGTTCTCCTCTGTTATTGGAAATAGATTTCCCAACCAATAAAGATAGGTTATAATTTTAATATAATTTTATTTGAAAGAGACGATTTGTACTCATAATTTATTTAATTTAATGATGATTTCCATCAACACCATACCAAATTCAGAAACAACTACGGGAACCTGTGCTATTTCGCACGAAAGTAAGATTTAACTCTCTTCTAATTTTAAATAACCCATTGAAATAGAAAATTAATCGAGGTAATAATACAAAATTATGTACAACTAAGCTTAAATTTACTGCTTACGAATTCGCACTTGAAAATTACAATTACACTTTTACTGTTAATCATTTACTTTTATAAAAAACCTCGCGGTACCGAAGCATTTAGAAGCTTTTTTCCATGGGGGCGTCAGGCTTTGAATGTTCTAGCGTTACTTTTGTAAATGATTTTCGTGTCGAAAACTTTACTTTTACCATTCGCATATATAATTTACACACAATTCCAGTTTGTTTCTCAGTCGTCAATATGCAAATACATGCCTAAAATTAGTTTTCCCGATTGGACGAACACCTTAGCATTATTGGCCATACAAATTCTGTTTAAAATTAACGAATTTTCCCACTGACTTTTATTTTCTCCTTCTAGACCATAGTATATGTAGAAAGTATTGTTTTGAACTGTCTTTAGCTGGTAAAACTTTAAAATTCAATAATAAATCAACCTTCAAATCTGAGGGTCGCTGCTTCGATTCCAAGCCAGATAGTTTCCAGATGCAGATGCTATTTGTCATTGGGCTATGAATTAATTATGTTATCGGACAAAAAGGTAGACGTTAGATAATAACAAGACCAGGGTTTGGACCGTTCCCTTTCAAAAAGTAAAAATGCCGTTTGCGTTGAAAACACGCAAAATAACAGGTATAATGATTATCATCCTTCAAAACTGAATAATATTTACTTTAACCTCCAATTCTTCACTTCTATTAACGTTCAAATATGCCCATTAGCAAATCTACACACCAAGACGCGTTTTTGATCTATAACATCCCCGCAAGATAATAGTGTAAAACAAAAAAGCTTTATCGGGAATAAAAATTAAATGTAGCGTATTTTATGTATAGCAAGAACTTTGTTTTGGTTTTCGAAATACAGTATTGTAGGTTTCGCCATATCACACTACGGCGATAATCATAGATACCTCTAATACACCTCTGTGTACAAGATACATCTACCCGTGGATAATTATCATAGTAGTCAATCATTATATCTTACCTGGAGTCTCCATGTTTTCTGTTTTGTCATTGTTTCTAGAGCCAAAGTTACATAAGTATTAATAATTGCCATTAGCTAATGTAATATAATCCAATAATGTTATCTGCATTATGTAGAGTACTGTATTTTGTTGTGAAATTGTAGAAGGCTCAATGTTTTGTAAATTGTCATTATTCTTGTAGCTAGCTAACTATTGATGTTTTGCTTATTTCAATCAATACAGTTACAATGTTTTTATACATCAATCGCATGTGCTTATTACAGAAGTCAATGGTAGTGTAGTACTGTACTTCCTGGCCCATGATGCAATCGGGAAAGCGGCGATGGTCATAAGTTTGTAGCGACTCTTTTGCAGGCGCTGAAACAATCTCAAACGAGCAATTTGATGTAAATTAGTGTTTAAACAACTATGATGGTGACTCTGTAAATATTAGTTAAACTATTGTACCAAGAGCTATTTCAAAGAAATTGTTTATTACAAATCATTACTAGCGTAATTCAGTTGGTTTTAAGTATTCTACCAAAGATACTATCGGATCTAATCATAATCATACTGTTATGATACTACAAAACCACTTACTACTTACGATGATATTTAGAAACTCACTCTCTTATCATATGTCATAGACTTATTACACTTATGGCTTGTGGTGCTTAGTTTGTGGAGAGGTAAAAAAAAATAAAACTCAAGCCTAATTATCTCTGATTCCTATAATTATAAAATACTGAAGTACAAAATATGTAATAAAACGAATGCTATAATAACAGCTCAACATGCTCAAGTATTGGTGCTGTTTATATACAACATTTGTTCACGATCTTTTCATCTCAAGTCATTAAAAACTTGATATAGTAAGAAGGGCTTACCTTAGCAATCCTAATATTGTTGATCCTATATCAATTTCGAACCCGAAGGTGCATCTTCAATCGGGGTCTAGGTTAACCAAACTTCTGTAGTAGTATCATTGAGTTTACAAGTATAGATGAAGTAATATAATACGAAGTAACATGGTGTTTATTTATTCTATAGTACAAGTACGTGTATACTCAATGGCAGTATCCACCCGATGGGTTTCGTAGAAAATATAATAACAACTCCAATACAAACCTATCTACATACGCCGAACACCTAATAAACAATATCCATATTCTACCATAAATACCTCGAAATTTTAAATTAAAGCCCAAAAAGTAACAAGTTGGTTATAGGCCTAATCGAACAATTTTATACATAGCAACACCAAGTCCAATCCGTCTGAAACCTTCAATGGCCAAAATAACTTTTCATCAAACATAATTTTCAACACATTACTGAAAATAAATAATGAATCAAACACCTAGCCACCTCGATACAAATACGATAAAGACCGTGAGTTTTTCACTTCATAGTGAACATAGCCTGCAACCACAATATTATTTTGACAGTAGGTGTCGGCAACGTGTTCCCAAACTGATGAAAGGCTACCTCACATCTTAAAAACCATTGTTTTCATCCGTAATTTCGTGTAAACTGTGATTTGTAATGTGATAAATGTTATCATATTTTCTAAGAAACCCATCAAGTGGATACTTCTATATAAGTTTGTTCGACCTAGACTCCGAATTAAGATGAACCTTCGGGTTCGAAATTGATATCGTATCACAATATTAGGATTGGTAAGGTAAGCCCTTATCAAAATCAATGATATAGAAGAAATCCAGAGGCTAAAATGATTGATAACTTCAAGTACACCATTAAAAACCATTGCAAATAAACACGAATTCTGACACAGCAAAGAAAAATACCAAAATAAAAAAATCTACATTTGAAAACAACATACCAATATAATCCTTTTTTACCTGGCCCTGTTCAAGGCTTCATGTTATCATAGTTGATATCATACCATATTTAACAGATTATTGGCCTATACAGTATTTGGTACCGGGTTCCCTCTGTCAATTAATTGGCCAAGCCAGTTTTGTGCTAGGCCTACAGACAACTTTAATTTTATTCTAAGGCAATGCATTCCATACATGAATCTACTCTCGGAAATATATTAATAAAATTTAGTGTAAACGTAAAAAAGAAAAAAATAGTTATTAAAAAACTGTACATACACACCCTTAATACTCTAAGTGTGGTTTTAGGCTGGATCATAGAGTTTCAAATGCTAAATTAAAGGGTTTGTAAGACAAACTAAATTTATTTTATGCTCTAAAAAGAGGCTATGTGTTATGATCATGCTATGGTTTACACGAGTGCCAAGACTCTTCATACTGAACCATACTTAGAATAAGTAGGCTTCGGTCCAGAAAGAGCTTTTTATCACGGACACGAGTCCTGGATGGATCACTCTCAAGCAATCGGGTGGCAAGGTGGGAGGCCACGTTGACTAACCCTGGAACTGGCTCCTGGTGGAGGCCTTCATTACACGGTGTGGAAGACCCTAAATCAAATTAGGGTCGAGGTACTAAAATGCAAGACAAACGTGCAGAAATAGGGTCTCTTACCAGACGAAGAAAACATCTTGTGCGCGTGTGGTGCTGTTCAGGATCCTGGCCATCTGCTGATCTGCCCACGCCTAGACCAGTCTTGCACATTAGATAATCTTTTACATGCGAATGACAAAGCCATATCGGTAGCTAATTTTTGGAAAAGCGAAGTCTGATTTCCGGAAGCGGAAAGTAAGTATCATGAATATCGTGTTTAAAATGGATTGTTTGCTATTCTTTATCGATAGCTGTGTGCTGCTGGTTATGGTTTCTGCCAGCGTACAGTGTGTAACAGTACATCTAGCATGTCTTCCGGTGACTGAACGCTCCGTCGTCCGCTCACACCAGCCGTGCCGTGACGTACAGTATGAAGATGCGAACTATAGTTTTCGTCATATTGTATTAATTAACAAAAACAAAGCTAGAAGACGAAATAATTTTTATGTAAAGATGACCTCTCAAAACGACTTCCATCATGTTTTCAATTCTGCTAATGCAAATAAGCAGCTGTTCAGTAAGAGATTCAATTATTTCGTCTATTACGATTGTGTTATTATATCATAAATATGTCAAGCAATCGACAACTATAGGCTAAAATTATTAATAGTCAAAGCTAAAACCTTACCTAAGAAATCAATCGATAAATAATTTCGATCGATACGATTGCCACAATCGAAATTTACAACTGTTTACAACATCTGATTTTTACTCCATAGAGAGTAAAAATGCTACTTTAGACCCGTCACGCATGCATTAAAAACTGCTCTTAAAAACTTTGAGTAAAAATCATTTAGTGTCTAGGGAGTAAAATCAGCTGTTGTAAAGAGTTGTAAATTTTAATTGTGGCAATAGAATTGATCGAAATTATATATCGATTGATTTATTAGGTAAGGTTTTAGCCTATTGTTGTCGATTGCTTGACATATCGATGGTATGATAACACAATCATAATAGAAGAAATAAATGAATCACTTACTAAACAGCTGCTTATTAGCAGAATTGAAAACAAGATGGAAGTCGTTTTGAGAGGGTATCTTTACATAACAATTATTTCGTTTTCTAGCTTAGTTTGTTAATGATGCAATATGACGAAAAATACAGTTTACCACACGGGCAAAAAGTGTCTTTTTAACCCTCGCTCATTTTCCGACCTCGGCTTCGCCTCGATCCTAAAACTTGACCTCGGGCCAAAAAGAGTCACTTTAGGCCCTAGTGATGAAATATACTATTTTAGCCCATAGGCAGTAAACATCAGCTGTTGTCAACTCAGTTGTAAATTTTGATTGCATCTATCGAAAGTAAGTATGTTTTAATGTTATTTAAAAAGATACAATTGAAAATCCAATTGCGACAAATGGAAATTTTCTTAGTTTGCAGGTTTGCTGTGGCAGGAGTATTAAGTCTGATGAAATGTGTACTATTCAGGTGTAAATTTCAACCTTTAAATTAAGAATTTACAGATTTTAAATTTGATAAATTAATAAAAGTTTATTACTTAAAGATATTTTTACCGTCTCATAGTTTAGATTATGTATCCTTAATACACAATTCCCCCCTTATTTATGTAAGACAGCATTAAATGTGCATTTCTATCAAGAACTTCAGTTCAAAGTGTTATAAGTGTATAAGGCAGAATTAAAATCTACATAGCTGTAACCAAAAACTGTATTTTACTCTCTAGTTGGTTTATACCTATTCAATGTATCTGAAGCTTTTACTCATATGTAAGATTATATTGCAGCAGAACTTATTCTGATCCCTGATCTGGCATGAAGTGTTTGATTTGCATCCTAAAAAGGAGATGGACCTTCGCAGCGGACCCTTCGCTATAGCCTCGCTGCAGGAACTGTTCTTGACCTTTATGCCTTGACGACGCTTTACCTGGAGGAATTGGATTGGATATGGATACGTTTAACACTTTGGTCAGATTATTTCTTACTGTAAAATAGATATGGCTTTATATTGTAAGCAATTTATAGGCTAAATACGCGTTTAGCAAAAGTGAGTTAGGAAGACCATGCAAATTAATTATTTTTATCCTGCCAATAATCATATATCTAAATAAACGACATGCAAACTTAATTAAAATGTTAAACATTTAGTTTGTGGCTACCTAGTAATTTTTCAAACCAGCCAAATTTTATGATCCAATTCACAGATGACAGTGATTGACATGTGATTGTTACACAGCATTACAAACATGGCACTGCAGAGCAAAGTAAATACCTGTCATATGATATCCACGTTTTTTAAT